>NC_081409.1:377910478-378622978 GCF_030272615.1 Cryptomeria japonica
TTTTGCTTTTCCCAAAAGATTTTTTTGATAAATGCAAAAAATCATATTTTCCCTTATTTTAAATTTCTTTTTTTGAGATTAAAACTCCTCTTTGTGTGTTTATATGATATGAATCTTAATCTTTATTATTCTCCTCTCGAATTCATTTCTCTGGCCCTTCGAATGGAAATCTGAAAATAAGTCTCATTCTTTAAATAAATCTCTCTCTGTGAATTGTAAAAATAAACTCTCTCCCTGTGAATGCTGGAAATAAACTCTCTCTCTGTGAATGCAAAAATAAACTCTCTCCCTGTGAATGCTAGAAATAAACTCTCTCTCTCTCTCTCTCTCTCTCTCTCTCTCTCTCTCTCTCTCTCTCTCTCTCTCTCTCTCTCTCTCTCTCTCTCTCTCTCTCTCTCTCTCTCTGTAAATATTAATCTCATGGTTACTGTAAAATCAATCTAAAACAATTACCTACCTCTGCGATAACTTGATTATCTATTTTATTCATGTTCTTATTTTCATAAATACTCTTTTTTATATACCATTAAATAATCTGGGAATGTAAACCATATATATATATATATACATATATTAAATTTATTTCAAATGATAAAATATATTAAATGTTGCAAGGTGATTATAATTTAGCAAACGACACGGTCTTCAAAATTATTTCGAATGATTAACGGGTGGCGTGCAGGGGAGGTGGTTATTGTAACCACCGGGGAAGTGGTACCTCCACTTCCCCTGCGGTCATTGTCATGACAGTGGCCACAGGGGGAGTGGAGGGGCCTGCAGTGTCCCCTCATCCCTGCGGGCCTGCACATGCAGGTCCGCAGGGGTGATGGGACCCGTGGTCCCCACCCCCCCCATTAAATTCCCCATTTGCCTTAAAAGAAATTTTTGATTTCTTTTTTTTGTTATTTATATATATCAAATTCCAATTGTTAATAGTTGCTTTAGATAAATTTCAAGTTAGTAAAAATTTATAATTGTTAATAATTGTCTTAGCTTAAATTTTAAATAAATTAAACTTAGGAAAAAATTATAAATAATCAGGATTATTGTGTAATAAATTGTAATTTTAAATTAAGGTATATAGCTGGAATCCCTCAATCCATTTGAGATTTATTGGGTTATTTGGCCGGTAATTTTAGGTTCTTTTAAAAATAGTTAAGTCATATGAGTATGTGATCCAAAATTTGTCTATGTCTAAACTAATTGCTATTTTGGAACCGGTGACTATAAAATTAATTATTTCTGTGGTAGGAATAATCATTGCTTAATATTGCACATAAGTTACACCATTTTTTACATCATGCAAAGTACTTATACATTAATTGCATTTATTGACGTCTTCATCATCTCCATGTAAGTTAAGCGTTTAATTATTAATATGCGTGGATCATAATTATCATTATTATGTAAGTTATATTTCAAGTTTTGAATATTAAATAATTTAGTTATGGTTTTAATTCCACGTAATTCATCAAGTAGTTATTTCAATTAATTAAGCTTTGCAATATCTAAATTTTACCCGTTCAATTCATAATTGTTTTCAAGCATGTTGCTTTTCATAGCTTCTTAATTAGAAAACTAAATAAAGGAAGTCGGAAAACCAAAACCTAGCAACGTTCGGTATATACAGTGCCTCTGGGTCATGCTTACGGGTAATGCCATCGTGTTGAACTACTGCACTTAACGCCTAATAAAGCTGCATCAATGACGTCTGTGGCAGCGTCCCTATAAATCGTCGGGGAGTAATAAGGGACACTTGGAAGTTAAAATCCAAGGGGCGGGTAATCCCCCTTGGATTGATAATCTAATAAGATAATCTTTAAATGATTTTTCATCCGCTGAGTTAAACCATAGTAAACCCCCTTAAGGCTGTTTGAGTGAAATGCTTTTATGAAATTGTTTTAATCTCGAAGAATTGTTGTCAATTGACAATTGGTCAAGGGTGACACTTATGATAGGTATTAAGATCTAGTTGTTTTAGGCCACAAGCAATAGGCCACCTTGAGCCTTTTCTTAAGTGCTACCATCATGGGTAGCAACCGCAGAGAAACTATTTGGGACATTGACCCTAGAAAGGGTTGCGTACCCACTAATCAATTTACATCAAACCATAGAATAGAAAATAGAACTACATACTTTACGCCTTGATCCCATGCCAAAACAGGTATGTAGGTAGTCTTGGGACGGAGTTGTCCCTAGTACTCAGGCGTTCGAGGGTGGGGTCTAGGCTTGGTAAAAATAAGGATTGAGTAGAATCCTAATTTGAAAGATAGGTATAATATAAAGGAAAAAGTAATTCATTGCATACTCAGAGGAATCTCGTATGGATTCGCTTGACTTCCCGAGGCTTTAAGCCAAATTCTGAGGTGGAATTCAAGCTTGTATTATGTTATTCAATTACTCCTAAGGACAGTGACCTTGGTGCACTCCTATTAGAAGAGTGTAGTACTTAGTGAGTGGCTCAGGACCCGAATGGTCCCGATGAGTCTAAGTCTCTAGCTAGAGCACCTCCTATCTCGATTGGATAGATGCCTACCTCGTATGGGTAGATGCCTATCCCATATTGGATGGATGAAATCTTATGTCCTGTATGGATAGATGCCTAACCCATATGGTTAGATGCTCATCCCGGTTGGATGAATGCCTAATCCAAATGGATGGATGCCCAGAGTATGCGATTGAATCAAACACAAGTGATTAAATTAAACAAAAAAAAGAATGGTCAAATTTGTTGGGTTAAATATGGTGGGTTATTACAAGCAAGGCTCCTTGACACTTGTTACCATAGAGATGACAAGTGCCCCTTCCTCCAACCTCTTCTCCAACCTCCTCCAATTTCACCCTTGATATCTTTAGACTCAATCTTGACCATTGATTCCTGCCACCTCACCCCTGGCCTTGGAAATCCTATAAATATCCCCCATTTTGGATCACAAAGGATCCCATTTCATTATCAATTTAGGCATTGTTACTATAGGAATATCCATTTTATCATATCATTTGAGCATTATTATTATAGGCAATTGCATCTTAGATCTAGTTTAATTTGATCATTTTCTAGAATAATTGTTGAATCATGTAGCTTAATCAATCTCTTTTCTAGATTAATTTCATCATCATCATAGCTTAATCATGCATATCATTATCTTAATTAGCCTCTTGGATCAATCTAGCATAATCTATCTCATCTAGATTGCATATCATATCATTTTAAATCCTCCGTCTAGGTGTAGTCAAGTCACTGAGATTGCTTATCCAGATCTGAGAGAAAATCCATACTTGCATCTCTTAGGAGGCGATAGGTCACTTTGTCATGGTTTATCTTTCATTTGATTTCAATTTTCTAACCATTCTTGTAATGATCTATTGAGTGTTTGTGTTGCAGCAACATGTATCACATTTCATAGGCACGACACCTATAATGCTCAAATGCTAAGTCTCCTATCTCATCAACTATTTAACAAATTAAATAAAGTTGTGGATATTCTTATTTCCACCAAAGTGAAGGAGCCATCAAATAGGTTATCCTACTAAGTTCAACAAACAATCAAAATATCAATGGACTTGTGGATATTTTACATATAACCCATAATTTGTAAATAAGCCGAAACACTTGCAAAGTGTTTGGATTGGTCATTCACATAATTGCTCAGGTTGTTCATAATGCCGATAAGGAGAATAATGATTTTCAAGTTAATACAAATCAGTGTTTTGCCCAAGGTTCACAAGTAACTGATAGAATGAATATCGATGAAGACATAACTATTGGTGGTTTTGCTAAGTTGGTAAGTTTGTCTAAGTTATGTTGGCCAAGTAGGATACTTTTAAAACTTAAACAAGTTACCAAATTTATAAAGGCCACAAAATGAGGAAAGTTGTTGGTTTGTTTTAAAAGTCTCCCTTCAAACACAATGGATATTTGAAGTTATTGACAAGTAGGCCAACTATCACAAATAACTGACAAAGGGAGTTTCTCATTTGATTTCAAAGGCCAAAGAGGAGGTAGTTATAATAACTACTTATTGATAACTACTTCATCAAAGCATTGTGTGAAAAGTCACAGTGAAGGTTTGAGAAACATTCAAGCAAATGTTCTTAATATGGCTACCACTATCCTCCCTGCATAAACCAAAATGGGATCTTTTGTATCTGTGTGTGAACGACCATGAAAACAAAAGAAGTGATAATAGAAGGCACACAAAATAGATTTCATAGGAAAGCTTACAAGATGTTTGAATTATTAAAGCTCTCTTAACACATCGTAACATTGCCAACTTTGTTCACAAGGGACATAATCAGTGATGAAGATTTCATTGGCAAGTTGCTAGGCTCTATCAAAACACTGAAACTAAGCATTATGATAACATTGAAAACAGAGAAGGTGATAGTTAGTTACTATAACTAACTTGAGGTCGAGTACCATGTGGATCATCTTATTATTTTATAACTCAATCAAGTCAAAGTCTTGAATGATTTTCACATTTGAAACAATGCAAGGAGTTGAAAAAACTTTAGAAACTTTCACGTAAATGCAAGCATTGGTATAGTGCGTGAACATGCATGTAGATTGTGGATTGAAAATATTTTATCTCAAGGAATGGAATGACATGATTGCAGTATATGCACATAATCGGGTTGCTAAAAAAGCTTTAAAAATTTGCAAGCAAATGCAATTGTCAAGTGTAAAATTGATTCCAAATTAACTGCAATTTTTTCTCCATGCAATGGAAGCTTCAGAGTAGGTTATGAACGTCCATCATTGAATGAATGCAAAGTGGGGAAATCATAGACAAAGTGAATGAGCTGTTTGATTGTAAAGTAAACACAAAATGGATGTGTCGAATAGGCTTTAGAAACTTTCAAACAAATGCAATTTGCAGGAGTAGAGCCGCATTCTCCAACCATTTCCTAGGGCTCTTCACATCTTCACAAAAACGTATGGTCATGCACTAAAGCATCTTCGTAGGCAAAATTTAATCAGTTACTATAGTTGGAAAAACTTGGTAGATGTGCATACGAATGTGGAATCATAGCCAAAGCGGTCCGAACCATATGATAGAATGCTTCAAAGAAATGTGGTCTCACAGGAATGCACAAAATACATTGGTTGAAATGAACACGAAATGTGAAGCATCGACAAGGCACATAAACTACTTGACTGAATACCTCAAAAATATGTTGCCTCTAGGATATCATGGTTTTCTATGAGAAGGAATTATGTATTCAAATATCAAAATTCTCATGTAGTTATGGCTTATGATGTTGCATTTTGAGCTACATTTATGATAGAGGAAAAGTTGATCATTAAACATAGTTGGAGAGCGCGTGGAAATGAGTTCAGGTTATTGGTGAATGAATATTTATTTATTTCAATGATCGAGGTATCAATCTATGGACATATTGCAATAGTCAATCCTTTACATCTTCATGGAGACTCTTCAAGTTGAAGCTAACAAAGACGGAAAAGATCAACTTTCATAAATACTTGGGAAGACTTTGAATTCATCAAAAGATAAAATATGTCTAAGTTGTTGATCTATAGATTACTCATAAATCAAGAGGAGACATATGACTTGTCCTAGCAAAACCGAAGTCATACTCTTCTTTTGATATAATGAATTTCAAATTATCTTTCTATAAAGTGATTTATGTCACTTGTTGTAACTTAAAGTTAGATATTGGGCTTCATTTTTGTTAAAGTTAGGTAAATCCTAACTTATTTGTAAAGGGTAGTTATCCTAAGTGGGTAACTTAGGTAGTTATCCTAAGTGGGTACTTGAGGTAGTTATCCTAAGTAATAATCCTAGGTGGTTATTCTAAGTAGTTATGAGGTAGTTACTCATAAAGTCTTATATATGCTTATGAGGTAGTTATTCAGAAAGTCTTATATATGCAAGGAAATTTGTAATGTAGAGGAGGACTCATATAGAGGGGAGATGCTGGAGAACTTTTGGTTTTCACATTTTGTGCATAGAGCTTTTGGACTTGTATATTTTCAAAAGAATATTGAAAAATGCATTGAGTTAGTATGTGTTGAATGTATTCATGATTTATTATTACAAATTTCTCGTATGTTAAATTAGTAATCCCTTTGTGTATCAGTGGAATCTATTGGTTTTGAGTTTAATAATTTATGTAATTGACTTGATGAAACATGCCATTTCTTGGTATCTTGACTTGTCTATGCTAGTATAGCCTATCTCTTTGTATGTTGAGATTTGTTGTGCTTCTTTCATCATCATTACATATCTTAAACCCATATCTTGTGCTTAAACCCCCTTTGTAATTATTATTCATTGTGAATCTCAAATGGTATTCTTATGTCTACTATTGGGGTTTTCTTTAGTTATCTTTCTTTAGTTTTGTGTTTTCTCCTTTATGTACTTTCGGGTTAAGAGTACACAAAAATCCTAAAACCCCATCATATGAGGGAGCTGCTCTTCTCAAATGTAGAGGATGATTGTGGCTTCACCATAATCTCTCTAATTGTTGGTGCAGTTGTCACTTCTCTTTGAGAAAACATGGTCAGATTTGAAGATCGATTCACAGTGACAAATCTGTTTACCAAGATGTATATATGTACATATATATGTATGTACGTATATATCAACACCCAACCTTAATAATTTGAAACCTCAAATGTATATATATGTGTGTATATATATATAAATTTATATATATCTCTGTGTGTGTGTGTGTGTGTGTGTGTGTGTGTGTGTGTGTGTGTGTGTGTGTGTGTGTGTGTGTGTGTGTGTGTGTGTGTGTGTGTGTGTGTGTGTGTGTGCATATATATATATACCCCCTCAAAAATATGTACTTGGTTGAGGTGTATATCTTGTTGGCATGCCATGCGTCCAACTATATTTCCTTCATCTTCAATTCGTAGAGAAGGGTGGAGATACATTGGAAGGGAATTGGGGTTCTACCGATTGAAGATTGTTAATTGTGCTCACATGTTCAACAATCATTAATATTGCTACATACATAACTTTCCTCATGAATTTTAATTCTAATACACTTGCCTCATTCAATATTTGTCAGATATGCATTGATACTGCTGTGCAACAATCCGATCTGAACAAAGCTAGAAAGAAAGAAAAGAATAAGCTTTACTATGCGCAACATAAAGAAGAAATCTAAAAAAAGCTACGCTTCAAGAAACAAATCTAGCAAATGGCCTCCAATATACCGCAACCATTCCAAGATTCGGCCACAACACAACTTGAACATGTCGCAGTTGAGAAAACATTATGGCTTGAACATGAAATATGTTCTCAATCTAGATCACAATACCATAAAAATGTGTTCCCTCATCCAATTGTGCAGCACAATGAATCCCATGTGTATCCTCTACCTATAATTTAGCAAATAGAGGCAACTCCCATTGCTACAGCTGGACCATTGTCAAACCCTTTTAAGTCTGTTGAATTTACACATACATTGGCTACTTTTCGAAGAAGGAATGATAAGTTATCGCAACTATAGATATGTGCTATTTGTAAAGAAAAGTATATTGGTATGATAGTAAGATGAAATCAACCAGATGTTATTTTCTCAAGATGTTATGGTGAAAAGGGCATTCACCGCTTTTCGATTGTAAATAATATGGATCCCGATGAACAACTCTTTGTTTTAAAAAGACTTTCACAAGTAGAGGAAATGCTTATAGAAAGGGTTGCTCCTGTTTTCCAAGTTAGCCATGCAAGAGGAGGTCAATACAAGTATACATGACACACTATAAATTTCCCACAGGACATTACATAAATAGCAACTACTTTTCCACATAAATTGCAACACTTGGAAATACTTATTGTTCGGAGAACGAATTTGGAAGGGAAAAATTATGATTGTTATGTAAATAGATTCCACATTATGGATGCATTGAATTACAAAATCCAGCATGACCAATACTACAATGATGTTGTAATTGATTTTACTACAACTAATTTATTACCAGAAACAACTACTGATATATCAAAATTGTTACATGGCTTCGAAGATCATGTTGGTCCACTAGCTACCCAACAACTTAAGAGACACCACTTGATAATGGTGAAGCTAAATAAGAGAGTACATCATCATTTATTCCAAAGATCCCATGTTCACCATGTGAACTAGATGGTATTAAGAAAATATTGTAGCTAGATACGAATGAGAACAATGTAATAGCTTGCCCTGAAATAACTTGCTCACCCATAAATGAATACACCACCTAAGGGTTGTTTTCTATGGCTTTCCCAACATTGTTTCCAAATGGATATGCATTGCCACTCAAATCAAGAACAAAACATGTTCATTTGCATGAATATGCTTTGCACTTAATTAGATATAATGACCAAAGATTTGGACAACACGTTAGATTTTGGTTTTATCTTTATAATCTAATAATGAGACACCGTTCACAACAATCAACTGCTATTTTCATAAGGACCAATTTAGAAGAATATTTCCCGACTACTTTGCAAGCTTTGCGCCAACAATTATAGGATACACCTTCTGATCAATTTCCCAAGCAATTGATGCGGTTTGCATCTTCATTGCAAGGTACTCGAGCATATTGTAATAGATCTTGTAGAGACCTCACTACAATGATATACCAACTGGGAACACCCACGTTGTTTTTCACTTTGAGTTCAGCTGATACAAAATAGCTAGATCTACATAAATTATTTTCAACAAACTCCTCCGTAGATTTCCAATTGATAAGGAAACAATTAGTAGAAAATTTTGTCCACAATCCTCATGTAACAACAATATTTTAGATTTGCAATATTCTGTGAGGAGGTTATAGAATTTTTTTTGAAATCAAAACACCATTGGTATAAATATGAATGGCAACATCATGGCTCAACACACATTCATGGATTTTTTGTGGCTGCCTAAAGCACTTGATATGGGCAACCTAGACTGGACTAATTATAATGACGTGTAATCAACAAAATCCTTATTTGATAGATATATTTCAGCTTGGAATCCTCGCAACCAACTTGATCGAGCCAATAGACTCTACACCACTTCCATGTCTAATCCATGCCTGGTTGATACAAACCAAATTTTATCTATTGACCCTTTTTTAGATTATAAGGAGTTAGTAAATGTTGTACATCGGCATACAAAATGTTTTGAATATACTTGGTTGAAAAAAAAGGGTTCCACATTCCAATGTCGGTAGAAAGCTCCATGGTCCGAACAAGAAATATCATCATTGATATTGACAATGACTGCATGCCATGTAATCAACCAACAACAAATGACAAGCATTTAAATATTAACAACCCAATTATGCTTGCAATATTGTGGGCAAATGTTGATTGTCAACCTGTTTGTTCTAAAAAGGTTGTTCTCCAATATATCTCTAAATATGCTTCCAAATCAGAACAAAAATCAAAAAGCTATATTGTCATGCTCAAAAATATAGTTGCAACAACTAATACTAAAGATACTATTTTATTGGCATATCAAAAATTCATGATGGGGATAGTTGTTGATCTAGATATTAGTGCACAAGAAACTTGCCATATGTTATAAAAGTTGCCATTGATAAGTTGTAGCTGCTGGGAAAATGGTGTCTCAACCTTGCGTTTACATGAGGTTACTATTTATAGTAATTTTTCATTTAAGCACGTAATGGTGCGAAATTCTCCTCGAAGCTTCTGGCTGACTAGATAAGCATTTTGGTAAAGTTACATCGCAAGATCACAACTAGTTTTGAAGATATTAAATTATTCATTTTGGAGGGGTCGAATGAAAGGTTTAAATTTTATTTTGAGGACTTTCAAGGTCCCTAAATGCCCTAAAAAGTGGGCGTGAACAATGTAGAATTTACAAGGCAATAGAGAACTTCGCGAGCTTTCCGGTGCTTCAAACAATTCGTCAATCAGACCCACGATTCACAAGTTATGGCCTTCAGAAGTTTGTACTCCTAAAATAGGAAATATAATTTGTATCAGACACATAAATGAGTTGTAAAATGGAGGGATGAGCATCATAGGTCATCTAGAAGGGAGATAAGGTTGGCTACACCTTATTGGGTGGTTTTATCCCATGGTTTTGTAATACTGTTTCACGGTTTCTTGTATTGTATCTCCTATATATGAGGTGTGTGAGATAGAGGTTGTGTGTAAGAGTCTTATAGCTATTGAGTTACCTTTGAATCTCTAATTAGTGGTACTCCTACGAAGAGCTTGCTCTGCAAGTATATTGTAATTCATTTTTGATTGCAGAATAATATATGGGTGACTTTTGGAGTGTGGGGTTTTTCTCTCGAAAGGGTTTTCCCCACGTAAATCACTGTGTTATGGTTTGAATGTTATTATATCTATTTCTATTTTTTGTAACTGTTGTGATGATCTGTAAATTTTTTTGCATTACCCTCCTCTCAAGGTTAGTGTAGGAAGTTGTTTTGCTACTTAACTTCCTTACAAGTGGTATCAAAGATTGATCACCTTTGGTTTCAGTTATGGGTTGTTGGGTTTTTTGAACTAATCTAGATTTGAGTGGAAGCTTTTGCAGAAGACACTTTTTGATCTTGTTGTGGGAATTTTCAGATGGCAAGTTCATTAGGGAAAATAGAGGTGGAGAAATTTAATGGAACATATTTTGAGATGTGGAAGCTGAATATGGAAGATCTGCTAATAGATCGAGATCTATGGAATGTTGCTGATACGACTGTCCAAAGGCCCTCAGATCATACTGCGATGGCTTAGTATGATGTTATGGATCAAAAAGCTAAGGGTCTGATCAGACTGTGCATGGCAGACTCTATTTTGATCAATGTTCACAAAGAAAACACTACAAAGAAACTATGGGATAAGCTTGGTGAAATGTATCAAGCAAAATCTTTATTAAATCAGATTTTATTGAGGAAGAAATTGTATTCCTTGAAGATGGAAGAGGGTGGACGAGTTGTAGACCACCTAGAAGAATTCAACATGTTGGTGGCTCAATTAGTATCTGTCGGTATTAAGATGAACGAAGATGAGAAATTCTAGATCTTGCTTTGTTCTTTGCCTGATTCGTGGGATTCTCTTGTTATGGCTATCAGTAGTACTTCTGTTGTTTTGAAGTTTGAAGATGTGGTGGGTGCCCTAATTGGTGAAGAGATGTGAAGAAAGGTATCCCATAGTTCGAAGGAAGCCCTAACTATTCATGGAATACCTAAGGAGAAAGGCAAGAAGAATGAGAAGCGCGATAAGTCCAAACTGAGAGGGAGATCGAAATCTCCTGGAAAGTCCAAAGTCATTTGTTGGAATTGCGATAAACCAAGTTACATCCGTAAGGACTGCAAAGAAGAAAAGAAGAAGAAAAAGAAGAAGATTGATTCTGATTTTGAGTTCGAGAAGGAAGACGGTGATGCATTTATTGCAGCTTTGGTGACTCATGCAGGTAATGATGCCTAGTTAATTGACTCAGGTCCATCTTTTTATATGACTGCCAATAGAGATTGGTTTTCTAAATATTAAGGATTTAATGGAGGTAAGGTTTACTTGGGTGATGATTCACATTTAGACATTGTTGGTCGAGGTAAAGTTAGAATCAGGTTTTCTAGATGGTAGAATAAAAATGATTAATGGTGTGCTACATATCCCTGATTTAAAATGAAATCTGTTATCTATGAGCAAACTAATAGATGCAGGTGTGCAGGTAGTCTTTTCTAAAGTAAGATGTAAGATGATTAAGGGTGATATGGTAATTGCTAGAGGTGTCAGGTTTGACACTTTGTATAAGCTAGACACATCAACTGTTGAGTGTAAGAACGCTTCTGTAAAAAAGTAAATCTGTGGACGATTTGAGGGTTTCACCTTTAGCAGATGGAAATGGCTTTTGGGTACCTAAGGGTGCTCTTTGTTCTGAAGAAAAGTTACCTACAGAGAAGACTATGTTATGGCATCAGAGGCTTGGCCACATTGGAGAAAAGGGTCTAAGGATCTTGAAAACTAGAAACCTTGTTGAAGGTTTGAATGATTGTAATCTTGAATTTGATTTCTGTGAGCATTGCATTTATGGAAAACAAAACCACATTTAGTTTTACTTGAGTTATCATAAAACTTGTGGTGTTTTGGATCTTATTCATTCTGATGTGTTTGGTCCTGCAAATTTTCCTTCGATTGGAGAATCCACATATTATGTTAAATTATTGATGATTTTAGTAGGACATGGGTATATTTTCTAAAGAGTAAATCTGAAATTTTCAGTCAATTTAAAGCAATGGTTAAGCTGTAGAATGGAAAGAAAATTAAAAGTTTGAGGATTGATAATGGCAGTGAATTTTTCTCTAATGATTTTGATAGATTCTGTAAAGACTGTGGTATTAACAGATAGAAGACAACTCAGTATTCTCCACAACAGAATGGAGTCGCAAAAATAATGAGCATGACACTGATGGAGAAGGCTAGGAGTATGCTGAGTGGTGTGGTCTAGAATAAAAGTTTTGGGCTGAAGCTGTTGCCACTGCTTGCTACCTGATTAATAGGTCTCCTACGTCAGCCCTTGATGATAAAACAACCGTGGAAGCATGGTCGGGCCAGAAGCCTTCCTTGAGACATATTAGAGTTTTTGGTTGTGAGGTATATGCACATGTGCCAAAGGAGAAGAAGACAAAGTTGGAGAACAAGGTTGTGAAATGTATCTTCATCAGGTACAATTATGGTATGAAAAGATACAAGCTTTGGGACCCTGTTGCACAAAAGGTAATTCATAGTAGAAGTGTTATTTTTAGAGAAATTAAGTTTCTATTTGTTACATTGCAGCCAGAACAAACTAAAAAGGAAGATGTGATTCAATTTCCTTCTACACCTGAAAGAGTTGAATCAAGATCCCTAGATAGGCAAGAAGTTGAGGAGAGCTCGTCTAGCTCTGAATCTTCAGAAGAGGAGGAAGAACCTCCAACTCAGCTTGTTTGAAGGTCTACAAGACATAGATAACCACCTGAAAGTTATTCACTTGATGATTGAAGATGTATTTTTGCTTTGAATACTAAAGTGGATGAATCAAAATCTGTAGAAGAGGCATTAGGTATGAATGATTCAAAATCTTGGAAAATTGCTATGGAAGAAGAAATGACAGCTTTGAAAAAGAATGATACATGGGATCTTGTACCATTTCCTGAAGGACGAAAGCCTATTGGTTGCAAATGAGTGTTAAAGAAAAATATTGGTTCAGATGGAAGCATTGAGAAGTATAAAGCAAGGTTGGTTGCAAAAGGCTACTCTCAAGTTTGAGGGTGTTGATTATGATGAGATATTTTCTCCTATTGCCAAAATGACATCCATTATATTTTTGCTTTCTATTGCTATTGCTTATGATTTAGAGGTTGAACAAATGGATGTGAAAAATGCTTTCCTTCATGGTGATTTGGAGGAGGATATTTATATGAAACAACCAGAGCACTATGTGGTGAAAGGTAAAAGTAATATGGTCTCTAAATTAAAGAAATCCCTATATGGCCTCAAACAGAGTCCTAGGATGTGGTACTAGAAATTTGATACATATGTGTTGAGTTTGGGATTTGAGTGTTCTAAATCAGATCACTGTGTTTATTATAAAACTGATGGTGATTATTTTTTATACATTGCATTGTATATTGATGATATGTTATTCATTGGTAAAGGGAAAGGTGTGATTTCAGAACTAAAGTCTTAGCTCATTACTAAATTTGAAATGAAAGATATTGGTGCAGCGAGACACATTCTTGGGATGCAAATTAAAAGAGATAGAGTGAACAGAAAGCTATGGCTAGGCCATAGTAAGTATGTGAATTCAGTGTTACAGAGGTTCAACATGCATGCTTGTAGACCATTGTGTGTTCCTTTTACAATTGGAATAAAATTATCTATTATAGATTATCCTACGTCCCCATTAGAGATGGAAGCCATGAGAAGATTTCCTTACCAAAGTGAAATTGGAAGTTTGATGTATGCTATGGTTTGTACTAGATCAAACATTGTCCAAGCAGTAGGAGTTTTGTCTAGATGCATGTCTAATCCTGGTAGAGCTCATTGGGATGCAGTGAAAAGAGTCTTTAGATATTTGAAGGGTACCTCAGAGTATTCTTTGTGTAATCATAGTAATTTAGTTGGAGACATGATTTCTCTTGATATTCATGGTTATGTGGATTCAGACTGGCTAGGTGATATTGATAGAAGAAGATCCAGTAGTGCTTATGTGTTTACTTTATTTGGTAGTGCAATTAGTTGGATGAGTAAGCGATAGGTTGTGGTTGCTTTGTCCACTACTGAAGCAGAGTATATGACAGCTACTCATGCTTGTAAAGAAGCCATTTGGCTTAAGAGACTATGTTAAGACATTGAAATAAAATAAGGAGCTGTGACAATTTATTGTGACAGTCAGAGTGCGATCTGCCTAGCCAAGAACCTGACATTTCATGCCTGAACCAAGCACATTGATGTTCAATATCATTTTGTCAGAGATATGGTCGAAGATGGTAGGGTGAAGCTGGTTAAGGTAGAAACTTTGATGGATATTGCAGATTCTTTAACTAAGGCTGTGAGCACATAGAAATTCAGATGGTGTTCGGAGTCTATGGGCCTCATGGCCCTAGCAATTGATTTATTGTGTTTCTACTCCCTTTGCTCTTGCAAGGTGTTCGACAAGTGAGAGATTTGTTGGGAAAATGGTGTCTCAACCTTGCATTTACATGAGGTTAATATTTATATTAAGTTTTCATTTGAGCATGAAATGGTATGAAATTCTCCTCGAAGATTCTGGTTGAATAGATAAGCATTCCGGTAAAGTTACATCGTAAGATCACAACTAGTTTTGAAGATATTAAATTTTTCATTTTGGAGGGGTCCAATGAAAGGTTTAAATTTGATTTTGAGGACTTTAGAGGCCCCGAAACACCCTGAAAAGTGGGCGTAAATGACGTAGCATTTACGAGGCAATAGAGAAATTTGCAAGCTTTCCGACGCTTCAAACGGTTCGTCAATCAAACACACGGTTCACAAGTTATGGCCTCCAGAAGTTTGTACTTCTGAAATAGGAAATATAATTTATATCGAACACATAAATGAGATGTAAAAGGGAGGGACACGCCACAAGATACGTAGAAGGGAAATAAGGTCGGCTACACCTTATTGGGTGGTTTTAGCCCATGGTTTTGTAATACTGTTTGATGGTTTCTTGTATTGTATCTCATATAAATGAGGTGCATGAGATAGAGGTTGTGTGTAAGAGTCTTATAGCTATTGAGTTACCTCTGAATCTTTGATTAGTGGTACTTCTGCGAAGACATTTCTCTACAAGTATATTGTAATCTATTTTTGATTGTAGAATAATATAGTGGGCGGCTTTTGGAGTGTGGGGTTTTTCTCCCGAAAGGTTTTTCCCCACGTAAATCACTGTGTTATGGTTTGAATGTTATTATATCTATTTTTGTTTTCTTTAACTGTTGTGATGATCTGTAAAAGTTTTTGCATTACCCTCCTCTCAAGGTTAGTGTAGGAAGTTGTTCCACTACTTAACTTCCTTATAGTAGCCACCATTTTGTCTTGCTCAATGTTGGTAGAAAAGTTCTACAATGTGTCACAAATTCAAATTATAATACCGAACTTTCTATATCATACATTTATTCTTATATGCAAAGGCCTATTGAGTTGGAACACATGCCCCTGATGCAATTGACACAACAATTTTTGTTCAATAGACAACGCAAGAAAGGAAAATGGAAAAAAATTAAAAAACATACAATTGTCAATGTTTACCCACAATTTAAATGCTCACCAAATGAAGATAATGATGATTTCGAAACATATTGTTGGAGTGAGTTGCTCCTATACAAATCCTTTTGTCATATTCCTATAGATATAGGAACATAAAGGGACTAGATCATTACACATTGGAAATTATTACACATGAATGGTTACTTGCATTGGCATATTAATGGAACCGAACAAGATTTGTCGACAAAATATCATGAAGAGTTTGATGATGAGATGATTTACCAGATTCAAAAAATACAGACCGGTATGAATGGGAGTACCTCTCGCAAATGGGTGCTTCAAACAACTTTAACAAAAATGACCTCCAAATGTTGGGTAGACGTGATTATGATATTAACTACAATTGGAATGCCACTAATCTCACTGAATAGCTTGATAGTGTTGTTGTTAACTTCATATCTATAAAAAAACTTAAATTCTAGCCTGGTCTTCACCAAACAACTTCTTCAGACAACACTACCTTTCAATTAGCATCCAAACAAAAAATTGCACTTGACATTATACTTTCCCATTATGCAGGTCGTCATAACATTGCACCTCTACGAATGATTATACAAAGAATGACGAGCACTGGTAAATCCTTCCTAATAGAATGCATTAGAAAAAAACTAAACATTTCCCGTGATGGCATGAACAATCCATTGCTTGTGCTAACCCCAACAGGTGTTTCTGCATATAATATCCAAGTAACTATGATCCACTCTGCCCTTTGCATTCCTATTAAATAAAATCAACCTTTAATAGGCCAAACTTTAATGGTGTTCCAAGAGGAATATAAAGATTTACATTACATTCTAATTGATGAAATGAGTTTTTTTGGTCCTAATATGATTTTGAAAATAGACAACAGATTACGCCAACCATTTCCTCATAAACAACATGAACCATTTGGAGGTGTATCAATAATCTTTGTCAGTGATCTTGGTCAGCTACCCCCTGTAATGGATAAACCTTTGTATGCATTTCACTCTACAACCCTTACACTATGGCACCGTTTCACAACAATGGTAACATTATATACCACTTTCCGCCAGTAGGGTGCATCTGAAATACAACAATGAATTTTTGCTATCCTTCACAACATTAGAATTGCCTCTACACTCCAAGCAGATTGGGATACTCTTATGTCCCGATCATCCATTAAATTGACTGTTGAAGAAAACATACAATTTGACAGCTCGATACATTTATTTGCAACAAATGCATCCGTTATGCAACACTATTAAAATGTTAAAGCAATTATACTTGCCAATTGCCTGAAGTGTTGCTCAAATAGAAAGACAAAATAATGTTGATTATGGTAATGATGAACAACTCCCATCTAAGATACTCCTTTGTATAAATGAATAAATAATGTTAATTGATAATTTATGGATTGAAGCTGGTCTTGTCAATGGCTCATTAGGAGAAATCAAAACCATTGTGTATGATACAAATTCTAGATCGCCAGAATTGCCAAAATATGTTGTTGTTGAATTTCAACATTATAGTTGGCCACAAAGGGACTTTACAAACCCAAAATGTGTTCCTATACCTCCTATAACTCGAGGAAGTCACACACAGCTCCCCCTAACAATGGCTTGGGCTATCACTATTCACAAATCTCAAGGTCTCACTTTGGACAGAACAACAGTAGATACTAGAAGAACTGAAAAACAAGGTCTCACTGTGATGCCCCACAGATAGATGGTCGTATAAATCTCATTTTGATGAATAATTTGAGAAAAATTAATCAATTCTTACATTATGGACATTTATCTTATGATTAGGTCTTGATTATGGTCACATATAATATGTGGAGTAATCTAACTCTGCTTCTAGAATCTTATATACTCAAGTTAAACTTGAAAATAAAATATGACAGTTGATATTTAGTACTAACCTAGAATGACAAAGTGTTCAAATGGTTAGAGTGTTGTAGCTATACCTATTGTGAGTAAAGTGATCAATGGAAATGCCTTTTGTCAAATGATAATTATAAGTTCTAAGGATTATGAATTACTTTTCATGTTGGATAATAAATTGACCATTATAGAGATTGTGTAGACATCACAGCTTATTTAAAAGAAAAGAAAAGATAATATCAATGCAAGTAAATTGTGTTTAGATCTATGAATCATGTCAGCTTGGTGCCAATGAAGTTATACCAATATGCTCACATGGTCAAGTTGTAAAGGTATGACCAACACTCATACATTTTTAATATATTTCATATACGTGTATTTGTATAAGGATAAACATAGGCTTTTCATGAAGAGATACTCTATCATATGTCATCTTTTATGCTTTACTTAGAATAATTAAATCACGTTTGTTTAGGAATAATGTTAGAATATCTTCTTTGTGAGAAATCATTAGAAAGGCATTAAAATTCCAACATAAAAAAAACAAAAACTATCAAGAGGACATGAATCATATGCATATGAATGAAACAATATTTTGGTAAGGTATTGGATACACCTAAAAATGGTCTGAAGATAATTAATTGAATAAGCAATTATTTAATTAATCCCCCCTCCCAATTTAATTGAATTCATTAGCAATTTGATTAAATCCCTTTCATCTACGGGTAAGTGCACCAAGATGGTGAACAGAAAAGTGGTCACATGCAAAAATAAAATAAAAAATCATAACCCGTGCGGGTTCTAAAATTTCAAAAATGTGCTAGGCTTGGTAACACCAAGCCTAGAGAAAAAACAATATAAAAAACCAAAAGTTCCTCAAAACCTGTATGGGTTTTGAGGAACATTTTTTTTAAATAAAAAAATTTAAAGTTTCTCAAAACCTGTACGGGTTTTGAGAAATATATTTCTTTTGTGTAGGCTACGGGTTTTGGCCATTTTCAACACCAAAACCCGTGGAACAACAGCAAGGAGAAGCCAAAAAAGCATAGAACCCACACAGGTTTGTAGTTGTTTTTTATTTTCCCAACATCGAGAGCAATTTTCAACAATGGCACCCCATTGAACACGTAAGATTTGATTTGTTTGATTATTTTTCTTTGCATTTTAATTAAATTAGGGTTTTTTAATTGATTCAAGTTTTGTTTTTATTAATTTGATGTCAGATTCTTCAAGCAATCCCTAAAAACAAAATAGACAACAAAGACCTCCTCCTGCACATGCAACACAAGAAAACCCTGTTAACATTTCACAAGAGCAACAAGAAAACCCTCAAAATCCTGAAAAATATTGCTCCTCAACAACCACCACCACCCCGAAACCCTCCACATTCTCCATTAGATCATGTAGATCCCACACAAGAGGATCTCATCAATCGCCTTACACAAAATAGTGCCCAAATTTCTATATTGGTGAATAGGTTGAGGACCTCTAGGCTTGAGCACCACTCAACCCTTGCCAGAACAGTAGAAACAATGACTAATAGTGCAAATGAGGTATATAGGGAGGTTACGAAATGGGGTTCAAGGAGGGATAGATTTTGAACATTTTATGTGGATGGGTTGTCATATGATCAAGTGAAGAAAAAGGGCATAGGTAAAGCTGACATATGTGCTCTTTTCACCGATCCTGTTACCAGTAACAACCTAGAACTAAATACGACTCGATTTTCTATAATTGGTGTGTTCATGCTAGGTTGAAAGAAGATTTTTGGGATAGGTGGTATATGGTCTTTGACCAACCACCTTGTAATAATTGGGAGGTGCTTCTATATTTTTTGAGAAAGTTGTATTGTGAGTTTATCCTCGGCGAGAAGCCGAATTACTTTGACATCTGACAATTGCAGGGTAGAGGGAGAGGTTCTACGCAGGATAGAACTGGGGCCCATAGGGTGGTAGACCCACAACATAGGAGGCGTACAACTCCTAAATCCATGGTTCATGTCACTGTCCCTATATCCTTGAAGGAGTCTATAGAATTACAAACTCTTCAGGTAGCTGCATCATTGATTGATGTCATTGTTCAGCATGTCACACAACTGGTCGGAGCAGAGGATGTACCAACACCTGCAACACCTCCTTCATTAGCAACACCTCCTTCATCAGCAACACCTCCTTTCTCAGCAGCACCTCCTTCATCAGCAGCACCTCATGCATCATTTGGCACGAGCCAACCCATTCAACATATGTGCCCCACTTGCTAGGGTGTATGTTTTGGTGTAGACACTGACATGGACGAGGATGGTGGGACATCTCATTCATGTACATGTTGCGGGAGTAGATGCCATGCTTCCACTACAGAGGATGTGGCCCTCATCGACGAACTGTTCAATATGTTGTACCCTCTCTATCAAACACATGTGCGTTTAATTTTGTTTATGACATGTTGTCAATTAAGTGACTAAATCTTATAAAAAGAAATGAATTTTTATTTTTAGAACAATTTAAAGTGACATATAAATAAAATGCATTACAGGGTGCAACATGTGGTGGGAGTACACCACATACTGTTCAGTCGACTCCACGGTCACGAGTAGTTTCGCCACCAGAGGTAAAGATTTGTAAATTTGTTAAAAATATAATAATACATTGGATTCAAAATATATTTTGTTAATTATATGTATTTGTAGACACCTAAAATTGTCCAGTCTAATTAAATAAATATTATTTATTTAATTATCTAAGCCTAATTCTTCTATTAATTAAATAAATCTTTATTTATTTAATTAATTCATTTATACTCTTCTAGCCTTATTTCTCATTTAAATAAAAACATTTATTTATTTAAATTACCCTTTTCCTAAATTAAATACATATCTTATTTATTTAATTGATCCCACTTCTTCTATTAATTAAATAAATCTTTATTTATTTAATTAATTCATTAACCTTTTCTACCCATGACACATGTCATTCATCTCTCAATTCATACACTACCTACCCCTTTCATTATTTTATTATTATTTTTACCTACCCTCTAATCATAGCCGACCTGTTTTACACCTCTTAATCTTATCCCTCCATTTCTTATGGTGTCTTCTATATAAGGAGATGCTTCCTTCATTATCAAACCCTAACTGGCTAATCAATTTATTCACTTGACTACACTACGCTTTTCATATGCGATCCTACTTGCAACCACATTTCCATTCTTTGTTGAGCTCTTGTGCACATAAAATCTGAGAGCAAATATATCAAGCAAGATCAATGGAGATAGGAAGAATGCAGATTCAAACCCTATTGGACATGTGATGGTACAATCTTTGTGATTTCATTTGATTTGCATTGTCTTAGGTAATCTTCATATGTTATGGTGGATCTTTGTTGTTGTTAGGCTAGGGTTTTGTGGTTGAATTCATTTAGTCTTCCAACATTGTTATTGTTGTATCCATTTTCACCATATACATTTTGGCACGCCCAGTGGGACTTTTGTCCCTTTTGCATTTAACATCCTTGTTGCAGATTTTGTGTTTTGAAGTTGCAGATCCGACATTTTCGACAGTATTTTGGTATTTTCGCATCTGCATACTTTCGGATCGCGTTTTTGGTTTTCTGCCGCATCTGCGACATCTAGGATCGCGTCCACACCCTCGACGGTATTTTTTTTTTTTTTTTTGCAGATTCCGAAAATCGCGTCTGTGTTCCCTAGTCGCGCTTGTGGAGTTTTCAGGCACGTCTGTGTCCAGAAGTTGCGTCTGCGTTCCGGAGCCGCGTCTATGTTTCACAGAAGCGCGTCTGCATTTCGGAGCCGCGTCTATGTTTCACAGAATTGCATCTGCATCCAGAAGCCGCGTTTGTGTTTATGGTAACCGCGTTTGTGTGCACTCATTTCGTTTTGAGGGTTTTCATTGATTCAGCTTTTAGTCATTCGGTTTTTTTTTTTTAGATCTGGTTTATTTTGAGCTAACATTTTCAGATCTAGCTAACGAAATTGGTGCAGCTTGTCTTGAGAGAAAAATCGTTTAGTTGAAGGCCCCATTTCACAAAGTCTTTTGGATCTAAAATTTACCTAACTTGTGTGCTTGCAGGAAGGGGTGATCATTTGAAACAATCCAAACTACTAACAAATCTTTGTGGCAGGACCTTGGCAAGGGTTTTTGATCTCTATTATGTGCCTTGTTTTCATAGACTAGCAAACACTTCAATTGGTGCTTTAAAATTGAATCATTGTCTTTTGTGTCTTGAGCAATAGGCTCTTTTTGTTTAATATTTAGAGGGCCTGTCTCCCCGTGTGGTCATTAGGACTACTAGTGAGGAGAGAATGACCCAAGTGGTAGCAAAAGAAAAGCCATCTTCTTCCAAACCACTATAAATAACTATATTCATGGTGAAAACTATGAATAACGTGTGCTGATTAGTTCATACCGACACTATGTCTCCCCATAAACCCGTTTGATCAAATTTATTTGATCATTTGTAGGGCGTAACCCCTACCGGCTGGGAGCCTTTTGTATTTACAGAGTTGAAAGTGCCGCATGCATGGCCACACAAGCAGATGCCTTTACTAGCACCTTTTTGTTTTAGAAGCCAAAATCCTTCTAGTTGTTGGGGCAGGAGGTCAGACCTTTGGTAGCGGCCCACACACATAGGGTTCTTAGTAGAGATACAAAGTTTGACATGAGGAGTTTTCGTGGGGACTGATGCTTGGCTGCCCCAAGAAGTGAGTGCCGAGGGTGGAGCCAGTGGGGTCAAGCATCTAAGTATCCGCTTTGAATAGCATAGCCTTGGGGGAAACTCCATGTGGGATCAACAACTATTGTCTTGGCCAACCATAAGAATTGTTCTTGACTTATTTTGAACAATCAAACATTCAAGACCAAACATCAAAACATTGTGTCTTTTGTGTCTTCAAGTGTATGCAAAACAATTTTACATTAGACATCACACTTTCTTTGAGTCATTTTTGAGTCTAAAACTTGCAAACATTGAGTCCTCACCAACACTATGTCCTCTTGTCACGAAAAACAGTCAAACATTCAGATTTGGTCACAACAAAGCAACTTCACAGATTGGAAAAAATTGCACAAATTTTGTAGAAATACGTCTGTGTCTGACAGAATAGCGTCTGTGTCATATAACCGCGTCTGTGAAGGGCATAAACGTGTCTGTGTTTTGAGCAACTTCGCATTTACAACATCTCAGAAATGTGTCTATGTTTGTCAGAATAGCGTCTGTGTCATTTAAGCGCATCTATGAAGTATACAGACATGTCTGTGTTCAGGATTGAGAACTTTCATAATTCAGCAAACAAGAACATTCAGTTTCAGACTTATTGAGCTTCCTAGGTTATCTCTTCAGGTTTTCACCTAGCATTCAACCTGTCTTTAGGTCTCACAAAGTCCATCATTGCTTTACACCTTACATTACATTCATATTTGTCTAAACTTGAGTCAAAAGGTCACTTGCTTGTCCTCATCATACTTTGTCAACACACTACATACAACAACATTTTTCTAAGTGGTCCCTCATCAAGGTCTATCACCTTTGGGTCTCATTTGGTCTTACTTAGAGTCAAGGTCAACTTACCTCATCAAGAGAAACTATCATCTCTTTGGAAGCCACGCCTACTCTACTACATACATACTTGGTTTTACACTTTGGACATTGCAAGTAAACCTCAGATTCATTTACATTCCATCCAACTCTTGGTCTTCCATACTCTTTTCCATTTTCATCTAGTCTCACACATCTTGGTCAATACCTAGTTCATGGTTGAAACCCGTTCCCAAAAATCTAGGAGAGAAACTAAAGAGGCTCAAGAGTCCGCAAACATGAGCTCCTATGAGTATGACAATGATATCTTTTTCAATTCTGATCATACTACATTACCTGACATGGATGCTTATAGAAACATTCCAAATGTTGAGCACATGGACACTACAAACAACAATGATACACACAATGACAATATGGACAACTTTTCTGTACATTCAGCAGAAGTGGAAGACACCATTATGAATCCTCATTTTAATCGATTTGTTGAGGAAATAATGAGGAGAGATAGACAATACTTTCTACAAGTGATGGCACAAAGTGGAGCCAAGATACCCCATGATTTTGACATGTCTCAAATAATGGAAAATCGACCTTTGCAACAAACTCACTCCAACATGGATCAAAGGAGGCCTAATAGTGGAGGCAATAGAGGACCACATATGGTGCCTGAATCACCATCATCTTTGTTTCAAAAACTAGAGGTCCCATACACACATGGTCAAGCATATGATACTCACCTTCGCAGACCATTATGGAAGTCTTATGCAGAAAAATATGCTCAATCACATATCAATACTAAGGATCAACCACCAAAGTAATTGGATATTCAAAGGCATGCTCAAAATTTGGACACAAGGAAACCCCGCATCAAATTTGGGGGCAACACACTAGAACAAACTCATGACATGCCTATAGAGTATGGTATACAAGGACAAAGCAAACATTCCATTCCTCACCATGACTCTATACCAAGTGGTCCATATACACAACATCATTATAGACCTCCTCCATATGAACATGTGTATGATAAATATCATCCATATATGCAACATGCTCCTCCAATTAGTGCCTCAAGCATGGGGTATGGTCCAAGAAGTCGGTCTCCACCGAAGAATAATTTGGAACAACAAATCAGGGACTTAAAAAAGAAAATGGAGGACATAAATACACCGAAGCCAACATACACAATGAGAGACATATGTCCTTATCCATTTGACAAGAGCATTCCAATGCCTCCTTTTCCTACACACTTTGTGACACCTAAGTTTGATAAGTATAGAGGAAAAGGGGATCCTAAGGCACACATAAGACAATTTTTCACAGCTTGCATTGAGGTAGCTTCAGAAGAGACATATTTGATGAGATTATTCCCACAAAGCTTAGGTGATCAAGCTATGGAATGGTTCTCCCAACTTCCACCTGGTATTAAGTCATGGGGTGAGTTAGCAGACGTATTTATTCAACATTTCTCCCACAACATAAAGACAAACATATTAGTCACTACTTTGTGCAACACCAAACAAAAGGATGGAGAGACTTTTTCATCATTTTTACAAAGATGGAGGAATCTAGCTAGCAGATGCTCCTATGGAATTCCACAAAAACAAATGGTAGAAATGTTCACCCAGAATGTTAACAAAGATATTGGCTATGATCTAAGGAAAGCTTGTTTGTCCACCTTCAAGGACATCATTGAAAAAGGCTTAGCGACAGAAAATGTCCTAATTGAACAAGGAGTCATTAAGATATTCAAGGAAAACAAAGATGACTTTAAAGGAAAAGATAAGCCAAGATTTTGGAATAAAAACAAGAACACAGTCAATGATGGTGTTGTTGATGCCAATACAGTGCGACCCAAAATCATTTTTTTGGGATCAAGCTCTACAAACAATCAAGTGAATACTCAAACAACTTCTAGATCATGAAGGAAGTACAGCCCATTGGGAGAACCACTTGAGTTAGTTTTCAAGAAGCTAGTGGCAAACAAAGTAATCACAATTCCAGATTTTCCTCCATATGAGCCAAAGGTCAAACCAAATTGGTGGAATGATGATGAGTATTGTGAATTCCATAAGAGCAAGGGTCATAAAACAGGAAATTGTCATTGACTGAAGAACATCATACAAGACCTCATTGATAGAGGTGACATTGAGATTGAAGGACACTCATCCAGTCAAGAACATGAGATGTTTAAGGAACCATTCCCAAAACATGACAAGGGAAAAGCTAAAGCCACAGATGACCAAACCAACTATACCAGAGCATCTTATAACTATGATTCAACTATCAATCACATTTCGATGGACAATTATGTCTCTACCATTATCATCAAGGACAAAACGCCTGAGAATTCTACCCAAAGACCCAAGATTGTCCTAAAAGGCATTGGATCTTCTTCCGAACCTATCTCTGAATGTAATGTTACAACTCGTCGAGGTAAATTCACTTTGCAAGGTGCTCTAGCTAAAAACACTGCTTCCTCAGCAACCAAACCTGAGTATGACCTTGTAGAACAGTTAGGGAAGATACCCGCACTTATCTCAATCCTTGAGCTCTTACGCATATCCCCCGCACATAAAGCCATTCTTGACAAAATCTTGAGAGATAATCTTGTTCCTACTGATCTGAATGTGGACCAATTTCAAGCCATGGTGGGATACCTTTCTGTTCCACACTCCCTTACATTCACAGAAGCTGACGATGCCTCCGTGAGCCAACCACATAACGCACCTTTACACATTGAAGCCTTCCTACACAAACATCGAATAAAATGAGTCCTAATAGATGGAGGAGCAGGTCTAAACATTTGGACATTGAGCACTATTAAACAATTGGGATATTCGGATAAAGCTGTGAATTCTACAAACAAAATTACCATCAAGGCATATGATGACAAAGAGCGCTCATCCAAGGGAACAATCACCTTACCTCTCAGAGTTGGGCCAGTTACAAAGATGTGGTTTATCAAGTCCTAGACCTGGATCTCACATACAACATATTGCTAGGATGCCCATGGATTCATGAGATGAGTGCAATCCCATCTACATATCATCGATGTATCAAGTTTCCACACAATGGAGTTGAAGTGACCATCAAAGCCGATCCAAATCCATTCATATATTGCAACAATCTATGACCTCGATCAGAAATAACAATCCTAGTCAATCGAGAATCTATTCCTTCATCAGCATATGTGGATCCGAAATCCTTGAAAGCTTTTGCATCAAAACAAGCAGAGGTCAAAGAAAATTTCAATTTTAAAGACATGGGATGTGGTGAGTATATCTTTCATGTTGATCAACTCCCACTATCTCCTAAGACATTCAGTCGACAGGAACAATCTATAAACAATATGCAATGCCAAGGAATTGGATGTGAACCGCCTAGTGTTGTGGCTACTAAGTCTGAATGCAAATCTCCTCTAATGGTGCAAGCATCTCTTGATATCAATAGTCCTAAGAGTGGTTCCAACGAAGAATCTATTGAGTGTATCGCCAGCCCTCTTGAGAACTCACATAGCTTTACCATTTCATCCACTCATTCCATTTCCACTTCTCTACCAGACTTGGATCAATAAGAATTAGAAAAGCCCTTACTCATTGGGGATCAAAAATCAAGCTTTGAAAAGAAAAATCTAAAAGTCAATAATAAAGGAGAGTCCTTTAGTTCAAATCAAAATCAAAAGCTATTGGACTCTACAAAAATCAAAGTCAAGGATAAAAATCCTATGAAAGAAAAAGAACAAGAGATGATCTCCCCTAATATCAAAATAACTGGGGGCAAAAGTTCTACAATTTTAAGTCAAAAAACATACTTGTTGATTCTAAGTCTCCGTCATGCTATCCTACTTTTGCTTCTTTTTGCAATCATAAGCCTTCATCACTCATCCACTTGTTCTGCACATCCTTTCCCTTCTGGCCATACATCATGGACCTTTAATGGAGCTTCCTCGAGGGACTTTGTTATCAAGGATGCCCAAACTTCTTTAGGTGACACGCATACAAGAAAACATAGTCCACACACTAGTAATTCTATCTCAGTTTCTTCATCAAGGAAGACAGTCACTCGAGATACACATCATTCAGTGAAGGAATGTTGCAGTTACAATCATAAGGTTAAGCCTCACGCATTTGAGGTGGGTGACTTAGTTCTTAGAGAAAATCCTAAAAATCAGCAAGACAAAGAGAAGAAAGGCAAGTTCGAACCAAATTGGCTTGGTCCTTACATCATCACAACAGCCTATGGATCCGGTGCATATAAGCTCTCAACCACAGAGGGTGAACCTTTGGAGGATCCTATCAATAGCATGCACCTTCGCAGGTTTTACACGTAGCTCTTCAGAGTATCCTAATTCAAAAATACAAAAAAATAAAAAAAATTCCAAAAATTCAAAATACAAAAAAATCATAAAAAACATAAAAATTATTACTTGGTGAAAACCTGGCAAACAGGCACCTTGTGACAACAAAAAAATAAAAAAAATAAAAAAAGTAAAGAAAAACATTTCGTCCAACGGTGAAAACCACTTCGGTGGCACCCTGGGCAAGTACCATGGTGAAAACTGGGTCACCAACGCCATGTGTAGAGACATTGCTCCTCCCTCCTTTAGGATTCACTTTCATCCTTTCACTTTGCACACACTCACAACCTATTCATCCATAATAAACTTACCCACTCCCATCATGGCTTGTTATTGATCTACCTAAGATTGGTTAGCCATTCATAATACTTCCTCATTTTCACCCTTTCCATCCATAATAAATCAGCTCCTATATGTGGCTAAGGAAAATCCTACGTTTAGTGATGGGTGTGGAACTGAGAGCATCGCCTATTTCGAGGAGTACAGTTTCTTCCAGTTTTCTTCAGTTTATTCACGCACAATCCACAATAAAGCAACACTTGCATCACCAATCTGCAATAAAGTTTCGCTTTCTCCGCAATAAAGTATCAGTTTCATGGATTTAGTCAGTTTCAGATGAGACACAACAACAACAATGGGCTTCAACAAATCAAATCTTTCAACAGACTCAGACAACATATGGTTCAGTGCTATCTATCATTTTTGTGAAAGTAAACATTGTGACCACAATCAAATAAAACTTATACAAGTGACAAGAGACACTAAACTTGAGGACTACAGTGGATGTTGGTGTCGAGTCTTGGTTTTATTTTGATTTTATCTTTTGGTGACATGTCTTTTATCTTTTCTAGGATGTCTCTGACTAGAGATTCTATCTCTAGGATGTCTTTGACTAGAAAGGCAAGGATGGGGTATCGTCACCTATTTTTCTTTGCTATCTGTGGATTGTCTCTTAGTAATGCTATGACTTGTCCAAGGATATGAGGACACTGTGAGTCTAGTATGAACTAGGGCATTCCTTGTTTGCAACTGTCTTATCTCCATGCAAACAGGTACAATGACTTTCTAGGTTGAACATATGCCTCGATTGTCATAACCTACTTGCCATAATAAGCTCAATGATGATAACGCACAAGAAGCTCTTTTCACTTTCATATCTTCTATCTTCCATCCCCCTTTCTTGATTGACTTTCATCATCCTTCTTGAGTCCGTGTAGCCTGCTATCACATGACTGAGTATAATGACACGCCAAAAACATTTGCATTTCATGTAGTTGCACCTGCATTACCACATATTAAGCATTTCATACATACATATAGATATCACAATTGCATCACATCCTGCACACAACACATGTTAGCACATTTTATATTTTCATCATATAAATAATAATTTGCATTATCATATTCATTTGCATTTCATACATTCACATTTGCATTGGCATAACATTAAAAACATAAAAGAACAAAAAAAAATATTGCATTTCATCATGTACATATTTGCATCCATACCATAACCATCACATAGAAACATACATCATGAAACATCTCATCACATAGGTACACATGCATATAGCTGCCGCAAAGATGAATCATCTCATATATATATATATATATAAAGTGTCATGATACAATGATGTCAAAATCATATGGCTACAAAATCACCCGAAGGTGTATACATCATAATACAAAATGGTACAAAACACTGATACATAGGGAGCCCTCTAAGGCATTGATGAACTCCCTCCCTCGGAGCCGCTTGGCCTTGATGGAGTCTGAGCCCTAGAAGGACCCGCCCCAGGATCATCTCTCCTGTCCCCTCTATCTGGTGGTGGTGGAGGATCCATAACCCCACCGTTGGACGCCTGTCTCCTCTAGCTCCCCCCTGTAGCTGTCGCTGTCCACGATGGTCTGCGGAAGCTCCTCGCCCGCTGCTCTGGTGGCATTGCCCCGTAATATAGGTCTCACCAGTAACCTATCTCCTCCCCTGCCCATAGAACATAGGCATATCCAGCCCCTGTATCCTCTGCCGCCTACCTCCTAGCCCTCAGCGTTGTCTCAGCCTCAGTATAGCGCTGGATAGCCTGATCCCGCTCATGCTCTGTCTGCCTCTCCAGGTCTTAAATCTCATCTGCTTATCCCTGGCAGATCTCCCTCAGCTCAAGCAGCTCATCCTCCTCCTCCTCGCCCCCTTGTGCCTCTGCCTACGGCTCACCTTGTACTGGTGCCTGTGCCTGTACCTGTACCTGACTCTGCCCCTGTCCCTGCACCTGTCTAGGACCCTGTGCTGCTGGCACCTGTAATGGCAATCCACCACGACCCCTCACCACCCGAGCCTGTCTCTCCTCCCCACCCTCCCTTTGTGGAGCCACCCTCCTCTCTCCAACTGCACCCCACCTCCTCCGTTGGCCTCTACCTCCACCATCTCCATCATCATCTCCATCCCCCCCACCATCTCCATCTATCGCCTCCCCTAGGTCTGTCAGTCATGGGAATGGATGCTTAGCCCAATATGTAGTGTACTCTGCATCCATACCTGCATCCTCAATATCTGGCCACATATCCCACGGCAAGGGAACCATCTCCACTAGCTGCATCACGGCCTGATCATATGACAACAATGGCCCAAAGTGTGCCTGATCCTTGACTGTCCGAGCATACATCCCGGAACCCCATGGCATCCATTGAATATGGCCAAAATGCCTGCATACCCTGTCAACCAGCTGTCTCTCCAATACATAGGGCATCCACCCAATCAGATATCTACTCCGAAAAGTATACGATAGATCCATTGCATCCTCCTCCCACTGCTTGCACCCAAGGTACAACCTCCATATCACAGTGTCGATCTCATCCAGGACTCGATGCCAATGCTCCAACTTGCCAATCCGTGGCTGTGATGTAATCATATCATATAAATGCACAAAGCTGCGTCCATGACCCCTGCCCCTGAAGTGTATCGATCGGGTAACCGATAGATGCTCATAGGCCCATACCTGCAACAATGTAACTCCGTAGCCCAATCCTACGGATCCATGATACACAAACTGATGCAGCTCATAGTACAAGTGTGCCAGCACACACGGTCCCTAGGCATATCTGGTGTGCTGTGTAACTAGTGTCTCCAAGGTGCTCCCCCAGCCCATAGCCAACCCTTGTGTCACCCTGTCTGGGCACAGGAACCCACTGATCACTCCTCCTAGCACTGCTGGTAGTGCTAGTCCTGTCGCTATCATCATGTCCCATGCCACATGTCCAGCTCTCATCTCCAGGCCTGGATCTTGAAACACTCATCTCAGGGCCTCCTTGTCTCCATCTCGATTATAGGGAATCAGCTCCCCATCGATCGATATCCGCAGAATTTTGTAAACATCCTCCAAGGTGACTGTCATCTCACCCATCGGTAAATGAAATGTACAAGTCTCTGAGTGTCATCTCTCAGCCAGCGCAGTCAGCAACCCCATGTTCGCCTGAAACTTAGGCACATACATAATATGTCGCAAACCCATACCCTTAATGGCAGCCCTATCCTCGAATGTCAACTCTGGTCGCAACCTCCGAGTCGACAGGAATCTCTCTCGCGACTCCAGCATAGGCAAATACTCTTGCAGTAAAGCAAATCAATTATGTCAGTCATAGTGGCATTCACTGTTCATTACAAAATGCTACTTTTTATCTAAGTGCATATAGTACTCTATCCTAGTAACACTCACTGCTCATCACAAAGTGTTGCTTCTATTCTAGTGACACTCACTGTTCATCACAAAGTGTTGTTGATTATCCTAGTGGTACTCCCTGTTCAGCACAAAGTACTATGTTTTTGCACTCCCTGTTCATCACAAAGTGCTGCTCACATTTGCACTCACTGTTCATCACAAAGTGCTACTCATATTTTAGTACTCTCTGTTCATCACAAAGTACTATGTCTTGGTAGTCACTATTCATCACAAAGTGCCTTGATCTATCCTATCCTAGGGCCTCTGCTTGAGTGAATCCTCGAGTAGTTTCCTAATTGATGACGTATGTTCTATCACAAAATTATCAATCCTAGCCCTATTTGCTACCCTAGTCTTCCCTTGAGGACCTGCTTGAGTGTATCCTCTCAGCAGCTTATCCAATCGACAGCGTATGTTCATCACAGAACTACTAATTTGACCTTGAAGACATAAACGCGCCTTCATGACATAGACACGCTTATAGACTACATAAACGCGCCTGCTCTGCATAGACACACCTAAAATACACAGATGTGCCTATGCTCTGCACAGACGTGCCTGTCCTGCACAAACATGCCCACATTTCATAAACGCGCCTACTTTGCACAGACGCGCCTAAAATACATAGACGCACCTAGCCAACATAGACACGCCTGGCACCTACGCAGATGTGCCTACATGTTTTTGGAAATTTTTGACAATTCCTAAACATGCATTTATTGCGCTACCTAAGATGCATTAATGACAACATTTATTGCGACAAAGTACAAGGAGGTTTTGTGGTACTGACCGGCTCTCCTACATTTGTTGGCCTCTGAAATCGGCAAATACGATCGAATCTATGCACCAATGCCATCGTTGCTGACTGTTGCTGCTCTATCTCGCTCTGTACTCTAATCTCTTGGATGTGTGGATGACAATGAGGATGTTTTCCCTCATGGTCTATCTTATAGACTACCTTAGCCCTAGCCCTCGTTTCTTGAGTCAGTCTTCTTTATCCCGTGACTCTGTCACTCTAACCTATCCGGTCAGTCCATTCTAGCCTTTCTTTCTTATTGAGAGATTGTCTGCAATCTTTTTAGACATTTTGATCCAATCTCTCGAGGGGGCATATCATTCCCATCTTGGGGCAACTTTGTATCAGTTCATCTTATCTTCTTTGAAACAACGCGACAAGTTGCATTGTCTCAAAGAGGGGCAAAATGTAGACACCTAAAATTGTCCAGTCTAATTAAATAAATATTTTATTTATTTAATTATCTAAGCCTAATTCTTCTATTAATTAAATAAATCTTTATTTATTTAATTAATTCATTTATACTCTTCTAGCCTTATTTCTCATTTAAATAAATACATTTATTTATTTAAATTACTCTTTTCCAAAATTAAATAAATATCTTATTTATTTAATTGATCCCACTTCTTCTATTAATTAAATAAATCTTTATTTATTTAATTAATTCATTAACCTTTTCTACCCATGACACATGTCATTCATCTCTCAATTCATACACTACCTACCCCTTTCATTATTTTATTATTTTCTTTACCTACCCTCTAATCATAGCCAACCTGTTTTACACCTCTCAATCTTATCCCTCCATTTCTTATGGTGTCTTCTATATAAGGAGATGCTTCCTTCATTATCAAACCCTAACTGGCTAATCAATTTATTCACTTGACTACACTACACTTTTCATATGCAATCCTACTTGCAACCACATTTCCATTCTTTGTTGAGCTCTTGTGCACATAAAATCTAAGAGAAAATATATCAAGCAAGATCAATGGAGATAGGAAGAATGGAGATTCAAATCCTATTGGACATGTGATGGTACAATCTTTGTGATTTCATTTGATTTGCATTGTCTTAGGTAATCTTAATATGTTATGGTGGATCTTTGTTGTTGTTAGGCTAGGGTTTTGTGGTTGAATTCATTTAGTCTTCCAACATTGTTATTGTTGTATCCATTTTCACCATATACAGTATCATTACTTGATATTTTGTAGGGCTTATCAGTGGCTAAGATGTCCCAACTTGATGATATCACGCTTTCAACCATTGAATTTGGCCAAGATAGCTATGCAGTGCCATTTAGATTTATATATTTTTGACTTAAGTGATATATTAAATACATGCTCTTTTCCCTTATGTTAATTTTTTTCCATTAGTTTACCCCACCCGCCTCGAGGACATCTCGTGTGAGAAAGCCATCCTCTAGAACTCCAAGGCAGAAAAATATATCCTCTCGGACACCCAAACGACAAAAGGTAGTTCACTACAATTTAAATTCAATTGTTGAAATGTATTATGAATAAACATGTATATGTAGATATTGATAAATGCACTTAATTTATTTGTTCTATATACAGAAACATATGGGGTTTATGGAATTAATGAATGCACCTGATGTCGATGAGGTTTAGGAGAGGGAAGAGGTGATATCTTCATATTCACTTTGGATTTCATTCTTGCTTGTTCGAAATAACTAAATCCTTTTATGTCTATATCATATGTTATCATTTTTAATACAGGAAATGGTAATAACTGCATCAGATTCGACTAGGCCTCCTAAGGTTATAGGAGAACTATACGAGGCTTCGGTGTGCATTTTTTCTACATATGTTAAAAATATTTTTTTTATCTAGTTTGTCAACAACTTTGGGTTATTAACTTGTATGATTGCCTTTAAACTATTACAAGCCCCTTCCAAACTTCCTACTGTTATTCTACCATTCCATTTTAGTAGAAGTCCACGTATATTATGGGATCCAACACGACCAAGGAAAAAGGTATGTCTGTCTTAGATCAACTTCTTTTCACTAAGTGCACAACGGAGTTGAAACCGTCTAGTTAACTCCTTTTGGATCACTTACCATTGATATAGGAAATGGTCGTAACTGATTCATCTATGACTTTGCCTCCTACGACCACAACACATCCATCTGAGGCTTTGGTATGCTTTAGTTTTTTAGTCTATTCATTTTTAGTTATTATGTGTTATTTGACATATATGTCATTAACATGTATTAATGTTGTTTTACCAGTTACAACCTCCTTCAGGACATCCCACAGATCCTCAACCACACCGAATTGCAGAACATAGAGATGAGGTAATCAACATTTCAACTGCAAACAATTTAGAGTTCAGTATTTAGTTATTTTGATGTTATATTGAGAAAATATATCTGGTTCGACATTTGAATTGTCCTTGTGTAGCCACCTACAGAGCCACGTACTGCTTCGAAGAGGCTCGATTTTGATGATCTGCCACAGTCATAGATACCGATAGAGACATATAGTTATAGTTGTGGTCATTGAAGGACCAATTTTTTATATATTCGACATTTGTATATGTATATATCGACTTTGACAGACATGGCACATGCCACATTTTTGTAACTATTATTAATTTGGCATCTATGCCATTTTTTGATTTATGTACACGATTATTGTTCATTTTGATATATATGAAGCTTGATATTCGATCCAATTTGTTCATTGATATATATGAAACATGATATTCCTGAAACTTAGTTATTTTCTATTGAAATGTGATCAAATTTGTTCATTGTGTATATGTCTTGAAATGTGATCCAATTTGTTCATTACTTGTAACTCATATGGCATATACTTTTAAACTATCTATTGCTCATATTGTGTATACCCAAGTACTGATACTAGTAATGTTGATATTGTGTATTTTGATTGAGTGAATTTGCTTTGAGTCCTTCGTGCATGAAGAGATTGGAGTGAAATTATTATTTCAAAAACTCATGCTTATGGAGTGAAGTTCATCATTTCAAGAACTAATTAAGACAAGATTTGAGCACACAAAGAAAATTTGAAATTTATCTAAGGATGAGTCAGCTTAGGTAAGGTTTTCATTAAAATTTTATTCCATAACAAGTCGGCCTTAGGGTAAGAGACACACCTATTCATCCAAGTCACGTATAAAAGAAGAGTTGAAGCACTTATGGACAATCTGTGTGAAACAATGGGGTCATGTTGTCGCTGCATAAAAATCCTATCTCGGTTTCGGGCAACTCAATTCTATTTTCTTGTGGTGAGATTTTTTCTGTCGCATAAAAAATCGTAAAAAACTGTCAGTGAGAGTTGTCAAAATAGTGCATCTTTCGTTCTGCTTGTCGTGGGAACAAAAAGTCAGTGCGAGCACATCCGGGTGGCCGGGTTTACGCTCAGTGTGCCCTTGTCTCGTTCCCCAAGATGTTTGATCGTCACGAGCCACCTTGTAGCGACATTTTCCCTTGAGCGCTCAAAGTGAAAAAAATGGTCAAACTTTGACGTCTCGTAATTCGGAGATCATGGCACTTATGGAAGATCCATGTGAACTTATGGGGTTGTGTTGTTTCTGCCTAGAAAATCCTCTCTTAGTTTCGAGCAACTTGATTTCGTTTTCTTGTGGTGAGATTTTTTCTGTCGCATAAAAAACTGTCAAAAACTGTCAGTGAGAGGTGGCAAAATAGTGCATCTTTCGTTCTGCTTGTTGTGGGAATGAACCGCTAGTGCGAGTGCATCCAAGTGGTTGGGTTTATGCTAGGTGTGCCCTTGTATCACTCCCTAAGGCATCCGATTGTTACGAGCCACCTCGTAGCGACGTTTTCCCTTGAGCGCGCAAAGTAGAAAAAATGGTCAAAATTTGACATAGCGTAACTTAGAGGGCGTGGCACTTATGGATGATCCATTTGAACCTATGGGGTTGTGTTGTCTCTGCCTAAAAAATCCTATCTCGGTTTTGGGCAACTCGATTTTGTTTTCTTGTGGTGAGATTTTTTTTGTCGCATCAAAAACTGTCAAAAACCATCAGTGAGAGGTAGCAAAATAGTGCATCTTTCATTCTACTTGTCATGGGAATGAACCATCGGTGTGAGTGCATCCATGTGGTTGGGTTTATTCTAGGTGTGCCCTTGTCTTGCTCCCCAAGACGCCCGATCGTTACGAGCTGCCTCGTAGCGACGTTTTCCCTTGAGCACTCAAAGTGGAAAAAAGGGTCAAACTTTGACGTCCCATAACTCGGAGACCATGGCACTTATGGATGATCCATTTGAACCTATGGGGTTGTGTTGTCACTTCCTAAAAAATCCTATCTCAGTTCCGGGCAACTCGATTCCATTTTCCTGTGGTGAGATTTTTTCTATCGCATAAAAAACCGTCAAAAACCGTCAGTGAGAGGTGGCAAAATAGTGCATCTTTCGTTCTGCTTGTTGTGGGAATTAACTATTAGCGCGAGTGCATCTAGGTGGTTGGGTTTATGCTAGGTGTGCCCTGTCTCACTCCCCAAGACGTTCGATCATTACGAGCCACCTCGTTGCGACGTTTTCCCTTGAGCGCTCAAAGTGGAAAAATGGTCAAACTTTGACATCCCGTAACTCAGAGACCGTGGCACTTATGGATGATCCATTTGAACCTATGGGGTCATGTTGTCACTGTCTAAAAAATCCTATCTCGGTTTGGGGAAACTTGAATCCGTTTTCTTGTGGTGAGATTTTTTCTATCGCATCAAAAACTGTCAAAAACCATTAGTGAGAGGTAGCAAAATAGTGCATCTTTCATTTTGCTTGTCGTGGGAATGAATCGTTAGCACGAGCACATCCATGTGGTTGGGTTTATGCTAGGTGTGCCCTTGTATCACTCTCCAAGACGTCCGATTGTTACGAGCCACCTCGTAGCGACGTTTTCCCTTGAGCGCTCAAAGTGGAAAAAATAGTCAAACTTTGACATCCCGTAACTCAGAGACTATGGGACTTATGGATGATCCATTTGAACCTATGGGGTTGTGTTGTCTCTGCCTAAAAATCCTATCTTGGTTTTGGGCAACTCGATTCCGTTTTCTTGTGGTGATATTTTTTCTGTCGCATAAAAAACTGTCAGTGAGAGGTAGCAAAATAGTGCATCTTTTGTTCTACTTGTCATGGGAATGAACTGTCAGCGTGAGTGCATCCAGATGGTCAGGTTTACGCTAGGTGTGCCCTTGTCTTTCTCCCCAAGAGGTCCAATAGTTACGAGCCACCTCGTAGCAACGTTTTCCCTTGAGCGCTCAAAGTGGAAAAAGGGTCAAACTTTGACGTCCCGTAACTCGGAGACCGTGACACTTATGGATGATCCATTTGAACCTATGGGGTCGTGTTGTCGCTTCTTAAAAAATCCTATCTCTGTTCCGCGCAACTCGATTCCATTTTCTTGTGGTGAGATTTTTTCTGTCACATAAAAAATCATCAAAAACCGTCAGTGAGAGGTGGCAAAATAGTGCATCTTTCGTTTTGCTTGTCATGGGAACGAACCATCAGCACAAGTTCATCTAGGTGGTTGGGTTTATGCTAGGTGTGGCCTATCTCACTCCCCAAGACGTCCGATCGTTACAAGCCACCTCGTAGCGACATTTTCCCTTGAGCGCTCAAAGTGGAAAAAACGGTCAAACTTTGACGTCCCATAACTCAGAGACCGTGGCATTTATGGATGATCCATTTGAACCTATGGGGTTTTTTGTTGCTTCCTAAAAATTCCTATCTCAGTTTGGGACAACTCGATTCCGTTTTCTTGTGGTGAGATTTTTTCTATCGCATCAAAAACCGTCAAAGACCATCAATGAGAGGTAGCAAAATAGTGCATCTTTCTTTCTGCTTGTCATGGGAATGAATCGTCAGTGCGAGCATGTCCATGTGGTCGGGTTTATGCTAGGTGTGCCCTTGTATCACTCTCCAAGACGTTCGATCGTTATGAGCCACCTCGTAGCGACGTTTTCCCTTGAGAACTCAAAGTGGAAAAAATAGTCAAACTTTGACGTCTCGTAACTCAGAGACTGTGGCACTTATGGATGATCCATTTGAACCTATGAGGTTGTGTGGTCGTTGCCTAAAAAATCCTATCTCGGTTTTGGGGCAACATGATTCTGTTTTCTTGTGGTGAGATTTTTTCTGTCGCATAAAAAACCGTCAAAAACCGTTAGTGAGAGGTGGCAAAATAGTGCATCTTTCATTTTGCTTGTCATGGGAATGAACTGTCAGCGTGAGCGCATCCAGGTGGTCGGGTTTATGTTAGGTGTGCCCTTTTCTTTCTCCCCAAGACGTCTGATTGTTATGAGCCACCTCGTAGCGATGTTTTCCCTTGAGCACTCAAAGTGGAAAAAATGGTCAAACTTTGACGTAGCGTAACTCAAAGATCGTGACACTTATGGATGATCCATTTGAATCTATGGGGTCGTGTATTCGCTACCTAAAAAGTCCTATCTCGGATTCAGACTATTCCTACTATCCCTTCAAATCGGGTAATTCAATAATAACTCAAAACTTTCCCAAAACACTTGGAATTTTTTTTGCATATTCAGATACCCATTTGCAAGTTATTTAACATATGTCAGAATCAGACTCAGATATTTATAATAAAATGGTACAAGTTTATTACAAATGTATTTATAATCAAATTGTACAAATTTGGGCTCTCAAAATTTGCAAATCAGCCCCATGGACACTTTCATACATAAAATTTGGCATCTTATATAAATGATCAAGCTCATTACTTTTTATATTTACAAAATTTTGCATCTAAATATGCAAATTACAACTTCTTGTTGTTTTTTTTATACAAAACTTAGCATCTAGATATGCACATTACAACTCATTGTTATTTTTTAATACAAAATTTAGCATCTAGATATGCACATTACAACTCATTGATGTTTTTATATACAAAAATTGGCATCTACATATGCACATTATAGCTCATATGCATATTAAAGCTCATATGCATGTAGAGAACATCCAAAAAAGTGAAGTTACAACGTTTCACAAAGGATATATAAAAAAATTTCAAAATTATTCTACCATATTGTAGAATTAATCTTCTAGATGGCCCAAAATCAATCAAGTGAACCTTCTAGATCAAATCTAACCCTTAGTGTCTCAAGTATTGCCTCGTGGTCTGATTCACAAACTTTCCACAAATCCTTGTTAAGAGGTCTACCACGATATTTAATCAAATGAATATTTGTTGCAACAAGAAGGTTTGAGTAATGAAGAATATCTCTATGTGTCTCAAAGTCCTCAAACAAGCAGGCATTAGAATTTTTGATAGGGTACCTGCATTTAATAGAAGGATAATGCCAAAATCAATACAACGACTACTAAATAAATGAGTTTAAGAGGTCTCAATACAACTTGACACAACAACGGTACCTTCTAAGCCATGTCCCTGTCACAACAACGGATCCTATTGGGTACTCAATACCCTCTCCATCAACCACTGTAGAAGTCAATTTCTTTTTTGCCTCAATACAATGACACAAAAAGTAATCTATTCCTTCTTCATTGTTCTCATCTGCAATAACTACATATACATGACCTGCATTTAATAGAGGGATATAAGTTAATACCAAAATCAACATAAGTTAATACTAATAAATTAAGCTTAAAATTGTAACAAATTGCAACCCTTTACCTGGTTCAACTATGTCTGATGCATGGTCAAAATCCACTGATGCTTCAATTTGGTTCATTTGTAGTGCTCTAGGAAGTTGATATGTATCTAGGGTTTGCAAAGGTCTACAAGACCATTAGTCAGCCCACTCTTTTGATTCACATTCATCCCACAAAAAATGCATACACGAAGAGAAAAAGCATGCAATATGTCTAGTATAAATAACTAGTGATGTTGCATTTGAACTTCTAAATGAATGCATGTGACTTGATCCAGTAGGTGTACAACAATCTAGATAGTTTTCAATGTTAGATTCACTTATTAACCAAAAATATATAGAAACCATAGACTTACCTACATTGCCTGGTCCCATCGTAGAGCTACACCATTGCACAATTGTTTTTGCATCTATTAACATTGCACCACCTTCGTACTTTAATTCCTCTCTAGTAAGAGCTCTTTTGACACATGCTCCCGCACCATCATGCTCCCCCTTTCTATGCCCTGCCTCAATGAAATTCCAAAAATGTTGCACACCACTTGTCACATGCATCCTAGTCAACTAGTAGAACATCCTTGCATTCTTGAATTGTGCGGTGCAATTGTCCGACCATATTAAGTTTTGGTTGTATCTTATATCTCTTTCCCTTAAACTATCATAGAAGACTGTAAAGCATCCTTGCACAAACTCTGAGGAATGAGTACAATCATCACTGATATAGAAGTGATATTCTCTTATAACCTTTCCGTCCTCCTCGGTGCTATCACACACTTTTCAATGGATGATACCTTTTAAATAATGCTTTTAACACTTTGGTTCAACTTTTCTATCATGATTTTCTTTATCATGATTTCTGAGTGACTACATGATGTCTCTGACTAGAGGAACAAGGAAGGAACATGATATTTTTCTTGTCTATTGTCTGTAAATTAATCATTAATATGTGAAAAGTTGTCTTAGGACATGATCATTAGAGTATCATAGAGGATATTTCCTATTTGCATATAGAAGTGGTTAATATTGTCTGTTTTACGCAAGCAACACTCAGGTCATCTTGGTTCAATTGTACCTCGATGCTTGTGCTAACTTGCAATATCAAAATCCAGGAAAGCAGTGCTCACGTCATCATGGTTTAATTATACCATCAATTTTTGCACTCACTTCCCACATTTAAAAAAGCTCAATGATGACAAAACACAATAACCTAGTGATTGGTCCGATCGTAGCCTTGCATTTGCATTTGCATTTAGCTTTCATTTCATTCTTGCATGGGATCCCACAAGCTCATCTCATCCAAGGTTAAATCTATCATAGGAATCATCAAAGCATCATCATAAGTGTATGCACAATTAGACTGATGACTCATCTCTCTCTAGATATTGTCGACCCAACGCAAATCTTATGTTACCCCCTCAACAAAACCAACATCAACATATCTGAATCTTCCTGCAACCTGATATCAACAAAATGTCAGTTCTTTATCCAATCAACCTTATCAATTATATCAATCTATCACATCTAATATATTCTATAATGTCTTATACAGGATGTATCTTTCCTAGAACCAGACGTTCTTATCAAGTCTTATACAAGATATATCGTTCTTGAAATCAAACGCTTTGATCATCTTTCTCTTATATAGGAGGTGTCATTCATGAAAATAGACTAAATATCGATCTTATCAATCATCACATCGAGAACCGCATTAGTGTAATAAAAAATATTGCACTTTCATCACTCAACGTTGCAAAAATCAACTCAATTCTAATCGGGAAATCAATTTCGTAACACTCCAAACACTCCAAAGGTCAATTATCTCAATTGATCTCCCAAGGGGGCATCACCGTACCACAATTTATCAATCAATGTCTGGGGCATCCTATCGAATCAATATCGTCATCAAAATGAGATTATTCTTTGAATCAACGTGTCATCACACCTCGCTTCAAAGAGGGGCAAAATGTATACACCTAAAAAATGGTCTGAAGATAATTAATTGAACAAAAAATTATTTAATTAATCCCCCCTCCCAATTTAATTGAATTCATTAGCAATTTGATTAAATCCCTTTCATCTACTTATTAATAAATCTAAGGATTTATTTAATAGGTTCATTTCAATAGTCCCCTTTGATTAATTAATCTTCCCCCAATTTAATTCATTTCTTCTAATCCCCTAATTAATTAAAACAAATCAATTTATAAGTTGTTGAAAATTAATTAGTCTTTTCCTATTATTTGAATTTTTAAATTCAAATTACTCACATGTCTTAAATTCTAACCAGCTAACCTAACCATCCCCTAACCTAACCCATTCCACCTAAACCTGGGTTTAACTAACCCTATCCTATCTTGCACATCGTAACCTCCTTATCCTAACCTCCTATGGTGTGGATATTCTCCCATTGAGACACATGGCACTTTGGCCACATGTCTCCTCTCTTGGACACTTGCCCTCTTATGAGAAAGGCTCCTTGACACTTGTCACCATAGAGATGACAAGTGTCCCTCCCTCCAACCTCTTCTCCAACATCCTCCAATTTCACCCTTGATATCTTTAGACTCAATCTTGATCGTTGATTCTTGCCACCTCACCCCTGGCCTTGGAAATCCTATAAATATCCCCCATTTTGGAGCATAAAGGATCCCATCTCATATCAATTTAGGCATTGTTACTATAGGCATATCCATTCTAGCATATCATTTGAGCATTGTTATTATAGGCAATTGCATCTTAGATCTAGTTTAATTTGATCATTTTCTAGTATAATTTTTGAATCATGTAGCTTAATCAATCTCTTTTCTAGTTTAATTGCATCATAATCATAGCTTAATCATGCATATCATTAGCTTAATTAGACTCTTGGATCAATCTAGCATAATCAATCTCATCTAGCTTGCATATCATTATCATTTCAAATCCTCCGTTTAGGTGTAGTCAAGTCACTGGGATTGCTTATTCAGATCTGAGAGCAAATCCACACACACATCTCTTAGGAGGTGAGAGGTCATTTTGTCATGGTTTATCTTTCATTTTCTTTTAATTTTCTAACCATGCTTGTAATGATCTATTGAGTGTTTGTGTTGCAGCTGCAGGTATCCTACTTCACACACACGATAGGTATAATGCTAAACACATATATGTTGAATGGAATTTGACACAATTATACCTTCATCAACCTCTTGTAGGGGAAAACTAAGATCAATAATTAAGATGGGATACTTCATTAATATACTATACTCCCAACTTCATTTTGGTTAGTCTTTGTAATAATATAGAGCTAAAAGAAATGCATGAAAATTAGAGATAATCAATTTATCACTATTGTGTAAGTTATGATTTATGTTGTGTTGAGAGTATATTTATAAGAGTTTAGTAATTACACAACTTGAATTTGGTGTCACTAAGAATTATTATGACTACTAAATCAAATCTTGTGCTTATCACAAATGTTAAGATGAAATCTAACTAGTTTAATCATAAATATATTCTTCTATATAATCTTATAATAGATTATAACTAAGGTCACTAGGACATGAAAAAGAAAACTTTTTAATTTTTTTGGTTATATGCTCCTAGAAGATGAAATTTGTTTTGAATAAGAGATAATATATTTATAGACACCTATGCATGGTATCATAATATAAAGTGTATTAATGCATGGGCATGGCGATACGTTTGAACATGACTTTATAACAATAAATAAAAACCTGAAACAACATTGATGAGATCAAATAATTTAAGATTGTCTCCATATTTTCCCAACAGACCCAACACCCCATGAGTCCATGTCATAAATTTCGTAGCTAATATGACCTCTGGTCAAGTAAGGAAGCAAGACAAAAAATAAAATAAAATAATGGGAGGGATCAATGATGATTATCACTATCAGGAAGGACTACGGGTTGCTGAGTAGTTTTTAGGGGAGACGAAATATGAATAAAATGCCATTAAGAGGGATGGGTAAGGGGTCGGCCAAAAAGATTGACTGACAATTTTCTAAAATGAAAATGACATGTAAGAGTTGGATTACAACGCCATACAGTATGGTGATTTAGATGTGTAATTAATAAATGACCCACCTTTGGTTGCCACACATGCTTTGAGGAGGCTCAGTTTTCCTAGGGGTTGTGGTGGGTTTTTCTGGTTCGTGGGGTCACGGGGGCTCAGTTTTCCCGTGGGTTGTGGTGAGCTAGACTGCAGAGGCTCCGTGGAGTTATGGGACCAGAGACAAGGGCATTTCCTTCCACCTAATTTCCCGTCGGTTTTCCCTTGGGTTGTGGCGGGCCAGGCTGCGGAGGTATTTGGCTGGGCTCTCTTTTGCTTTTTCACTTTTTTCTATTCCTCTTCTTGCAATGGAAAACCACTCTTCTAATATCATGCAAAATGAGCAATCAGTTTTTTCTATTCCTCTTCTCGCAATGGAAAACCACCCTTCTATTATCATGCAAAATGAACAAATGGTAACAAATGTACCATTAAACATGCAAAATGGACAAAACACACAAAATGGGCAAAACACATCTAGTTGGGTTGAATCAAACTATCTAGGCCAAGTCAAATTGCTTCCTCACTCAAAGCAGGAAAATGGGTTTGGGTTAATGCCAAACAATTTCAGGGCATATTAATACTCAAACGTGCATGCTTAAAACGAAAGGAGACAAAGAAGAAAAACATTTTGGCTTTCCGCAATAAACAACACATACAAAAATCCCCTTTGCAGAGATGTGGATGTAGCACACCTAAAGGTCACAAAGACTTTGCGGAATCTATTTTTTATAGCCCCACTACCACACCTCTCACTTGGTCATTTGAACTCTATGTGCAAGAACTTTTAAATGTCAAGGAGAGGTTGGAGGCTCTGAAACTCAAGGCACAAGAAAGAGATCACAAAATCCATTCCTTAAACAATATTAAATCAATCTCTGGCAGAAAGAAATAAGCTTTTTAAAGAACAATTGGTGTTGGTGCAAGAAACCCTTTTGGTCAGAAAAATTGAATGGCAGAACATGAAAACTAAATGGAACAACATGAAAGAAGATGCAATATAAAGTTCTAAAACACCTCAAGCCGCAGAGCTATTAGTTGTCCAAGCAAACAATCCTGTAACGAAAGAAAGAGTAGGAGAGGATGGGGGTGGTGCAAGTAGTTCCAAAACTTGGGAACAAGCTGGTAATAATGCTGCTACCAAAGTAGAAAAACAAGACTTTTGGGCTGACAATTTGCAGGTTAAAGAATCCAAAGAAAGACAAAATAGAGCAGCAAATCTGATTATTACTGCGGAAGGAATGAACATACTGTTGATCTTGTAAACGACTTTTTAAAAGACAATTTGTTGTGGCAAGGGCAGATCTGTCAAGCTTGGAGGATGGGTAAGCCTAACGAGGAAAAGGCAAGACCTATTAGAATTATTTTACCATGCATTTAGGACAAACAAGTGCTCTTAAGCAAGAAGCAACTCCTTAGGGGTTCTTGTTTCTTTTTAGACGAAGATTTAACAATTACATAACAAGAAGAAAGGAGGGAAGAAATATCTAAAGTCAGAACAACAAGAGATGAAGGTAAAAGAGCATGGTTGCACAATGACAAGCGGTCATTGCCTCATTTAGGCCCTACTCTAAAATGACATAATAGGTTGGTAACAAAGAAATGACAATAGAAGCTTCAACAGAAAACATAACAACATGGTCATTATGGGCTAACAGGGGTGTAGACTCAAATTTGGGTCTCACATGACAAAACAAATAGCAATCAAGGTCTGCCCAAGTTTCTTTAAGTTTAGTTTGTTGAAATTGTAGAGGATATCCTAGGAGGCATGGACCTCGGTTAGGGCCTATTGCAGGGGACAAAGACATTATTTGTCTCATTGAAACTCATGAGCATGAAGGGTGCAAGACACCTAGGTTTGAAGGGTACTCAAAGATGGCAGTGTGGAACAAGGCAACAAGGAATGGTAAAGGACATGGTGGTATCATGGTCTTGGTAAGGGAAAAGGAAGGTCATTTGGTTCAGCTAGAAAGAGAAGACATAAATAAACAATTTCTTTGGTTTAAAATCTCCGAAAATGGGAATTTCATCAGAATTGTAGCATGTTATTTCACCCCTCAAGTGTCAAAAATTTACAAGAGTAGGGGGCTTGACCACAAAGACCCTTTTGCAATGAAAAGGATATCACAATCTATTCTCAGCTCGGAGAAATTCTTTTGGTAGCTGATTTTAATGCTAGAACTGGAAATGAACATGCTAGCACTCTCTGTTATAAGGAAAATCGCAACCCTATTTGGCTTACAGAACAAAGTGACCATCAATGGGATAGAGTCTCAGAAGATAGCAAAGGATGAAATCTTTTTAGGGAGCAACTTCTTGCTTTATGTGGGACATTTAATTTAGTCATTTGTAATGGGTTGGCTAGATGGTTGAAGTCTGGTAGTTTCACTTGCAACACTGACAATGGGGAAAGTGTTGTGGATTATATTATGTGTTCACATGGCCTCTTTGAGAGAACGGAGTCAGTCCTTGTTGGGGAACAACACTGGGTTTTGAAATCTGATCATAAGTTGATTTATTTAAGTTTTTCTTGGACTGGACATCAGTAGCTTGGGAAGAAAACTACTCATATTAAGCAACATCTATTAAAAGGCAGAATTTTATTAACTCAAAACAACTGTTATACTTTCCAAATGGCTCTAGAGAGGTCTCTTAAGAACAAGAAAATCCCTTTCCATGGTCTTCATAGCTCCGAACTAACAAACATTCTTCAAGGAGCACTTAATGGATGCAAGAGAGCTAAGAATAAGAAGTCCGATACAAATTGTTTTTCGGTTAATGCTTGGTTTGATGAAGAATGAAAAAAAGCTAGAAGGGTCATGAAAGAAACCAACAATAATAAAATAAATCACAAAGCCTACAAGCAGATTTTAAGAAAGAAAAAATCTGATTTTATGGTCACAAGAAGAGAAGAGTTAATATCCCCCAGGAAAAATAACCCCAAGCTATTTTGGCAGAAGCTCCAGTCGAGAAATAAACAAACTGAAAATACAATTACTGCATCTTAGTGATTCGACTATGCTAGACAACTCTATGCGCAAGATTATTAGGTTGACCCACCACCCTTGGTCAACACTAACACTATGCTTTTCACTGTTCAAGAGATTGAAATGGGTATTCAAAAGATGAGTATTGGCAAAGAAAAGGACTTAGTTGAGCTTCAAGCAGAATATCTAAAGTGGGGTATGAAAATCCTTACTCCTCATATTACAAATATTTTCAACAGTATCATTGAACATGCTTTACCCATAGATTGGACTACTAGCTTAGCAATACCTCTTTTCAAAAGTGGTGATATCAACAATCCCTCCAATTCTAGAACCATTATGATCGATCCTTTATTTCCAAAATTGTTTGGGAGTATGATAGAGAGCGGGATCAACAATTGGGCGGCACAAGGCAATAAACATACTAAAGGTCAAGCTGGTTTTAGAGATAAATATTCCACAGTTGATCATGGTGTCACTCTAAGGCACATCATTGAAAAAGTTTGGGATCATAAGACTGAAGTCTTTTGCTACTTTGTAGATTTCAAAAAAACATTTGACACGATCCCTAGGGACAAAATTTGGCACAGAATGGAGGAACTCGGAGTTCCTAGTCATCTCAGGGCAACTGTTCATAGGTTGTATGAAGAGGTCAAAGTTAAAATCAGAACTTTGGTTGGCATCTCAAAAAGTTTTAGGAGTGACATTGGGGTCAAGCAACACTACCCTCTATCCCCTACACTTTTTGGTTTATACAATGACAAATTAGAAGATTGGTTAAACTTACAAAATGGGGATAGTTTTCACTTGGGCAAGTTTGTCATAAGACTCCTTTTATATGCAGATGACCTTAACATTATTGCTAAGTCCGCTATTGGTTTACAGGAACACCTACTCTCCCTTGAGCAATTTTGTATAACTAGGAGGATGCAAATTAACATCAACAAAAAAAAGTGATGATTTTCTCTACCAAAAGAAAACATGACCAACATGTGTTCCATTTTGAAGGTAACACTCTTGAAGAAGTAACGGATTACAAGTACCTTGGTATTGACTTCAACAAAAACTTAAGTTAGGAAGGGGGCAGAAACAAGAGAGTTTTGGGAGGGTGGAAAGCTTTTTATGCCTTTCAGAATAGGTGTAGAGAGGCTGAGTTATGGGACAGGAAGACCTTTCAAACTCTTTTTGGTCTTTTAGTGCTTCCAGTTGTCCTTTATGGTTGTGAAGTGTGGGGTAGCAGTACATCTATCTTGCAATGGAAACAAATTGAGAAAACTCAAAAACGTTTGATTACAAACAAGTTCAAGCTTAAAAATTCAGTATCTTATGACATTATGCTGACTGAAGTGGGGGCAACACCCATTGAGGTTATTGCTATGACGAGACTCATAAGTTACTTAAAAAAAATCAAGAGAATGGATGAGGACTAATAGCCTAGGATTGTCTTTAATGATACTCTATGCAAAAGAAAGAAGACTTGGATGCAACAAAATAACAAATGGTTAAGTAAATGGAATATCTACTTGAAAGCGTGCCCCACCAATAGCAAGGAGATAAAAGCATTTGTTATAGACAAGTTTCACAAGTGCACTTGGGATAAAAACCTTGGGAGAAAGAAAAAATACTATATTGAAGAGTTTAACCCCACTTGTAATTATTAACAAAAGACGTACATAGGGGCCAATATTCTTTGGAGAGCCAAAATCCTTATTGCTCAATTAAGAACTAATTCTCACTAGCTCCATAGTGAAACTGGTCGTTGGAAAAGACCTAAAGAAGGTTGGGAGGAGAGAGTATGCATTTTCTGCTCAACGGGTAAAGTGGAAACGGAAAAACAATTCATTTTAGAATGTGATACTTTCAAGGACATCAGGGACAACTATATTAACATCTTGATAGCTAACTCTTGGGACAATATTTTCAGTGAGGGAATTGTTGAGAAGTTGGGAGCACTTATCATCACGTTGCATAAGAAGAGAGTTGAAGTGCAAAGGGCAATCAATGTTTAATCCAGTGTGTTTGGCAGTTTTGTCCCATAGGCTATATTTAGTCTCATGGACTTTAAAATAATTTCTTCTTCTTCTTCTTCTACCCTCTGTCGATTTACTATTGTATCTACTTTGGCCCTTGGGGTGGTACGTATGACATGGAGAATTAAAGTATGAAGGGATATAATTTGACTAGGAGGGCAGGGTTGCAGGGGAGGGGCCTTCCTGCCAAATAGTTCACGCACCTTGTTTTGCTGGAGACGTTTTTTTTAAACAATACATTTTTGCCTTGACTAAGTTTTAGCATTTTTTGCGTGCATTTCTACCAAGGCAGTGGCAACTGGAACAACAAAAAGTTCCTCTATTTCTTACTCAGTTTGAAGACTCCCATTGGGTAGTGTGGGCACAGGCAAAAGGTTGCGTAGCTAGGCTTTATTAGGCAAGGGTCCCATGGAGGGGGCTTAAGCTCTATTTTTAAGGAAGAGGCGGTCCCATGAAAAAAATATTTTTTGGCTATGGGATTAATTATAATATTTTCCTAAAAAGTAGAGCCCCTACCTTTTAGGCTTGAAAATCTTAGCTAGTGAAAATGGGGTGGGGCTAGAAATTGTCCCACCAGCTTAGGAATATATTATGCCATTTGTCAATTACATAAATTTTAGAAAAAAAACTAAATTTGTTTACTACCAATTTACTTAAATTTAGGAGTTTAAACTTAAGTTAATCTTCACTACAAAGTTCATGACATCCTTAAATTTATAAGCTGAATTTTTTTAGGTGAAGTGCAAAACAAAATTCATGGGGCCACCAACTTAAAAATATTCCTAAAAAAACTCAGCAGCTCCAGCTCTATTTTTTAGGAAGCCCCTTCCATGAGACCCCAGCTGACATAAAAACTTGCTTGGAGTCTTGAAATCCATTTCGTCAAATCCATTTTTTTTTTCATAATCTTGTAATTATTTCATGCGAGGAGATGACGTCTCTTGGAGACTCTATATGAAGCCATTCAAGGTCATTATTTACAATTCCACATTTTTCCCTATAAGTCGACCCAAGCATTACCAACGATGGTATGATACAAAAATATCCCTATCGTTATGCACAGAGGTGAGTCAATACACCAGTTTGAAAACTCCCATTTTGGCTCAGGCGAAGGTTGAGGAATCTAGCTTTACGCAGCCAACTTCATGTGCTTGATTGTTTCTGAAGCCTATTCATCAATTCCATTTGGGAGCGGTCCAAACGTGCTGAGGGGACAAAAAGAGCTTTGGTGTATCATTGCAATGGAAGGTGCAGTCACACGTGTTAGAGATAAGTTATTTGTTACCCTCTGTGCTTAATGTTTCTCTTTCTTTCTTTCTAATTAGTACTTGTCCTTTAAAGATTCTCACCGAAATGCCATACTTTTGGTCCTCCAACCCTACTGCGAATTTGGGCTAAATGTTGATAGTAATTAAGTAGTGATGTGTTGAATAAATCCGGGCTGATCTGTAAATATGAATTGTGGAATGTTAGAAATGAATCTGGTACTATGCTTATTGGGTAGTCTCCTACTCAATTTATATCTATGGGTTTTGTAATCCATATGCTGATTGTTTTAGTGGGTATTGGTAATTTTGAGGTTTGCTAATGAATCAGAAAAATGACACTTCCTAATGAATATATATCCTTGCCTTGGTTCTATGGACTACCATTTCCATTTCAAGAAATCCCAAACACAAACCAATAGTACCGCTCTTTACTGCAAATGGTAACTTGTTTCTTTACCTGAAATAGAAACGAGATATCGTATTTTTAAGACGTGATATTTTATATTAGAAATTACGCTGGATTTGATACAATGTTCTCAATTTAAAAAACAAAAGTCCATTATGCCAGTTGATAGGACTTCCTAAACACTCCATTATGTTAAGGACTGAATCTGCACTAATTCAATATACCGTTGATTACTTCGATTTGTATTGTGTCCGTAAGGCGCTCTGCTTACTACAACAATGGTCCAAGCAGTATGCCCCATCGTAAGTAGGGGATGGTAGATGCTGATAAGAAATATGAATTTAAAGAATCCATAACCTTGTAGGAGTGAAGCAGGGTGGTTGATGTCTCAGGTAAAAGAGAAATTGTTTAATATGGATACGTGGTAAAGGTTACTATGAGGTTGGCCTCTTCTTATCTCACACATGGGCTCGTATGCCTAGTCTAAGGTAGATGCATTCTAAATGACCATTTTGTTTAAGAATGGAGTAATAAGTGGTGCAAGAAAATCAATAAACTAGCCGTTGGATCTGGCAAAGGTCCAATGTGTAAGGCTGAGTAAGGCTGGTAGGATTTTATCGTAATTTGCAAGTCATGAATTTATTATACATAAATTCAATCCAATTTTAAAATATTCTTATAAAACTTAAATTGGTGGATAAAACTAATAGTAATAATAAGGTACTTACATGAATGTATCAAATTTATTAAAATTAAATATTTTATTATTTAATTTATTAAAGCTTAATTAAATATAAATTAAATATTCATTTTTAAAACAATTCAATAGTTACAATTTTTTAATTTTATTTGAACAAATTTTTTAATGACTATTGTTTGTTATTCTTTTAAAATGATCATTTTTCTTTTATTCTTCTAAAGTGAGGAATGTAATTTACATGATTTAAAAAAACTTGTAATATTCAATTTAAAATAATTCAACATAACTGACCAAGATTTCCTATTCTCACGTAAGAAGATTGTTGTTTTTTAGAAAATAAATTTAAATATATAGAATTTTTTTATAAATTATTGTTTTTCTAATTGATATTTTTTCTTGTAAATTTTACGGGGTTGTTAGCTGCATACATTACTTATGTGTTGTTTTTTGGTAATGTAAATATAAGCATGTTGAAAAAATGTATATTTTTAGTTCCACATTTTTATTAATTGTTCTATACCTATTTTAATGTTATATACTATATAGACACCGAAAAAAAGGCATCCACATTTAGCATGTGTCTACCAGAGAAGGAATAAAATCCCCCAATCATTATGTTTTGATGGGTATCCACACCCTGTTGCAAAACTCCCATTTTTATTAATTGTTCTATACCTATTTTAATATTATATACTATATAGACACCAGAAAAAAGTCATCCACATTTAGCATGTGTCTACCAGAGAATGAATAAAATCCCCCAATCATTATGTTTTGATGGATATCCACACCCTGTTGCAAAACTCCCATTTTGGCATACATGTCAACTAGGGTAGTTGCAACAACATCATCTACAAAATTCTACTATCTTTTGTGCTTTGATAGATGTTCATACCTTGTTTCAAAGCTCCGATTTTGGCACATGCATGGAGGATGCTTGGAAAGATTGTGGAATTTGGCTCTAAATCTGCTAATTACATTTGCGTGAAATTTTTTAAAGCCATTTCAACAAATCCATGTAGTGCATATCCTTCAATCATGGCATTCCATGAGACCACATTTGTTTGAGGCATTTTTTGATAAACATCACGTGATTTGTCTATGCTTCCACATTTTGGAAGCATGTCAATCAGGGTTGCGACAACTACAACATATAGACAAAATTCCTCTATCCTTTATGCTTTAATGGATTTTCATACCCTGTTCCAAGTATTATTTTCCTTTTATAACATGAAAATTCTGTGCAGTCGTCTTTTCATGTAGCCATGGACGAATTGGTGAATGGTTGTTTATCTCAAAATAATCATGATTTTCTAATGGTTAGGGAGTTTTCTTGCGATTGCCTGCAAATGTACACTACTTTAGCAGCCAAGTTCCCTTCATGGTATACATGTTGGATTTTGAATTGACTGAAACTCTCTAGCATATTTTTGTTGTCTTGCATTATGTCTCTTATTCTTGAGTGTGAGCAGGATTTCATTTTTAACATTTTGATAGAAAATTTTGAATCTCGCTCAATTTCAGCTTTGTCCTGTCCCTCCAACTTTTAGTCTTCTTATACCCCACCAAACCATCATTGCTTCAACAACATTATTGGAGATCTTATCAAGGCTCTTAGAAAAATCCTCCAACAAATTTCCTCTATCATCTCTTATAACAACTCTTAAAGCCACCTCTCTAAGATTCCCTTTAAAAGAACCATTAAAATTCATTTAACACATCCTACCTCGAGAGGTGTTCAAGTGAAATTTTTTCATTTGATATTTTTTATCTAGTTGGTTTTAGAAAGATCATGAACAATTCCCCAAATCTATTTTATTGTTAGATCCTAGTAAAAAGGCAAGTGTATAGATTAGCCATAGAGTTTATATTCTTGTTTATGATTTAGAGAATACATAGAAAAAGATCCTTACTATTCTTCTTTTAATCCACAACTATGCGGTTGGTTCTTTCTTTCTAAAGGCCCTAGGCCACAAAGGGGGGAATTTGTTTCCACACCAACTTCTCCATGATTGCCTTAGCTTTCCCTAGTGTATAAAGTGCTTTCCCCATCCATGCTTCATCCCCTTTTAGGGACCATTTCCTGGAGGTCACTAAGAGGAGCTGCTGAGCTTTCTCTAAGCTTTTGTTTATTATATCTGCCAAACACCTTTCTAATTCTGTCAGCAGTTCACTAATATCAGCTCCATCATTACACTCAATGCTGCTGTATAAATTATACACGACACTGCCTGACGCTGATGCTTTCCAATCTATGGAGTCGTCGCCCTTTGATCCGTTTTGACGGCTTTGTTCTTTTTCCTCCTCGCCATTAACCCCTAGTGCAAGGACAAATGCTGGTATAAAATTTACACTTTCGGGCGGCTATCTTTTTCTTTTACTTTCCTTTTTAAGCTCCTCCAATGCTGCACGCACGCATTCAGGTGTAACTGGCGAACAAAAAAACATGCCCGGTCGGCGAAAAACTCCGGCGTGAGACAATTCCGGCGGGAGCTTCCCCAGGGAATAGCCTATCGGCTAATAATAGAATTAATTAATACGATTACAGTCATAATGTGTTCTACCAAAATTAAATGCAAATGGAATTTATAAATAATTCAAATTCTAAATAAATATTGAAATATATGAATACCCTAATTCGCATTAAAAGTAATTATTGTGAATAGATTTATGGTTACAATGTCAAAAGTTCTTAAAGGTATTTTGGTTCTATAATTTCCTATTAAATTATTATCTAAAAAAAATAAAAAAATAAAAAAATAAAAAAATAACTATTCATAGGAATACTTATTTAATTAGAAAATTGAATGTTAATGATTTCTTTGTCATATGATTTTACTAGTAGTTAAATTAGAATTTTCTCAATATTCCATTGTCCACACAAGCTTTATGCAAAAGTAATAAGGGAATTATGATATTTGCTGACATGTAAAAAGAAGTGATTCCTCACCATTCACTTATAATGAGTATAGTGTTATGAACTAGGGTAAGCAAATCAAAGGCTAAGGGTGTGGTTATTATTAGGTGAATGAACTCATATCCTTATAATGATTTCATAGACTTTGTTGGTTCAAATCAAGAATGACCCTTGTTGAAAGCAAGACTATATTACTAAATATCAATATCATTGATCCATGTTACAGTAGAATACATTCTCTATTTTATTTGAGAACATACATAAATATTACAAAACAATATATCTGAATTACTTAAGTCTTGTATTTGAGTACATTTAGGCTTACTTTGATAAGATGTTATGCTTGAGCATATTTTGATTAATAACATTCTATTATAAGTATGACCTATACCTTACTATTCATTATTATGTTTAGAAGCACCTACAAATTAGTAATAGGAGTGATTTACCTGGGTGACCTTGCTACTATCCAAAGAATTGCAAATTAAAGTATGTGATAATGTTGTTAAGCTAGGTCTTTCTAGATTGGTGAATTTAACATCCAATTAAGTTTGAAAATGGATCTTAATTGGGACATTTATGTCTAGAGGAAGTTCAAAAGCCTTGTTTGTTTGTACACTATTATCTCATCATATCAAGTTGGTTCATTAGATTGTAACTATCTATTTGCATTTTGTTTTAGATAGCAACCCACATTAACCTTGCCCTTGCTACTTTTGAAAGACCATCTACCAAAATAATAGTTAGTTGTGAATCAGTTGGGTAATGATTGGGATATCGGTCCCTTTGAGAAAAGGTGTGTGACTTGCATATGTAAAGTTTATTCTTATCAATGAATTCGTCCTTGTTTCACCTAAGTGGGTGGTAGCTGATGAGGAAACTATCTGGGGAGTTGGACCCTAGAAAGGGTTGCATACCCACTCTTATACCATCATATTAGACAATTTTTAAATTGTTTTATGAACTATGACATCTCCGCACATTCACGTAGGCAAGGCCATATGTGATGAGCCCCCAAGACATTAGGTCTGGCCCTTAGGTCGTTCTCTTTGGGTTTGAATTGATCATGCCTCTCCCTTCTGAATCTTATGTATATCTTGTTCACCTATGAAAATTTAGTAGGTGGTTATTGTATGAATGATTCAAATAAAGAAAGGATCTGATTTATCATGATGAGCATGTATCTAACTATCATCTGATCTTGTGTTAAGCATCTAGACATATAGACATCTAACATGTGCAAGTATGAGGGGGAAGGTGGATTCAACATGATGCAATGCGAGAGTAAATTTGGTAAGAAAGAGGTACGTTGTGATGTAAAGCAAAAGTAGCAATGTGTTATTGTTTTAACATTTATTCTTGGATGGAAAGGTTACATGTTGTTGTTAATACTGTCACTTTAGTTTTACAAATGCATTTATTTATGTTTAATTTTTTTTTTATTGCAAAGTACATATATGTTTGAAGTGGGATAAATAGGTTGTGTAATGTCCATTAAGCATCATAAATTTTGGACATTACACTCACATTTACTGCACTTTCAAGAGTCAAATCACTTCAAGGTTTAAGAATTGAACCACATTTCACTTTTGAAAGATATTTAAAATTGCAAGACAATGCTTATATGACTATCAGGAAAAATTAAGAGACTAGATTGCAAGATCTCTCTGATCAAACTTTCAACTCCCATTTCCAAAATCCACTCTGTTTGTTAGCATCTTCACATTCTATCTTCAAATCCCACTTTTTTTTTTAACTTTCTATGGTTTCTACATATCTTGAATTGCTTCATTGTACATGGTGCCTCTTAGAAAAAAACAACTCGTCCTCAATGCACCCTCTACTCAAGTATCTTTGCATATATAGTTTACTGCTATGCCTTTACCTTTCTTTTCTACTTTTAATAAGTGGCTTCCCAACGCCAAAAGGTACACATTTTCAACCGTTGCCTTTCAATTCTTGCATTTTACATCTCTCCTGATTTTGTACTTATATGCTTTGCATCTGCAATAGGATCTCCATTCGGTTTTCACAGCTTCCAAACATGCTTACAATAAGCAACACCTATACAAGTAAATTCTTCTCTTACTAATTAATCCATGTTTTTTTTCATTTCCAAATTTTTTGTTTCTAACATTTTCTGTTCATTCTGCATGATAATTGCTAAAAACAAAGTCAGCTCGTGTCGTCACTTCTTCACAACAGAATGTCTCAAGGCCAACGATACTGGGTGTCCTTCTCCCTTAGAAGCATTGCATAATATGCTTCAAATTTTCCATTGTTCAGATGTTGCTATACTCTTCGTTTAAATCTATGACACTGCCAAATGTTTAGATCCTTTCACATGTAAATAAAATTTGCTATGTGTTAATATTTTAGATCATTTCGCATTTTCAAATACTCCTTTCTTGTGCCCCAAACACTATCCTTTGCATCTTTCACATTTTTCACTTCTTCCTAAAATTTCAAATCTGATCTAACCAATCTGTGCCCTCTCGCTACAGGTAAGATATATGTAGCTATTTACCAGATTTTACACTACTAATAGATCCGATTGTCATTGCAGATTTGAAACTTGTAAACTATAGTTTCCATTTCAACTATTAATGCACACAACATCATCAAAGCTATAACTTCTTCCATTAGGTACAATGCTCTTCTTCGTGGTCATTATGAAATATTTGCCTTTAATTTGCATACCAGTTCCTTGTTTTCATATTTTTAATTTTACTTAAGTTATAATAATTTTTATTTCATACTTTTCCTAGGAACGTTCCACACAAGAAAGTAACAAATTACATGTCCCCCAACACCACTACTTGTAAGTGAACTTTCATCATTTGATTGTCCATTTTTCTATGCTTGCCACATAGTTACAACTATCAAACTCTTTAAACTCTTTCCGAACCTTCCAACGCTCACTTTGCCAGAGCTGCACTACAGGTGAACATTTTTGACAGCTTGCTAAAGTTATGCAACACATCTAAACTATCTAAAGATTGAAACATTCTTGTTATTGTCCTCCTCAAAGTAACTTGAGTTTTTACTTCTTTATTTCTTCATCTTCTGAATCTAACATTCGTTTTAGTTCATTTTTTTTTATTTCTACATAGATCCTTATCTAATTCCTCACTCATTTTCTATCTTCTATCTCCCTCCAACACTTCAAACTATTCCACTTTCCATATCCCCAACTTCTTCCTAAAGTTGCCCCAGTCCTCTTCCCTTAATTTTGTTTCTTGTATCATCACAATGTTAGAATTGAGTATTGTTAAATTGTGCTTGAACAAGCACTGCTTGTTAGGGGCATTTAACCCCCTAACATTCTAGGTGGTGAGTTTCATTTCTCTTTGGGAAGGTACTTACCCTTCCCAGTCTATAATACTGAAGTAATTTTAGCTTGATCCTCTGCTTCCCTTGCCATGGTTCTTAGTTTAGTTAGGGACTTCCTCCCTCTTTTCTTGGTTAATTTCCCACAATCAAGGGTATCTTTGTCAGGGCAATTTAGAGCCAGACCCAACTTAATTGTATTATGGTTATTCTCTTCTTTATTCATATTTCTAACTTGTAGCTCCTCTACATTATCCTCTTCCTTAGTGTCTAGCTCCAAAATTTTCCTGATTAATATTTGTTTTTCATTAATTTCTTCTAGACTATCCTCATCTTTTGTTTCATAATTTAAATAAGATGCAAGGTTTAAGCCCATCATATCATAAACTGCTTCTAGTTCAACAAGAATTCGGTCCTCTACTCCCGATTCCAAGATTACCTTATCCTCAACCCTACTATCCTTGTTATCATTCTCTGCATTGCTCTCCATCCTATCTTTTACAGTCTAGTTGAATCTTTATTAGCTTCAGTCTGAGGTGGGTTTATTTCAATCTGATTTAATGCTACCTTATTTACATCCCATGTTTCAGTAAGTCTTGGACTAACTATATCTATAACAAAACCTTCTTCGTCATTATTAAAGTTAATGTTGACCCTTGCTTCTTGAAAGGGTTGTATTACAGGTTCAACCCTGACATCTATACTCCCTTTTGCTATAATTACATTATCATGAATGGAACCTTAATAAAATTCAGACCTAATATAGTAAGTTTCATGGGTTGTTATAAGCTCCAAGGGTTTATGAGTCTTAACATATGTATATCTATGTTTATAAGTATCTTAACCTCAGAGGAATTAAGAAAATTTTCTTCTATACCTATAAAAGACCCTAACACATTCCTTATCTTCTCTAGGAATTCAAAGTTCAACAATTCTACTAGTAGATAAGGAATTTTGATCCATTTGGGGAAAATTTTGGGCTTATATGAATTAGGATTGAAATTCATTTGCCAATCAGTAAAATGAAAGTTGTAGCCTTTGTATATAACAGGTTTCTCATATATAATAAATCATTTTTAGATTTTGATCTTTACATTTTATGAAAATAAAATCATTAGGAAGGATAGATATACTTACCTGATGCAGATATGCCCAATACCACCATTGCACAATTTTGTTGATCGGATGCCCTAGACTGCTCCATTTCGCAAATAAACCGTATTTTCCACAGTTCTCCCAGCAGGCATTCATTATCTTATTATGTATGAAAAATACTTTATAATCTCCTTTTTTTAGATCCCCTGCTTGTTTGGATTCTCTGTCGAGTTGATTTATTTGTGGAGCGGGCTTTGAGCTTACCATATTTGCAGTTCTTTGCTGAGGGTTAATTGATTGAGCATTCTTAAGGTTTTTCTTTTTACTTTCATTGCTTTGGTTTCTCAAATTACATGTGACTAGTTTTTTGGCAGGCAATATCTTGGGGCTAGGATGGCTGTTGAGCTTCCCTGTCTTATTATGAAACCCTAGCCAACCCTTCTTGGAGTCTGCATGGGCATTTCCTATATGTGGGTATGTGCAAGATCATGGTGGGCCAAACAGGACCTTAAGTGGCAATGAAAATCAACAAAACAGAGTTAGGCATCTTGATGTAAAAATTTCAATAAATTACGAACATTATTTCAAAAATATGTAAGAAGATAATTTGTAAAAAATTGAATGTAGTTTTTAAGCTACTAGTTCTTTTTTTAAAAAAAAAAAAAATCTATTTGACAAAAAAATGAAATTTCAATGCAGTAGTACTAAAAATTCAAATCATAATAATTTTTAGTAATATTTTTAATATAAGTAGAAGACTTGTGTTCGGATGTGACACCTATTTTTTTCTATATTTTTATTAAATAAATAATTAATTATGATTTTTTTACTACAACTTTTTTAAAATATAAAAACTTGTATGTCTAACCACCATAACTTGTTCAAAACTTTATGAAATTCAATTTTTCTTTTTTTAATCTTATAGTATACGAAGCATAGAATGTGACACATTTTTCAGATTCAAAAAATGTGATGTCGTTTGAAAGTTATAGATATTTTTCACTCAACCTATCAATCAGGACTTAGTCAGAATAACACCACTTTTTGGCCCCTCATGATCCTGCATATACCCATGTGTTATTTTATGGATATTTTGTTTTAGTTTCTCAGCTCTCTTGGATTTCCTTTATTTAACCACCTGTCATTCGTTTAAATTTGTTTGATCCTTATATTGCTTGTTAACCTTTTGTGCACAGGTCGGATCAAATTTATTGTACATGATCCTGGGTTGCCAACATTTATCCACCCATTTTCCTTTTGAAAAAACCCATTGGGGTCTATAGTTTTTCTCTTCTGGCTTTGGCCAAGAATCTGCCTTTTTTTCTTCGAATCTGCACAGTCATATTTTTGTTGCTCTGCCAATGTTCGCTCACCTTTTTTCTGTTTGTGAGATAATATTATTTAATTATTATTTTTTTTTTATCTGTGTAATTTTTTTTGACAAAAAGGAGTAAAAATTTATTCAAGCAAAGCAAAGATACATAGTAGAGGCCTCACACTCACCAAGAAAAGAACACAACCGAGCATCCAAAAGACAACTACAACAAAGCCACTCCATATACTTATCCTCCAAAACTAGCCTATCTAGGATCTCAAGATAACCAAAAGATAAACCATCCCTTCCACCAACATCCCATCCCTCTAGATTCTCAAAGACCCACTTTTCCAGGTAGTCGACCACTCTATTCCACTCTTTGGGAATATGACAAAAGGAAACAAAATCCAAGTATCTGCGGAGATGTAAAATATGTCTAACCATAGAAGCTAATTGCCAATTAACATCCTCCAAGACCTAATTATTCAGCATATCAACAATCACTTGAGAATCTGACTCACAGATAATCCTTCTCCATCTGAAAGAGATGCCTCTCTCAACAACAGTCTTGATAGAAAGGGCCTCCATCAAGTTGTTATAATATTGTCTTTTATACATAGAAAAGAGAAAAACAACACATCGATCAGCATCTCTGCCGACACCTCCAATACCCGCATGCCCTGGATTTCCATGAGAAGATCCATCTATGTTAATTTTAAAGACCCCATAGGAGGAGGTAACCACTTTCCCTCTCTACTGATCTGCTGCTTAACATGTTTGGATTTGCTGCCAACAGTACTACCCACTTTATTGTTCCCTAGCTACAGGTTCCTAACAATAGCATAATCACCAGGATCAACATTTTAAGACATGTCACACCTTGCTGAGATAGTCTCTTGAAGCCTATTGACAATCTTCTACCACACCTAAGAACTCCCAAGTTGTGAATCACAAAAGACACTACGATTCCTTTCCAACCACAGGTTTCATATAATAAGAGCAGGTCCAATAGTCTACACCACCTGAAGGAAGGAAGTCTTCGCTGGAGCTCTTCCTAGACTCTCCCAAAAATCAATTAAAGAGGAAACATAAATACAAGCATGTTGCCATGCCTCCCACCACCTGTGCCAAATCTCCCTAGAAAAACAACATAGAAAAAACAAATGGGATCAACACTCCTCACTATGCTTACAAAAGAAATAAATAGAGGGACCATGAAAACCTCTCTTACGAAGATTATCCCAAGTGAGGCATTTCCTTTGAGCCACCAGCCAAAGGAAGAAGTTACATTTAGGCCAAGAATAGATATTCCATACCTTTTTCCACCAAGGAACATCTGTTAGGTCATGCACTTGCCCATCTAACTTTGCATAACTTGCAGCTACAGTATATTTTCCTTTCGAGTTGGGACTCCAAGCCAAAATATCTTTATCTTTGAGAGAGCTACATAACCTACCTTCCAAGATTTTAGCCAACATAGAACGATCCTCATCAGACCCCCCCAAGGGCCACTCCTGGGGATCTTTCCAACAAAACATATCCATTTGGCCTACACATCTAACCCTTTTAAAATTCTCCACCTTAATCCATCCCGCCTTAGTGAAAATGTTGCAAAGAGACTGAAGCTATGGATAACTAGAAAGAATAGGAGGATGACCATACCAAGAGTTGAGTACAAAGAGATCTTCAAAACCTCTATTACAAATCCATAAAAAGCCATCTTTAATAAGCTAAGCCCCCTTTTTAAGAGTGTCCCAGATACACGATCCCCTACCCAACAAACCAAAGCGAGGCACCTCTTGGCCAACAACATCCAGAATATACTTGCGTGTGAAAATCTTGGCCCAGTCCTGATCTTGATTGTTACACCACTTCCAATACAACTTAGTTGCTAAGGCCTTGAAAACTAGAGCCATGGATCAAAGACCAAGTCCCCTAGCATGCTTTGATCTACAAACAGACTCTCATTTAACAAGGCTCCACTTAGAAGAGAGAAGACTTCTAGACCAAAGAAATTGTCGAGAGAGAGCATCGAACTCTCTCACAAAGTTGGAGGGGGGAGAGTGCACAAAAAACCTATACATAGGAAGAGCTTGCACCACTGTCTTCAAAAGAGTCACTCTCCCAACCGAGGATAACCACCTACAAGTCCAATGACTAACCTTGGTATGAAATTTGTCCAAAACATCTTGCCAAAAATCTCTACGCTGAGTCCTCACATCCAAAGGAATCCCAAGATACATCAAACGAAGAGACCCAACCTGGAATCTAAGGATTCTGGAAATTCTACTCTGAATAAGTCATGGGGTATTAAAGAAATCTATGAAAGACTTATGGGTATATGCACGAAGTTGTGGTACCAAAAAGGTGCCACACTTAAAAAATAAATTAAAAAGCACATAAGGCGCACGCACTATAGGGCGCACACCCTATAGTGCGCATGCCTTATAAGGCATGCATTGTAAACTTCATAAAAACCCTGCTCCGCATTTTGGATGCATTTTGCATTCCAAACCTGCGTTTTGGCATTTTCGGTTGCCATTTTATTGCACTCGCCCTTTGTAAAAGCTTGAAATTGGGCACTAAGTTGTCCATCTCTCATCAAAATGTCGCCACGCCATCAAAGAGCTCGAAGAGGCATGCATTTTCTTATTTTCTTATTGTCATTTTTTTAATTAATTTGAAGATTAAACTAGGTTTATTGATTTAAATTTATTTTCATTATCAGGAAATGAGATTAGACAAGAAATTATTGAAAACACTCAATCACCTCCTCATGAAGACCATATTGAAGAAGAAGCACATCAATCACCTCCTCATGAAGACCATATTGAAGAAGAAGCACATCAAGAACCTCCTACAATCCCTAGACATCTCATAGGTACACAAGAAAACCTATTAGGTCAAATAGAAAATAGCCAAAAAGAGCTTGAAGGTTTAATCACAAGGCTAAAAGATCCCACTGGAACAAACTCCCATAGGACAAACCTTGCTAGTTCTTTGCAATCTATCGTATCTCACTGTTTATGGTGAAAATGGATAACAATAATAATGATATTGAAAGGCTAAATGAATTCAACCACAAAACCCTAGCCTAACAACAATAAAGATCCACCATAACATATGAAGATTACCTAAGACAATGCAAATCAAATGAAATCACAAAGATTATACCATCACATGTCCAATAGGGTTTGGATCTCCATTCTTCCTATCTCCATTGATCTTGCTTGATATATTTGCTCTCAGATTTTATGTGCACAAGAGCTCAACAAAGAACGGAATGTGGTTGCAAGTAGGATCGTAGTGTAGTCAAGTCTATAAGATTCATTCGAATGTCTCATTAGGGTTTGATAATGAAGGAAGCATCTCCTTATATAGAAGACACTATATGAAATGGAGGGATAAGATTGAGAGGTATAAAAGGAGGTCGGCTATGATTAGAGGGTAGCTAAAAGAAATAATAACATAATGAAAGGGGTAGGTAGTATATGAATTAAGAGATGAATGACATGTGTCATGGGTAGAAAAGGTTAATGAATTAATTAAATAAATAAAGATTTATTTAATTAATAGAAGGAGTGAGATCAATTAAATAAATAAGATATTTATTTAATTTAGGAAAAGGATAATTTAAATAAATAAATGTATTTATTTAAATGAGAGATAAGGCTAGAAGAGGATAAATGAATTAATTAAATAAATAAAGATTTATTTAATTAATAGAAGAATTGAGCTAAGATAATTAAATAAATAAAATATTTATTTAATTAGACATGACAATTTTGGGTGTCTACATTTTGCCCCTCTTTGAGACAATGCGGCTTGTCGCGTTGTTTCAAAGAAGATAATATGAACTGATACAAAGTTGCCCCAAGATGGGAATGATATACCCCCTCGAGAGATTGGATGAGAATGTCTAGAAAGATCGCAGACAATCTCTCGATAAGAAAGAAAGGATAGAATGGACTGACCGGATAGGATAGACTGACAGAGTCATGGGATAACGAAGACTGGCTCGGGAGGCGAGGGCTAGGGCTAGGGTAATCTATAAGATAGACCATGGGGGAAAATACATCCTCATTGTCATCTACACATCCACGAGATTAGAGTGCAGAGAGAGAAAAGAGCAGCAACAGTTAGCAGCAATGGCTTTTGTTCACAGATTCGACCGCGTTCGCCGATTCCAGAGGCCAGTAAAGGCAGGAGAGCCAGTAAGTACCACAAAACCTCCTTGCACTTTGATGCATTTATTGTTGTCATTAATGCATGCTAGGTAATGTAATAAATGCGCGTTTATGTCAGGAAAACGCGTTTGTGTCCAAAAATGTGAATTTGTGTCTTCTAGGTCAAATCGGCAGTTCTGTGATGAACATAAGCTATCAATTGGATAAGCTGCTGAGAGGATACACTCAAGCAGGTCCTCTAGGAAGACTAGGATAGATCAAGGCACTTTGTGATGAACCGTGAGTACCAAGATAGAGTACTTTGTGATGAACAGGGAGTACTAAAATATGAGCAGCACTTTGTGATGAACAGTGAGTGCAAATGTGAGTAACACTTTGTGATGAACAGTGAGTGTCACACATGTAGTACTTTGTGATGAACAGGGAGTGCCACTAGGATAGAAGCAACACTTTGTGATGAACAATGAGTGTCACTAGGATAGCATGCCATATGCATTTAGATAAAAAGTAGCATTTTGTGATAAATAGTGAATGCCACTATGACTGACATGATTGATTTGATTGACTGCAGGAGTATCTGCCTATGCTAGAGTCACGAGAGAGATTCATGTCTACTCAGAGGTTGTGACCTGAGTTTTCCTTTGAGGACCGAGCGGCTATCAAGGAGATGGGATTGAGACACGTTCTGTATGTGCCTAAGTTTCGGGCGAACATGGGACTATTGACTGCGCTGGCGGAGAGATGGCACTCCAAGACATGTACGTTTCATTTGCCGATGGGTGAGATGATAGTCACCCTTGAGGATGTATATAGGATACTGAGGATACCGATCGATGGGGAGCTGATCCCATATGATCGAGATGGAGACAGGGAGGCCCTAAGACGAGTATTCCAGGACCCAGGACTGAGGGCAGGACATGTGGCATGGGATACCATGACATGGACAGGATTAGCACTACCAATAGTGTTGGCAGGAGTTATCAGTGAGTTCCTTTATATCAGTTTTGTACCATTTTGTATGATGATGTAGACACCTGCGGGTGATTGTAGCCATATGATTTTGACATCATTGTATCATGACACTTTATATATATATATATGAGATGATTCATTTTTGCGGCAGCTATATGCATGTGTACCTTTGTGATGAGATGTTCTTATGCGATGTTTAGGATATGGATGCAAATATGTACATGATGCAATGCAATATTTTTGTTCTTTTATGTTTTATATGTGTATGCATGATGCAAATGTGAATGTATGTAATGCAGATGAATATGATAATGCAAATGTAAATTGTGCTAACAGGTGTTGTGTGCAGGATGTGATGCAGTTGTGATATCTATATGTATGTATGAAATGCTTATATGTGGTAATGCAGGTGCAACTACGTGAAATGCAAATGTTTTTGGTGTGTCATTATACTCAGTCATGTGATAGAAGGCTACACGGACTCGAGAAGGATGATGGAAGTCAATCAAGAAAGGGGGATGAAAGATAGAAGATATGAAAGTGAAAGAGCTTCTTGTGCGTTATCATCATTGAGCTTTATTATGGCAAAATAGGTTATGACAATCGAGGCATATGTTTGACCCAGAAAGTCATTATACCTGTTTGCATGGAGATAAGACAGTCGCAAACAAGGAATGCCCCAGTTCACACTAGACTCACAGTGTCCTCATATCCTTGGACAAGTCATAGCATTACTAAGAGACAATCCACAGACAACAAATACAAATAGGTGACGATACCCCATCCTCGCCTTTCTAGTCAAAAACATCCTGGAGATAGAATCTCTAGTCAGAGACATCCTAGAAAAGATAAAAGACATGTCACCAAAAGATAAAATCAAAATAAAACCAAGACTTGACACCAACATCCACTGTAGTCCTCAAGTTTAGTGTCTCTTGTCACTTGTATAAGTCTTATTTTATTGTGGTCATAATGTTTACTTTCACAAAATGGATAGATAGCACTGAACCATAATGTTGTCTGAGTCTGTTGAAAGATTTGATTTGTTGAAGCCCATTGTTGCTACTATCTCATCTGAAACTGACTGAATCCATGAAACTGATACTTTATTGCGGAGAAGATGAAACTTTATTGCGGATTTGTGATGCAAATGTTGCTTTATTGCGAATTGTGCATGGATAGATTGAAGGAAGTTGGAAGAAACTGTACTCTTCGAAACATGTGATGTTCTCAGTTCCACACCCATCACTAGACGTAGGATTTTGCCTTAGCTACAGATAGGATCTGATTTATTATGGATGGAAAGGGAGGTGAAAAGGGAGGTTTATTATGAATGGCGAACCAATCTTGGGTAGATCAATAACAAGCCATGATGGAATGGGTAAGTTTATTATGAATGAATAGGTTGTGAGTGTGTGCAAAGTGAAAGGATGAAAGTGAATCCTGAAGGAGGGAGGAGCAATGTCTCTACGCATGACACTGGTGACCCAGTTTTCACCAAGGTACTTGCCCAGGGTGCCACCGAAGTGGTTTTCACCACTGGACGAAATTATTTCTCTTTACTTTTTTCAATTTTTCAATGTTTTTTGTGTCACAAGGTGCCTGTTTGTCAAGTTTTCACCAAGTAACGATTTTTTTGTTTTATAATTTTTTTTGTATTTTTGAAATTTTTGAATTTTTTTGTATTTTTTGAATTAGGATACTCTGAAGAGCTATGTGTAAAACCTGCGAAGGTGCATGCTATTGATAGGATCCTCCAAAGGTTCACCTTCTGTAGTTGAGAGCTGATATGCACCAGATCCATATGCTACTGTGATAATATAAGGACCAAGCCAGTTTGGTTCGAATTTTCCCTTCTTCTCTCTGTCTTGCTGATTTTTAGGGTTTTCCTTGAGAACTAAGTCCCCTACCTCAAATGTGCGAGGCTTGACTTTGTGATTGTAACTGCAACATTCCTTGACTGAATGATATGTAGCTCGAGTGACTGTCTTCCTTGATAAAGGAACTGAGATAGAATTACTAGTGTGTGGACTACACAGGCCCATATGCGTGTCACCTAAAGAAGTTTGGGCACCCCTGATAATAAAGTCCTTCAAGGAAGCTCCATTAAAGGTCCATGATGTATTGCCAGAAGGGAAAGGATGTACAAAACAAGTGGATGAGTTATGAAGGCTTATGATTGTGAAAAGAAGTGAAAGTAGGATAGCATGATGGAGACTTAGGATCAACAAGTATGCTTTTTGACTTAAAATTGTAGAACTTTTGCCCCCAGTTATTTTGATATTAGGGGAGATCAACTCTTGTTCATTTTGCTTCATAGGATTTTTATCCTTGACTTTGATTTTTGTGGAGTCTAGTAGCTTTTGATTTTGATTTGGACTAAAGGACATTTCTTTATTATTGACTTTTAGATTTTTCTTTTCAAAGCTTGATTTTTGATCCCCAATAAGTAAGGGCTTTTGTAATTCTTGTTGATCCAAGTCTGGAAGAGGTCTGGAAATGGAATGAGTGGATGATATGGTAAAGCTGTGTGAGTTCTCAAGAGGTTTGGTGATATGCTCAATAGATTCTTCGCAGTAACCACTTTTAGGACTATTGATATCAAGAGATGCTTGCACCACTAGAGGAGATTTGCATTCAGACTTAGTAGACACAACACTAGGTGGTTCATACCCAATTCCTTGGTATTGCAAATTGTTTGTAGATTGTTCTTGTCGACAAAATGTGTTAGGAGATAGTGGGAGCTAATCAACATGAAAGATATACTCACCACATCCTAGGTCTTTAATCTTGAACTTTTCTTTTAGCTCTGATTGTTTTGATGTAGAAGCTTTTAATGATTCTGGATCCACATATGCTGATGAAGGAATAGCTTCACGATTGACTGGGATTGTTATTTCTGATCGAGGTTGTAGATTGTTGCAATATATGAATGGATTTGGATCCGCTTTGACGGTCACTTCAACTCCATTGTGTGGAAACTTGATACATCGATGATATGTAGATGGGACTGCCCTCATTTCATGAATCCAAGGACGTCCTAGCAATATGTTATATGTGAGATCAAGGTCTAGGACTTGACAAACCACATCTTTTGTAACTGGCCCAACTTTGAGAGGTAAAGTGACTGTACCTTTGGATGAACGCTCTTCATCATCATATGCTTTGATAGTAATTTTGTTTGTAGAATTCATAGCTTTGTCGGAATATCCCAAATGTTTAATAGTGCTCAATGTACAAATGTTTAGACCTGCTCCTCCATCTATTAGGACTTGTTTGATTCTATGTTTGTGTATGAAGGCTTCAATGTGTAATGGTGCATTATGTGGCTGACTCACAGAGGCGTCATCGGCTTCTGTGAAAGTAAGTGAATGTGGAATGGAAAGGTATCCCACCATGGCTTGAAACTGGTCCATGTTTAGGTCAGTAGGAACGGCAGTATCTCTCAAGATTTTGTCAAGAATGGCTTTATGAGCAGGGGATATGCGTAGGAGCTCAAGAATGGAGATAAGCGCAAGTGTCTTCCCTAGTTGTTCTACAAGGTCATACGCAGGTTTGGTTGATGAAGAAGTGGTGTTTTTAGTTGGAGCACCTTGCAAAGTGATTTTACCTCGGCGGGTTGTAACATGACATTCAGAGGTAGGTTCGAAAGAAGATCCAATGCCTTTTAGAACGATCTTGGGTCTCTGGGTAGAATTCTCAGGGGCTTTGTCCTTGATGATAATGGTAGAGACATAATTGTCCATCGAGATGTGATTGATAGTTGAATCATAGTTGTAAGATGCTCTGGTATAGTTGGTTTGATCCTCTGTGGCTTTAGCTTTTCCCTTGTCATGTTTTGGGAATGGTTCCTTAAACATCTCATGTTCTTGATTGGAGGAATGTCCCTCAATCTCAATGTCACCTCTATCAATGAGATCTTGTATGATGTTCTTCAGTCGATGACAATTTCCTGTCTTATGACCCTTGCTCTTATGAAATTCACAATACTCATCATCATTCCACCTATTTGGTTTAACCTTTGGTTCATATGGAGGAAAATATGGAACTGTGATTACTTTGTTTGCCACTAGCTTCTTGAAAACTGACTCAAGTGGTTCTCCCAATGGAGTGTACTTCCTTCGTGATCTGGAAGTTGTTTGAGTATTTACTTGATTGTTTGTAGAACTTGATCTTGAAAAGATGACTTTGGGTCGCACTGTGTTGGCATCAACAACACCATCATTGACTGTGTTCTTGTTTTTATTCCAAAATCTTGGCTTGTCTTTTCCTTTAAAGTCATCTTTGTTTTCCTTGAATATCTTGATGACTCCTTGTTCAATTAGGACCTTTTCTGTCGCTAAGCCTTTTTCAATAACGTCCTTGAAGGTGGACAAAAAAGTTTTTCTTAGATCATAGCCAATGTCTTTGTTAGCATTTTGGGTGAACATTTCTACCATTTGTTTTTGTGGAATTTCACAAGAGCATCTGCTGGCTAGATTTCTCCATCTTTGCAAAAATGATGCAAAAGACTCTCCCTCTTTTTGCTTGGTGTTGCACAAAGTAGTGACTGATATGTTTGTCTCTATGTTGTAGGAGAAATGTTGAATAAATGCCTCTGCTAGATCACCCCATGACTTAATACCAGGTGGGAGTTGAGAGAACCATTCCATAGCTTGATCGCCTAAGCCCCGTGGGAATAATCTCATCAAATATGTCTCTTCTACTGCTATCTCAATGCAAGCTGTGAAAAACTGTCTTATGTGTGCCTTAGGATCCCCTTTTCCTCTATACTTATCAAATTTAGGCGTCACAAAGTGTGTAGGAAAAGGAGGCATTGGAATGCTTTTGTCAAATGGATAAGGACATATGTCTCTCATTGTGTATGTTGGCTTCGGTGTATTTATGTCCTCCATTTTCTTTTGTAAGTCCCTGATTTGTTGCTCCAAATTGCTCTTAGGTGGAGATTGACTTCTTGGACCATATCCTATGTTTGAGGTACCCATTGGAGGAGGAACATGTTGCATATATGGATGATATTGATCATACACATGTTCATATGGAGGAGGTCTATAGTGATGCTGCATATATGGACCACTTGGTATAGATTCATGTTGAGGAACACCATATCTATTTTGTGCATGTATACCATACTCTACAGGCATGTCATGTTCTAATGTATTGCCCCCAAATTTGACACGGGGTTTCCTTGTGTCCAAATTTTGAGCATGCCTTTGAATATCCCATTGCTTTGGTGGTTGATCTTTAGCATTGATATGTGATTGAGCATATTTTTCTCCATAAGACTTCCATAATGGCCTGCGAAGGTGAGTATCATATGTTTGACCATGTGTATGTGGGACCTCTGGTTTTTGAAGCAAAGCTGATGGTGATTTAGGTACCATATGTGGTCCTCTATTTCCTCCACTATTAGGTCTCCTTTGATCCATGTTGGAGTGAGGTTGTTGCAAAGGTCGATTTTCCATTATTTGAGACATGTCAAAATCATGAGGTATCTTGGCTCCACTTTGTGCCATCATTTGTAAGAAGTATTGTCTATCCCTCCTCATTATTTCCTCAACCAATCGATTGAAATGGGGATTCATAATGGATTCTTCCACATCTGCTGAATGTACGGAAAAGTTGTCCATATTGTCATTATGTGTAGCATTGTTGTTTGTAGTGTCCATGTTCTCAACATTTGGAATGTTTCTATAGGGGTCCATGTCAGGTAATGTAGTATGATCAGAATTGAAAAATATCTCATTGTCATACTCATAAGAACTCGTGTTTGTGGACTCTTGAGCCTCTTTAGTTTCTCTCCTAGATTTTTGAGGACGGGTTTCAACCATGAACTAGGTATTGACCAAGATGTGTGAGACTAGATGAAAATGGAAAGAGTATGGAAGACTAAGAGTTGGATGGAATCTGAAGTGTACTTGCAATGTCCAAAGTGTAAGACCAAGTATGTATGTAGTAGAGTAGGTGTGACTTCCAAAGAGAGGATAGTTTCTCTTGATGAGGTAAGTTTACCTTAACTCTAAGTAAGACCAAATGAGACCCAAAGGTAAGAAACCTTGATGAGGGACCACTTAGCAAAGTGTTGTTGTATGTAGTGTGTTGACAAAGTATAGTGAGGACAAGCAAGTGACCTTTTGACTCAAGTTTAGACAAGTGTGAATGTAAAGTGAGATGTGAAGCAATGATGGATTTTGTGAGACCCAAAGACAAGTTGAATGCTAAATGAAACCCTAGAGAAATGACCTAGGAAGCTCAAGAAATCCGAAACTGACTGTGTTTGTTTGCTGGACTGTAACAGTTTTTCAATTCTGGACACAGACGCGCCTGTATACTTCACAGACGCGGTTTCCTTATGCAGACGCGGCTCTATTTAACACAGATGTGTTTCTGAGATTTTTTTGCAAAGCAATGTTGACTGTTGGAACACAGACGCGATTCTGCCCTTCACAGATGCGGTTATACAACACAGACGCTATTATGTCCGACACAGACGCGTTTCTGTAAAATTTGTGCAATTTTTTCCAATCTGTAAAGTCATTTTGTTGTGACCAAATCTGACTGTTTGACTGTTTTCCGTGACAAGAGGACACAGTGTTGATGAAGACCCAATGTTTGCAAGTGTCTAGACTCAAAATGACTCCAAGAAAAGTGTGTTGTTTGATGTAAAAATGTTTTGCATACACTTGAAGACACAAAAGACACAATGTTTTGCTATTTGGTCTTGAATGTTTGAATGTTTAAAATAAGTCAAGCACAATTCTTATGGCTAGCCAAGACAATAGTTGTTGATCCCACATGGGGTTTTACCCCCGAGGCTATGCTATTCAGAGCGGATACTTAGATGCTTGACCTCACTAGCTCCACCCTCGGCACTCACTTCTCGGGTCAGCCAAGCATCAGTCCCCACAAAACTCCCCATGGCGAACTTTGTATCTCTACTAAGAACCGTATGTGTGTGGGCCGCTACTAGAGGTCCGACCTCCTGCCCCAACAACTAGAAGGATTTGGGCTTCTAAAACAGAAAGGTGCTAGTAAGGGCATCCGCTCGTGTGGCCATACATGCGGCACTTTCAGCTCTGTAAATACAGAAGGCTCCCAGTCGGTAGGGGTTACGCCCTACAACTGATCAAATAAATTTGATCAAACGGGTTTATGGGGAGACATAGTGTCGGTATGAACTAATCAGCACATGTTATCCATAGTTTTCACCATGAATACATTTGTTTATAGTGGTTCGGAAGAGGTGGGTTTTCCTCGCTACCACTTGGGTCATTCTCTTCTCACTAGTAGTCCTAATGACCACACGGGAAGACAGGCCCTCTAAAGATTAAACAAAAAGAGCCTATTGCTCAAGACACAAAAGACAATGATTCAATTTTAGTGCACCAATTGAAGTGTTTGTTAGTCTATGAAAACAAGGCACACAATAAAAATCTAAAAACCCTTGCCAAGGACCTGCAACAAAGAGCTGTTAGTAGTTTGGATTGTTTCAAATGATTACCCCTTCCTGCAAGCACACAAATTAGGTAAATTTTAAACCCAAAAGACTTTGTGAAAATAGGGGCCTTCAACCAAATGATTTAGCTTTTAAGACAAGTTGCACCAATTTTGTTAGCTAGATCTGAAAATGTTAGCTCAAAATAAACCAGATCTGAAACCCTAAATGCAAAATTCGAAAAACTGAATCAATAAAAACCCAAAATTTGAAACTGGTGAACACAGACACGATTACCCTCAACACAGACGCGACTTCGTGACACAGACGTGGTTCTGTGAGACACAGATGTGATTACAGAACACAAACGTGTTTTCTAAACGCAGACACGGCTAAAAACATCGCAGACGCGACTTTATAACACAGACGCGCTTTCCTGGAACCTGCAAAATAAAATATTGCCAATAACACAGACGCGACTCCAGGTGACGCAGACGCGCCAGAAAATCAAAAACGTGATCCGAAAGTACGCAGACGCGAAAATATCAAAAATACTGTCGAAAACGTCGGATCTGCAACTTCAAAATACAAAATCTGCAACAAGGCAGTTAAATGCAAAAGGGACAAGAGTCCCACTGGGCGTGCCAAAATGTATATGGTGAAAATGGATAACAATAATAACGATATTGAAAGGCTAAATGAATTCAACCACAAAACCCTAGCCTAACAACAATAAAGATCCACCATAACATATGAAGATTACCTAAGACAATGCAAATCAAATGAAATCACAAAGATTATACCATCACATGTCCAATAGGGTTTGGATCTCCATTCTTCCTATCTCCATTGATCTTGCTTGATATATTTGCTCTCAGATTTTATGTGCACAAGAGCTCAACAAAGAATGGAATATGGTTGCAAGTAGGATCGTAGTGTAGTCAAGTGTATAAGATTCATTCGAATGTCTCATTAGGGTTTGATAATGAAGGAAGCATCTCCTTATATAGAAGACACTATATGAAATGGAGGGATAAGATTGAGAGGTGTAAAAGGAGGTCGGCTATGATTAGAGGGTAGGTAAAAGAAATAATAACATAATGAAAGGGGTAGGTAGTATATGAATTAAGAGATGAATGACATGTGTCATGGGTAGAAAAGGTTAATGAATTAATTAAATAAATAAAGATTTATTTAATTAATAGAAGGAGTGAGATCAATTAAATAAATAAGATATTTATTTAATTTAGGAAAAGGATAATTTAAATAAATAAATGTATTTATTTAAATGAGAAATAAGGCTAGAAGAGGATGAATGAATTAATTAAATAAATAAAGATTTATTTAATTAATAGAAGAATTAAGCTAAGATAATTAAATAAATAAAATATTTATTTAATTAGACATGACAATTTTGGGTGTCTACACTCACATACAATCTGTGAGTGGGCAAATAAATTTTTGGTCCCGTAAGAAGGAAGAACAAAAGCAATTTTATGCTGACAAATTATCATATGCGACAGTGAGGAAAAAGAAAATTAATATATTTGACTTGTGTGCTCTTTTTACGGACCCCCAAACGAATCAACCTTTACACCTTGGATGTAGGAGATTCCCTATTCATTGGTGTCATCATGAAGGGATTAAGAACAATTTTTGGGATAGGTGGTGGATGGTATTTGATCAGCCCCCATGCAATAATCATGAGGTACCCCAATAGTTTTTGAGAAAAATGTACTATGAGTTTGTCCTTAATGAGATACCAAACTATTTTGATTTTCTAGATTTCCAAGGTAGAGGTGGGGGTTCCTCGCATGATAGAGAGGGTGCACAATGTGATCCAAATCTCCAACCAAGACCCATGGCTAGACCTATGGTGGAGCATGTTATTATTACTTCCATTGTGAAGGAGAGTATTGAGGTCGAAACTCTAGACTCAATTAGCTCACTCACTCAGACCCTTATACAGTATGCTAGGCCTCTAGTAGAGGGTGATGCGAGTGATGATGTTGATTCTTCTAGGCATCGAGTTCCAGCTCATTTTTGTCGATATTGTGGTTCTCTTTGCACTTATGATCCTAATAGTTCTGAGAATGCACGTGCATGAGCGGAGTTTGCTACAGAGAACATTGTCATGACAGAATCCTGCTGAATGAAACATTTGGCATTGATACCCAGGTGAATTTCATTACAAGTTCATTTCATTCTTTTTATTAAATCTTATATGTAAATTTGAGAATATATCTAAATTAGTAAATTATTATGATAAAAAATCAGGGTCAAAGTGTTCACAATACTAGCAACATTCCCGTAGCACCCTTTTTCACTACTTCGTCGACTCCACAGGTATACAACAAGTGAAAAAATATAATTATTATATGTAGATAGTTGAACCTTATGTGAATAATTTTCTAATTACTCATTTTGGATGTCAAATAGTTTGATGCTAGAGCTTCAACATCAACACCTCGTAGTGTATTTCATCGACAATCTTTCACCCAGGTAAACAATTTATCTTTAATGTTGTTATTAAATAATATAGATAGTTTTGGCGATTAATCAATATACTTTGTTTAATTTTCAAATGTTGACATCAGAGACTCCTCCTGCTATCCGTGCGTCAATGGAGTGTGGTGTTGCTGCAGCAGTAGCAAGTTCAACTGCTTTAACAGAAGTATGAGACATATTTGTAAATTTAGTAAATTTAGAATTACATTTGTTATCTTAATAATATGTTATTGAAAATTTTAACGACACTTGTATTTAGTTTAATTTATATTGTGATGCTTACAGGAGGGGCTTGTCACTCTAGATCATGAACGTGCACCTGTTGTAGATGAACATCATGATTATTTGTATGCGGTAAGTGACTATTCTATCATATGTCATTCTAAAATTCAATTTTTGTATATGCTAACATCATTCTTTTCATTGTATCAGGTGGAGTTACAAAAAAGTCTAGAGAGGAGGTTGAGTGGACGTACTCGAAAGACACTTGCATCATATACATCTCCATCCCCTCGACAAACAAATATATCTCGTGATCTATTTCCTTCCCCTAGAGGGAAATTAATAGAATAGGGTCCTATGTTGTATGCCTATATGGCAATTTTGAACATATGTTTTGTATTACGAATATGTGACATTCTATTGCCATATGGCTTTTGGCAAGCTCCTATTTGACTTTATTGGATACCATGTTGTATGCCTATATGGCAAATTTGAACATATGTTTTGTATTACGAATATGTGACATTCTATGTCCATATGGCTTTTGGAAAGCCCCTATTTGACTTTATTGGATATAATGTTGTATGCCTTTATAGCAATTTTGAACATATGTTTTGTTTTATGAATATGTGAAATTCTAAGTCCATATGACTTTTGGCAAGCCTATTTGTTTGTATTGGATATATTTTATAGTTTTAACGGTATACAATGTTGCATGGATCGTAGCTTTTCGGTTAATGCAAATCATTTATCATGGTTATCCATAATTGTAGTACAAATGATTAGATGAATAATTGCACAAAGTTTATTGTTACTTAAGCTTTGAACCTAAATATGTGTTTGTAATCCAAGACACAAGCTACCCCAACGCGTATGGGCTGATAGTTTGGTGCTGCAACACGACCCCGCAGGATCAGACAGATCATTCTTATGATGAACGGGTGCCGAGAAACGCGATGCCAAATATTGACAACTTTGAGCAATTTGAGCACTTGGGTGATTTCGCTGCTAGGTTGTGGCCCGCAAGGATCGGGCGAGTTGGAGAGAAAAAAGAAGGCATTCCTAGCATAAACCCAACCACCCCGACGCGTATGAGTTGACGGTTTGGTGCCGCGACGAGCGGATTGAAATATGGGGCATTGTGCAACTTTTCATTGAACTCATTTGACACTTTTTGTTGCAACCGAGAAAGAGTCGCCACGAGCAACTCGATCCAATTCTACCAAAACCGAGAGAGGATTTTTTAGAGTGCCATAACATGACCCTGTAGGATCAGACAGATCATTCTTATGATTAACGGGCGCGGAGAAACGCAATGCCGAATATTGACAACTTTGAGCAATTTGAGCACTTGGGCGATTTCGCTGCTAAGGTGTGTCCCGCAACGATCGGGCGAGTTGGAGAGAAAAAAGAAGGCATTCCTAGCATAAACCTGGCCACCCCGATGTGTATGAGCTAATGGTTCAGTGTCGTGATGAGCGAATTGAAATATGGGGCATTGTGCAACTTTTCATTGAACTCATGTGACGCTTTTTGTCACAAACGAGAAAGAGTCACCACGAGCAACTGGATCCGAGTCTATCAAAATCGAGAGAGGATTTTTTAGAGTACCATAACACAACCCCACAGAATCAAATGGATCATTCTTATGATTAACAGGCATGGAGAAATGCGATGCCAAATATTGACAACTTTGAGTAGTTTGAGCACTTGGGCGATTTCGTTGCTAGGGTGTGTCCGGCAACGATCGGGTGAGTTGGAGAGAAAAAAGAAGGCATTCTTAGTGTAAAAATAGCCACCTTGACGTGTACGAGCTAACGGTTCAGTGCCGTGACAAGCAGATTGAAAGATGGGGCATTGTGCAACTTTTCATTGAACTCATCTGACCCTTTTTGTCGCAATTGAGAAAGAATCGCCACGAGCAACTAGATCCGAGTCTACCAAAACCGAGAGAGGATTTTTTAGAGTGCCATAACACAACCCTGTAGGATCAGACAGATTGTTCTTATGATTAACGGGCATCGAGAAACACGATGCCAAATATTGACAACTTTGAGCAGTTTGAGTACTTGGGCGATTTTGCTGCTAGGGTGTGTCCGGCAACGATCGAGCAAGTTGGAGAGAAAAAAGAAGGCATTCCTAGCGTAAACCCGACCACCCCGATGCGTACGAGCTAACGGTTCGATGCCACGATGAGCAGATTGAAAGATGGGGCATTGTGCAACTTTTCATTGAACTCATCTGATGCTTTTTGTCGCAACCGAGAAAGAGTCACCACTAGCAACTGGATCCGAGTCTACCGAAACCGAGAGAGGATTTTTTAGAGTGCCATAACACGACCCCGCAGGATCAGATGGATCATTCTTATGATTAACAGGCACGGAGAAACGTGATGCCGAATATTGACAACTTTGAGCAATTTGAGAACTTGGGTGATTTCGCTGCTAGGGTGTGTCCCGCAACGATCGACCGAGTTGGAGAGAAAAAAGAAGGCATTTCTAGCATAAACCCAGCCACCTCAATGCGTATGAGATGAAGGTTCAGTGCCGCGACAAGCAGATTGAAAGATGGGGCATTGTGCAACTTTTCATTGAACTCATCTGACGCTTTTTGTCGCAACCGAGAAAGAGTCACCACGAGCAACTGGATCTGAGTCTACCAAAACCAAGAGAGTTTTTTTAGAGTGCCATAACACAACCCCGCAGGATCAGACAGATCATTCTTATGATTAACGGGCGTCGAGAAACGCGATGCCGAATATTGACAACTTTGAGTAGTTTGAGCACTTGGGCGATTTCGTTGCTAGGGTGTGTCCGGCAATGATCGAGAGAGTTGGAGAGAAAAAAGAAGGCATTCCTAGTGTAAAATCGACCACCCCAACATGTACGAGCTGACGGTTCGGTGTCACGACGAGCGGATTGAAAGATGGGGCATTGTGCAACTTTTCATTGAACTCATCTGACACTTTTTGTCGCAACCGAGAAAGAGTCACCACGAGCAACTAGATCTGAGTCTAACGAAACTGAGAGAGGCACAAGATCAAACAACTAATTCTTATGATTAATGGGCACGTAGAAACGCGATGCCGAATATTCACAACTTTGAGCAATTTGAGCACTTGGGCGATTTCGCTGCTAGGGTGTGTCTCGCAACGATCGGGCAAGTTGGAGAGCAAAAATAAGGCATTCCTAGTGTAAACCTGGGCACCCCGATGCGTAGGAGTTGACGGTTCGGTTCCGCGACGAGCGGATTGAAAGATGGGGCATTGTGCAACTTTTCATTGAACTCATCTACGCTTTTTGTCGCAATCGAGAAAGAGTTGCCACGAGCAACTGGATCCAAGTCTACCGTAACTGAGAGAGGATTTTTTAGAGTGCCATAAGATGAACCTGCAGGATTAGATAGATCGTTCTTATGATTAACGGGCGCGGAGAAACGCGATGCCGAATATTGACAACTTTGAGCAATTTGAGCACTTGGGCGATTTCGTTGCTAGGGTGTGTCCCGCAACGATCGGGCGAGTTGGAGAGAAAAAAGAAGGAATTCCTAGTGTAAACTCATCCACCCTAATGCGTATGAGCTAACGGTTCGGTGCCGCGATGAGCGGATTGAAATATGGGGCATTGTACAACTTTTTATTGAACTCATTTGACGCTTTTTGTTGCAACCGAGAAAGAGTCACCACGAGCAATTGGATCCGAGTCTACCGAAACTGAGAGAGGCTTTTTTAGAGTGCCATAACACGACCCCACAAGATCAAATGAATCATTCTTATGATTAACGGGCGCCGAGAAACATGATGCCGAATATTAACAACTTTGAGCAGTTTGAGCACTTGGGTGATTTCGCTACTAGGGTGTGTCCGGCAAGGATCGAGCGAGTTGGAGAGCAAAAAGAAGGCATTCCTAGCGTAAACCTGAACACCCTAACACGTACAAGCTGATGGTTTGGTGCCGCGATGAGTGAATTGAAAGATGGGGCATTGTGCAACTTTTCATTGAACTCATCTAACGCTTTTTGCTGCAATCGAGAAAGAATCGCCACGAGCAACTAGATCCGAGTCTACCGAAACCAAGAGAGGATTTTTTAGAGTGCCATAACATGACCCCACAGGATCAGACGGATCATTATTACATGTCACTAACATCAAGAAAAAACATGCCGAATTTTGACAATTTTTTACACTTTGAGTGATTGACAACAAATGAGCATTTTTTACATCTTTTACCATATTAGCAGGGTATACTTCACGAAATGATCCCATGTGATCTGTAATGCTCCAAAATGATATTATTTACATAAAATCACACAAAACAAGACAAAAACATAATTTTTTATATTACAATTCCTCAAGTAGTCAAAAAGACAAGTCATGTACATATATCCAAATAAGATTGAACTCATAATTTTTTACATTTACATTTAATCCAATGAACCATCTGGATCTGCTCTACTCTTTATCGTGTCTAGTATGGCCTCATGGTCAGACTCACGAACCTTCCATAGGTTCTTGTTTAGTGGTCTACCCCCATATCTGATCAAATGAACATTTGAAGCTACAACAAGGTTAGAATAATGAAGAATCTTCCTATGTGTCTCGAAGTCCTCGAACAACCACAAGTTAGACTTCTTCATTGGGTACCTTCTAAGCCATGTACCAGTAACAACTACTGATCCTGTGGGGTACTCAATATTTTCTCCATCTACCACAGGGCGATCCAATTTCTTTTTTGTGTCCACACAACGACACAGGTAATAATTTGTTCCTTCTTCATTGTCTTCAGCTACAATTACTGCATAAACATGCCTTGCAATGATAAATTGAGAAGAATTTAGAAAACAACTAAGGTAAAATATTAAAGTACAAAAAATTGCATGTGGATAATTTACCTTGTTCGACTAAATCTGACACATGGTCAAAGTCAATTGATGCTTCCATCTGTGTGAGTTGTAGTGCACTCGGAGGTCAGTATGTCTCAAGTGGGATTAGAGGTCTCATACACCATTCGTCCACCCACTCCTTTGACTCACAATCATTATAGGCACCATCTCTACATGAAGAACAATAACATGCCATCCGCCGCGTATGGATAGTCCATGAACCTGCATTAGAGCTTTTGAAAGAGTGTAGCTCACTCAATCTTGTCAATGTACAACTGTTGGATTTTGCCAAGATCAAGAGCTCAATGAAATGTACAAAATAGAGACACAATATAGGACAAGAATAAATTGTATTCTCATCAATAGAAAATGATCAATAATCAACTGGATTAACCAATACAATGAATATAGGCCCGCTTATATAGGCAAGGCCATATGGATGTATGAGCACACAAATATGACATGTGGCTCAATGAGAAACAAGGGTAGGTAAGAAATACTAAGGGTAGGTAGGAGAAATAATATAATAGTCCACATGAGGTGGATCACCCACTGAATGTGGAGTGTAACAACAAGAGTGGAGTGTAACAACAAGATCAACACCATAAAATGTGGAATTTCTCCTACACACACTATCCCAATGTGGCACAAACACCCAAGTGTCTCATACCCAAACTACTATGAAAATGCATTATCCTAAGTAAACTTAAGTAAGTGTAATAATATCCAAGATGAATAATTATTTACACCAACAACAACAATCTTCTAATTTTGCAATGTTATTATCATCTACCAACCAAAAAAATCTGTGAACTGAAGACTTACCTTGATTACCTGGACCAATTGTACCATTGCACCATTGAACAATTGATTTTGCATCTTTCAAGTTTGCATTCCCTTTGTACTTTAACTCTTCTCGTGCTAAAGCTCTTTTAATACATGCTCCTGCACCATCATGCTCCCCTTTTCCATGCCCAGCGTCAGAGAAATTCCACATATGTTGAATAGCAGTCAACTTATGCATCCTACTCAACCAATAAAACATCTGAGAGTTCTTAAATTGTGATGCACAATTATCTGATCATATGATATGTTGACGGAATGATATGCCTTGGCTAGCCAAATCATCGTAGAATATCTGAAAACAACCTTGCACAAACTCTGTAGAGTGTGAGCGATCATCACTGATGTAAAAATGATACTCCCTCAATATCTTCCTATCCTCTTCCATACTATCATGTGCATGAATGAATGCTATATGCACAAATATGGCAACTTGTGTAGAGTTGTAATATTGTGATTGCACCTCCTTTTGTGGTTGTAGTGTGTAGTTCTCTGCAAAGTCAACAATTGAAACGATTGTATGAAGTGGAAATGTGTCCTTGCATAGATTAAATTAAGAGTCCAACCAACGAGCTCGATGGTTATGCCTTGCATACTCATACACTATATTCTCATGAAAGATGCCCATAAAATGATACACTGGAATCTTCTCACTAACCAATTCACACCTTTTTGCTTCTTTTAGCATGTAGGCCACTGTCTTATATTTTCCAAATTCTACTAATTCATTACCAATTTCTTGTCCAATATCCATATGTTGACAAATTTGTAAATGTCGCAATCCACCACAATCAACACATGTGCCATCCAAGCAACACTTATTGTAATATACTTGACCATCTACTCTCTCACATAAGATGCTAGATATGAATTCCCTTGAAGATGTCGGTGGACCATTTATGTTGCATTGCTGCAAAACATTGTTAGCATGCAAATCTATACATATGCGTTGATAAACATCATAATGGTTAGAAAATTCAATATGTACTCTACAACAACAAGTTGTGCGTGTGTGATTTATTTTGACATAAAAAGGCTTTACCATTTCAAAGAATCTTTGACTAATTTTTATTTGAGGATACATACATTGAAACTTGGCAAAAAATTGTGTTTGAGTCATATCCAAAAAATGTTTCGGATGTGGATCACGGATTTTACTACCAACCCTCCTTCTTACAACATCTCTTTGATTTGGAGAGACCCTTGTGTTATTCTTCCAAAAATCTTCAAGGCTTCAACAATTGCTTTATCTTTCTGTGGTAATCTACCGGAAAATGCCCATAACTCATTGTTATATGGATCCTCCGCTCTTTGTCGCCTTCCCAAAGCTCTCATTAGAGTTTGTCTACTTATCTTAAATTGTTTACTTGTCTTTCTAAGGAGGCGAGCTTTCTTAGTTTGAGTGCTTACAATTGTTGATGTAATGACACATCGTGTGGCATTACTATCTTTTGTGTGTGAGTTAGAACCAACAATATCATATGCATTCATCAGATTCTTCACAATAGATTTGTCACTTGATTCAATCGATGTTCTTAGCCCAAGAATCTTCATTATAGGCCTAAATTTCAGATTTCTCATCATTTCAACAAATAGTTGACATCTTCCTGTCTCATTTAAAGGCTCAAAAAATATTTTCCATATCAGGTTAGCATGTCTTTGACAAGTATGCTTCGGAATCTTGTCAACCATTGGTTTCAAAACATTGGCATCAATATCAATCAAATACTTAGGCTTTCTATGCAAAACTCTAGGAGGTGTTCTCAAAATTTGAGTTACCTCAAGATTAGGAATGTCAGCAACATTAGGGATAGGTGGCATACCTTCAACCGGAGATGAAAATGATGACATACCTTGAAATTGAGGTGTACAAGATGGTGTAGCTCCAATACTTGATGTCAGTCGTGAAGTACTTGCAACGTCAAATGTCATAGAGGGAGTGCATTCAATATGAGATGTTGTAGACACCAACAGTGTGCCAATAAGAGACAGCGTGCCTTCAACTTGAGATGTAAGAGATGGGGTGCCTTCAACTTGAATTGTGGTAGAAATGCTCTCAACCTCGGGATTCAATTATCTCATTGCACGAAGGTTTTGCATCCATTGCCTTTGTGTGGCCAATTTTGTCTCTCTCTTAGATTGGATGGATATTTCATGTTCCTCTTCAATTGGCACCTCTTCTTCTATGGTATTCAATTTCCTTTGTTCATGAACTTGCTTCATTCCTTCTCTTTTTTTTGCATTCTTAGCTTCATGCTCTTCCAGTGTTACATTTTTTGGTCGTTTCCTCGGCATGATGATGATTTCTACATGTACATGCACATAAAAGAGAATAAAGTGAAATTATTCATCTATGACTGTCCTAATTATGCATATGTTAAAATGGATATATGAAATTGAAATTATTTCATGTATTCCTTTTCTAAATTATTTCATTTGATCTTAAAAAGGATGTATGAAATTGCAAATTTTGTTTTCAACCACTTAACAGATAATTTTCTTATGCAACTTCCTTCAAATGCATTGTTAAATCTAATGTAAATCTAATAGGATTATAATCAATTTTGACTCACACTTTTATTCTAACATTTAAACAAAATAACACTTAATAAGTATTTGAATTTTAAAAACAAGAAAATATTACCTCAATTATTCAAATTTGATAAAAAAAAACTATGTTCTTCCTCTTTGACGTTGCCAAATGAAAAAAAAGGTGGTGGAGAGCTAATGGAATTTATAAAATAACCTTGCATAAAATGTCAACACCATGCAAAAAGCATTTTTTTGTCTGATCACATGCAGAAAGAAGACAAAATGAGAGAATGTGGGCTTGGATCATGGGTCAAGGGTCCCATATAACCGTTTTTTAGTGCAGCTCATTTGGCTAGCGCCAAATGACTTCCATTGAAACTTTTTACCTTCGATAAATTTCCACTCTCTACCCTATAACCTTTTTTTTGTGAAGCTCATTTGGCTAGCGCCAAATGACTTCCATTGAAATTTTTTAACCTTTGATAAATTTCTACTCTATACCCTATATTTTGATAGCCACAACCATAAAAATTAAACCATATGACTCTTTAGGACATAATATGGTGTCTTAGGACACCATATGATCCCTTAGGTGTTGTTATGCGTCGTATAGTGTCCTAAGGGGTCATACGGTGTCCTATGACCCCTTAGGACACCATATGACCCCTTAGGACACAATATGGTGTCGTTATGGGTCGTATGGACACCCAAGGGGTCATATGGTGTCCTATGGGGCCATAGGACACCATATGACCCCTTAGGTGTCATTATGGATCATATGGTGTCGTAAGGGGTCATATGGTGTCGTAAGGGGTCATATGGTGTCCTATGACCCCTTAGGACACCATATGACCCCTTAGGACACAATATGGTGTTGTTATGGGTCATATGGTGTCCTAAGGGGTCATATGGTGTCCTATGACCCCTTAGGACACCATATGACCCCCTAGGACACAATACGGTGTCCTAGGGGGTCATATGGTGTCCTAAGGGGTCATATGGTGTCCTATGACCTCTTAGGACACCATATGATCCCATAGGACACAAGACGGTGTTGTTATGGGTCGTACGATGTCCTAAGGGGTCATATGGTGTCCTATGACCCCTTAGGACACCATATCACCCCTTAGGACACAATATGGTGTCTTTATGGGTCGTATGGACACCTAAGGGGTCATATGGTGTCCTATGGGGCCATAGGACACCATATGATCCCTTAGGTGTCTTTATGGATCGTATGGTGTCGTAAGGGGTCATATGGTGTCTTATGACCCCCTAGGACACCATATGACCCCTTAGGACACCATACGACCCATAACGACACCGTATGGACACCTAAGGGGTCATATGGTGTCCTATGGGGCCATGGGACACCATATGACCCCTTATGTGTCGTTATGGGTAGTATGGTGTCGTAAGGGGTCATATGGTGTCCTATGACCCCTTAGGACACCATGTGACCCCCTAGGGCACAATACGGTGTCGTTATGGGTCGTATGGTGTCGTAAGGGGTCATATGGTGTCCTATGACCCCTTTGGACACCATATGACCCCCTAGGACACAATACAGTGTTGTTATGGGTTGTATGGTGTTGTAAGGGGTCATATGGTGTCTTATGACCCCTTAGGACACCATACGACCCATAATGACACTGTATGGACACCTAAGGGGTCATATGGTGTCCTATGGGGCCATAGGACACCATATGACCCCTTATGTGTCGTTATGGGTAGTATGGTGCCGTAAGGGGTCATATGGTGTCCAATGACCCCTTAGGACACCATATGACCCCCTAGGACACAATACAGTGTTGTTATGGGTCGTATGGTGTCGTAAGGGGTCATATGGTGTCCTATGACCCCTAAGACACCATATGACCCCTAGGACATAATACGGTGTCGTTATGGGTCGTATGGTGTTGTAAGGGGTGATATGGTGTCTTATGACCCCTTAGGACACCATACGACCCATAACGACACCTAAGGGGTCATATGGTGTCCTATGGGGCCATAGGACACCATATGACCCCTTATGTGTCGTTATGGGTCGTATGGTGTCGTAAGGGGTCATATGGTGTCATATGACCCCTTAGGACACCATATGACCCCTTAGGACACAATACGGTGTCGTTATGGGTCGTATGGTGTCGTAAGTGGTCATATGGTGTCCTATGACCCCTTAGGACACCATATGACTCCTTTGGACACAATACGATGTCGTTATGGGTCGTATGGTGTCGTAAGGGGTCATATGGTGTCCTATGACCCCTTAGGACACCATATGACCCCCTAGGACACAATATGGTGTCGTTATGGGTCGTATGGTGTCATAAGGGGTCATATGGTGTCCTATGACCCCTTAGGACACCATATGACCCCCTAGGACACAATACGGTGTCGTTATGGGTCATATGGTGTCGTAAGGGGTCATATGGTGTCCTATGACCCCTTAGGACACCATATGACCCCTTAGGACACAATACAGTGTTGTTATGGGTCGTATGGTGTCCTAAGGGGTCATATGGTGTCCTATGACCCCTTAGGACACCATATGACCCCTTAGGACACAATATGGTGTCATTATGGGTTGTATGGTGTCCTAAGGGGTCATATGGTGTCCTAAGGGGTCATATGGTGTCTTATGACCGTTTAGGACACCATATGACCCCTTAGGACATTATACGACCCATAACGACACCGTATGGACACCTAAGGGGTCATATGGTGTCCTATGGGGCCATAGGACTCCATATGACCCCTTATTTGTCGTTATGGGTAGTATGGTGTCGTAAGGGGTCATATGGTGTCCTATGATTCCTTAGGACACCATATGACCTCCTAGGACACAATACGGTGTTATGGGTTGTATGGTGTCATAAGGGGTCATATGGTGTCTTATGACCCGTTAGGACACAATATGGTGTCGTTATGGGTTGTATGGTGTCCTATGACCTCTTAGGACACCATATGACCCCTTAGGACACAATATGGTGTCTTTATGGGTTGTATGGACACCTAAGGGGTCATATGGTGTCCTATGGGGCCATAGGACACCATATGACCCCTTAGGTGTTGTTATGGGTTGTATGGTAACCTATGGTGTCGTTATGGGTCCTATGGTAACCTAAGAGGTCATATGGTGTCCTATGACCCCTTAGGACACCATATGACCCCTTAGGTGTCGTTAGGTGTCATTTTGTGTCCTAAGGGGTCATATGGTGTCCTATGACCCCTCAAAACCTAGAGAGAGGAGGGAGTGAGGAAAAAAATGAGGGAAAGAGGTGAGAGCTAGAGAGGGGAGGGACAAAAAAGAGTTTGTATCTATTCCACATTTGGTGTGCGCCAAATAGGGAGAGTGCCAAATGTGTACATAGAAATCCCCATCTCACCTCTCCCTTCTTTATCTCCCTTCCCTCGTAGTTCCATCTCTCTCTATGAACATCTCATATTCTCTCTCTCCCCTTACCTCTTCTCGGGCTCTTCATTCTTATAGATACATAATCTTATTTGTCCCTCCCCTTTCTAGCTCTCACAATTCCTTTATTCTGCTACCCATCAAGCTATCTCCCTCTTCATCCTTATTTGGCATGCGCCAAATGTGGAATATGGACCACATTTGGTGCATGCCAAATGGAATATCCATTCATCACATTTGGCGCACGCCAAATAGGGCGCTCGCCATATTTGGTGAGCTCCAAATGGCCTGCTTTGGGAAACACCAAACCTATGGTTTAGATTTGCCTTGGGCATCCAACCCAAAGGTTTGGACGACCATTTCAGGCTAGAGACGTGTTTTTGTCAGAACATTAAAATTTTTGACATATTTTTGGTCGTGCTCTCCGTCAGGTTTGCACGTGTTTCAATGAAGTTAAAAAAAATTACTGTGGTAATCTTGAGCTCCCTCTTAGCTATCCAAAAATGTAATTTATTTCAAATTTTGATTTCGTTAAGTCTTTCATCTATAATTTCTTTTGTTAGTGTGTCCATTTTTTGTCAAAAACCAACATGCACTATTTTGGGTATAGATTTTTACATGTTCATCAGATTTTGAAAAAAATTACATTTTTAGAAACTAGACTCCATTCTACACAATTTAAAAGAAAAAGTTTTAATTTTTTATTTTTTTTCAATGATTTTAGGGGGGAGCACGCTCAAATTTCTATTTTTCAGGATGTGTCCACTTCGAAATTTAGAAAAAAATCATATACTCGTTAAAAAATTAGCTGAAAATTCGGGCATAAACTACAAGGTGTTAGCTAATTTATCACCGAAGCGATTTTAAAAATTCAAAAAAAAAGTTAACATTTTAGGGGGGCCACAACAGACGCTATGTTATGTTTTTTGCATAAAAACAGGACCACTTTTTGTGCCCCCCCTTTTTGAAGCCCTTAATCTCCACCATTTAAAAAAAAAAAAAGTAGTTTAGAAAGTAGACTTGAAGCACTCTGACTCTTGTTCTTGTTGCATCTTCAAATTTGGAGTGTAACTATCTTCAATTTGTCATTGAAGTTCAGACTTTGCTGATTTTAGAAAAAAAATGTGGCATCTTAAGACCCCCTTTTGGTACCACAACTTGGTGCACATACCCTTATCCTCATTTATTTTTTGATCTGAGACCTTCAAGTAGATGCCCAAGGCTCTTCTAAAGTTAACTGCCTCATTAACTCCAGCCCTGCCCATCAAACATGTGTCATCCATAGACTGAAGGTGAGAATATGGAGATAGAGCATCACCCTAACTCCATCCTTGAATAAGACCCCGTCTCACCTGGGAAGAGATCAATCTGCCAAGACCCTCAACCATGATAATGAATAAATAGGGAGATAGAGGACCCCCTTGCCGAAGTCCCCAAGAAGCACTGAATAATTCCGAAGGCTCTCCATTACTAAGAACTTAGAAAGAGGTAGAGGTCACACAACTAAGCACCCAATTCACCCACTCATCTCGAAAACCAAAGGCCAAAAGGAGTTTTTGTAAGAATTCCCAATTCACCCTATCATAGGCTTTGGCCATGTCAAGTTTAATGAACATTGCTTTCTCTTTTGAGTTTTCCATTGAGTGGATCGCCTCCATTGCTACCACAACACCATCCAGAATCTGTCTTCCCTCAACAAACTCACCTTTCTCCTTAGAGATCAGGGAACCAACGAATGGTTTGAGCCTTTCAGCAATCAATTTAGTAATTATCTTGTAGACCACATTACACAAAGCTATAGGCCTAAACTGATCCAAACTATTAGCCCCCTCCTTCTTAGGAATAAGAACCAAAAAGGTAGAATTCATAGATTTAAGCATCTGCTTATTCCTAAGAGATTCTTGTACCACATCTAGAAGGTCATACTTTATAATCTCCCAAAATTCCAGAAAAAACTCAATAGGAAATCCATCAGGGCCAGGAGCCTTACCTTTTTTCATATGAACCACAACTTCTTCCAATTTAGGTAACAAAAAAGGGATGCAAGAGAGCATCATTCATTTCAGTTGAGACCAGAGGGGGGATGCAATTCAAAATGGTCCTCTCGTCCTCCATAGCTAAAAAATCCTCTTTGGTGAACAAATTTGAGAAATACTTGACAACTTCCCTAGAAATTCCTTCATAAGAGGAGAGAAGGATCCCTTCTGAAGAAATAAGAGAAGTAATATAATTACCAAATCTTTGGGCCTTAACAGAGTTATGAAAAAAAAGCCACTTTTCTATCACCTTCTTGTAGCCAATCAACTCTAGATTTTTGCTTCCAAGAAATCTCTTCCCGCAACTCCCACTCTTCTAAGTCCTTAAGAGAAAGGGCCTCATCTTTACTAAGCTCGATAGTCATCCCTTGATCCCTTATCTGATGGGTGACATCATTCAGCTTGGACTGAGCAACCCTCTTCTGCACATGTAGATTCCCAAAGCATTGCTTATTCCACCTCTTCAACCTATATTTCACATACTGTAATCTCTTCCCAAAAGTATACATAGCCCTCCCATGGGTAGGCATCCCTTCATACCACCAATCAACCATGAGCTCCTTTAAATATTGTTCCCACAGCCACATCAATTGGAATTTAAAGGAAAGATTTTTGGAGACTCTAAAAGAGGTAACCGAGAACTTGATGGGCCAATGATCTGAGCCACACCAATCAAGAATTTTTGAACTGGTGGACCACCTGTCATTCACCCAATAACATGAAACCAAAAATCTATCAAGTCTTTCTGAAATAGCCTCCACACCACTCCTCCCATTATTCCATGTAAATACACCATTAACTGGCTTCACATCAATGAGATTCAAGAGACTAATATTATCCCTGAGCAGACTTGAAGAAGGATCAAGCCTAAGTACACCCCCTCTCTTTTCATCCAAACTTGTAACCGCATTAAATTCTCCAGCCAAAATCCAAGGGAGAAAAGGATCCAGGGACCTCACTAAATTAATATGGGCCCATAAATGTGTCTTACCCAAAAGATCAGTAGGAGCATAAATATTGGAAAAAAGGCACCTTTCTCCCGACACAAAGCTAGATGCAACCAAAGAAATGGATGACCTACTAGATATCCACCACATAGGGGAGAACTTTCGTGGATTCCAGAAGCAAGAAACCCCCCTTGAACTACCATGAGCACCCACTCCCTGCCAATGTCCCTGGGGCCAAACACACATAACACAATTGGCCAAACCATCCACTGAGAGCTTGGTTTCCTAAATAAAAACAACATCAAGAGAATGAGACTCAATTAATCTGTAAACAAATTTTTGTCTAGGGATGTTGTTCAACCCCCTTACATTCCATGAGATCACTATCATTTATGGGGTTGAGATAAATGGGAATCAACAAGCCTCACAGATCTCAACTCAACCAAAGTATCACCAATAAGCTTAACCTTTTCCTGGTCTGTTTTCCGCCCACTCCGTAAGGGTTTGTCCAAAGAGCCCTTTTTAAGGGGCTTCTGTTGTCGACCTAAAGCCGACGGGGCTTTATTACTCTTTCCAACATCCGAGGCCACCTTTGTGGAAGAGGGATTAGGAGCCATGACAATAGCCTCCTCAAGAGCCTATGACCCACTGAGATCATTGTTATCCTAAACTTACAGGGGCATGCCCAAAACCACATGTTCTTGATGTTTCTCCCCCATAGATATTGCCTGACCTTCTTCCATTGAGTCCACATCCTGTTCCCCATGTTGAAGTGGAGCACCCAAAGCCATTTCAGCTAGAATTCTTTCCTCTTGGACCAAATCATCTAGAATATCAAACCTGTTTAGAGTGACATCATTTTGCCTGTCCAACCAGGTTCTCTTCTTCCCTTTGCCTTTATTTCGAAGCCTAACTGGAATGAAGCCTTCCATATCTATAGGACCCTCAAGCATGGGGATCTTCCCCTTATCCTCCGCACAAACAAAGTGAGGAGGATTCGAGACTGTAGAGGAAGAAAAATTATTTATAGGGCATCTCCGCTGTAAATGTCCATACTCATGACAGATACAACATCTAAATGGTAGTGTCTCATAATCTACCTGTTGGATCCAAGAAGATGAACCCAAACAAATTTTGATAAAGTTTGGAAGAGGGTTATTTAATTCAATTTCTACACAAATGCGAGAGTAAGAAATTACCTTTCGATCTTGAGTTTGTGTAGTCAAGCCCATGGGCTTTCCAAGAAGCAAAGAGATTGAATGAAGAATATGTTCCTGCCAGAATTCCAGCGGAAGCCTTGGCAATCGAACCCACATAGGCACCCGAGAGGGAAGGTTCTGTGTAGAGTTGAAACCGATATGCCAAGGTTTGATAAAGAGCCCCACTTGATTGAAGAAATAAGGGCCGCCCTCAAAAGCCCCTTTCCTATCAACCAAGTTGGAAAAAATAACCAGAAAATAGTTATTGGCTGCCAGTAGTAACTCCATATCTCCTTCAGGATTCCAAACTCGCCATGCCCAAGATTCTAAGACTGGTAAAGAGAGACAAAGACCCATGAACTTACATATGAAAGCATGATTACTCCAGTATTCAACATCCTTTGAAACTTGCTCTGGTTGAATAACCAACACTGGACGATCCAAAGACCTCTGCAAACATCCATTCACCTTCTTCATTCGAAAAGACCCTTTTGAAGAAGACCCCCTTTCACCCGATTGAGGTTTACCTATGTACTCCTTTCCACATGCAAGCAATGATTGAGATAGATCGGCCATTTCAAAATCTCCAGAGATATCTTGAGAAGAGAGAACTCCTCTATTCTCCATGGAGTCCGGGCAAAACCTAAGACAAGAAAAGGAGAAGAGAGGAAGGTTTCCCTCAAACCCCAATACCCCACACCCCACCCACAACACTTCGCAGGGCACACAAACTAGACCGAGGTAACAACCACTCCCCACGACAGCGAAGATAGCCCATCCATGGGCACTCACCATGCCCACACCCCTGCAAACTTGACAGAGCCCCCCACCAGAACAAGCACGAGAAAACGACAGAGAGAAGGGCGAGCTAGGGCACGACAGCCCTAGCTCGAGGCAACCACGAACGTAGGACCACCCTCCATCCTTTCGGAAATTTACATGAAAAGACTATCTGTGTAATTTTAATGACTAGACACCAAATAATTTAAAAATAATTTAAAGACTAAAATCTAAGTTAAAAAGCAACTTTCTATTATTATTATTTATTGTGACTAAAGAGTAGATAATTTAAAAATAAGTTAAAAACTAAAATTTAAATTAAAAAACAACTTTCTATTATTATTATTTATTAAATAAAAATAATAATTTTTAAATCTAGATTTAAAGGAAACAAATCTAAATTAAAAAGAAACTTAAATAATAAATATTAATCATATGAAATTAATTAATTTTTGCTAAAATTAAAGATTTTTTTAATTAATCTATCAAAAGTAAAGATTTTTTAAAAATTGATCTCTCTCGTCTACATAAATTTTATTTATAAAATATGATTATGCTAATTATAAGTTTTAATTAGAGAAATATAATTATATAACTAAACAATTTACTTCACTTCACCTCATTGACTATCACAGTAATCTTGAATGTATTTCTTCATAAAATAAAATAAATAAATAAAATAAAATAAAAAATAAAACAACATATTTGGAAGTTGATTTGTAGATCCATCAGCTGTTACTAGCGAATGGGAGCCATGAATAATACCTTTCACAATCTAGACAAAGACAGGTACTATAAGAGGGCATACCCTTTCACAATACAGACAAGACAAGTATTTTAAAGAGGGCTTTTTGAATGAAATGCATTTACAGTAGGGAGAGCAAAGCCTCCTCAAAAACTTCAAAGAGGTATGTTCTTTTAAGATTACCCAAATTTTAAACATTTTTGCTTTCTATATTTTGGTTAAGTTTTATTCTTAGTGGTCTATGTTTCGGTCTACACTCGTGCAGGTTGAATGCACACTAAACTGCGGATGGACTATGAACAATTTATTGGTTACTTATAGCGTGCCAAATGTTTTTCGACAGATTCCCCATCTGAGAGTCACATGTGTGCCAGCAATCTGGCATTTCAATCTGCCCTTTTCAAAGATAAATTATGTGTGCTACACTCTGTTATTTTATTCTTGCAAGCCGTATGAAATCTACAATGTGCAATTCGAAATGGTCATAAAAAAATTTGGAAAATCCTTGCGTGATTCTCCATTCCAAATCGAACAGGCTAAATCACCAAAACAACATTAATCGAGTATTTTTTAACCGATGTATGTTGTCGTTTGCGCTTTGGCATAATAGAACAGTCGCATTAAGAATGATTTCGACTCGCACACCCCCATGCAGAAGACTTTTTTCCTTCTATTTCAACCTGTTGATACCAATCATCATCTTCAATGCTTATTATTAAATTTTCTTGGGAGATTTTGTTGATTGAGAAGATGCATTAGTATAGACAAACAAGGATCCTTAAATTACTCCTAAATTGGGATAATGCATCCAATAATTAAAATTTCGGAAGGAGATTGTATAACCAGAGGCAAAAAGGAGAATCGACCTAAGAGATTTCCAAAGGGTTAAAATTAGGGCACCTTTTTTGGAAGAAAAGAACATGCTCCCCATTTTCCTCTTGCCCTGGGTTATCATACAGTCCCTCTCCTCCATACTCTCGACAGTAACAGCGAAGAAGCCTTTGGAGAAAAATTGTAGTATTGACATTGGTCTCCAGTTTTCGGCTACCTAGTCCACTATGCTTTGTCTCAATGAAGGAACCCTAATGAATCTTCATATTATCGCCCAATCCTCAAGCAAATATTTTTGACCCCTCACTTGAAAAACTGCTTTTGTTGAGCTATGCCCAATATCGATAGGGGTGGAAACCCTGATTCAATAAGACTTGGTAATGGGTGCCATAGGACATATACCACATTCAATAACACGAATTGGAAATTGGAAATGAGATGAATCTAGTTTAATAATTTGTTCATTAAAAAAAAAAATGTACAAAACCTCCTTCCAAAATGGTAATAGTCATTAGTCATGCAGGGATAGGACAGAGTTTTAAGTAAAGGTTGCCTGTTCGATCCACAACATCAAGGAAAACATATCTGGAAATTATATGAGCCGATATAAACCAAAACGAATTAGAAGTCAGATGGATGTAATCTGATAATCTGATCATTAAAACAAAGAAAAACATGTACAAAATTGGGGTCGCCTGGATTGAAAGATGATAATTGGTATGTCTCCACATCTCATTCCAGCAGGTAGTGAAAAGAATAATTTACAATTATAGATAGGATACATGTTTCATTTGAATAATATACATTTATGAAGGAGACCAACAGGTGAGATACATCACACGCTTTAATGATTCTTCACTATCTGACTGCTGTTTCTTCTTCTCTGCAAAGTTCCTCCCATGGGAGTGGTGAAGGGCTAAAACAGAGGAAACGGCAGCAGCACCGAATGAAAGCTGAGGCATCATATTATTTACATGTTTGGAATGAATGCCCCGATCTCTGAATCCGTGAACGCAAGCAACACTCACAGCTATGAAAGCCTTTGAAATGCTCATTTTTTCAGCGATGAGAAATTGGTAGAGAATGTGTTATTATAATGGAGATAAGGAGAAGAGGGGAGGAATATAAAGATAATTCAGCATTCCAGGCAGAAATTAAAACTAGAGGCAGGCGATACCAGTGGCGAAGATTGTTATGGGCGAACGGAAATCCTGTGGGTGGTTTTGCAGTCTACTTGCCATTGTAACTACCGTGGTATCCATCTCCCCTTGACAAGCAGATGTAAACAGGAAAACGGCCCCATTTCCTTCATTGGAATATGTTTATATTTACAATATAATATATGTTAGCAATAACCCCATGTCCTCATGTGACTGTTTATGAGCATTTTCTGCTTAAATTTAAGCAGCTAGAGTGTTCCCATGTAAAATTCTAATTAAGGAAAAAGGATCAATTGGAATCTTTGGCTATTTTAGTGGAGCATCAGCTGCTTATAAAATGAAAATAAGCTTTGAAAAAAAGGGGAGGCTAGAAATACGCTGCTTATTGAAAAAAAAGATACATGGCTTCACCATATTTTTTTGCTTTTCTATTTATTTGCCTAAAATTTTGCTTATGAATTTTATTTGTAAAAAATATTATCAATAATTTCACTTACAAGATAATTTAAGAAGATTGCATAAAAATAAGCATCCATTTGACTATCCATGGAGCCACCTGCTCCACAAATTGCTCCTTAAAAAGTTCAAAAAATTGAGCAGCAATTTCTTTTGTTTGGATACTACCTATGTGTAAAATAAATATATTTGTCTTAATCACAATTAAATATAAATCAATTTAGAACCAAGAATATGTAAAGCAAAAGTATTCTTTCTTTAATTTTAACTTAGGTTAATTGAATTATTATGATTTATTAAAGTTAATTTTATTTTATTTTATTTATCTTTCATACCTTTTTTTTTCAAAGCAAGGGTACAAATTTATTAATCAAAAGGAACAAACTATAGAAAGAAGGTCAAACGGTCAACACAGAACACGAAGTTACATAACCTTATTAGCCAGAATTTGCAGGTAGTTGGTCTCGATGCCAAATATTCCAATCCTACATATGATCAGAGACCCATTTGGCCAAACAATCCCTCATTGAATTCTACTGATGAAGGATCTGCCTCAAGAAATTTTAATAATCTTAAGGTTGTTTGAACCATTATTGTAAAAGGCAATTTGCAAACAACCAACTATAACTAAAAAATAAAATAAAATGCATTTAATTAGAAATATAATGGTATATATTAATTGTGAATTGATGCATTATTAAATTTAATAAATTAAATTAAATTATTTAATTTAACTTAAATACAATGAAATAAATTCTATAAAATAAATCTATAAAATCATTTCAATAATTTTATTTTAAAAATTTATTGAATTTTTTTTTTAAATTATTTAAATTATTTTGGGTAATAACTTATTCAAAATAATTTAATTAATAGCATTCAACATTATTATGATGATTAGGGCATTGTTTATTACTAGTGATAGATTAAAGTTTACTGTTATTGTTAATATTATAATTAGGGTTAGAGTTAGGTTTACTATAATTCTTACACTTATTGTTAAAAAAATTGTTTCTGATTAGATAAAGTGGGAGAGGGCCCAAACTCTTACATACCAACCAAACAATGACATGTTAACAAATTTGTTGATGATAAAATAAAAAAATTGTAATTGTTATCCCTAACCTTTTTTGAAACAAACGACAATTGAACCATAGTTGTACCGATAAGTGAACAATCACCCTTTTTCAAATCTGACCTTAATTGGATTGTTAATGGGCCTACTCGGGATAATTTGGGAATGGAGAAGGAGAGGAAGGTGGAGTGGTCTAGACCACTAGAAGGTTGGATCAAAATCAATTTTGATGACGCTTTGAAAGGCAACCCTAGCCTTCGGGTGTTGGGTGGGTGGTACGAGATTGCAAGGGAAACATTTTGGCATTTGGAGATAACAAATTATCAGATGGAACGAATAACGAAGCTGAAGCTTAAGACACCATCAAAGCTCTTGAAGCGGGGAAGAAATTGGGTTTTTAAATATTTCAACTTGAAGGGGATTCACTAATCATTATTAATGCCATTAAAAAAGGGCAATTAAATGCATGGTATTTGAATAAATTTGTAGTGATTGCCAAGCAATTAATCTCCTCTTTTGAAGATTTCCAAATCACACATGTGGTATGGTCTGGGAATGAGGTGGTAGATGCCTTGTCCAAATGGGAAACCTCATTTAATGCGGAAGGTGGTGAGAATGTGTTTTAAGATTATCAAGATCTCACTCTTGATGTATGGAAGTGATTGTACACTACCATTTTAGGGGATCAATTAATTCGCAACAAAGCTAGAAGGTGGTGAGAGGTGGATTTATAGGGACCAATTGCCACATGGAGATGAATGCATGTAAAATCACTGAAGGTGACGGGTGGCATTATGAGCACAGTATGGAGGTGACCTTCTTGTTGTATACATCGAAACAACAACTTGCATTTTTGGGGAGGATCTCTAAAAAGGGACTGAAATCAATCTTCAAATTTGAGGATAGGGATTTTATGAAAGCACTGGAGACTCTCCTGGGGAAGGTGCTCATGCAAATGCAACATAGGTATCACATGAATGTGGACATTGTGTCCATGGTGGTGGCATGGGGTCTAGAGATAGGGAGGAAAGAGGAGATTGAGTGGGTGATGAAGGCGTGCATGGAGGAGGATTGGCTATATGGCCTCCAACCTGTGCTTGCATGGGTTGTTTTAGGTATTGGATTTGATCTCAAAAACAAGGAGGTAATAGAAGAAGAGGGAATTTGTTTGTTGATGCCATTTATTAGGTGGAAAATTAGAGAGGACAAAGATTTGAGGCAGGAATAATTGACAGTGGGGTGGAAATTACTGGTGCAGTTTCTATGTGCGAAAGAAATGGAGGTGGCAGGTAGGTAAAGGCATGGAAAGAAGGTGGTGGGAACATCAAGTGGGGAAGCTGAGGAGGAGCAGTGACCGATATGAGGTAAATTATCCTTGGAGGACTACCAGGCGAATGGCTCTATGGGGGGAAATGGGGTTTGAAACTTGTTGGTTTAATGGATAAATTTTGCAATTTTGTAAATTGTTCGACTTTGTATTGATGTAAAGTTTCTTTGATATATGTTTGTAAGGGCAGTGTAAATGTGTTTTTTTGAATGTAAATGTCGATGGGAGTATGTTTGAAAGCGGGTATGGGGGATAGGGTTTCAAGGTAAGTGGTAGTTCAAGGATGACACTGGTCTTTTTTGATAACAGACCAGTCAATTTTGCAATGTAAATTTTTTTTGTAAGCTTTCAATTTTAAATATTGATAAAATACTAGTATTATAGACCAAAAAGAAAAGTCTAACTCTAACCCTTTTTAAATATTAACTATAATTAAAATTAAATATAACCCCATTACTTACTGAAGATAAACACTTACACTAATATAACGTTAACCATAATTGATATGTAATGCTAATCGTTAGCATACAACTTAATAGTAATCTTTATCATAAATGAAAGTTGTTCACACCAATGACCTCACTAAATACAAAGTGTAACTGTAGACACCTAAAATTAATATTTAATTAATTTAAGCCTATCAACATAATTAATTGACTTAATTGTGTTATCCTTATTCCTCTCAGAATCAATTAAATCTAATAATTAATTTATCAAATTAAGTATTCCCCCATTCTTCCAAAGTCCCCTCCAATAATTATTTCCTCTAAACCCACTCAGTTAATTAATTCCAATTAATTAACCTAGTCATGTGATTTCTACAAAACACTTTTCCTAATCCCACTCAACCTAATTAATCTTTCTAGAATCTCTCATAATCATGATTATCATTATCCCTCAATTTTTAATTCCCACTCATGTCACATCAACACTGAGTCTCTCAAAGAAATTCAAATTTCTTTGAGTCCCTCAATGCATCCTTATTTTGGAATTTTTAATTCCTCATATTTGAAATTCAAATTTCTCCCCCCTTTTCTCAAGGAATTTTATATTCCTGTTTATATTCCCAAGGCACCCTTGATCCATGCCTTCTATCTAAAATCAATCTCAAACCTTCATGATCAAATCAATCTTCGCCCTCCATTGGCCTTCTCCAATCTATAAATTGGAGCCTATTCTCCTCACAAATCATCCACTTCTCATTCATTGTCATGCTGCCCTTTTCTCCTCTTCTTTCTCCAATCTTTCAATTCAAATCCATCCAAAATCCATCCAATAATCCTATCAAATCCAGTCTATCTTGTTGAGCACTTGGAGAGCATTCCACATCCAAATCAAGCAAGCAATACATCGAGTGGAGCATCAAGAGGGCACCCTCATCATCCACTTCATCAAGCTCAATCCGAAGGAGAAGGTAAAATAGCAAGGTAAAAATGATCTCTTGATGTTTTAAGTGTTTTCATGCTTATTTCATTGTCATTTTGATCATTTTACCTTCCAATCCGTTTTACCATCTTCATTCTGGCACGCCCGGTGGGACCCATGTCCCGAATTTAACAAAAAAATGAGTTTTTTGTGAAGGTTTCTTGCAGGTTCACACTTCAGTGCGAGCACACGTGCATTGGCGTGATCATTTTCTAGATTAGCACAACTGCCTGCTAATCATCACGACCGTCTTGGCTTTGGCGCGACTGCATCAAATTTCAAAATTTTTCTGGTGCCTCACTGTTCTTCAACGCGACCACCACACAAATCCATCTATCTCCTCTTCTTCATTCTTTCTATTCTTCTCAATTCTATCTCTTTTCAATTGTCGCTTCAGTGTGACCGCTTTGAGATTAGCGCGAGCGTTTTGTTAAAAATTTAAATTTGAATTTTTGGGAGCTAACTCTAGTTATTTTGACGCGCGTGCCTGTTAATCAACGCAACTATAATTTTTTTTGCTTCTGTTATCTGCTCTGTTTAATACTAATATTCTGTCTATTAGCGCGACCGCTCGCGCATTAGCACGACTGTCTGCTAATCAGCGCGACTGTTTGCTAATCAGCGTCTGCTAATTTATTCTATTTTTTGCTATATCTTCTTTATCTTCACTCTGTTTTTCTACAAAATTCACCAGATCCCCTGCAATTTCATTTTGTACATTTCCTTCCTTGAGGACCTTATCCCAAATTCCACTTTTTGAAGCCCGAAATATCACATTTCTCTATTTTTAGGGTTTGCCATATCTTCTTCCACTTTTATCCAATCACCTCAAAATTTTTCCATATTGTCTATCTCTAATTTTTGCTTCTTTGTCCCTCTAGGACAAAATTTTTCCATTCCTTCACCTTGCCTCTAAAATCCCCATTTTATGCTTGCCTATCCTTTAGAAAGTGTCAAAAACCCAGTCAAACCCCAATTACCCATCAAAGTTTCCCCCAAATCCGCATTTGTCTTTTGTAGAAAAGTTTCTATTCTTGTTTTTCTACTCATTCCCAAAAATTAAAAATAAAATAAAATATTTTTTTCATTCTTTTGTCTTTTGCAGGACGTTTGTTGAAGACTTCATTTTAAAACTACTAATCAAGTTGTTTTGTAGGTTGCCTAGGAGTTCCAACCAAACATTGTGTCTTTTTTCTTAATTAGGCACCTAGATCTAATTAGTGGGTAAATAAACCATTGTCTTTTGTGTTTGTGAAAAGCGTAAAGGTAGGAGAGTATGTTTCGTCTAGCTAGACGATCAGAAATCTAGGCCCTCCAAGCTTTTCATGTTTATTGCATGCTTACCCTTAGTGGGCTTGCCCTCCCAACTTGCTCTTTGAGAAGGTAAGAGGGGAACGACCCAAGTGAGTACACCCGGACCTGGGGTTCCCAACTCACTATAATAAATAGGTCATTAATGATGAAATGGTCAATGGCTGGGGCTATATGAGACTTCACTCTCACATTGGGTGCTTAGTAGGATCCTAGAGATCTTAATCACGCTTGCGCAACTACCAAGTTCTTGGTGCTTCGTTGGGCTATAGGCCTCAATTGTGCTTGCGCAGCTACGAAGGGTAGCTCCTAACAGGAAGACATATTAAACACCTTGTGCATAGTAGCCAAAAACATTCTAGGCATTGGTGCAGGAGGTCGGACCTCCGAAGCCGCCCATATTTTTATGGCCCTTAGTAGAGACACAAAGTTCACCATGAGAAGTTTTCATGGGAATTGATGCTTGGCTGCCCTGGGGAAGTGAGTGCCGTGGAGGGGAGCCAGTGGGGTCAAGCATCTAAGTGTCCGCTCTGGGTAAGCGTAGCTGGGAAACCAATTGGGATCCATTGACTATTGTCTTTTCTCACCATAGGATATGTTGTGAAGGAGCATGAGTGTCTTTTGAGTCTAACTTCTTTTGACCATTGTGTTTTCTTTACTTGACATCTCTTGCCAAGTTCATCCCCCACAACCAATCAATCCTCCCTCTTTCCAAATTCCATCTTGTCATCATCAAATCTTTAATCCATTTCTATTTATACAAGAAATTCTCCAATCCCCAATCCACTTTCATCGATTCAAACAATCATCCTTCCTCAACTAATATTCATTCTTCCTCTAATCCAATCAAATCTCCAAAATTCCAATCAATCAAATCCATCCATCTTCCTAATCTAGTTATCCAATCCAACCAATCAACCAATCTAATCTAATCCAAATCCAATCAAGTCCCAATCCAACAACCAATCCAATTCAATCCAATCCAATCCAATCCAATCCAATCCAATCCAATCAAATCAAATCCAATCCAATCCAATCCAATCCAATCAAATCAAATCAAACCTAACCCAATCAAATCAAATCAAATCAAATCAAATCAAATCAAACCTAATCCAATCCAATCCAATCAAATTAAATCAAATCAAACCTAATCCAATCAAATCCAATCCAATCAAATCCAATCTAATCCAATTCAATCCAACCCAATCAATCAATCATCTAATAAAATCAAGTCCTAATCCAAGGACCAATCCAATTCAATCCAAATCCAATCAAACCAAGTCATAATCCAAGGACCAATTCAATCCAATCCAATCCAATCCAATCAATCAATCATCCAATCAAATCAAGTCCTAATCCAATCCAAATCCAATCGAATCAAGTCCTAATCCAAGGACTAATCCAATCAATCAATCAATCATCCAATCAAATCAAGTCCTAATCCAATCCAAATCCAATCAAATAAAGTCCTAATCCAAGGACTAATCTAATCAAATCCAATCCAAATAAAATTGAATCTAATCCATCATCATTCCAAGCCAAGTCCTAAACATAATCTTCTTAATCTTTCCCCTCCAAAACATATTCATCCAATTCCAATCTAATCATTCACTCTCAACATGACTACCCATAATTTCAAAGCTTGGTATGAGAAGATGCTCATGGAAATTCATGAACCTGCCTACCAAGTTAATCCCATGATCACCCACTCGCCTATCATACCTTCATCCATCCCATCTCAACACATTACACCCAATCCCAATCTATACCATATCTCTTATCCTTCCTCTACCTTCGACAAGGGAAATCCATCTTATTCCCCATCCATATCTCCATCTTATTCCCCATCCATATCTCCATATTATCCCTCATCCACATACTCCTCTAATCCAATATGTATACGTCCATCTCCCCCCCCATCTACATCCCAATCCCCATCCTTCTACAATGCATTCATTACCTCTACTCCCCATCCAAATCCTTTACTCCATAGTCCTCCAATCATTAATCCTAATTCCCCAATCCATTATTCTAATCCTCCATCCAATTCCAATCCCAATCCTAATCCTCCATCCAATCCCAATCCTCCATCTAATCCTAATCCTCCAAAATCCATATTGTCCATGTCCTCCAAATCCATCATCCATAATCTTATCCAAGACATTCTAGCAAAGGAGACAAAATCCTCACCTCAAAGCAAAGTGGCCAAGTCTTCCATCCACCCCAATCACCTCCACCTCAAAACAAATCACAATCCCCCACACTTCATGATACCCCCATTTCCCCATCTACTCACATCAAAGCTTCCATACCTTCCTCCATCACACAATCCCCACAACTCCAAACATGCCAAAAGCTTGTTCCAAAGCATGCTAGCATAGAAACCTCTCCAACTCACGTTGCATCTCCCTCTACTCCATCTAATGATGGAATTCCCTCCACTTCCTCTCATGATCATATGATTCCTCTATCCAACCCTCTCCCTCCATTGCATGATCCTCTTCCATCTCATGATCCAATCACCCCTCCCACTCCATCTCATGATACCCTCCCTAATCAAGATCAAAGTATCCCTTCATCTCCATGTCACGATCCCAATCCATCTAAAGATCCTAATCTTCCTTCCACATCTCATCCCCCTCAAAATGGACTCGCATCTCATTTACGAAATAATAAGGGTCCTCAAGATAATTCTCAAGATGTTGGTACATCCTCTATTCCTCCTAAATCCAAATTTCCTTCATATAAATAAAAATCCCGTTATCCCCTGTCATCCACATCCATTTTGGGACCCTATATTCCAAAACTAAATCCTCCATTCCTTCCATCCATTTTGGGTCTTTACATCCCTCCATCCACTATCCCTAAGCAAGATCAAAAAAGGCACACATCATTGAATGCCTCCCATAACACTCCCTCCATCATCCCACCATCCATAAAATCCTTAAGTCATTCATCCTCATGCACCCATCCCATTGCTATTGGAAGCAATTGGGATGCCCAATCTAAAAAGCACAAAGCTCAAAATCCACAAAAATCAAAGGATCAACATGTCCCCTCAAAACGACATGCTCAAAAGAAAAATATGATTTGAAAGAAAAAAAAATTAAAAAGCCACAAAGGCCCCAAAAGAAAAAACCAAAAACTATGTGGATTCCCAAAGAAAAATCAAAATTGGCATCCAAACTTGTTAATCCAAAAGCTCCATCCATTCATAAGCCCTCCAATCCTCCATCTAATACTCCCCCATCTTCAAAATCCATTTTGGGTCCTTATGTCCCAAAATCCACCATCCCAACTCCATCATCCCCTTCTTCTATTTTGGGTCGTCATTTCCCAAAATCTACACTTTATCCCCCATCTAATTCAAAACACTCCCCCCCACTACTCCACCACCCTTCAAGGTGTGTGCCAATGTTGATCTTCCACAAATTATTTAAAACCCCATCCATTAGCCACCATCCACTTTTCACAATCCCATTCCATTAGTCCAATCCTTTCCAAATCCTTATCTTCCATTCCCTATCCATTTCATCTCCCCAATTATTGTTACCAACATCTATGAGCATACCTCTGCTTCAAAGAAATACTAAGGGATACCATCTATCGAACTAGATGCTTGATTCCTCCCTTCCTCCTTCACGCATCCAATATCTTCCATATCCACTCATCCTTATCCTTCTCCATCCAAACTATTCCAAAAATTCAAAAAAAAAAATCAAAAATCAAAAAATTCAAAAAAAAAAAAAAAACCAGAAAAAAGTAAAGAAAAATCATTTCATCGAATGGTGAAAACCACATCTTGTGGCGCCTTGGGTAAGTACCATGATGAAAACTTTGCAAACAAGTGTCACGTGTAATCCCCTCATCCCCTTGCACTCCACACTTGGGGGCAATCTTCATCCACATAATCCTCCCATCCATCTACATCATATCTAAGTCCATTCTCCTTTCCTATCTTTGATCTTGACTACCCTATCCATATCCTCCATCTCATATCCCTCATCCTATCAAACTAAATCTTCCATTGCTATCTTTTGTCTTGATCTTATAATAGGCAAAATAATGTACATGCATGCATGCTTCGGAAAACACAAGCCTTAAATCCTCTACCATCCATATCCATTACACATTATCCTCCCACCTCATACATCTTTACCCACCATCCTTGCATCCTTAATTCCACTACCTCTAGTGTGGGGCATTGCACTCCTTTGAAACATAGTCCTTGGGTCTCCATTACCCTACCCTCCATCCTTTATTCCTCCATTTCCTATCCATATCCATCCACTTGATCCATCTATCCAAACAATATCTTCATCCATCCATCCTTTTACCAATCCTTGGTTCTCCCTTGTCATTGGTTCCATTCAATCAAATCCTATCCACCAATCCACCCCATCCTATCCAATCCTATCTCATACAATCATATTCTCCACCTCTTTCAATTAAATCATTAATCCCATCCCCAATCCCATCCTACTCAATCATCCATCCCCCTTCTCATCCTACCTAATCATTTTTCCTGGGTATGTGCAGGATCATGGTGTGCCAAAACAAGCCCTTAAGTGGCATTGAAATTTTAGAAAATCAAAGTTATGCAACTTGACATGAAAATTTGAATAAGTTGTGAACATTATTTTTAAAATATGTAAGAAGGGAATATATAGAAAATTGAATGTAGTTTCTAAGATACTAGTTGTTTTTTGGAAAAAAAAAAATCCTATTTGATGAAAATTTCAAATTTCAATGCAGTGGTACTAAAATTTCAGGAAAAAAATAAGAAGTACACGTATGTTTGACCACCCTAATCACAATCAAACCATAATATTTATAATATAAGTATTAGACTCATGTTCGGATGTGACACATATTTTTTTAAAATTTTTTATAAAGTAAATAATTATTTATGAATTTTTTACTACAGCTTTTCAGAAATTCAAAAACTCCTATGTCTGACCACCTTAACTTGGTCAAAACCTTATGAAATTTAATTTTTTTTAATTTTTTGTGATAGTAGATGAAGCATAGGATGTGATGCATGTTTCAAATTCAAAAAATGTTATACCGTTTGAAAGTTATAAGTGTTTTTCAATCAGTATATCAATCAGGACTATTGTCAGAATTCAATTAGAAAATAAATAATAATTATTTATTAAAGTTGAAATAAGACAAGCCTTATATTGTTGGAAAGCTGGGAACGTCCTTAAAAGACCCTTTTCGTTTTATCAATTTTGGCTACAAAAAAAGTCGTCAGCCACCAGTGTAAAGTTTGGAAAATCAAGGAATATTGAAAAACATGTTTTTTCAGTTGACTTTCCAGGCTTGTCACTTCCAAACCAAATACCAAAGCATTCCCAAGCCGAAATTTGAAATTTGAAAATTTGACAGAAAAAAGCGGATATCCGATTTTAATCAGTAAATTCTCTAACTAGATTTGTTTATCAATATATTAATTTATAAATAAATTAGTATATGATATTAGGGAGAGGGAGAGGGAGAGGGAGAGGGGGGAGTGGGGGAGAGAGGGAGAGAGAGAGAGAGAGAGAGAGAGAGAGAGAGAGAGAGAGAGAGAGAGAGAGAGAGAGAGAGATGGAGAGAGATGGAGAGAATAGGGGAGAGGGAGAGAGAGAGAGAGAGAGAGAGAGAGAGAGAGAGAGAGAGAGAGAGAGAGAGAGAGAGAGAGGGGGGGGGGGGCGGAAGGGAGAGAGAGATGGAGAGAGAGGGAGGGAGGGAGGGGAGGGAAGGTAGAGAGAGATAAAGAGATTAGCGGAGAGAAAGAGAAGGTAGAGAGAGATAAAGAGATTAGCGAAGAGAGAGAGAGAGAGAGAGAAGGATAGAGAGAGATTAGTGGAGAGATTAGGGGAGAGACAAAGACAGAGATAGAGAGACAAAGGGAGAGAGATGGGGAGGGGGAAGGGAGAGAGAGAGATAGAGAGAGATTAGGGGAGAGAGAGATAGATGGAGAGATTAGGGGACAGGGATAGAGAGAGATTAGGGGAGAGAGAGAGAGAGAGAAGGAGAGGGAGAGAGAGATTAGGGGAGAGAGAGAGAGATTAGGGGAGACGGGGAGAGAGAGAGATTAAGACACCATAGGACCCAAGGCGACCCAATATGGTGTCATAACGGGTCGTATGGCATCCTAAGGGGTCATAAGGGTTCATTGGACACCATATGACCCCTAAGGACAACATACAACCCCTTATGACACCATATGGTGTCATTAGAGGTCATATGGTGTCCATAAGCGTCATATGGTGTCCTACGACACCATATGACCCCTAAGGACAACATACGACCCCTTATGACACCATATGGTGTCATTAGGGGTCATATGGTGTCCTAGGACACCATATGACCCCTTAAGACACCAAATTATGTGTTATGGGTCATATGTTGTCCTAAGGGGTCGTAAGACACCATATGACCCAAAGCAACCCAATATGGTGTCATTAGGGGTTTAATGGTGTCCTAAGGGGTCATATGATGTCTTAAAGAGGTCATATGACACAATATGACCCACTAGGACACAATATGACCCATAACGACCAAATATGGTGTCTTAAGGGGTCATATGGTGTCCTAAGGGGTCATAGGACACCATATGACCCAAAGAGACCCAATATGGTGTCATAACGGGTCGTATGGTGTCCCAAGACACCATATGACCCCTATGGACACCATAGGACCCCTTAAGACACCAAATCATGTTGTTAGGGGTCATATGGTGTCCCATGAACCCTTATGACCTCTTAGGACACCATATGACCCCTAATGACACCATATTGGGTTGCTTTGGGTCATATTGTGTCCTAAGGGGTCATATTGTGTCCTACGACCCCTTAGGACACTATATGTCCCCTAACAACATGATTTGGTTTCTTAAGGGGTCCTATGGTATCATTAGGGGTCATATGGTGTCCATAGGGGTCATATGGTGTCTTGGGACACCATATGACCCCTAATGACACCATATTGGGTCTCTTTCGGTCATATTCTATCCTAAGGGGTTGTAAGACACAATATGACCCCTTAGGACACAATATGACCCAAAGAAACCCAATATGGTGTCATTAGGGATCATATGGTGTCCTAAGAGGTCATAAAGGTTCATGGGACACCATATAATCCCTTAGGACACGATATAACCCCTAACGACACAATTTGGTATCTCAAGGGGTCCTATGGTGTCCCAAGACACCATATGACCCCTATGGACACCATATGACCCCTAACGATACCATAGGACCCCTTAAGACACTAAATCATGTCATTAGGGGTCATATGGTGTCCTAAGGGGTCGTAGGACACAATATGACCCCTTAGGAAACAATATGACCCAAAGCAACCCAATAGGGTGTCATTAGGGGTCATACCCAATATGGTGTCATTAGGGGTCATATGGTGTCCCAAGACATCATATGACCCCTATGGACACCATGTGATCCCTACCGACACCATAGGACCCCTTAAGACACCAAATCATATCGTTAGGGGTCATATGGTGTCCTAAGGGGTCATATGGTGTCCCATGAACCCTTATGACCTCTTAGGACACCATATGACCCCTAATGACACCATATTGGGTTGCTTTGGGTCATATTGTGTCCTACGACCCCTTAGGACACCATATGATCCCTAACAACATGATTTGGTGTCTCAAGGGGTCCTATGGTGTCATTAGGGGTCATATGGTGTCCATAGGGGTTCATGGGACACCATATAACCCCTTAGGACACCATATGACCCCTAACAACACAATTTGGTGTCTTAAGGGGTCCTATGGTCTCTCAAGACACCATATGACCCCTATGGACACCATATGACCCCTAACAACACCATAGGACCCCTTGAGACACCAAATCATGTCGTTAGGGGTCATATGGTGTCCTAAGGGGTCGTAGGACATAATATGATCCCTTAGGACACAATATGACCCAAAGTGACCCAATATGGTGTCATTAGGGGTCAAATGGTGTCCCAAGACATCATATGACCCCTATGGACACCATATGGCCCCTAATGACACCATAGGACCCCTTAAGACACCAAATCGTGTCGTTAGGGGTCATATGGTGTCCTAAGGGGTTATATGGTGTCCCATGAACCCCTATGGACACCATATGACCCCTTAAGACACCAAATCATGTCAGTAGGGGTCATATGGTGTCCTAAGGGGTTGTAGGACACAATATGACCCCTTAGGACACAATATGACCCAAAGTGACCCAATATGGTGTCATTAGAAGTCATATGGTGTCCAAAGAGGTCATAAGGGTTCATGGGACACCATACGACCACTTAGGACACCATATGATGCCCAACGACATGATTTGGTATCTTAAGGGGTCCTATGGTGTCGTTAGGGGTCATGTGGTGTCCATAGGGGTTCATGGGACACCATATAACCCCTTAGGACACCATATGACCCCTAACGACACAATTTGGTGTCTTAAGGGGTCCTATGGTGTCCCAAGACACCATATGACCCCTAACAACACCATAGGACCCCTTAAGACACCAAATCATATTGTTAGGGGTCATATGGTGTCCTAAGGGGTTGTAGGACACAATATGACCCCTTAGGACACAATATGACCCAAAGCCACCCAATATGGTGTCATTAGGGGTCATATGGCGTCCCAAGACATCATATGACCCCTATGGATACCATATGACCCCTAAGAACACCATAGGACCCCTTAAGACACCAAATCATGTCATTAGGGGTCATATGGTGTCCCATGAACCCTTATGACCTCTTAGGACACCATATGACCCCTAATGACACCATATTGGGCCGCTTTGGGTCATATTGTGTCCTAAGGGGTCATATTGTGTCCTATGACCCCTTAGACACCATATGACCCCTGACGACATGATTTGGTGTCTTAAGGGGTCCTATGGTGTCGTTAGGGGTCATATGGTGTCCATAGGGGTTCATGAGACACCATATAACCCCTTAGGACACCATATGACCCCTAACGACACAATTTGGTGTCTTAAGGGGTCCTATGGTGCCCCAAGACACCATATGACCCCTATGGACACCATATGACCCCTAACGACACCATAGGACCCCTTCAGACACCAAATCATGTCGTTAGGGGTCATATGGTGCCCTAAGGGGTCGTAGGACACAATATGACCCCTTAGGACACAATATGACCCAAAGCGACCCAATATGGTGTCATTAGGGGTCATATGGTGTCCCAAGGCATCATATGACCCCTATGGACACCATATGATCCCTAATGACACCATAAGACCCCTTAAGACACTAAATCATGTCGTTAGGGGTCATTCGGTGTCCTAAGGGGTTATATGGTGTCCCATGGACCCCTGTGGACACCATACGACCCCTAACGAGACCATATGACCCCTTAAGACACCAAATCATGTCGTTAGGGGTAATATGGTGTCCTAAGGGGTCGTAGGACACAATGTGACCCCTTAGGACACAATATGACCCAAAGCGACCCAATATGGTGTCATTAGGGGTCATATGGTGTCCTAAGAGGTCATAAGGGTTCATAGGACACCATATGACTGCTTAGGACACCATATGACCCCTAATGACACGATTTGGTGTCTTAAGGGGTCCTATGGTGTTGTTAGGGGTCATATGGTGTCCATAAGGGTTCATGGGACACCATATAACCCCTTAGGACACCATATGACTCCTAACGACACAATTTGGTGTCTTAAGGGGTCCTATGGTGTCCCAAGACACCATATGACCCCTAACGACACCATAGGACCCCTTAAGACACCAAATCATGTCGTTAGGGGTCATATGGTTTCCTAAGGGGTCATAGGACACAATATGACCCCTTAGGACACAATATGACCCAAAGTGAAAAAATATGGTGTCATTTGGGGTCATATTGTGTCCCAAGACATCATATGACCTCTATGGACACCATATGACCCCTAACAATACCATAGGATCCCTTAAGACACCATATCATGTCGTTAGGGGTCATATGGTGTCCTAAGCGGTCATATGGTGTCCCTTGAACCCTTATGACCTCTTAGGACACCATATGACCCCTAATGACACCATATTGGGTCGCTTTGGGTTATATTGTGTCCTAAGGGGTCATATTGTGTCCTACAACCCCTTAGGACACCATATGACCCCTAACGATATGATTTGGTGTCTTAAGGGGTCCTATGGTGTCGTTAGGGGTCATATGGTGTCCATAGGGGTTCATGGGACACCATATAACCCCTTAGGACACCATATGACCCCTAACGACACAATTTGGTGTCTTAAGGGGTCCTATGGTGTCCCAAGACACCATATGACCTGTAATGACACCATAGGACCCCTTAAGACACCAAATCACGTGGTTAGGGGTCATATTGTGTCCTAAGGGGTCGTAGGACATAATATGACCCCTTAGGACATAATATGAGCCAAAGCGACCCAATATGGTGTCATTAGGGGTCATATGGTGTCCCAAGACAAACATCATATGACCCCTATGGACACCATATGACCCCTAACGACAACATAAGACCCCTTAAGACACCAAATCATGTCGTTAGGGGTCATATGGTGTCCTAAGGGGTTATATGGTGTCCCATGAACCCCTATGGACACCATATGACCCCTAACGACACCATAGGACCCCTTAAGACACCAAATCATGTCGTTAAGGGTCATATGGTTTCCTAAGGGGTTATTTGGTGTCCCATTAACCCCTATGGACACCATATGACCCCTAACGACACCGTAGGACCCCTTAAGACACCAAATCATGTCATTAGGGGTCATATGGTGTCCTAAGGGGTCATAGGACACAATATGACCCAAAGCAACCCAATATGGTGTCCTAAGAGGTCATAAGGGTTCATGGAACACCATATGACCCCTTAGGACACCATATGACCCCTTAGGACACCAGATAACCCCTCTCTCTCTCTCTCTCTCTTTGTCTCCTCCTCCTCTCTCTCTCTCTCTGTCTCCTCCTTTCCCTCCCTCTCTCTCTCTGTCTCCCCCTCCCTCTCTTCTCTCTCTCTCCCTCCCTCCCTCTCTCTCTCTCTCTAAAATATGACTAATAAAATCCGTTATGTGATTTAATCAGAAATCAGATTTCTGCCATGTGGCAGTTTAGTAAATAAAAAAAAAGAAAAAAGGGTTTGTGGGCCATTTTGTAGATTCCAACGGCCCACAGTCTACATATTTTGTTTTTTGTCGAGGATCACGGGTTTTCAGACAGGTAGAGACAAATTTGTGCTTTTGGGAGATTCTTAAAGTGAAAACTTACATTGTCAATCATGAAGGAGCATATGTGTGGAGGGAAATGGGGAGTAGTAGTCGTCGGAAGTCTAAACACAAAAGAAAACTTTCAAATGACCAAATTGAAGTGTATAGAGGAAGAGATAGAGAATGTCATAGGAGGAGAAGACAAGGTATGTTAAATATTGCTAATGTTACTTCAACTGAAGAGGAAATTGAATTTGAAAATGTGCCACAAGTTATTGAAAATGAAAATGTAGATTTTGAAAGTGAAAATATTGAAAATTTTGAAAATGTTGAAAGTGATAATGAAAATGCTAAACATGTGGAAAATTTTGACATAGGAGGTGAAAATGTGGAAAACTTTAACATTGAAGGTGGAATTGCTCAACCAAGTGAACCATATGTAACACCTAATTACTTTAGAAATGAAGACCCTCTCATGGATGAAAGACAAATTCCAAATCCAAGACCTTCAAGAACCCCAAATCGGCCATGTTAGAGCCGACGGTTCGTCATCGCGATGAGAAGAATGAGAAATCGGCCACGCGACAACATTCGATTGAGTGAGACTGACGATTTTTTTGCCAACAGAAAAATTGCTGCCCTAATAAAACTGTAGGGCAACTTGAAAAACCGAGATAGGCTTTCGTAGGGACCCCTCTCGTGGCCCCATAGGTTCAAATAGATCATTTGCAGGTGTCACGAATTCTGAGTTAGGGCCCGTCAAAGTTTAACAATTTTGAGCACTTAGGGCGCTCAAGGGACGATGTCGGTAGGGTATGATCCCGAGCGTTCGATCGAGTGGGGGGGGAAAATAGGAGCATGCATAGGGTAATAATGCCTAACTGGACATGTTGGAGCGACGGTTCGTCATCGCGATGAGCAAAACGAGAAATCAGCCATGTGACAACATTCGATTGAGTGAGACTGACGATTTTTTCGCCAACAGAAAAATTGCTGCCCTAATAAAACCATAGGGGTAATTGAAAAACCGAGATAGGATTTTGTAGGGACCCCTCTCATGGCCCCGTAGGTTCAAACGGATTGTTCGCAAGTGCCACGGATTCTGAGTTAGGGCCCGTCAAATTTTGACAATTTTGAGCACTTAGGATGCTCAAGGGACAACGCCGATAGGGTATGACCCCGAGCATTCGATCGAGTGGGGGGGAAAAATAGGAGCATGCGTAGGGTAATAATGCCTAACTGGACATGTCAGAGTTGACGGTTCGTCATCGGAACGAGCAAAACGAGAAATTGACCACGCGACAACATTCGATTGAGTGAGATTGACGATTTTTTTGCCAACAGAAAAATTGCTGCCCTAATAAAACCATAGGGAAACTTGAAAAACTGAGATAGGATTTTGTAGGGACCCCTCTCATGGCCCCGTAGGTTCAAAAGGATTGTTTTCAGGTGCCACAAATTTTGAGTTAGGGCCCGTCAAAGTTTGACAATTTTGAGCACTTAGGGCGCTCAAGGGACGACGCTGGTAGGGTATGACCCTGAGCGTTCGATCGAGTGGGTGGGAAAAATAGGAGCTTGCATAGGGTAATAATGCCTAAATGGACATATCGGACCCGACTGTTCGTCATCGCGACGAGCAGAATGAGAAATCAGCCACGCGACAACATTTGATTGAGTGAGACTGACGATTTTTTTGCCAACAGAAAAATTGCTGCCCTAATAAAACCGTAGAGAAACTTAAAAAATCGAGATAGGATTTTGTAGGGGCCCCTTTCATGGCCCCGTAGGTTCAAATAGATCATTCACAGGTGCCACGGATTCCAAGTTAGGGCCCATCAAAGTTTGACAATTTTGAGCACTTAGGGCGCTCAAGGGACGACGTCGGTAGGGTATGACCTCGAGCGTTCGATCGAGTGGGGGGGGGGGGGAATAGGAGCATGCGTAGGGTAATAATGCCTAATTGGGACATATTGGAGCCGATGGTTCCTCATCACGATGAGAAGAACGAGAAATCGGCCACGTGACAACATTCGATTGAGTGAGACAGACGATTTTTTCGCCAACTAAAAATTGCTGCCCTAATAAAACCTCGAGTGTTCAACCGAGGTGGGGAGCAAAATAGGACCATGCATAGGGTAATAATGAATTGTATCAAGTATTTTTTATTAAATGAATTGTATTGTATTGTTCATTAAATGAATTGTATTGTTCATGAATTGTATTGTATTGTTGATTAAATGAATTGTATTGTTCATTAAATGAATTGTATTGTATTGTTCATTATAAAAACAACACTTACGATGAAATGAAATGAATTGTATTGTTCATTGAATAGCCATTATTAACCATTGTTAATTATTGGAATGAAGATTAAATATTTCCATGATAACACCATGCACAGATGAGAAAAAATTTATATGATCGAATATCAACTTCTGGATATATAAAAATGTCAAATGATTACAAATGTATGCCCATACACAAATATGGCATAAACACCAACTGAAACAAAATGTATGTCTAAATACGTGAATGTATGTCCATATACAAAATATACATGCCAACTAGACATGTAAGCATCCCAAAACTATCTATAACATCCTAAGCTGCTGACAGATCATCAAAATCTATCCTCTTCGCCGCACTACTCGGCTCTGAAGGATACTGCACAAGAAAAACAAACCACGATTAATATTAGTTATATTATATAATTCACATTCGAAAAGTTAACATAAAAATGAACTATAATTGAACTATTCATGTTTACCTCATCTCCATGTTTTCTCTTCAGCTTTGCAGGACTCTTGATGTATGTCTTCGTTAGAGGAGGTATGTTTTGAATATTTTGATACACAACCTACATATGTTCAAAAACATGACATTGATACAAGTTAGCATATAATTGTTACTGATAATAACAAATTATATCTACTAATCAAAAAATAAAATAAACACACATCTACTCGAGGCATCTCTTCTTCTTCTTCAGGTATACTGGGTGTAGTCATCAAGGATGTGAAGCCAAGAATTCTCTGTATATATACACAACAAGTATATGAAACTATCAATCTATGTCTAGACATGTATAATCACTATAAGTTATTTAAGCTATTCATTCAATCATATTTGCATTCAATTACCTTTCCCTTGTCTCCAACTGCACTACCAGATCCTAAATCACACTACCCCGCACTCGTGCTGCTTGTGCCCTACAAGAGTAAAATAAGATATACATGCAAGTTACTACATAATCTAATTAATACCAATATAAATGATGAGCATGTATACATACAATAAAATACAAACGACTAGGTGCAATAATATATGTACCGTCAAGCTATCAAGGCCAAATGAAATGGCTGACAAGGTGCCCTCCTGAATTTGTCTCAACTCATCCTCGGTCATCAACTGTTAAATAGACCATGTAAATACAAATTAGTACTTAATATTATCTTATTTATAAATATTTTATTAAAATATAACATGAACTGTGAAAATACAAATCTTACCACTACATCATCAATGTATGATGACGGTGCCTCCTCGCCTCTAGCATGTGAGGACTCCCCAAGGTATCCTCTAGTCTTTGTAATAATATTTGGTGCATCATGCATCTCATGCACCTCATAATCTACACTGTCCACAAGAGGATCATCGGGCTGTCCAACTAGACCCAAGCATACAAGCCCACACATGACACAACTATGGGGCACGCATATGTGTGGAGCCAAGGATCACATGTCAACACCATCGGATGCACTGCTACCATCAAGAGTAGGCTGAGCTATTGACGCAGCCTGAGAAACCAAAAGGCTACTCAAAGAGTGAATAGCCGATATGGTCCGTGAAGCCGCCTCACAAATGATATCAGGATGCTGCACTGCAGGTGGGGGATCAACAGGAGGAGGGGGGACATATGGGCCTTGGACTACTCTGACTGCCCCAGGTCTATTTTGGGGCATACCTAAACCTACACCTTGGAAAGGTTGGATGTCAAAGTAGTTCACATGTTTGTGTAAAACAAACTCAACATACAATTTTTTTATGAAATAGAAGGGGATATCAAGATTGTTGTTGGGTGGTTTGTCGAAAACCATCCACCAACGATCCCAAAAGTTTTTCACAATCTCATCATTTGTGCACCATTTAATAGAAAGTTTTTTTTTTTTGGGATCTACGGGCTGACCAGTACGGGGATTGACAAACAATGAGGCGATTTCGGATTTGGATATCTTGAGATCCTTGATATCCTTATACGACAAGACATCTACATATTTTTCCCTCATAGAATCTTGCCACAAAAGGGCAACATTGTGCTCCTCAGTCATGGTTTCCATACTTTTTATGATCAACGTGAGAGGATCAAACATTGGGTTTAGACGAGGGATCCTACGATATACTTTTGCAATCCCCCTCAATTCATTCAAATTTTGTGCAATCAAACCTTGAATTGAGGGGGGGTTTGGCAAATGAAGGTTTGGTTGTTGCAGTTGTGGTTGGTCAGTGTTTTCATTGTTATCCCCCATTTTTAACCTAATTGAATGTAGACAATTAAGTTTAGTTAACAAATTTAAACAATTAGGTATTTGATTTAAAAAAACCTAGTTTTCATGAAAAAAACCATATTTTCAATGAAAAATCAAATAAACATTAACAAAATATACAAAAAATGAATGAAAATGATTGAAAACGATAAAATTATTACCTCTCAATCTATTTTTTAGCAATTTTTTGCCAAAACACTGGATATCAGGTGCACAAGATATCGGATTTTGATGAAATCACGCGGCCCGTGAGTTAAAAATGACTCACGGGCTGTCACTGTCGAAATATAAATGTCTCAGAAAATCGGATATCCGATTTTTATACTTAAATTTTTTTTAAATAACATATATAATATAATAATATATTATTATATTATATAATACGTATTGTATTATATTATATATATTATAATATATAATATAATTATATATAATATAATATTATATTATATTATATTATATATATAATATAATATAATATATATTATATATATATATAATATAATATAATATATATTATATTATATTATATATAATATAATATTATATTATATTATATTATATATAATATAATATTATATTATATATAATATAATATTATATTATATTATATTATATATAATATAATATTATATTATATTATATTATATATAATATTGTATTATATAATATATTATTATATTATAATATAATATAATATAATAATATATTGTATAATACGTATTATATAATATATTATTATATTATATAATATATATAATGTAATAATATATTATATAATATATATAATGTAATAATATATTATATAATATATTATTACATTATATATATTATATAATATAATATATTATTACATTATATATATTATATAATATAATAATATATTATATATTATATAATATGTAACATATAATATATTTTTTAAATTAAAATTACAAATAAAAATTGGATATCCGATTTGCATTGGTAATTACTAGGCCAAGGTGTACTGACACCCAGGCCAAGCAAAAAGTCAACACGGACTTTTGCGTTTTTAGGCGAGTGAAGAAGGCTATTTTTTTCACATCGCTACTTTTTGGCCCCCCTTGATCCTGTACTAACCCTCCTTCTTCCAATCTTATCCAATCCATCAAACTAAGCTTTTCCCATCTACCTGAGCTCGCACTGACTTCGCTAATCAAATCCAAGTGCCAATCCTCTCATCTGTAGATCTTGCACATCCAACTTATATTTTGTCATTCATCAATCTATCCATCACCTGCCCATCAGGATGCATCCTTCCCTAGTCTGGTAGTTTATCCAAATCCATTTCCTACTCTTGGCAAGAGATGTTAGTTGGTCATGTGCATATTGTTTGCATGCTTGAGCTTTTCGCTTTGTTTTCATCTTGTTTCCCAAGACTATACGTGTTCAGGATTGCCTTTATCATCCTATATCTTGGTATGTCTTGGCTGGTGTATAATGGGGCATAGTTTTCATGGCATGGTGTGTTTTAAGGTCTTCCTTGTACGAATCGACAACCCTGCATTAGTGTTTATCAACACTTGCATGATTGTGTGCAAGGCATTCCTGTTTGACTGAGCGTCAATCCATGCCTCAGATCTTCATATCATCCTGCTTCTTATAATCACTGGTGTAGACTATCCATGGAAATATCAAATCTAGGTTTGCTCTCTATACTTGTTCAATAAGAAATCCAATCCATTTATCATTTCTTTGTCTCATTTCATTCACAACACTCCAACCCATCCTAGTTCCATCTTTCATTATCTTCACCCTATCATCAATTATTCTTCTAATTCCTTTCGAGAGCACACCCGTGTTCTTCGAACCCACATGTCCTCTCGAGGGGGCATACCACTACTTCCTCGTCATCCTTCCTCCTTATCATTCTTCCTCATCCCATGACTGGGACATCATGCTACTAGTCCTTATCCTTTTTCTTCATCTCATGACTAGGGCATCATGCTACTAGTCCTTATCCTTTTTCTTCATCTCATGACTGGGGCATCATGCTACTAGTCCTTATCCTTTTCCTCCACTATGTTTTAATCTTCTTTGATATAACATCATTTCACGATGCTATATCAAAGAGGGGCAAAATGTAGACACCTAAAATTAATATTTAATTAATTTAAGCCTATCAACACAATTAATTGACTTAATTGTGTTATCCTTATTCCTCTCAGAATCAATTAAATATAATAATTAATTTATCAAATTAATTATTCCCCTATTCTTCCAAAATCCCTCCAATAATTATTTCCTCTAAACCCACTTAGTTAATTAATTCCAATTAATTAACCTAGTCATGTGATTCCTACAAATCACTTTTCCTAATCCCACTCAACCTAATTAATCCTTCTAGAATCTCTCATAGTCATGATTATCATTATCCCTCAATTTTTAATTCCCATTCATGTCACATCAACACTGAGTCTCTCAAAGAAATTCAAATTTCTTTGAATCCCTCAATGCATCCTTATTTTGGAATTTTTAATTCCTCATATTTGAAATTCAAATTTCTCCCCCCTTTTCCCAAGGAATTTTATATTCCTGTTTATTTTCCCAAGGCACCCTTGATCCATGCCTTCTATCTAAAATCAATCTCAACCCTTCATGATCAAATCAATCTTCGCCCTCCATTGGCCTTCTCCAATCTATAAATTGGAGCCTATTCTCCTCACAAATCATCCACTTCTCACTCATTGTCATGCTGCCCTTTTCTCCTCTTCTTTCTCCAATCTTTCAATTCAAATCCATCCAAAATCCATCCAATAATCCTATCAAATCCAATCTATTTTGTTGATAACTTGGAGAGCATTCCACATCCAAATCAAGCAAGCATCACATCAAGTGGAGCATCAAGGGTGCATCCTCATCATCCACTTCATCAAGCTCAATCCGAAGGAGAAGGTAAAATAGCAAGGTAAAAATTATCTCTTGATGTTTTTAGTTTTTTCATGCTGATTTCATTGTCATTTTGATAATTTTACCTTCCAATCCATTTTACCATCTTCAGTAACTATTTGTATTATTAGGAAACTAGACTAACAAATATTAATGTTTCTTTTACAAATAAAATAATAATAAAAAAAAAATCATCAATTTTGACATAAACATGTAAATAAAATGAATTTGATTAAGAATAGAATGATATAGAGTAATTGGAGATTAATACATAATCAAATAAGAAATAAAATAAAAGTAACTAATTAATTTGAAAACTCAATTGTCTATATTGATGAAGAAATAGTTTCTATATTTAAAAATATAATTTCAAGTGTAAATTGAAAGGAAAAATGTTACATCAATTAGTTTTAAAGATTTGAGTCTATTTTCTTCAATTTTTCGCTTGGCAAGTTGTCTTTCTATTTTCATTTTTTATAATGAACATATATGAATGATGATATTATTCTAAGATCCTCTAAAGACTTTACATGAGATATAGTTACAAATATCATTCTTGTTCTTTATATCTATCCTATATTAAGTGTCAAAGCTTATGGTTTATGTATTGTCAATGCCCAAGTCAATCTCAATGGTATTTAGATTGTCAAACCCCTTTGTATTGCATAATAAGAACTACTTGTCAATTATGATCTTCAAATAGTATTCCAAAGTAACTATCAAACTTAATCATTACATATGTTGGTGGTTCTAGTGTTGTACTTCCAAGTTTTTACACAATCTTTTGTTCATATGTTTGAGAGCTCCATTTGCAACACCTGCTTCTATCCTTAAATTTGAAGTTAATATTACTCTTGCATTCTTACTAATCAATAATTCCTTATCAATTTTATCATTAGGACCTCCTTCAATCGCATTAACAGTTCCCACCTTTTTTTTGCAATGTTATGTGCAATAAGATGTTTCAATGAATTTTTTTCCTATAATAATGAACATTATCATTTGTGGAGAACAAATAAATATTTCTTAGATCAAATTCTTCATTAGTTGGTGCAATGATAGTCTAATGTTGGTTTTTTACATTAGTAATTTTTAGTCATCAATTGTAGGGTTTGCTTCTCTTAGGTTTGCCAATAGTTGACAAAATATTTTTTATTGAATGTCTTGTCCATCTTATTTGAATATTTTATCTAAAGTAACCAAAATTTTGAAGTCTTATCATAGTAGCTTTTTCTCACTTGTTGATGTCATATCTTGATTTCTCTTTAACTAGAAGCAACTGGCCTAGATTTTTTACCAAAATCACAAATATGCCCAATAATAATTGATAAATAATATATTCAATATTATGTAATGTAAGTATAAAAATATAATACATATGAATTACATGTAGTATAAAATGAAATATTTATTTTAATTGATTTTATTTAATGCATATACCTCACACTTTGTGGGAATGCCTAACTGATTTAAGAATATATATTTTCTAACAACTTTTCTTTAAGGAAGCTCATCTCATTGATCAATATGTACTTGATATGTGTTATTTCTTCTTGCAAACTTGTTGATATCATTCCTTGAACTTGACATGTGCCATTATGTACCATCAAAGGGTAAGCCATGTGTAATGATATAGTAACATGTACCCTATTTAATAAAAATCACTTTAATAAATGGTGACATAGAATATCTAGCAACACCTATCAATGCCACACCATGTAAATAATGTATATCGCCATGAAAAGTAATATTGTGTAGCACACTAATAAACATAAAAGTAGAATATTTATTTGTTATATATATGAGGGCTAAAGTGTAAAAATATAATTCATTCTTATTGTCATCCAAAGAGCTAAGAGAATATGAACACAACTGGTTGTTGAGGACAAAATGTTGGTAAGTGTGAAATTTTCAAATAGAGGTGTACCCTCTCATTCATTTTCCCATCATCCCACTTTAAGTTAACTACATGTTGGTCAAAATAGGTATCTACTGTGTAAGAGTATCCACATACTAGTTATCATTGGAGCTATATCATTCAACAATTGAGTTTATGGTAATATTTGCTTTGATTGTTTGTGTTATTACTTTGTTGGATTCCTTTTGTTAAGATCTATTTGAGGTTTTCTTTTGGTTTAAATAGAAACTTGCAAGCTTGTTTTTTTCATTTAAAATTTCAAATTTTGAGCATTACAAATAATAAATCTCATCCTATAGATGCAAGTCCTAATGCACTATTGGGTAAAATTACACTAATCTTACACACTCCCTACTTTGTTTATGCAATAACATTCTATCCAACTGCTAGATGATCTAAAAGTACCCCACAAAATAAATTGATAAATAAGACGCATCTTGTAGTCTAACTATCATCTTACTTGTTGGCAAATGATTTTTTTTAATCTAAATTGAATCTCTTAAAAGATGGTCAACATATGAATATCATAACCAATATTATAGATTATCTCATACATATAGATTCAACCTATTGATATCAATCGCCATATTCAATGCTTATCATCAATTCTTGAGAGATTTTACAAAATGAAATAATGTAAATTCACACATATAGCCTAAATTACTATTTAATATTTCCACATCAATAAATACAATCATTGCTAAATTATTCCAGTTTGAAGTAATGGATTCCATGACCAAGATTCCAAAGCCAAAAGAATATTCAACCAAAGAGAATTTGAGAGTGTTAAAATTAGGGCACCATTTTTTGCTTTTTCTCGACGGACGAATCTTCCAATTATCGCACTATCCTCAAGCAAGTTCTTTTGCTCCCTCTGTGATTCACCATGGATGAATATTTTCTCTTAATGCTTCCTTTCCAAAATCCAACCTTTTGGGCATCATCCATTTGTATTATAAGACCAATATATGTTTTCTTTTTGAATACTTACAAGTGCATGTGGAATCTTAGGCAGGGGTCCCATGAGAGGGGCTTAAGCTCTATTTTTAAGGAAGAGGTGGTCCCATGAATAATTTTTTTTTGTGCTACAGGATTATTTAGAATCTTTTCCCCAAAAAAATAGAAGCCCCTACTTTTTAGGCCTGCAAATTTGAGGGGGTGAAAAAGGGTGGGACTAGAAATTGCCCCACCAACTTAGGGATGTTATCTACCACTTGTCAAACATCTAAGTTTTATTTCTATTAAAAAATAGTTTTGGAGAGAAATAAATTATTTTTAATTGTTTTTATTATGCACATACAAAGATATTATATTCATGAGACCACCAGTTGGGTGCTTACATTTTTAGGTTGAATTGCACTACAAAATTAATGGGACCACCAGCTTCATAAATCTCAGCAGCTTCATAAATCTCAACAGCTTTAAAGATATTATATTTATGAGACCATTAATTGGATGCTTACATTTTTAAGTTGAATTACACTACAAAATTCATGAGACCACCAGCTTTAAAAATCTACTTTTTAGAACCCAAGCCTTAATAATTGATAAGAAACTTCTAGTGGGGGTTGCGTGCAATTGGGAGAGAGCGTGATTTTAAATATCAGTTCAGGTTGCGTGTTCAATCCACCATTTTAAAGAAAACCGTAACTGGAAATTATGAAAACCAAAACGAATTGGAAATGAGATTAGTGCAATTTAGTAACCAGTTCATTATGACAAAGAAAAGCCAGTCCAAAATTGAAAGGTTGCCTGGATTGGATTCTGGTATGACACTGGGCATACCCATACATTTCCTTCCAGAATGTAATTCCAAACTATCAATGAAAACATATATGGAAATTATATGAGCCGATAAAACACCAAATTGGAATTCCGATGGATGTAATCTGATAATCTCTTCATTAAAAGAAAGAAAAGCATTTACAAAATTGGGGCCTGCTGGATTGGAATCTCGTAATTGGTACGCCCCTACATCTCCTTCCCGCAGAATAATTTACAATTTATGGAGAGGGGACATAATTGATTTAAAATAAACAACATTTATGAAGGAGACCAACAGGTGAGATACATCACACGCTTTAATGTTTCTTCAGAGTCTGAGTGCTGCTTCTTCTTCTCTGCAAAGTTCCTCCCATGGGAGTGGTGAAGGGCTAAAACAGAGGAAGTAGCAGCAACAGCACCGAATGAAAGGTGAGGCATCATATTATTTGTAACATGTTTGAAATGAATGCCCCGATCTCTGAATCCGTGAATGCAAGCAACACTCACAGCTACCAATGCCTTTGAAATGCTCATGTTTCCGGGGATGAGTAGTGAGGAGAGTATTGTGTAATCTTAATGGAGATAAGGAGAAGAGGGGAGGAATATAAAGATAATTCAACATTCCAGGCACCCATTAAAACAAGAGGCAGGCAATACCATTGGCCAAAATTATTATGGGCGAATGGAATAACACTGAAATGTCCAAAGTAGGTTGATGGTTTTGCAGTCCGGCCCACAACTTGGCATTGTGACCACCGTGGTATCCATCTCTATCTCCATCTCCCCTTGAGATTGAAATGGATTTGTCCAAAGTGGGTGGGTCCGTGCCTCCCGCTTGCTATTGTAACCAACATGATCCATCTCCCCTTGAGGAGCAGATGTATACCAAAAACTTCCCTCGTAAATTAAATTATGAAAAAAAACCATGTTAGTAAAAGATGTAAATAAGAATGCTAATTATAATAATTGGAATCATGTGCATGAGGCTGTAACTAGGCTATATTATTGTAGTAGAAATGTGATTTAAGTGTGGAGAAGAATATGTTCGTGTAGATATATATAAGTAATGATATGATAAGATGCATCTATCTAAATAGTTTTGGCTGCATTTATTTAAATAGTAGGATACATATTTGATCATATTTATTAATTCATTGAAAAATAAAAAATACATTGTACTTATTTATAATAAATTAATCAATATTGTGTTGTGATTTATGTTCATAAAATTCTTTCAAAAGATATGCAAGCATTGGAAATAGTAACAAAAATAATTCATAAAAACATTAACTACTACATGATCTTAGGTAATTTTCTACCAAAGAGATTTATGAAATACTTAATGAAACTAAAAAATGGGTGTAGCACACCTAACACTATGTTATATTATTGTGACAAAGTAGAACAACAGTGTGCACTCTCAATATTGTACCCTCTTAATTTCCTTGACTTAAAAAATAAAAAAGTTAAAAACTAGATTGTGAGCACTAATATTCTTAATTCGACCATAGACATCTCGAATTACTTAACCAAAGTTTATTTTTCGTTGATTTTAAGGCAAAAGTGGTCATTTTTAAGCCTTTTGCCCTATATCTCCATGTGTTTACTTACATATGAATTAGTTTCCTTGTGGAATACAAGATTAGGCCGAAGTGCAAGGGAGTTAAGTGTACTCTAGATAACAAATCTAGGTCCCATAAAATTATGAAAAAGTAGTCATGTTGAACATCAAATGAAGAGGGTGGACAAGCTTTTATTGAAAGATATATGAAAATGCTATAGACAAGTGTAGAATATCCTCAATCATTCTAGGGTGAGAAAAATATCTAATAAAATTACATGCTAATACTATTATAAAAAAAAATATATACATGATGAATCAAACCATTTCAATGCTTCACTTCCTAAAAATAAGTGTACACTTACTCATAAATAATAATTTGCAAGAAATAATGACTTAACATGTATATATAGCTCACTAGTATTAAAGTCATCCAACAATGGCTCCTCTCTAAGAGTAGTAAATCATCATAGGGCAAGTGAAGAAAAATAAGGAACAAAAAAGTGGCCACACCACTTTTTGGTCCCATAAAAGACATAATATGAACATGAACTATAATGCGCACAACACAATCACATTTTCAAGATGCGAAAATACCTTTCTCTCTCTTCATAGATCTATGCATGTCTCCTCATATGGCTTAGACTCTTTCTTATAATACATACATGAAAATAAACATTTAAGTAAAAGAGATATTTATATGGATATTTACTTTCTTATACTTTTATATATATTTCATGTATATACGTTTGGGATGTTTGAGAATGGTTTCAAATCTCCAAGAGTAATAATGTAGATTCTAGGTTTTCTAAGTGTAGACACCTAAAATTGTCCTAGCCTGATTAAATAAATATTTTTTTTATTTAATTATTTTATCCTAAGCCTTCTATTAATTAAATAGATCTTTATTTATTTAATTAACATATATACCTTAAATTTTAATTTAATCCGATGCCATGAAAACGGGGTTAGTGACAATCACAATGAAATCATGTTAGTAAACTTTCAACCACAAGCATAACATGAAGATAAATCCATTCAAAGCATATCAAGAAAGATTAGTAACAAATTGTTGGTTAACAAATTCAGCCTTTCATAATTTTATGATAAATGACTCATGTACACCCTTAGTTTTGTGGAAGACAAAAATAACCAACAGTTGGGTAATTCAATGAATTGTTTACCCTTTGCATAAGGGTGCAACTTCTCGTATGATGTTCAATGAATTTTTAAACACACACAAATATTAATTTCACTTTTAACCGAAAAGCGAAAAAAAGGCTTTTCACATTCATTAGTCAACACCATTTGAATGCCAAGAAGATAAACACTCTATATGTAAACCCACATATTTACCATAAAAAATAACTTTACTTCATAAAACTATAATTAAATAAACGATAAAATCATGGACTCTGATTGAGTCTCTCTCATGTCTCCCAAGACAAGGGGAATCAGATCCACACAATAGTAACAACATAATTACTTATTGCATTCATTTACAAACATATGAAAGTGGATAATCAAAGAAGCAACAGATTCAACACAAACAAATTTATCCCAACAGAGATTTTCTTTTCTGCATTCAAATACACAAATTTTTTATTCACTGATAAAATGCCTTCATTGACAATCCACAAATATCTAAAACAAAGTCTGTCAATCTTTTCAAAATTTCTCCAACCTTTTAAAAATATTTTTCCAGAAATATATAGCTAAACTTTCTATCCTAACCACTTGGTAACCACAGAGTTACATCGTTCTCCCTGAGGGTAAGTTTAAACAATTTGTTTTTGAAACTAGCTCATAAAACCATTTTTTGACTAAAAACAACAGAAAGGAAAGAAAACATGAGAACACTGATCCAATCCATGGCAACAGACAATCATTTTAATCCTTCTTCCACTCCGTGAATGCATCCGTGAATTGCTGAATGACAGGTTCATTTGGAATGCCTACATGTAAAATTCGTTATTGCCAAACCTCTTTATCACGACGCACTTGTTTAACTTTATCCACATGGTTGTTCAAATGATCTATGCATAAAAACAATAAGGATTCGATTTTAGCAATGGTGGAAATATATTTTTTTGTGACCACCGTTGCATTCCTGACCATATCAATTTGTATTTCATAATATTTGCTTATGGCTTTAGCGGTGTCAAAATTTTGTCCATCCTCCTTCATATATTTCACTCCAATGTATTTAAGATCATTAAGCATGTTTTGTATCAATTTGGACAATTCTCGCCCAAGTTTAACAAATTCCTCATAGCCCTGTTTGATTACCGAATTTCTCCATTCAATGTTCTTCTTACAAATGTATAGTACATTGTCATCGAATCTCTGTATAGGATTTTATGCAAGGAACTTCATTACGCCATGCTTTTGAACTTCTTCCATGTGAGCTATTGTTCGGGCCCATTTGACTTCTTTGTTCTTCCAGGCTGTGTTTTTCTTTCCCAATTCTCGGATAACTTTAGCAACATCATCACACACTTTGCTCAAATGCCCAATATATTCTTTTCCCTCTTTCCTGACCATATCTAACCATTCAAGGAACACCCCATGCACCATTTTGTTCCTTTGAACCTCTGCGAGCAACTTCTAATTGCTAGGGGATTTAGGATCAAAGAGTGCTGGTTGTGCAGACAATGGTTGCGGATATGTCCCATGAATTGCATCAATATATTCCGCCATTTGTCTCAAGGTTTCTTTCAATTCCTTTTTATCTTTTTCATCCTTCAAGGTCCTCGTTATGATCTTTTTTGTGGAGGCTTCAAGATGAAGAACATCCGTGGCCCAGGAAGCTGCACCAATATTTACCTTTTCGACAGAAAATCCTGGACTGTAAGGTCCCTTGTTTTCTCATCTGTCAATGGATGTGCTATCTTTGCAATCCAATTCCTAGTGTCGACATCAAAGTTAATTTTTGAAATGGTTTTCAATTTCTTCACTTTGGGAGTCTTTCCCAAGCATTTTCTCACCATATCTTCCAAAGGGACCGAAAGTGGAACTATATTCCTTTTCTTGTTGTTCAAGGTATTTTCTAACTAAAGATGCCAAGTGCGCACATAGGTTTCATTTGAGCCAACTATAGTTTCTTATTCATTTCTGACTACCAATGTGGTAGTAGTGTTTGCCAAAATATCCACCTATTGAGTGTCATTTGTATCATCAACATTTATCACCTCCAAGTCTGGATGAGTTGAAGGATCTTCCATATCAAGAGAGGCTTCTAAATCAACTACCACCGGATACACAGGAGATTTCTTTGCTCCTCTTCTGGTTCTGGCCTTGGTAACCCTGGTAGGAACTGGTTCTCTTTTGATTTCCACCTGCCTGGCACTCTGACTAACTTTAGTCTGCGTTCTGGATGATCCTGCAACATAAGAGGTAGCTTAAGAATTAGCCAATGAGACTTTAGAGGATGAGGTTGAACCTTTCTTTGGGACCTTTCCCATTCTTCGCTCTCTTAGCCACTTTTCAGTTCTTCTGATAACTAGGAATGTCCTTATTTGGATCTAGTCCTCCTCATCTTTTTCCCAGTCCACTTCCAGATTGGCTCCCTTCTACCTATCATCCACAAATAGAGGATCCATCCATTCACTTTCATCATCCTTGACATTAGCAATGTTCATCTTCAACTCAAAGGCCATGGCCTACTGTAGGGTGAACCTTTGGTGTGTCCTCTAACTAACTTCAAACTCATTGCAATAATCAGCCCAAAAATATTCAATATTTGGAACATGGACAAAATATTTTCTCAATGTCAGATGGGCGACGACAAACCCTTTAGCATCAAAATTTTCTCGCGGACCGTATAATGGAAAATTCAATTTCTGAAATTCAAGTTCCAAGTTCAAGGAATCAGATACACTATTACAAATAAAATAAGTTGATTCAATTGGAAATGAGACACCTGATTGATGTCTAGCTCTGTACTTTGTGTCAATATAGGGAAATTGCTTGCATATCTCTATTAAAATTTGTCTGACAAATGCATATCTGGGAAGCCTGTACGGTTCTCCTTCAAAACCCCCTACCCTTAGGTAAGTAAACTGTATGAAGAAGTTTCCATAAGTACCAATAAATTGCATTGCTTCATCTGATAATCTTTTGTGAATGTTTCCCTTTAGTTCATACACCATCCAGCCTAGGAAAATGTCATGTAGTTTACGATAATTTTCATAGGACTCGACTTTCTCACCTTTGAACTTGAACCTTGAACTTTAGAAAAGGTTTAATAGTTCAAGTTCAATAACAATTGATGCTAAGACCGTTAACTTTTAAACTAGAAAAAAGTCGCGATACAACATGCTCCACTTGAACTTGAACCTTGAACTTTTGAAAAGGTTCAATGGAGAGGTTCAGTTCAAGACAAAATCTAATAAGACCAAACTCGAGAATTACACAATCTCGGAATAAATAAACACTCCTTATTTTAAATAACGTGAGCACAAAATTCCTCATGAAAATGAGGAGGGTAACATCGGCTCTGACTAGGGACCAGGACTGCAAAGGACTAGGGTGGAATTCTAAATCATTGGTTTCGCACAAAAGACAAAAAATAAGATCTAGACCAACAAAAATGAACACACCAAAATTGACACAACCAAAAAGAAAACAAAACTAACCTACAAAACACGTAGGGGACACCTGCTTACAACTTATAAAGCTTAAGATCCCATCCATTATAAGACAGGGGAAGAACAATACCATCAATATAAGCAAGATTGAAAGAATTAGGTCCTTTTACCTCATGAATCAAGAATGGACCTTTCCACAGTGATTCAAATTTACCATGTGCCCCTTTAGGTTCTCTTCTTCTATCCCAGAGTAAGACCCGATCTCCCTACATAAAACTCCCGGGTCTAGCCCTCTTGTCAAAAAATTTCTTGACGCGTAGCTGATACTCAGTGATCTGGTCAACAAGTTTATCCCTTTCCTTCTCTATGTTCATCAAATGCATGATTCTTTTTTCTAAGGAATCTTGAAAATATGCATCCTCAACCACTGTTTGTAATTTTGCAACTGCCAGTTCTAGAGGCAAAGATAATTGTACACCCATACCATACACCAATTTAAATGGAGACATCCCTATTGCCTTTTTAGGAGACGTCCTATCCGCCTAGACAACCTCATATAATTTCTTGTGCCATTCCTTTGAGTTCTCACACACCAGCTTTTTCATAATGTTTATCAAATTATTATTATTGTATCATGCTTGACCATTGCCTTGCAGATAGTAATCTAATGAGTGGGCAAGAGAAATCCCATGATCATAAAAAAAACATAGAGATTTCTGTAGAGGAGAAATTCATAGTGTTACTAGTCACTATCTTATGAGGAACTCCAAAGCGAACCAAAATATTTTCTTTAAGAAATCACAAACCACTTCAGATGTAGTCTTTCACATAGGAACAACTTCCACCCATTTGGTAAAATAATCAGTTGCATTGAGTGTATGTGTATGTCTAGCACTTGAAATGACTGACAATGGACTTATGAAATCCAACCCCCATTGTTTAAATGGTTCATCAATAACAACACGTCTTAGGGGTAATGCCTTAAGTTGTGGCTTTCTTGTGAACAACTTGCATTTTTCACAATTTGCCACCCAGGTGTAAGCATCCTTGAACATGCCTGGCCAATAGTAGCAATTTCTCAAAATTTTATAGGTAGTCACCGTTGAAGAAAAATGTCTGCCGCAAGCTTCATTATGGAATGTTTATAGGAGAGCCTCCTGATGTTCCTTATCGACGCAACGTAAGAAAGTCCCTTCCAATCCCTTCTTGTACAAAACATTACCAAATATGACATACTTAGTAACCTTTAATCTCAAATTGTGTTTCTCCTTAGGTGAGAAATGCTTAGGACATTCTCCATAAGTTAGGTAAAATTCAACATCTGCAAACCAGGAATCTTGAAGACCCACAAACAGAACCAGAGGTAACTATTCTTGCACTTCATCTTTACTTTCAACAATCAATTTACATAAGCCCTATCCCCTTACCAATTTGGTTGGTTTAATATCTAGATTCAACTCCTGTATCTTTGATACCCATGTAGCTCTTCTATTCATTCCAACATCTTGCTGTGTCAAAATACTTTTAATATCCGAGTGCGGCACATACACTGTCGCATGAGAATGAAGAATATAATACTTGAAGTGTTTAACAAATTTTACCATTGCAAATGCTTGCTTCTCCATCAGTGAATATTTCAGTTCATGATTCTTAAGCGGTACACTCATGAAGGCAATTGGATCTTCCTCATTTTCCTCATTTTTTGTAGCAAAATTCCTGACATAGTATGCTCAAAAGAATAATAGTAGATGATGAAATATTTCTTAAAATCTGGATTGATGAGCGCAGGAGCCTACGCTATAGCTTCTTTTACTGCCTCAAATGCTTTCTTCCCTTCATCATTCCATCTGAACACTTGTTTTTCACTCATCAAATTTACTATGTATCAGGTAATTTCTGCAAAATCAGGAACAAACCTTCTCAAAAAATTCACTTGACCAAAGAAGGACCTTAACTCCATTTCTATTTGATGGTAAACTTATTTGCTGGATTGCCTTCACCCTCTTCGGGTCTACCTTGACACCTTATTTGGATGATGTGGCCAAGTAGTTTACCTTCAATAACACCAAAAACTGACTTCTTTGGATTCAAAGATACTCCATGCTCTTTGCATCTCTGCAAAACTTTCCTTAAATCTCTCAAGTGACGCTTTCTCCTTTTTGAGAAAACTGTTAAATCATCTAGGTACACAACAATTATTTTACCTTCAAGTGACCAAAAGACAAGTCCATAGCTCTCTGGAACGTTGCTCATGCATTTATCAGACCAAATGACATCCATTTATATTCAAAAGTACCCCAGGGAGTAATGAAAGTTGTTTTATGCTGATCCTTTTCTGAGACACTAATCTAATTGTAACCTGAAAACCCATCTAACATTGACATCGTTTCAGAACCCGAGGTTTTTTGCAAAATATGATCCATAGCAGGTAGCGGATAATTATCCTTCAAACTAGCTTGATTCAAATTTCTAAAATCCACACAAATCCTTATTTCTCCATTCTTTTTACGAGCTGGAACTATATTAGCTATCTAGGTGGAATGATGAATAGGATATATAATTTTTGCCTTTACCATTTTATCCACCTCCTTGAAGATGGCCTTTGCAATCTTGGGATTAAAGTTTCTCAACTTCTACCTGAATGGACTTGTTCCTGGTTTTATAGGTATATGGTGTTGAAACTACCCATCTTTGAAATTTTTTAGGTCATCATAGCACCAGGAAAACACATCCCTGCATTCTATTAGCAAATTAATGAATCTTGTTTTTTCCTTAGGGGTACAACACTTTCCCAAATCGACGAACTTAGGATCTTCTTCACTGCCAATATTTATCCTCTCATCGTCACCAAAATCATGAGTTGCTGGCAATCAATCATCCTTCCTCTTGATGAAAGCATCCTGCCGGCCAAAAAGGTGCTCTAAAGATACTAACCCTCTAGGAATTTCTCATTGTCTATTTGCAGATGATACTTTGTTATTTGGTCAGGCTTCTTTGAGGGAGGCATCTATTATAAAATGAATTATTCATAATTATGCTGCATTTTCAGGTCAAAAAGTTAATGTTGAGAAGTCAAAACTATTCTTCCTCAATACATCACATTTAGTTCAGCATAGATTGCAGTCCTTTTGGGGTTTTGAACCTAGTAACCTCCCATGTACTTATCTTGGTATACCTTTATTTATTAAACAAGATAAATTAAGCTTTTGGGATAAGATTATTTCCATTATTTCAAAGAGAATTATATCTTGGAATCACAGATGGTTAAGTCTGGCTGGGAAAATCGTTCTTATTAAATATGTATTGAATGCAGTTCCCATTTACCTTATGTCAATGTTAAAATCTCCAAAATCTATGATTGTGAGCTTGAGGACACTCTTAGGACCTTTCTTTGGAGTAGTAATAAAGATGGAAGGAAAAAAATTTCCCTAGTAGCCTGGGATAAAGTTTGTTTGCCTAAGGATCTTAGGGGTACAGGTATTAGGAACTTGGAAAATCATAATTTGGCCCTAGGAGCTAAGTTGGTCTGGAATTTGTATGAGCAACCTGGTTCTTTATGGGCACAAATCATGTATGCAAAATACCTTAATAATGGTCCAAGAGAGTATATTTTTTAAATTTCAAATTTACCTTCAAGTTCGGTAATGTGTAATTTTATATGTAAATGCAGGAGTGTTATTTTGCCACATCTCTCTTGGATTGTTCATAATGGGAAGAAGGTTAGATTTTGGGAAGAGGTGTGGAATGGTCACATTCCATTACTAAATATCAGGGACTAGTCCCCTCTGATATCTATTATTTCTTCCCTTTGGGGGGTCTTTGTGGCAGATTATTTTGAGATAGTATACAGTGGAAATCTTAGGATGACAAAGTGGAAATCCATTAAGTTTTTGGATGTTGATCAAGAACTAAAAATGCATTTTGCAAAGGTTTTGGGAGAAAGAGTGATTATCCTCTCTGATTTTGAAGATGAACTTGTTTGGACAAAGAATATTTCTGGTAAATATACGGTGAAAGATGGTTATAATTCTCTTATGACTGCGAAAGAATTGTCTTCTTGGCCATGTAAGTTTTTTTGGCATTCGGCTTGTCTGCCAAAAGCTGGTGCTTTTGCCTGGTTAGCAGTTCAGGACAGGGTCCTTATAGGCATGAGATTGGATAGACTTGGTATCACTGTTGTTTTTCCTTGTGTGTTATGTAATAAAAATTTGGAATCCTCTTCTCACCTATTTCTTCATTGTGATTTTGCATACCAATGCTGGCAATGGTTGTTTGATAAATTGAATTTGGCTTTTGTCATAGGGAAAGATCTTATTTCTCATTTTAGATCTTGGGCATTCCTGTTTGCCTCATCATTTTATGCTTGCCTCTGGATTGTGTCTCCATCTATTTTAATCTGGAATGTCTGGTTAGAATGAAATAACAGGATTAAAAAAAAAAAAAATCTTCTCTTGAAGAGATTTTATTGAAAATTGAATCTTCCATTTCTGAAGTTGCCTTGTCTCATATTTACAAGAATCTAGAAAATCTCACCTCTTTCTCGCATTGGGATAGTAGGGTGACTAGGGTTTGGAATATGTTATCCGTCCTTCCTTCTCATGAGTTAGTTTTGAAAAAGAGTGATGCTTTAAACAAAAGAAATTCGGCTATTTGGAAGCCCCCTCCTCAAGGATATTTTAAATTGAATTTTGATGGAGCTTCTTGTGGGAATCCTGGTTTGGCTAGGGTAGGTATGGTGATTTTTGATCATCAATTAAACTTTATTCTGGCCCAGTGTCATGCCATTGGTCATAAGACTAATAATTTTGCAAAGTTTAATGCCATGTCTTTAGGCTTGGATATGGCTATATCCCTGGGAATCAAGGATCTTGTAATTGAAGGGGATTCGATGGTGATCATCCAAAGTGTTTTGAAGAAAAGGTCTAATTGTTGACAATTGCAATATGTTCTGGATCATATTTTACAACAATTAGTTTTTTAATTTCTTCTTGATTTCTCATTGTTATCGAGAAGTAAATAGAATTGCGGATTTCTTGGCTAATCTAGCTATAGACAATAATGCTAATCTGCGTGATGTAAGTGTGGAAGAGATCCCTGCTTTAGTTTTGGAATATTTGCACTAAGATTTGGGGGTCCTCTTTTTATATGGCAATTTTGAATTTCTTTCCTGCCTTTTTTCCTTTGTAGGCAGTCATGTTTGTTGAATATGCTCAGGTGGCAAGTATGCTTGATAGATGAGAAAATATTTTCATTTATGAAGTATGGTTACGATCTGGCATAGGCAGCAAGGGTGGTTACCTTCAATGGTTTTAGGTTGGTGGCTTGTCATTGTACAGTATTGGGCAAGGTCTTTTCAGTCTGCATTCACATGAGTGTTATTTGTGCTTTGATTGTTTTGTGTTGCATGGAAGGATTGCCTATTCTAAGTTATCTATCACGGTACTTGTGTTTTGATCATGATTGGGTAAGCATTTCTTAATTGCATCTGTTGGGGTGCTTTCATGTAGTGTTCTTCTGTCACCAGTACCGTGAGAAGTATCATGCTATTATTGTTTTCAATTATGAAGATATCTCTTACGAGCTTTAAATTTGTTGATTGCCTTCATTTGTAATCATGAATTGTGTTGGACTTCTTGCTCACATTTTTGTCTACATATGTCTATAAAAGATGACAACATTTATGTATTTTGCATAAGGCTTTTTCTGGTTCTTTCTTGGGTATGCATATGTCGAATGTTATGCTCTTTCACGATACAGGGTTATTGTTGAATGCCAAGTTGCGGTCTCAAATGAAGATACAGGAAGTAGTTCTGAGATGCTTGGTAAAGTTTTCCGTTTGTTTTCTCCTCAGGTGGATTATGAGGTACGTAGGTTGGTGGGGAGTCTCTGGTTGCAGTCTGGTTCTAATTTTCTTGGCTTTGAGATTTTGTCTCGAATTCTTACTATTTATTATGACATTTTGTATGAGGAGGGTTTGCTCCAACTCTTGATTTCTACGTTCATACTTCCCTCGGTATGCTCTTGGGACCTTGTTAGGTCTGCACTGGATAGCTATCATTTTGAGCTGGGGTCTTTTTATTATGGGGGCTTTCTTCCTCGCTTTGAACTTTTGGACAATGGGTGGTGTGGGGAATTACTATTTGAAATGAGAATGGGTTTAATCTGTGATAGACTGGGGGATACTTTGAAATCATTTGAAAACTTACTAGATTGGGTTTCACCTCAGTTTGTGGATAATGCTTTGGTTTTGCTTATGGCGTTACATTCGTTGCTCTCTCTTGGTTTTTTGGTTTCAGCGCCTCCAAGGTTGGAATTCCCCTTGCAGATTGTCCCTCCTTTGAGAGAGGATAGGGAACCTCCTGATGAGAGCTCAAGCTCTTGGTTTTTGACTTGATTACATTATGCAGGTATCTTTTTGGTTCATATCTCTTTTTGATGCAGGATTATATCTTAGGAATTGTTCGAATTTTTTGCAATCTTGAGAGGTTTTGATGCGGCCTGGTTATTCGCTATGAGGTTGCTTCTGCAGTTTCAAATCCAGTGGTATCTTGGCCTTATGGGGCTGTGTGGTTACCTCCATTTTTTGGATGGCATCTGGACACATGATATGTACATTTCTAAAGCTATGTAATAGGTGGTCGGTTTTAGACTGATCTTGTAAATGGGATATTTGGGTTATTTTAATTTTTTGCTTTTTCGGGTCGCAACCGGAGGTTTTCTTGCGGGTTCTTTCCTGCCGGTATGCCCTTTGAACCCATTGTAAACAAAAATTGAATATATTAATAAAAATAGTTTAGTGGCATGTCCACTTTTATTGAAAAAAAAAAAGATTACAAATTAAATTCAGATTTTTTAAAATAATTTAATATTATTTTATTAACTTTCATATAAAAAATCTATCATTTTACGCATTAATTATCATAATGGAGACAATCCAATCAAACTGAATCCAACCAAACAAAAAGAAGTATAAAGTTTTGTTAAATTAGCCTAACTTCAATATAGGTAGATAAATTTCACATCTTGAGCAGGTTGGGGGAAGCTCTAAATTTAACGTCAGCATGCGTCAGACTAAATATCATTGAAGTTTTGCGTGTTCAACCCATCATTTTAAGCAAAACTCTAACTGGAAATTAAATGAGCCAATAAAAACCGAAACAATTTGGAAAATGAGATAAATGCAACTTCATAATCTGTTCATTAAACTTCAAAATTGGGACTTGGCTGGAATCGAATCTGGTATGGTAGTTGGCATACCCTTGCATTTCCTTCCAGAATGACATTTGTCATTGCAGAGAGCTTTAACATCAACGAAAACATATCTAGAAATTATATTAGCCGATAAAAACCAAAACGAATTGGAATTCAGATGGATGTAATCTGATAATCTCTTCATTAAAAGATATAAAAACATATAAAAACATGTACAAAATTGGGGCCAGCTGGATTGGCATATCGTAATTGGTATGCCCATACATTTCCTTCCAGTATGGACCAATCTATAGACCCATGCATCCTTTGTGGGTTTGACTACAATGATATTGTTGAACATGGGTTTGTTGAAAAGGATTTAGAAACTGTCAAGAAAATATAATTGGTAGGTGTAGAGCAAGACTCCATTTAACGTTTGATAATATCCAACCTATCTTTTCCATGACAACATAGGGATTTAGAAAAAAAGGTATGAATTTTATCAAAGGATAATGTGCAATGGTTATGTGGATCATGGTTCATTTAGATTTTAGACATGTTCTCCTTATTGGGGTCTTTTTGGATAATGTGGATGGTGTATTATTAAGATGAAGAGGAGATTTGTGTAGGTTTACATTGATATTTGTGGTGAACATAGGATCGATAGAGGAATAATTAGGCATTCTATGTGTGACTACATTGTTCAAGTATCTTGTCTACATATGGTATGGCCTTCCATTATTCACCTTTGATAATTTTCAATAAAACGTAATTGGTAGATGTAAAGTGAGACTTTGTAACTGTTGGTAACATCTTCCCCATCTTTATCATGCCAAAATGAGGCTATGGAATAGGGTATGGACATTCATCCAAGGATAAACAAATATAGGAATTTTTTCATATATTGCAGTTGGAAATGCTGTAGTAGACATGCCTAAAAAATATGGAAGCATAGACAGGCATCTAAAAAAAGGGGGAATCATTGACTAACAATTGCCTTCTCCTTTGTACTCCATGTCTTTTGATTCAAATTGAACTATTGAATCCAAACACGCATTTTTTTCAATCCACCTCGAAAAATAATAACTTTGAAATGGATATTATTGTTGTTAATGGCATAGGGGTCTAGATAATTTAATTAGAAAAGGTAATTTTTAATTATTCAAGATTTCAATTGACCAAACATGTTAAGACATGCACAAAACTGGGTTATATTTTATGTGATCAAACACTTCACATCAATTCAAGGAGTAACTAGGGTTGGATATAATTGCAAGCTATGGAATTATCCTTTTGCATTATATATAAGAATAAGATGGAACCCTTAGTCAAAAGTGGTTTCGTATTTCTATTCAATACTCTAATCAATGAAAGAGTGAGTACATTCCTTTATTTTATAAATTAAATAGAACATTTAATTCACCAATACTTGTATTTAAGCTTGAATGAAATAAAATTATGCCACTAAAATTTTAAAATATATAACTAACATTCTTAATGCTACTAGTTGATTTTGATCCACTAATATTATTTTTCCTAACCACCAAGTAAACCAATTGAATATTTACCAACATTCCAATTATGTTTGTAACATGCAAAACAACATTATAGCATTCAAGGGTATGTGTAGGATCATGGTAGGCCAAACTAGGCCCTTAAGTGGTAATGAAAATTCAGAAAAATAGAGTTAGGCAACTTGACATGCAAATTTGAATAGGTTATGAACATAATTTTAAAAATATGTAACAACAAAATTAAATCCATTTGGTAAATATGTCCCCCTTCAAGTCCCACGCCCAAGTGCAACCCTCACCTTGTGGGAGGATGTGTTGGAATCCAGTGTTGCCTCCTCTCAGTTTGCAATTTTTTTTTGGCTCAGTGAGCATTTCCCTGGAATCTAGCTAGATTTCTTTTTTTTGAGTTGTGGTTCTTTGTATTGGATCAATTGGTGTTTCTCTTTATTTAGCGTTGCGAGTGGGTAGATTCTATTTTCCATTATGTCTCTTGGTAGTTGTTATAATGATCTTTTCTATAACAATTTTCTTGTTGGTGTTGTTGGAATCAAATATTTTGTTTGCGAGGAATTGTTCAGGCTGAGTGGTTTTGTCTACCCAAACTTTTAACAAGCACTGTATTATCTTGAGCTCTTGACAACAATTTGCTATAAAGAACTTGCAATTTTTTTTTCCTCTCTCAGCCATTTGTTCCTTCCAAGTAGCTGCCTCATTTGTTAGTTGATAGCTTTCCATACATCTTGATATAGATATAGTAGTTCATGTTCACAAGATACCTTCCTTTCCTACTAACCAAGTCTCAACAATATCTTCCAATACTAAGTTTCCATATTAGGTGATCTAATCTTCTCAATTCCTCTTTACATTTTGTTTTTATTTTTTATACTTTACATACTCCATAAAATCTAACTTATATTGCTAGGTCCAATTATTGTCAGTTTGTTATTCTCTTAACTAGGAGTTACTATCATCTCCTAAGATAGGTATTTCCTAATCATTAATTCAGAAAAATTGAGGCAATATCTCGAAGTGAGAATCTGAGGGTCTTTTTGACCTTATGTCTCTTTTATCAAATGGAAATGAAGAAAAGTAATCATACATGATTCTAATCATCCATAGTCAATAAGTAATCAGGTCGTAGATCCCTTTTTCATTTAAAGGTTCAACTCCTTAATGTGGATTCCCAAAGTGCTTCACTTTGCAAACTATATTCTAAAAATAAAATAGATTATGATCTATATTAATATAAAACTTGAGCATTTTGATTAAAACATAACTACTCTAGCTAAAGTTGTAGACTAATTAACTATCCGCTCTTAAGCATAATAGGAATCTAACTAATTCATCTGAAGAGAAGTTAAGGGTAAGTCCCTAGTCACGGATCAAACGGGTAATAGAATCAAGCTAAGTCTGCATTGCCATTTTGTTGGAGTTAAGGTTTCCAAAATAATTCATATTTCATCTCCTAAGCTTATACTAACACATATTGTATCCTTTTAACAAAGGTATACATAGCTCGACCATAAAAAGGTTTCCCTTCATACTGAGGTCATGCAACCACATAAGTTGGACTTTAAAAGAAGGATTCTTTAAAGGTCTAAGAGAAACCATTGAGATTTTGATCGACCAGTGATATGAACCTCTCCAGTCTAAAATCTCAGATCTCGTATTCCATCTATCCCCCAACCAAAAGCAAGACACAATAAATCTGTCGAGTCTCTCTAAGATTTCTTCCACTCCACTTCTCATGTTGTTCCAAGTATAAATACCATTGTTCGGTTTCACATCAATAACATTCAAAAGATTTATATAATCATTAAGGAGGGTGGCAAAAGGATATAGTCTAGCCACACCCCTTCTTTTTCCCTCCAAATTTCAAATTGCATTGAAATCTCTAGCCATAATCCAAGGAAGAAAGGGTACAAGAGAGTGGACAAATCTAATGTGAGACCAAAGACATGATTTGCCCAAGAAGTTATTAGGAGCATAAACATTAGTGAAAAGAAACGTTTCACCTAAATCCAAGCAAGTGGCAACCATAGAGAGAGAAGAAGGATCTGAAATCCACCACTGAGGGACAATATTTCTAGGATCCCAAAAGAGGCATTTTTCCTGAACTACCATGTGCCCCAATACACTAGCAAGGACCTCGAGACCAAATTATAGGAACTCTACTCGCCACACCATCAACAAATAATTTAGTTTCCTGAATAAAGAGAATATCAGGAAAATGGGAAGCAATCATATTTCGAAAAACCTTTTGCCTAGGGATGTTGTCCAAACCCCTCACATTCCATGACAAAACAATCATTTTTGAGATTGGGAGAAGTGGGAATCAATAGGCTTCATAGACCCGGACTCTACCATTGTATCCCTAGCAATCTTTACCTTCTCCTGATCTGTCCTCCACCCACTCCTAGAGGGTTTCTTCTGAAGCCCCTTTCTGAGGGATTTCTTTTGAATGCCTAAGGTAGGAGATGCCTAGTTGCTCTTCCCTAAATCCAAAATCACTTTAGCAAGAGGAGATGTCAAAGACGTTATAGAAGCATCATCTAGCAAGACCAGAGCCCCACTAATATCTATCCCAGTTGGTGCTTGAGGAGCCAAATCTATAGCCATCGCCCATCAATCATAGCCAAGTACTGATGATCAGTCCCTTTGTCCTCTTCTAATTTCATTCCCAGTGACTTAGCCTCAGAGAAAAGTTCAACTGGAATTACCTCCTCTTGGACTAGACCATCTAAAACATCAAACTGGTTAAACACCCCATCATTTTTTTTGTCCACCCAAGATCTCTTCTGACCTCTTCCTTTGTTGCGAGAATTAACAGGAATGAATCCTTCCTTTTCAACAAGCCCTTTGGGAAAAGGAGCCTTACCTTTATCCATCTTAGGGGTGGAATTATAGGGAGCAATAATCCCTAAATATGATGACCTATTTCTAGGGCATCTCCTTTGTAAGTATCCATACTCATGACAGATTTAGCATCTGAATGGAAGCGTTTCATAGTCCAATTGTTGAATCCAAGAGAGGATCCCAAACAAATTTCCATAGAATTTGGTAATGGGTTATTTAAATCAACTTCAACACAAATCCAAGCATAAGAGATTACCTTCCTGTCACGAGTTTGCGTAGCTGGACCAACAGGCTTTCCAAGCAATAGAGAAATAGAGTGAATAATATCTTCCTTCCCGAACTCTAGTGGAAGCCTTGGTAGACGAACCCATACAGACACTTGCAAGGGAAGCTCTTCTACAGAGCTGAAGCCCACATGCCAAGGTTTAAGAAAAATCCCAACCTGATTAAAGAAATAGAGGCCACCTTCAAAACTCTCATTTCTATCCGATATACATGAAAAAACAACTAAAAAGTAAAATTATTGGCTACCAACATAATCTACATGTCCCTTTTTGGATTCCAAACTCGTCGTGCCCAATTTTCCAAAACTGACAAAGATGGTCAAAGGCACAAAAAATTATAAATGAGGGCATGATTTCTCCAATACAAGACATCATCCAAAACTAATTTGGGCTGAACAACTAGGACAGAGTGTTCCTGGCACCTCTTCAAACAACCATTCACCTTTTTTATTCTAAACACCCCTTTCATTTGAAGAAGAAGAACCTTCACCCATTGAGCTCTTTTTTAAGGGTTGCTTAGTATTTGCATGCAAAGAGGAAGTCGGATCTGAGACCTCCATAGCTTCATAAATCAACAAATTCAAGGGAACACCTCATTCCTCCATTAGAAACAAAAAAGATGCATCTCAAAGCCAAGGACATAAACAAAGAGCACAAACCCTAACACCCACAACTAGTGATCTCCCAAACCAAGGGAAAAGACCAAACAAAAAACCCCATGCAACAGCAGACAGGTCCTACCCAAAAGGAAGACACAATACAAAAAAAGAGAAAGTAGAAATGATGCAGATCCATGGCAACCCACGAGCACAGAGAATGAAAGAAGAAGGAGCAGCACGCAAAGAACTCCCATCCACACCTCACATTCACTAGGGGAAGAGCATCAGTAGCCGTCATAGCTAACTTTGTGCACCCACAGATCCTAAATGGTATATCAGATTTTGATTTTTTTTTTAGTTGTCTTCGTATGTGACTTAACTGCTTATAGCTATTGATCTAGCTTCTAGGCAGTAATGATCCACGTTGTGGAATCAGTTATGCACACAAAGGTTAAAAAGTACACATTTCAAAGTGTTTCCTGATACCTAACTAAAGATGTTACAATAACCGTCAACTCACAATCGCTAGTACTTGTTGACAAATGTCCCAATAGTGGTGAACAAATATTCCAATAGTGGTGCACAAATGGGACAAATGTTCCAATAGTGGTGCACAAATGGCCAATTAATTACAAAAAATGATTGGCTATTGGTACAAAACAAATTTATTAATGGTGTTTTCACTATGACGGCTATTGGGGGGTCAACATGACAATAAGGTGACAGTTATTGGAACTATGTTATCTATTGGTACTCTCCCCCGAGATTTCACGGACATGTTGATTTATCTTTAGCGAGAAGCAACTAACGTAATTATTTTACCAAAATCACAGGTGTGCTTAATAATAATTGATAAATAATATATTCAATATTATATAATGTAAGTATAAAAATGTAATAAATATGAATTAAATGTAGTATAAAATAAAATAGTTATTTTAATTTAATGCATACCCCTCCAAAGATGAGATTAGAACTTTGTGAGAATACTTGACTAATTTAAGAATATATATTCTCTAACAACTTTTCTCTAATGAAGCTTATCTCATTGATAAATGTGTACTTAACATGCATTATTTATTTTTGCAAACTTGTTAATATCATTCCTTGTACTTGACATGTGCTATTATGTACCATCAAAGGGTAAACCGTGTGTAATGATATAGTAACATGTACGCTATTTAAAAATAATAACCACTTTAATAAATGTTTACAAAGAAAATATCTAGCAACACCTATCAATGCCACAACATGTAAATAATGTATATCACCATGAAAAGTAATATTGCATAACACATTAATAAATATTTAGCATAATAAGAACATAAAAGTAAAACACACACACACACACACACACACACATATATATAAGGGTTAAAATGTAAAAACACATTTAATTCTTATTTTCATCCAAACAGTTAAGAGAATATGAACACAATTGGTTATTGAGGAGCTTAGAATGTTGGTAAGTGTGAAATTTTCAAATAGAGATACCTTCTCATCCATTTTCCTAGCATCCCACTTTAAGTTAACTACACGTTGGTCAAAATAGATATCTATTGTGTAAGAACATCCACATACTAGTTATCATTGGCACAAATCATTCAACAATGGAGTTTATGGTAATATTAGCTTTGATTGTTTGTGTTATTATTTTGTGGAATTTGTTTTGTTAATATTTATTTGAGATTTTCTTTTGGTTTAAATAGAAACTTGCATGCTTGCTTTTTTCATTTCAAAATTCAAATATGAGGATTACAAATAATAAATCTCATCATATGGATGCAAATCCTAATGTAACATTGGGTAAGGTTACACTACATGCTCCTTGCTTTGTTCATGCAATAACACTCTATCCAACTATTAGATGGTCTAGAAGTATCCCAGAAAATAAATTGATAAATAAGACGCATCTTGTAGTCTATCTATCATCTTACTTCTAGATAAATGATTTTTTTTAATCTATATCGCATCTCTTAAAAGGTGGTCAACATATGAACATATAGATTCAACCTATTGATATCAATCACCATCTTCAATGCTTATTATCAATTCTTGAAAGATTTTGCAAAATGATATAATGTAAATTCATACATATAGCCTAAATTACTATTTAATATTTCCACATCAATAAATGCAATCAATAAATGCAATCATCGCTAAATTACTCCAATTTGAAGTAAGAATCCCATGACCAAAATTCCAAAGTCAAACAGAAGATTCAACGGACGAATCTTCCAATTATCGCACAATCCTCAACCAAGTTCTTTTGCTCCCTCACTGAATCGCCATAGATGAATATTTTATCTTAACACTTCCTTTTCGAAATCCAGTCCTTTTGGGGACCATCCATTTGTATAATAAGAGCAATATATGTTTTCTTTTTTAATACTGACAAGTGCATGTGGAATCTTAATAATTGGTAGAAAACTTGTAGTGGGGGTTGCGTGCAGTTAGGAGAGAGTGTGATTTTAAATATCAGTTCAGGTTGTGTGCTCAATCCACCATTTTAAAGAAAACCGTAACTGGAAATTATGAAAACCAAAACGAATTGGAAATGAGATTAGTGCAATTTAGTATGGCACTGGGCATACCCATACATTTCCTTCCAGAATGTAATTCCAAACTATCAATGAAAACATATATGGAAATTATATGAGCCGATAAAACACCAAATTGGAATTCCGATGGATGTAATCTGATAATCTCTTCATTAAAAGAAAGAAAAGCATTTACAAAATTGGGGCCTGCTGGATTGGAATCTCGTAATTGGTACGCCCATACATCTCCTTCCAGCAGAATAATTTACAATTATGGAGAGGGGACATAATTGATTTAAAATAAACAACATTTATGAAGGAGACCAACAGGTGAGATACATCACACGCTTTAATGATTCTTCACAGTCTGAGTGCTGCTTCTTCTTCTCTGCAAAGTTCCTCCCATGGGAGTGGTGAAGGGCTAAAACAGAGGAAGCAGCAGCAGCAGCACCGAATGAAAGGTGAGGCATCATATTATTTGTAACATGTTTGAAATGAATGCCCCGATCTCTGAATCCGTGAATGCAAGCAACACTCACAGCTACCGATGCCTTTGAAATGCTCATGTTTCCGGGGATGAGTAGTGAGGAGAGTATTGTGTAATCTTAATGGAGATAAGGAGAAGAGGGGAGGAATATAAAGATAATTCAACATTCCAGGCACCCATTAAAACAAGAGGCAGGCAATACCATTGGCCAAAATTATTATGGGCGAATGGAATAACACTGAAATGTCCAAAGTAGGTTGATGGTTTTGCAGTCCGGCCCACAACTTGGCATTGTGACCACCGTGGTATCCATCTCTATCTCCATCTCCCCTTGAGATTGAAATGGATTTGTCCAAAGTGGGCCCCTGCCTCCCACTTGCCATTGTAACCAACATGATCCGTCTCCCCCTGAGGAGCAGATGTATACCAAAAACTTCCAGTTAAATTAAATTATCAAAAAAATCATGTTAGTAAAGGATGTAAATAAGAATGCTAATTATAATAATTGGAATCATGTGCATAATGATGCAATTAGGCTATATCATCATAGGAGAAATGTGATAAGTGTGGAGAAGAATATGTTCGTGTAGATATATATAAGTAATGATATGATAAGATGCATCTATCTAAACAGTTTAGATCGTGTCTATTTAAATAGTAGGATATATATTTGATCATATTTATCAATTATTTGGAAAATAAAAAATAGATTGTATTTATTTATAATTAATTAATCAATATTGTATTGTGATTTATGTCCATAAAATTCTTTTAAAAGATGTGCAAGCATTGGAAACAGTAATGAATATATGAAATATATTTTCATTCTAATACTTTTAATATAAAATGATTCTATTAATATAATGTATCAACGTATAATCAAAGGGTAAGTCGTGTATAGTGATATTATACATGTACCCTATTTTAGAAAAACAATCACTCTAATTAATGTTGTCATAGATAATATCTAGCAAAACCTATCAATAGAACACCATATCAATATGCAGATCACAATAAAAAGTAATATTATATATCATACTAGTAGTAGGTTGAAAAGATAAAGCATAATAAGCAGAAAAGTACAATATCCCAAGAGATAATAGAATATGAGTATAAGTGCTTGTTGAGGACAATTTTTAACTTTTTGTCAAATTCTTAGAATGCCATAAATAGAGGTCAAATATCTTGAATAAAATAAAAATCTATGCCAATCTATATATTTGACCCCATCACATAAGTGACCTCATTCATGTGGAATTTTAAACTATTCTCCACAAAATTGATGAATAACATGCATGTGATACATGCAATTAACCTATTATGCACAAAAATTATCTTTAATATGCATTTAGTGTTGTGTTTAATTACAATGATATACTATCATTTTTCTTGCCATGATAAGATACTAACTTATTTGGTTCTTTTTATGTGGATGTAGAACAAGTTAAAAATTAGATAGTGCTTTCATAATGCTAATTATAGGATATACGGAGGTTGAATCTCTCAATGTCCGAGAATCAAATAGTATATATTAAAAAAACTGGATTTGTATGAGATAGTTTCTAATACATGGTTATGGAATTCATATGGTGACTACCTTTAAGGGATGAGATTTAAGAAAACACTTTTCATTTTCCAACAAGTAAGATGATAGTCCAACTATAGGATGTGTGGTTTGTTCTCCAATTTATTGTATGGGGTAGATAGGTGGTGCTAGACTATAATACCATATAACAGTAGGATAGCTTGTTATTGCACTAATAAAGAAAGGAGTGTGTCAGATGACATACCCTTTTCAAATATTTTATTAGGACTTTTGTCCATAGGGTAAGATTTATTATTATTAATTCTTACAATTTTGATAATGTGAGACAGAAGGGGATTCTTCATTAGTTACAATATGATCTATTTGATGAATGAAATGAAGGAGCATTGTATAAGGTCATTTTCATAGGGTATGTGCATGCTTGCCCATTGATATTAAGATTAACATAGGTTTAAAAATGCTAGTAGATCCAATAAATTATCTTGCAAGCCACATTACTACATTATTGGATGTATAAATATATCTAGATTTTATGTTATTTCTAAGATTAAGAATGACAATTACAAATGGCATGCCCCAAGCCTATGACTAGGATATTAATAGGTTGGCTCAATGGATGGAAAGTAGAATCAAGTTATTTTTGAGGATAGATTTTGATAGATAAAAACTTTAAAAATATCACATGGAGGGAATAATTGGTATTATTGATGGCTTGAGGGACATATGATAATTCAGGAGGATCACGAGACTCTAATGGTGATGTAGGATGTATCCCATATTCCTCAAGATATTTTATTGTGAGAGGGTTAAGTACAACAACAAAAAGTCCAAGAATATGTGATACCTAAACCCTTATCTATAGGAAACACCAACATTAACTATTTAGAACTAGAGATATAAATAGTCTAGCATTTTCCATATAAGATTTGGTAGATGACAATGAGGAAAAGGTCATGGAGGTGGTAGAGATATATGATGTAAGACTATTTTTTATTAAAGTTAGGAAGGGGCATTCTAAATATTGTATTTTTCAAGATTTGTCCATTAGAAAATTTAGTATCAAATTATATTCATAAATATATTAACTACTACATGATCTTAGGTAATTTTCTACTAAAGAGATTTATGAAATATTTAATGAAACTTAAAAATGGGTCTAGCACACCAAACACTATGTTATATTATTGTGACAAAGTAGAACAACATTGTGCACTCTCAACATTTTACCCTCTTAATTTCCTTGATTTAAAAAAAATAAGTTATAAACTATATTGTGAGCACTAATATTCTTAATTTGACCATAGACATCTCAAATTACTCAGCAAAGTTTTGTTTTTAGTTGATTTTAGGGAAAATGTGGTCATTTTAACCCCTTTTGCCCTATATTTCCATGTGTTTACTTATATGTGAATTAGTTTCCTCATGGAATACAAGATTAGGCCCAAGTGTAGTGGAATTAAGTGTACTCTAGATAACAAATCTAGGTACCATAAAATTATGAAAAATTAGTCATATTGAACATCAAATGAAGAGGCTGGACAAGCTTGTATTGAAAGATATATAAAAGGAGCTATAGACAAGTGTATAATATCCTCAACCATTATAGGGTGAGAAAAATATCTAATAAAATCACATGCTAATATTATAAAAGGATAATAAAATATACATGATGAATCAAACCATTTCAACGCTTCACTTCTTAAAAATAAGTCTACACTTACTCACCAATAATATATCATCATTTTTGTATCCATAATTTTCAAGAAATAATGACTTAACATGTATATATAGTTCACTAATATTATTTAAAGTCATCCAAAAATGTCTCCTCTCTAAGAGTAGTAAATTATCATAGGGTAAGTGCAAAAAGATAGGGAACAAAAAAATGGCCACACCACTTTTTGGTCCCATAAAAGACATAATATGAGCATGAACTATAATGTACACAACACAATCACATTTTCAAGAAGTGAAAATACCTTTCTCTCTCTTCACATCTATCCATGTCTCCTTATATAGCTCATATCTCTTTCTTATAATATATACATGAAAATAAACATTAAGTAAAAGAGATATTTACATGGATATTTACTTTCTTATACTTTAATATATATTTCATGTATATAGTTTTGGGATGTTTGAGAATGGTTTCAAATCTCCAAGAGTAATAATGGAGATTCTAGATTTTGTAAGTGTAAAGTGGAAAATTGGGAACCTTAGCCAATTCGCCACTTTAGAGAAAAGGAGGGAACTTAACTAAGGTTCAATTTTCACTTGGGGCACTTTCCATTCAAAAGAGGGAGATGAATCTACTAGATCCAATACTAGAGGATGCAAGGATTGAATACTAAAAAGATTGGAATGGAATTAACCCTCTTTTGTAAGTTGATTGATTGAATTAAAACAAAGTGCTGAAAATGGAGACAAAGTATGCAAAAATAGTGAGCTACAAATTCAGGATTTAGTCGTGCACCTAGATCTGAGAAGTTTGAGATAATTCTGAGCTGCTCTGCGAAATCAAGCAATAGTTGCAGGGACCGTGTGTCCAGATAGGGGCGCCCTCCTATCGGTCCTCCGAACTTTCCGTGTGTTGAAAAGGGTTTTTCCATCTCTGTGAATAAAACTTAATTATAGAAGTACAATTGTGCACCTATTTTCTACACACAGAAAGAAAGGGAAATGTGTTAAGAATAGGGGTTTGTCTTCAGATCAAACCCTGGTTTTGGAATTAACCAAGTGGTTGAAATAATGTAAATGAAATGACTAAAAGTAGAAATCCTCCTCTTTGAGGGGATGTTGAATTGACTAAAATTGAAATGCTTATACCTCCTTGTGAAGTTTTGTTTGCCTCCACATGGAATTAGGGTTTCATGAAGTAGAATGTTGATCTCCTCTTCGATGCTTGAAATCTTGTCTCTATTGCTGCTCCAAAGCTTGAAGGAAGACTGAAAATGCTCAATTTCTCTTGAATGCTTGAATGCTTGAATGCTTGATCTCTTGGATGCTCAGATGCTTGATAATGATTGATGATAGATTCTATAGGATGTCAAATGAGAGGGAAAATCCCTCTTATATACTTGCTAGTGGGTTTAATTGACTGATTTTCCAACTAAGGCTAACATAGGGGGGGTTTTCTTGCTCTGACTTGAGATGGGCACAAGGGAGGGATCCCAAAAATGGGTCCCAAATAGGGGATCCTAGGACGCCACACCCTGTTCCTGCCCTATTTTGGGGCAGGATTAAGGTGTAGGTAGAGTGCTGCCTTTAATTGCAATTTAGTTTTGATGTGCATGAGTATATTCAGGTCTCCAATCAAGCCGAGGGGTGTTCAAACACTAAGGCGAAGACCCAAATGTAGTCAAAAATTGCAAGGGGTGCAATTTTAGGATGTTATAGTAAGATCGCATAATATTTTAGACTTAATCAAATTCAATAATCAACAAGATTTTGTCATCTTTCTCTCTCTCACACACACATTTACTATCTCTCCTAAGCTCTAAACCTATATCACTCCCCTTCCCTCTCCACTTCTCTCTATCTCATTTGCCTCTCCCCTCTTCCCTATCCCTCTTTCTCTACCTACCTCTCCCTCCCTTTCTCCCCCTCCCTACCCATCTTTCTCTATCTACCTCTCCCTCAAGTAGAAATAGAGGTAGGGAGAGGTTGGTAGAGAGAGAGGGAGAGGGGAGGTACACAGAAATAGAGAGGGAAGGATAGAGGTAGGGAGGGAGAGAGAGGTCCAAACCTTGGGGGAGAAAGAGAGCATGAGATAGGTAGAGAGGTAGAGAGAGGAAGAAAGAGGGATAGAGACATCTAGAGTTAGAGGGAGATAGAGAGATAGAGAAAGTTGACAAGATCTTGTTGATTACTAAAATTTGAATTTAAAAGTGTGATGGAAAAAAATGGGATTGTGTGGTTTAGGACCTAACCCCATTTTTCTCAACACATTGGAATACGAAAGAGCCTAAGGAAGTGATTCATTTTGACTAACTCTTGTGAAAGAGAGTCAAGGAAATACTCTTAGGGTTTCTATTCCTTTGCTGCTATGAAAGAGAAATGAGCTAAATGTGGAATAATGATGAACTAAGGTAGGGTGATGATTGAAAGTGATGATATAAATTGAAATAACAGCTAAATACAGAATTGAAACTGAGGTACACACTACAGAACTAGAAATGAAACTTAGATGTACACCTGATATCAAAAACTGAGCTAAAATGAACTCAACCAAGGCGATGAGCACTTTGGTCCATGTTACCAAACTGCATTGTACTTCTGGAAACTACAAACTGAGATCCTAAAATACTGAACCGCCAAAAGAAACCTGCAAACTCAAAGGACCAGGGAACTAGGTGCCTTGGTATCAACAAACTAGAGACTATTTTTGGCCTCAGATCTGCACTTGTGAATTTTGTCTTCCTAAAAGTTTGCAACTCCATTGAAATCCTGCAAATGTGCCTACAAGCTAAAAAATGGTGTATGGATGGCTATATAAGGTTTTGCCTTAGTCAAACCCCTTGTTTTAGTTATGTCCACCTCCACAAATAGCCAATAATGTATTGAAAATGTGTATACAATAACCATATGTGTGTATAAGATCATAAATGTGCTAAAATGCAAGAATTAGTGTTTTATCCTACGTTATGAGCATAAGACCATAAGTGAATGTAAATTGAATGTAAATGCTTCAAATCACAAATAAAATAAGGGATCTAAAGCATGAATGTAAATATGAAAACAAGTGTTGTGAAACTCGCATAGAGACATGAAAATAACATGAAACCATACCAAACCCTAAGGGAAATGTACAAGCCAATCAACAGTCGATGATCTCCTATTATTCTTCAATATCTCCAAAGCTTCAATTGATGATGAGAATGGTTGATGAAGAATTTATGAATGCTTTATTTGATAGTTGAAGACTTCACATAGCCTATTGTATATGGTGAAAAGTGATGGTGGTAAACTATTGTAAAACCATAAATATCCAACCACAAACAATCTAAGTCCTATAATGAAACATTCATCAATACCAATAGAGATACCTAAGATCATGTAAATCAATAAAATAAAGCAATATTACCATTCACATGTCAACTAGGGTTTCAATCTCCATTTCTTCCTATCTCTATTGATCTTGTTTGATATATTTGCTCTCATATTTTATGTTTGCACAAGAGCTCAACAAAGAACAAAAATGTGGTTGATAGCTTGATTGCAAGAAGGCTTGATTGCATAAGATTGGTTGTGTCATTAGGTGATTAGGGTTGAAAAGGAAGAGGGCATCCTTTTATATAGAGAACACTGTAAGAAATTGAGGGATAAGATTAAGAGGTGTAAATATAAATGGTCAGATATGATTAAAGGGTAGGTAGAGGAAATAATTAAATGATGAGAGGGTGGGTAAGGGAAAAATTAAGAGATGGGTGACATGTGTCATAGAGGAAAAATCTAATGAATTAGTTAAATAAATAAAGATTTATTTAATTAATAAAGGAAGTGGGATCAATTAAATAAATAAAATATTTATTTAATTTAGGAAAAGGACAATTTAAATAAATAAAGTATTTATTAAAATGAGGAAAGGCTTAGAAGAGGATTAATGAATTAATTAAATAAATAAGAATTTATTTAATTAATAAAAGGCAAGATAAAATAATTAAATAAATAAAATATTTATTTAATTAAAGAGGACAATTTTAGGTGTCTACATTTTGCCCCTCTTTGAGACAATGCAGCTTGTCACATTGGCTCAAAGAATATAAGATAAACTGATACAAATTTGCGTCATGACGGGAATATGCTCCCTCAAGAGATTGGATGAAAATGTTTGAAAAGATCACAAACAATCTCTCAATAAGAAAGAAAGGCTAGAAAGGACTGACTGATACGAAAGACTGGGATTAAGTAACCTATGCGATAGGGCAAAAGGAAAAACATCCTCATTTGCATCCACACACCTAAGAGATCAGAGTGCAGAGAAAATGCTTAGAGTTGTCAGAGAAGCTAGAAGTGATGGATAGAATTCACAGGTTTGATTGAGTCTGAGGATATCAGAGATCAAACGACATGGGTAAGCCGATAAGTACCTCGAAGCCTCTTTGTATGTTTATGCATTTATTATTGTCATTAATCCACTTTAGGGTAGACTAAAAAAAATGTGGAATCGATAAAAGGTCATTTGAATGCATCTAGGTCAATGTCGTACGCGTCTGCATAGGATAGGTGTGCCTATGTTTGGTATGGTCATGTATACGCATGCAATCACGTCTAGGTATAGATTGTGATGCGTCTATGCTGAGAAGGCACGCTTGTGTCAAGGGGGCACGTTTGTGAAAGACAAGTACATCTATGGAGAACATCGCCATGTCTGTGATGTACAAGCGCGTCTAGGGAAAGAAACCATGTATAGGTTGGTTAAAACCATGTATGCGTTGCAAAAATGCATCTATGTCTAAGTAGGCTAGAATTGACAATTCTGTGATGAACATACGTTGTTGATTGGATAATTTGTTGAGAGGATACATTCAAGAAGCTTCCCTAAGGAGACAAATTGAGAGTGATGAATACTAAGAGGGGGGGGTGAATTAGTATGCCAAAAATCTTTGCACTAAAACACTTACATAGTCTAAAGATAAACCGGTAAAGTAGTCTGACAATCAAACCGGTTATCACACATGCAAACCAAAATGCGAATAAAAAATTCACCCACAAAAGCAATACAACCATAACACAAGATATTTGACGTGGAAACCCAACTGGGAAAAACCACGGTGAGATGGAACTCACAAGTCACTATCTGCAGAATAGAAACCAAACCGGTTAAGGTCTTACAATGTTCTTCACCAAAACAGTTCCTGTTAGGAATCTCAATCTCTGTTAGGAGATAAGTCCGATTAAAGACTACCTTGTTAGAGGATTTTAGATTCACATGTGTGAACCACCTTGTTAGAGGATTTTACAAAGGCTTTGAGGCCTACCCGGTTAAGGGCAACAAACTTGTCAAAGATGTGAGTAATCAACAAGTGTTTGGTCTATCTACTAGCACAAATTGCTTGGTTAGATCCAGTATTGCTCACAGCTAATGCATTCCAGCATTACTTTAGTCTCCTCTATCTCTCTCAGTTACAACTCGATCTTCTCTGATAAGATCGCTCTTCGCTTCCACCTTAAATCCTAGCTCAACATAAACCCTATTCGCAACTTCTTCAACAACTTAAAAAACCTAGACATGATGTCCTTTTAAAGGAATCTGATTTCATGTCGGTCCAATAGGATTACATTACAATTTCCTAGGTTTAGTGAATCTAGACATACTCAGTAACATGACACAAGAATCACCATCAATGTGTCAGCACCATCAAACAATCGGTGGATTGGTAACTCATCACACAATGCCGGTTGGTAACTCATCACAGAGTGTTACCGGTTCATACAAAATGCCGGTTGCTAGTTTGACAAAAATGAAGACTGATAAGAATGTGTTGTGCCGCTTTGCTTCCTCATACCACTTGTGCTTTGTGAACCGCTTGGGGTTGACATGCCGCTTCAGACCGGGAAACACATTCTACAAAATCACCACTAGTCTAAAGACTAGAATACAACATACCGGTTGGAACAAATACCGGTTGAGCATGAGCTCATACATATAAAGGGGATCTCAATACAAGTGTGTGTCCATCAATGACAATCACAACATAAACATCAAAAATGCCAACAATCTCCCCCTTTGGCATTGATGGCAACACTTCGGAAAATAAAATTTTGACATCTAAGTGTTTTACAACAAAAACTTGCCATTAACAAAATTGCTCCCCCTAAGCATATACACTATCCCTTAATCAACAGAGTGTATAGCAATTTTGCATTCAGAGCATAATCATCAGAGTATATAGCATATATCACAACATATATCAAAATTTCAAAACAGATACTTCTCCCTCTGATATACTTCTCCCCCTGATATATCAAAATTTCAAAATTTTAAGACCATCAAAATTTTAAAACCATATACTTCTCCCCCTTTTCCAACAATGACAAAGTACCGCTGCAAAAACCTGTTTCCATATATATATAAAAGAGTTTATGACAATAATGAATAATACTTGTCACAAACCGCTTTGTAGTCCTACAAAAATTGTTTCATGGAGAGAGACCAGGACTCAAGTAGGGAGGTTGCCACTTCCTTCTCTGTCTGCATTTGTGATACCTGTTCCTCCATGACATCAATTGTGCTCATTTCTTGGGTGACTGTCAGTGCATCCAAGTTCAGATAGCATTTCTGGAGAATTTACAGTCGTGGAAGTAATACCAGTTGAAGTTCCTGCAAATCCCTAGACCTTGTGCTGATCTCTTGCTCTATCTTGGCTGACTGGATCTGGAACCGGTGAATGGTTTGCCCATATGCTGCAAAGGAGTCGTAAGGAGTCTTGAATGTGCTTAAGTAGGACTGTAAGTCCATTTGAAGCTGTTGCTTCTTGGCTAGCATATCATCACAGAACATATGAGGTTGACAGATTTTACTGAGCAACAAGTTTCCCTCATCCAAGGCACTCCTTATGTCCTTTTGATCCTTTGATAGTTCAATCCTAAGCTCATTCAGTTTCTTCACCAGAGCAACATTAAGAGCCTTTTGGTGCTCTTTCTTTACATTGGACTCAGCTTCTTCTTCTAGGCTCTGCACCTGATCATCCACTACAGTACACAAAAGTTTGAGTTGTGATAGTACACAAAAGTTTGAGTTGTGCTAGTGATGAATCAGTGTTAGGAAGATTAGTACCAGGGATTAAACTGGTAAGTGTGTCTATAGCTGCCTGAATGATGTCTTGTTCCTTTTCCTGTGAATGATCTCAAGGCGCTCTTGAGCAACTTTGATGCTCTGCATAAGCTCCGACTTGCTTGCAGATTGGAGATCGATAGGACTAGAAAGATCAACCGGTGAGGGTTGACTTCCAGTTGCCTTCGGAGTCTCCAACTGACGTTCCTTGGCTTCTTCAACTTTCTTCTTTTCCGCTTCTCTTCTCTTCTCTTCTTCCTTGTCTTCTTTTGCCTTTTTCTTCTCCTCTGCTCTCCTCTTCTGCTCTTCCTTTTCTTCTTCTTCCCTCTTCTTCTTTTCTTCCTCTTCCTTCTTCTTTTCTTCCTCTTCCTTCTTCCTCTTCTCCTCTTCTTTCTTCTTCTTTTCTTCCATGTCCTCTTCTTCTTTCTTTTTCCTTTCTTCTTCTTGCTTCTTCTTTTCTTCATCTTTTCTTTTCTCATCTTCCTCTTTCTTTTTCTCTTCCTCCTTTCTATGTTTCTCATCTTCATCCTTCTTCTTTTTCTCTTCTTCCTTGTCTTTTGTTGCTTGCTGTGTGTCCACAGCTTGTTCACCACCCTGATCAGCCTGTTGCCCCTATTTAGTTCCCTCAGAAGGTATGTCCTGAGTGACATCTTCTATATCCAGGGCATTGACATCTATGGTGTCGATTGGTTCCTCCACCAGGTTTCCTTCCTCATCAAAAACTTCATCCGGTTTGGAAATAACCTGTTCCTTTTCTGCTTGGAGGTTGGCCATTCGAGCTTTGTGTGAGCTGATAGCATGGGCCATGTGTTGATGTGTATCCTTTTCTACATCATCAACTCTCCCTTCCAACAACCAGAGTCTTCTTCTCCTTGTGAAGAAGAGACCTTTATTTTGATCTAATACATCAAATAATTCTAAATTTGAGAGTTCGGGGAAGTAATGTGCAAAAAATTTCTCCCTAATCTCTTGTTCCTTTTCAATGGCAATGCACCATTTGTTATCCAATGCTTTAAACAATGAATCTGGTGTCTGAAATTTAATCTTTGATGGTGACCGGTCATTTTTGCATAAATAAAGAATGATTTCCTACAGTACTTCATTTTTTCTTCACTATTGAAATCATCATAATAATCAATTAAATCATGAAGTAACTTTCTCCTAATATTCTTTACTATTCTTTGACAATGTGTCAAAGGTTTGTAAGAGGAGATATCTATATTTACCGGTGCAGATGTTGCCAGTTCATTCTTCTTCACCTTCTTGGTCTGTCTAGCCTTCTTTGGTTGTTCATCAGACTTAGTTTCTTCGGAGTCCGGTTCATTTGCCTTACTCTTCCTCTTTCTTTCGAAGACTTTTGCTGGTGTTACCTCTGGTTTCTTCTTTGCCGGTGACCGCTTGGTCACTCTTGGAGTCTTAGTGGTAGCTACTGCTGATGCTGCAGACACTGCCTTAGCTTTCTTGGCTGCTAGTTCTTTTCCCTTTTTCACCGATGGTTCTTCAACCGGTGCGATCCTCTCCAAGTAGGTTCCGGTTCGCTTCACCTTTGGATCAAGAGGCAAGGCAATAAGGGTTGAAGCATACCCTTCCAGCATGTCAAACATGACCTCATAGCCCATAGGCTCCACTTCCTCCATTCTAGGCTCCACTTCCTCCATTCTAGGCTCAACAGCCTCCATTAGACATTTGTCCACCTGAATAGTGAAACAGATGTCATCTTCATACTTCTTCACTATGTCACCTGAGATTCGCATCCTCTGACTCATCTTTCTTCTAAACTCATCAAAGTATTTGTTCAATATCTCAGGGTAGTCGGTTCCAATGGCTTGCACACTTTCCTTTATCTGCTTGGTTACCGGTTGGTCAGGGGACCACTGGACATCTCCTACACCCGAAAAGTAGCCTTGGAAATAGAAAAACAACCCTACCAGTAGTTGTCCAAACTTAAATCTCAGTGAATTATCCTTTTTGATTGCCTTGAGATTTAACAGGAGTTGCGTCTGCATACTGGTGCATGAGTCAAATGATTTATCCTCTATAATCATCCGGTAGGCAGCATTTACCGCTGCAGCAGATACAGAATTAATCCTGCTGGTTGAGAATGTTCTGTAGCCTATCACCATGCAGGTGTATTTTACCAGTTCATCCTTGATAGGATTAACTATCATACCTCGTGAATCACTTGTCAAACCGGTGAGCTTGGTCATTTCTGTTTTGCTTACCATTCTCAAGGCTGGCACTTCCCCTGTGTTGCAGAAACCGGTGACTGCATGAATTGCCTTAGGCGTGATATCATGTGTTCTCTCCAGGTACATCTTGTCACCATGGACTCTACTCAAGATGATTTTGATGTGATCCTCTATGAAATCTTCCAAAAAATACACCGCATTATGGAGTTTCTTCTTCTCTAAGATACTCAACTCTGGTTTGATCCTTTTGTCCTTTCCGCAAAATAGACCTAATTGAGTATGAATGGCTAAGGACCCTAGGTCTTCTATCTTGCAATCAATATAGTCTGAAATTCCTTCTTCGACTATGACTTCAGCTGGAACTTGTGACAAAGCATTATACTTGGACTTCCTTTGAATGAAATTTTCTGACTCAATGGATGTGCTTGAACTGATGTGAGATGCAGAAGCCATTGAAGAGTATTTCAAGAACACGAAAAATACCTTTCAAATGCGAATTTAGGGCTACTTGATTTTGCTTTACTTTGCTCTCCGTCAGATGCCAAATCACCGCTTTGAGTTCTCCACTACTGCTTGCAAACTATATTTGAATCTCTTTCAAAGCTCTCCAATTTCTCAAAATCTAAGCTCAAAATCGCCTTTTCTTTGCTCTGTACTTGAAAAATTTTCTTCACTCGAAAAACAGATAGTGAGAAATGATTTGAAAAATTGCATTTATACATGTCTCTCACCTACCATCATTAATGCTCCTATATTAGGGCATAAACCCTAATTTTCCTCTTTACCATTTCCAGTCTTCTGCCAAGCGACAGGTGTAGCATACCGGTTAAGGTCTTTTACCGGTGTTAACCAGGGGTTCGAAAGCATTTTGCTGTTTGCTCCCCCTAAGCCTTTGAGGCATAGTTTGCTAGTTCCGATATTTCCACACTGGGTGCAGAAACCGGTTCCTCCTCCAATAATACTGGTTTCTTCTTCCATATTTTCTTCATGTCTTCTTGAACTTTTTCAACCTCTATTTCTCCTTCTTGAGTGACCGGTATATCATCAAATATACTTTTTCTGCTTCTGCAGAATCTTGCAATGTGACCCAATTTGTTGCAGTGATAGCAAACAAGTCTAGGTGCTTTCCAAGGTCCATTGTACATGTTTCCATTCTTCCTTTTGCATGTTGTAGTAGTGTGACCATGACCATGATAGGTCATACAACTTTCTCTCCATCCGGTTGCCGCTTGATGACCACCACTTCTTGACTGATGATTGAAGACATTAAACCGGTTGTGGTTCCAGTTCATAAAAGATTCAGGACCAGTTCCTTGGGTCCTCTGAGGATATCTTCCAGTGTTATCCACTACAGACCTGCATTCAAATGCTCTATGTCCAAACTTGTTGCATGCATAACAATGACCATTGCACTTATTGGATCTAGGGACATTGTTGATAAAATAAGGAAAATTATTGTAGGCTTTGCTCCTACATACATTGGCAGTGTGTCCTTCTTTAAGACAGTTAAAGAAAATAGGTTTGAATTTTTTCTTACCTCTTCCTTTGAGTGCCAGTTTCTACTTTAATGCTTTAGCATTTGTTCTTGAGGATTCTCCTTCCTCATGTCCAGAAAAACCAAGACCATTGGTATTCTTTGTCGGTCTAGATGACTCAAGCTTTTGCTTTAGCCTGACTGTACTTTTGCCAAACTTAGCTAGTATTTCCTTTGACTCAAAGAGTTCTTTGGAGATAGCAGTGTTTGTCTCCATAAGACTTGCATTTTCAGAGATGGCAATGTTCAGTTCTCCTTGCATGTCTTCTTTTTCCATTCTGCTCTCATGAAGGCGAGCAGTTAGTGCACTAATCTCATGTTTCAACTTGGAGATCTCATGATCTCTGTCTTTTACCAGATCTTCAGCTTTTCTCCAGTTCTCAAGCTCTTGGCTAAACCGAATAGTCAGTCCTTCCAACTCCTTTCTCAAATTGGAGTTTGAATCATTCAACTTATTCACTTCAGCAATCATAGCTTCCATGTTAGCTTCATCTTCAGAACTACTTTCAGATAGTTCCATCAACCTCTCTGCATGTTCTCTTCTTTTTGCTTGAGATGCCTTGTATTTGACCATAAGATCATCATAGGCTTGCTCAAACTTAGTGATCCGTTGAGTAAGTTCCCTCAATGTGTATTCCCCCATATCTCTTTCCAAGTGGTTAAACTTATAGAAAGGTTGGCTCTGATACCAATTGATGAATACTAAGAGGGGGGGGTGAATTAGTATGCCAAAAATCTTTGCACTAAAACACTTACACAGTCTAAAGATAAACCGGTAAAGTAGTCTGACAATCAAACCGGTTATCACACATGCAAACCAAAATGTGAATAAAACATTCACCCACAAAAGCAATACAACCATAACACAAGATATTTGACGTGGAAACCCAACTGGGAAAAACCACGGTGAGATGGAACTCACAAGTCACTATCTGTAGAATAGAAACCAGACCGGTTAAGGTCTTACAATGTTCTTCACCAAAACAGTTCCTGTTAGGAATCTCAATCTCTGTTAGGAGATAAGTCCGATTAAAGACTACCTTGTTAGAGGATTTTAGATTCACATGTGTGAACCACCGTGTTAGAGGATTTTACAAAGGCTTTGAGGCCTACCTGGTTAAGGGCTTCAAACTTGTCAAAGATGTGAGTAATCAACAAGTGTTTGATCTATCTACTAGCACAAATTTCTTGGTTAGATCCAGTATTGCTCATAGCTAATGCATTCCAGCATTACTTCAGTCTCCTCTATCTCTCTCAGTTACAACTCGATCTTCTCTGATAAGATTTCTCTCCGCTTCCACCTTAAATCCTAGCTCAACATAAACCCTATTCGCAACTTCTTCAACAACTTAAAAAACCTAGACATGATGTCCTTTTACAGGAATCTGATTTCATGTCGGTCCAATAGGATTACATTACAATTTCCTAGGTTCAGTGAATCTAGACATACTCAGTAATATGACACAAGAATCAACGTCAATGTGTCGGCACCGTCAAGCAATCGGTGGATTGGTAACTCATCACAGAGTGTTACTGGTTCATACAAAATGTCGGTTGCCAGTTTGACAAAAATGAAGACTGGTAAGAATGTGTTGTGCCGCTTTGCTTCCTCGTACTGCTTGTGATCTGCAAACCGCTTGGGGTCGACATGCCGCTTCAGACCGGGAAACACATTATGCAAAATCACCACTAGTCTAAAGACTAGAATACAACATACCGGTTGGAACAAATATCGGTTGAGCATGAGCTCATACATATAAAGGGGATCTCAATACAAGTGTGTGTCCATCAATGACAATCACAACATAAACATCAAAAATGCCAACAGAGAGATAGGCTAGAATTGACAAATTTGTGATAAACATACATTGCCAATTGGATAAGCTGTTGAGAGGATACACTCAAATAGGGCCTCTAAATAGGATCAAGTGTAATGTGACAAACATATACACTAGGATGTAGTGCCATGTGATAGACATAAGCATTAGGATAAAAGTAGCACTATGTGATAGACATGAGTACCACTAGGATTGAAGTAGCACTATGTGATGAACATGATTACCACTATGATTGACATGATTGGTTTGATTGGAAGCAGGAGTACTTGCCCCAAATTGAGTCACAGGAGAGATTCCCTGTGACATAGAGGTTATGACTAGAGTTGACCTTTGAGGAGTGGGCAGTTGTTGAGGCTATGGGATTGAGACACATTATATACCTTCCTAAGATTCAGGCGAACATAAGATTATTGACTACTCTAGTAGAGAGATGGCACTCTCAGACTTGTTCATTTTATTTGTCGACTGGCAAGATGTCAACCACCTTAGAGGATGTTTATTGGATACTGCAGATACTGATCCACGAGGAGATCATGGCTTATGATAGAGAGGGAGTTAGGGATGCATTGAGATGGGTCTTTGTTGACCCAGACCTAGAGATGAGATCAGGACATGTCAGCTGGGAGGTTATGTTGTCTACTACATGTAGACTACCGACAGTGGTTGGAGGAGAGATTAGTGGTTATCTTTGTTCGGACAGGGCGACATGAGGTATGGTTGTAGGCTGGGAGAGGAGTCTAGAGACACTGGTGACAAAGCACACTAGGTATGCATGGGGTCCATGTGTGTTAGTACACTTATATCATGAGCTTCACCAGTTCGTGTATCTTGGTGGCTGTGGGGTAGGTTGTGGGGTTACTCTCCTACAGGTTTGGTCATATGAGCACATTGTAGTGACTATGCCAGTGCACTTCAGAGGGAGAGGGCATGGATAGTATTATGCATATTTATATAGTATGATCACATCCCAGCCATGGATTAGAAAGGTGGACTATTGGAGACAGGTGATCGATGATATAGGTAGTGTCATATGGAGACCCTATCTTGACTACAAGGATTGGGAGGAGGATGCTACAGAGCTACCTTATGTCTTCAGAAGTAGGTATCTAATCAAAATGATGCCATATATACTAGATAGAGATCTTATTGATAGGGTATGTAGGCAATTTGGGCAGCAACAGAGGACGCCTCAGGGATCTGGAGAGTTTGCACGGATAGTGCGAGAGTGCGAGAGTAGGCTCACTGGGGGTCGATTTTGTCTAATGATGATGTTGTTACACAGTTTGAGCAGTTAGTTCCTATGCCTTGGGATCTATAGACATATGTGGTTGACACATTCACATATGCAACTTATTTCGCTACACATCCAGTACCGAGATTGACTGACCTAGATGAGCCTCTAGTAGTCGAGGATGATGATGATGAGGATGATGAGGATAGGGGTGGGGGGAGATAGAGGAGGTGGAGGAGAGGAGCATCGATGAGGGTGGTGAGGGGCAGGGGTGGATAGAGAGATGATGGAGAGAGAGATGAGGGAGGACATGATCCACAGGGAGGTAGGCTATTGAGACCACCACGGGGGAGAGGAGGACAACTCCTACAAGTTCGAGGATAGGTACTAGGGAGAGGAGAATAGGTACAGGGATAGGTTGGTAAAGAGGCACCTGAGCAGGCTAGACAGGAGGAGGGTGACCATGGTGGAGATGAGGAGGAGGATGAGCTATTATCACTGCATGAGATTACAATGGGACAGGCTGATGAGATCGAGGATCTCAAGAGAGACGTTCGTCGTAGCAGAGATGTAGAGGGAGAGAGATGAGGCCATTCAACAATATATAGTCACAGAGGAGGCACTAAGGGAAAGAAGAGCAGAAACTGAGGGGGATCATGCAACGAGATATGCATACATCCTTCGAGCAAGGGAGGAGATTGAGTACTGGAGAGACCTATACTATGCAGTGCAGTTCCTCCAGAGCTCAAGGAAGGGAGCTACAGGAGAGCCTCTCGAACTATGACCATAGGGAGAGACAGGAGGCAAGCATCCAGTGGTGGGGTCATGGATCCAACCACACCACCAGAAGGAGGAGATAGAGGAGGGGACAAATAGGGTGATCCTAGAGTAGGGACTTTGAGAGATCAGATTCCTTCGAGGCCAGCCGGCTCCAAGGGAGGGTCTTCATCATAGCTCTTTTGGATCCCATTTTGTATTAGTTTTTGTATGATGATGTAAACACCTTTGGGTGATTTTATAGCCATATATGATATTGACATCATCGTATCATGACACTTAATATTTTTTGATATATATATGAGATGACTCATTCCTTACAACAGTTATATGCATGTGTACTATGTGTTTGTGATTCTATATGATGATGTTGTTTATGTATAAATGTTCTTATAATGATTTTATGATGCTTATGATGATGATGATGATATGGATGCAAAATATGTACATGATAAGATTCATTATTTATTATTCTTGAGTTAGTGTTCTATATTATCTTTCTTGTAAGTGTTCCTAAAGAGCTTAATCACATCTGATTTGCAGTCTTTGTGTTGCAAGTAGTTGAGTTTGATATAGATTAAAATAAATATTTTATTGAGAGAAGCTACAAGTCTTTATGCTTTCACTTGTTCTTAAGAGAATTTAGGAGTATATTTTGTGGGAAATAGTAGTGAGTCTTTGAGCTTACACTACTTCTCATTGTTTTAAAGAAGAAAAGAATAGTGTTTTTCAGTCTTTGAGCTGTCATAACTTGTTCTTTATATCATTAGTGTAGAAAATGGTAGATAGGACTTTACATAATCAAGTCTTTGAGCTTGATATTGTCATCTCGTCCTGAAGGAAGTGATGGAAGTCTTTGCACTTTCAGGAAACTTCATTTCCTTTCTCTCATTTCATTTGAAAGTGGTTACTATTGTTTATATTCAATTGCTATCCTTTTCTGTGAACAGAAAAGGATATTGTCTTTCTTGAAAGAAGAAGAAAGATTGTTGTCCCATCCTATTTTATTTCAAATTTGTAGTTAGATAGGGGGAGCCTTCCCTTAATTAGGAGAGTTTTACTCACGTGCTATGGTTGAAACCACAATTTTGTATATTTCCCCAAGTGTACAAAATTTTCAACCAGCAGTTTTTTGGCGACTCTGCTAGGGAGAGAGAGATTTGAAGTACCTTGTTAATTCTGTCTTTAGATCTCTAGTATAAATTTGTTTGGTCTATCCGAGACACCAACAATTTCTTGGGTCTCTGCTGGGGACATGGACGCATTCGAAAGCCTCACGCTTTCGTTTGAAGACTAGTGTCTTGATGTTTTGAAAGAAGAGCTTGGAAATACTTTCATTTCTCTAACCTGGAAAGTTTGCGTGTTTACATTCATTGGAAGAGAGGTGAACATTTTGAAGAAATATCTCCTACTGAACGAGCTAGATTCCTTTTGCTCACTAGTACATCCTCCCTTTCACAAACCACAAGTTATCCTCCTTCAAGAAAAAAGAAATCTATCCCAAATAAAAATTCCTCTTTCTTTTTCAAACCACTGATATCTTCATTATCTAGTATGGCTAATCCACCTCCGCTTCCTCCTCCCAGTTTGTGGGGAGTAACTTTTGGTCCTTTGGCTTTAACCCCACCTCTTCATCCACTTCCACAAGGTTCTTGTAAAAATATTCCCAAGTTCTATGGAGATGGAAAACAACATCCCGATGAACATGTCAAGTCTTTCTATATGGCATGTGGTGTTCTTGGAGTTGAACATCAAGATGTTGTTGTTCATTTGTTCATAGAGACTCTACAAGGTATTGCAGCCGATTGGTTTTTCAATCTTACTGTTGGTTCGATTGTTTCTTGGAACTCATTGAGAGACAAGTTCGAGGAACATTTCAAGCCTACGGAAGATGAACACGCCTTGTTGGCCCAGTTGACCCAAATGAAGAAGGATACCCATGAAGGCATGTGTGAATTCATTGCTAAGTTCAATAAATTAGCAAATAAAATTCCTATCAATTCTAAACCTACTCCTGAGAACCTCAAGTGCTTTTTCATTAATACTCAGTTGCTCGAGGTTAGTTTCTTCTTAAGGCGAGCATCTCCTACTGATTTAGAATTTGCTCAATCAATGGTTACTGAAATTGAGGATGACTTGATCCTAGCTGGTAAAATAAAAAAGGATTCTAATTGGTCCCAAGGAGGTTCACATATGGAGGGTTCATTTTCTGGTTCTACCGATCCTATGGTGCAAAAATTAGCAAATGAACTTCTTGCTTTAAAGAAGCAAGTGTCTCAGAATTCCTGCCCCGTGCCATACAAGGATATCCCAAGATGGACGTATCCTAATACTGCTTCCAGTTATGCTGCTAAGAATCAACCCAAGTTACCACCGCCTCCTGAGAGGCTTGCGCTTGAACCACCTCCTTCAAAGGCAGCAATTGGCTATTATGAGATGGATCAAAATGAGTCTTCTTATTTTGATTATCAGTTTGATGACATTTCTCTTCCTTGACAAGAAGAAGAAGAAGATGTGACTGGTGACTCTACTATACGTTATATGCACTATGATGACTCTGTTGCTGTCGAAAGGACTCATAGTCAAGCATTTGTTGTAATGACAAGATCCCAGACTCGGTTGGCTCAACAAGATGAAGCTGCAAAGGTCGCAAGTGATTTACAACCACCTGTTACTATTGCTAAAAGAGGAACACCGCTGCCCTACATTCCAAAGGATGCAGCAAAAAGTCAAGTAAGTAACAAAAATCCTCCTTTTGCTTCATCTATTGATTCCAAGCCTAGTATGCCTAACCCCAAACCACTATTGGACAATGTTAATCCCTCTCTAGCTGGCTCATTTCAAGCTTTTGATATTATTGACCATGCTAGAAAGACTAAGATTCAAATGTCTGAAGTTGAATATTTACAAGCTAATCCTGATCAATTTGATAGGTTAGTTGACTTTGTTAAAAGTAAGGAAACTCGTCCTATACTTAAAAATACTACCCCTCAAGAACCCAAGAATTTGCCCAATCATTTGGTGACCATTCCATCTACCACCCAAGGAAAGATAGAACCTTTTTACATTTCCCTGTTGATCAATGGTTTTCATTTGAGCAATTGTGTCTTGGATTCTGGTGCTTCTGATAACGTCATGCACACAAAAGTTGCTCAAGATTTGGGGCTAAGCTTGACCAAAACTTTTGGTCATTGTTATTCCATGGAAAACAAACAAGTGCCTCTTATTGGGCAAATCAAAGATGCTCAATTTGCATTTGCAGCTTTTCCAGATAATAAAATAAAGATGACTATTTTGGTAGCTGACGTTCCTGCGTCATATGGAATGTTACTTGGCCGTAATTTTTGCAAGGATGTTGGAGGTGAACTCAACATGGATATGATGGAAGCAAGAATACATGTCAAGGGAGTTGTGCAAAAGTTAATTCCTGAAAGAAAAGCCAAGTACATGGTTGTCAAGTCTAATGATCCCCATGCTCAGATTCTTTTTGAATCTTCAGGTTTTGGGAATTATTATCTCCATATAGATGAAATTTCAGAATTTGTTGAAGATTATCCTTCTAGTAACTCCGACATTTCACTACTTTCAGCAAATGAAAAATTTGTTGATACTGATCAAGATCAAGCATCGGAAGATGAGTCTTCCAGTTAATATGTTATGGTTGAAGAAGTCTCATCTCCAGTTGCTGATGAAAGTATTCCATTTCCTTCTCGACAAGAAGAGTTTCATTCTTCACCTACACAAGAGGAGAGATCATCTTCTCCCATGAAAGAAGATGTCAACTTTTCTTTTCATAATGCATCCATTTTGGATGAAGGCAACACTAATCATTCCAATGAAAATGACAGTTTGAATGATGTGTGGACTCTTGAGTTTGATGGTAGTTGCACCACAAATAGATTTGGAGCCGGTGTAGTCCTTATATCTCCTAAGGGAGAGATCTTCCCTTACTCTTTCAAGTTACAATTTGCTAATACTAACAATACGGCTGAATATGAGTCGCTTTTGTTAGGGATGAGCGTTGCATTGAAAAGAGGAATAAAAAATCTTCATGCGCAGGGTGATGCAAAATTAATTGTTTGTCAAGCGAGAAACATATATCAAACTAAGAATGATAGACTCAAGCATTACCGCAATTTGGTATGGGAAAATATTGAAGATTTTGATTCTTTTAATATCTCAGTTGTTCCTTGTGAATACAATGATAGGGCTGATTCTCTTGCTATTTCAGCTACTTTGTTAATTCCCCATCTTGACTTTGGTCAAGGTAAATATATTATTGAGATAACCTGTAGACCTAGTGTGCTTGACAATTGGGATCATTGGTAGATCTTCAATGATGACAAATAGATTAATAATTTCCTGCAAGCTGAGGATTGTTTCAACAATTTGTATTTTGAAGGAAGTAATTCTCTTACTTCTTTTTCATCAGATTCAATGTCTGAACCATTATCTGAATCAGATGAAAATATGCTTCAGCTGAAAGGAAATAAGATTCCCAAGCGGTTGGTTTCTCTTGAAAAAATTTTTGATCAACATGATTGGTATATCAAGAGAAGACAACAAGAAAGTGTTGATTCTCCTATGGGATATGAGAAATATAATATTGGATCAGATGATGATCCTAAATTTGTCGATATTGGCAATAACTGCACTTCAGATGAAAGAGATTAGTTTATTCATCTTTTGCGCCAATACCATGATGTCTTGGCATATTCATATGATGATCTAAAATCCTTTCAACCCAAGGAAGTATAGCATGATATTCCCCTCAAGCTTGGTGCAGAACCTTTCAGACAAAATTAGAGCCAGTATAATCCAAAAATTTCAGGTACCATTATTTCTGAAGTTCAAAAAATGCTTGATGCTCGGATTATCTTTCCCATCCATCATTCAACATGGTTGGCAAATATAGTGTCGGTGTGTAAGAAGAATGGAGAAATACGTATCTGTGTTGATTTCGAAGATCTTAATCAGCTATCACTCAAGGATAATTATCCATTGCCAATCATGGATCAAGTTTTACAAACAGTGACAGGTTCTGAAATGCTATCTAAGCTAGATGAATTTTTGGGATACAATCAGATTGAGGTTAGTGAACCTAATCAACATAAGACTGCATTTACTACTCCATGGGGTACATTTACCTATCGTAGAATGCCTTTCGGGTTGATCAATGCAGGGGATACTTTCCAACGAGCTATGGACTTGGCTTTCCGTGGTACTGTGGGAAGATACATTGTAGTGTATATTAATGATCTTACTATTTTTTCTAAAGATCATGAAAATCATCTTTTTCACTTAAAAGATGTACTTGAAAGATGTCGCAAACACGACATCTTCCTTAATCCCAAGAAGTCAGTTTTTGGGGTGACTGAGGGAAAACTTCTTGGTCATATTGTTTCCAAGGAGGGGATAAAAGTTGATCCTGAGAGGGTTAAATCTATTCAGAATCTCCCTTTGCCATCCAATAAGACTGTTGTTCATTCCTTCTTTGGTAAGGTAAATTTTTTGCGAAGATTCATTCCTGACTTTGCAGAAAAGACTCATCATATTGTGGATATGATGAAAGGAAAGTATGCTTTCCATTAGAATTCTGAAGGAAAAGCTGCATTCAATGAAATCAAAGATGCAATTGCTCATGCACCCATGTTGGTATGCCCCAACTACACCAAGGAGTTCATCATGTATAGTTATGCTTCCAAGCATACTATGTTGACTATTCTGATGCAGAAAAACTTAGAAGGGATTGAATCTCCTATTGCTTTCATGAGTTGTCCTTTAAAGTCTCATGAACTCAAGTATTCTTCTATTGAGAAGAATTCCTATGTGGTCGTTAAAGCAATCAAGAACTTTTGTTTTTACATCCTGAATTCTCATACTGTTGTGTTAGTTCCTGATACATCAGTCAAGTCTATCTTAACACAATAGGAGTTTGGCACAAAGAGAGGAAATTGGAATGCTAAAATCCAAGAGTATGACTTGGAAATTAAGCCTACAAATATTTTTCGAGGAAGAGGACTCTGTCAGATGATGGCAGAAGGTATTCTAGAGGAGCAAGAATTGGATGATTCTGAAGATCTTCCCAAGGTGTTGTTTGTCAGTACTACTGATGAATGGTACTCTAATATAGCATTTTTCTTGACTTATAGTGAATGTCCACAACATTTGTCATTCAAGGAAAAAAGAAGTATCAAGTTGAAATCTACAAACTTTGTATTATGGGATACTGGTTTGTACAAAAGAGCAATTGATGGTAATTTCCTCTGTTGTGTTGACAAAGCACAACAAACTAAATTGCTGGAATCTTTCCATGACAAGGCTTGTGGAGGACATTTTTCTGCACCAGTGACTACTCACAAAATTTTGAAAGCTAAGTATTATTGGCCTATGCTCTTTCAAGATGTTTTTTGATGGGTGCGTAAATGTATACATTGCCAGCAATTTGTAGGCAAACCAAAACTTGCAGTGTTACCATTAAAGCCAATTATTGTTGAAGACCCTTTCCGGCAATGGGGCATTGATTTCATTGGTGTGATCAATCCTTCTTCAAGTGCAAGTCATTCGTATGTTCTTACTGCTACGGATTATTTCACCAAGTGGGTGGAAGCAATACCGGTAAAGACTGCTACTTCTAAGATAGTATGCAGATTCCTCAAGGAGAATATTATTTCTAGATTTGGTGTTCCATTCAAAATCGTGACTGATAATGCAACCACCTTTTCTTCCTCTGAAATTTCACAATTTTGCTTCAAATATAGTATTTTGTTAACTCATTCATCCAATTATTATCCCCAAGGTAATGGTTAGGCGGAATCAACTAACAAAAATTTGAATACTATTATTTGCAAGCTTGTGGAGGAAAATCAAAGGTGCTGGCATAAGGCTCTTTTTGATGCTTTATGGGCGGACAAAATTATACCCAAAAGGGCTATTGGTATGTCACCATTTCAACTTCTTTATGGGATCAATGCAGAAATACCCATCACTTTGGAACTTCCTGCTCTCAAGTTGGCTAAAGCAATTGAAGATCAAACTTATGAGAATGCTTTAGACAAAAGGATCATGTATCTTTCTCAGCTGGAAGAATAAAGAACACAAGTAGTGGACCGAATTGCTCAGCATCAGCAACAAGTCAAAGTTCTTTTTGATAAGAAAGCAAAGCAAAGAGGATTCCAAGTTGGTGATCGTGTTTTGCTTTGGGATAAGCAAAGGGAACTGAAAGGTTTACATGGAAAATTTGATTCTCTTTGGCGAGGACCCTTCACTATTCACTGTGTTGCTGGAGAAGATAGTTTTATCCTGGCTTATCATGATGGTACACCATTTACATTGCCTTATAATGGTCATCATTTGAAGCATTACTTTGAATGAAGATTCGAGGTAACTTCTTGTAAATAATGTCTTTTTCTTGTTTGTTTTTCGTCTTTTGTTTGTTTGTTTTTGCTTTTTTTGACTCTGTGACCCAATGGATAAGAGGAAGGCACTTAGAGTTCAGAATTCTGAAATTTCACAATCTTGAAGGATAAATGAAAGAATTCCCCAGTTAGATGAAAAAAATTACTCTATGGCATGCTTCTCGAGGTAGAATTTAGACTAATCCTTGGATTCGATTAATCCTTAGTCCATCCTCAAACTATGTTTCAAATTTCGTCAAATTCTGGGTTCGTTTGCTATGTCTTTCTTTCAATTTTGGGTTTTAAAATCCCAACTCCAGGTGGAGAATTTTCTCCAAACTGCAAGTTTTTAATGATGTCCACTGTTTTGGTCTTTGTAGGGAAATTTTTAGCTTATTACATGTGCATTTTTATTAAAATATGAATACTTGTAATTTGTTTTAAATTTCCCTTTTATTGTTTTTATTATTTTTATTATTTTTTGGCTTTTTTTAAGTTAAAATAGGGATTTTTTGGTTAAGTTACAAGTAAACTTGTAGTTTTCTCCAAAAACCCCTACTTTAATGGTTTTTACATGTAATAGGGATTTTAAACCCCTATTACATGTGTGCAAGAAAATTCTAACTTGTTGTAGGGATTTTATGTACCCTTTACAAGTAAGTAAAACTTGCATCTCTCTCCAAAAATCCCGATTTTGCCTTGTAAGTGAAAAAGTGACAATTTAAAACTTGCACTTTGGTCTAAAAAACCCGATTTTACACATAAAGTGCATTTTTGACAATTTTAAACTTGCAATTTATTTCCAAAAACCCGAATTTGGCTTTGTTGAGGAAAAAGTGAAAATTAGAACTTGTTATATCTTCTAAAAAACCTGATTTTCACATAGTTATGCAAATTTGAACTTGTCTTTCTCTCCCAAAAACCCGATTTTCATTTGGAAGCAAATTTGTTTAAGTTTTCAAGCGATTTTTGTGGAGATCTTCTAGGAAGGAGAGGAGTTTTGGATTTCACCCTATTCTTATGCATTTGAAAATACTTATCACACCATTTGGGGTTTGCTTTTACTGATTTCAGCAAACACGTGGTTCCTTGGATCCATATTTTAGACAGTTTTTCCTCAATAAAGCAGCAAACTCCTAAGGCATTTTTGCCTCTTTTCCCTAGGCGTTGAATGTGGATGAAGATTCAAGCATTTTCCATGCCATTTCTTATGTATTTGCTGCCACGTTTTTCCACATAAGGCATTTTTGCAAAAACGTGGCTAGGGTTTGGATTACGGTTTGTGTCTATTTATTAGAGATATTCTTCTTCATTCAAAGATTGATTACATCTTTTGAAGAAGCATTTTCAGTTTCATTCAAGTATTCTAGGTTCACAATCAATGTCAGATTTGTCGACATCTCCAGTTTCAAAAAAGATGAAGTACAAATATGACAAATATCAGAACGAGGTAGCACCTTCCCAAGGTTCTTCCCCTTTGGATCGTATCAAAGATATAGAAATAAGGCACATGGATATGTCAGAATTCATCAAGAGGGTAGAAGATCCACAGGATAATAACTTGCAGCTGCTGTTGGACAGCCATATCCATCGTGCATCTTCTTTCTCGATGGCTGCCCTAGAACTTGAGTTTGTTCTTGCCTGCGCCCATCATATTGACAAAGAGTCAAGAGTCATCAAAAATGATGATGGCGAAGCAATAATTCATCTTGATGCAGATACGATTGAGAAGGTCTTCAGAATACCTCCTGCACCTATTTACATGGAAATCTCCAAAGAAAGTGCAACAGAGTATTACGTGAAGAGGAAAAAAGATTGCAAGCGACATATCAATAGGTGTATCCAAGAGCCATGAGCCTCCTTCTCAAGGTGGACGAAGCTGTACCACTGCGATTTCAAATGGGAAATAGGAGACACCATAACCCTTCTCAGCAGGATGATGGGCCTCGAGTATTCTAATGTCTTTGAGCCATGGATGTATCAGTTCATCATGTTCATAAGGCAGTCTCATCACATTTCATGGGGAGAAGTCATTAGCGATGCCTTGTGTGAACAACTTGCAGCAATCCCTACCACCATGACTTTCTTCATGAATTTGTATTTGGTATACTTGGTAGCATCACTTAGACACTTTCCAGGTCTTTCTACCAAGGGTGATCGCTCACTTATACCGGTTTTGGAATATTATGACCACTTGTTGTTGAGACCCAGCAAATTGCATTTTAGAAGAGTTCAAGATGCATTCTTCAGATATTTCATGTGCCAGTTTGACAGAACTCTGAGGAACAAAAGATTATCGGATGAGGCATGGGAAAGGGTGTGTGAATATGGATGTTTGTTTCTACAGTTTCCCACCTTCACCTATATGAGGATCAGATACTATGGTGGTCAGCCATATATGCTTCCCAGATACCCAACTGATAAGATCATTCTTATGGAGTTGGGAAGATGGATCATGGTTGTCCACACTTTTCAGACTACTAGACACAAGGTTGGAATGGGGATCTCTACCACAAATCCACTGAAAATTGGCCAGTATTCCCTTGTCACATTTGTGAAAGCTAAGGCCACGGAGACTAAATTGCAGGAAATCAAGCTCAAAAAGTTTAAACCTAGAGCTGATTTTGATTACAGGGGTATGAAGGAGAAGATCAAGAAATCCTTTATGCATGTGCATCACATTGAGGACATCTGGGTAGATCTCCAAACATAAGCCGAAGTTCTGAAGATGGATTATTGCAGACTCACTGTTGAGCAAATTGTTGATTTGAACTTGGTGGATATCCCACAAGGGATTATTGATGATGGGCACATACTTGATCCTGAATACATTTCTCAGAGGGTTGAGGAAGCTCCACTTCCTTTGATCCAATGGTCACACAAAGAGTGCATATCCATCCTTGAGAGATTTTAGCCTATCTTGGCTAACACTAACGCATGGTTGAAAAATAATGTTGTTAGACTTATAAAAATCAAGGTTGGAAAAGAAGATGATTCTACAAGGCCTCTTGGACGTAAGTCTGAGATTCAGGTTGACAACAAGGAAGGTGTATCATCTTCCGGCACAAGGATCAAGTTGCGAGTAAGTCGGGCAGTAGTTCTTCCTCCTGAGGAGATGACAGTTCGTGGGAAGGAAAAATCATGATTTCATGTTTAGGTGATTGATCTGGATAATCCAAAAGAAGGGCAGCAATCTGATGATGCTCCTAAGTCTCCAGTTTCAGACTTGCCTCATGAGATCATTCCTCCAGTTTCCATTGAGACACCTTTTTCTCCTCCTGATTTTCTTGTGGATGAATCTCCTCATAATGTTATTCCCATTTCAGCATATGAGCCATCTCGTGATCATCAACAAGAGACTGTGTTGGAAATTCCTACGGATATTCCTACTTGCATTTAGTTATCAGAAATTGATACTTCCACTTCTGATTTTGAAGAGTTTATGAGGCAATCTTCTTTCTCATTGGTAACTCAGCAAAACATGGTTACTATCCAAACAAATATTCCTGACAGGATGACCACGGTGATTCAAACAAAAACTGCTTCTCCTTTGCCTATAGCTGCTACTGAAGGGAAGTTGATGACTTTGCCTCCATGGCTTAGTTCTTTTACTTTGAAAAGGAAGAAGCAAGAAATATCACCTGATGCCTTTGATTATCAGCAACTAAAATAGTCTAGATCCAAAGTTTCTAAGAAGGCCAAGACTATCTCTAGAGTAATTGTTGACAACAACAAGATGAAGGTAGCTGAAATTGTGGAACCTATTGCAGATAAGCCACTTGAAGAAATGTCAGTTGCTGATTATAATGTTACAAGGATAGAGTTGGGCAAACAAATGCATGAGGTCATTAAACATGATGCTCAGTTTTCTGTAGCTTTGCTGGTACAAAGGTGTGATGAACTTCTAGCAAAGAAAGACAAGCTAGAAGAGGAAAACTGACAACTTATGGCTGTCGTTCATAAAATTACAAAATCTACTGTTGAAGGGAATAACTCCATAGGTTCTTCTGGTTCCCAAGAATCAATTCATGGAGTGGAAAGGGCTGCTTAGAAGGTACAAGCGCTAGATTCCTGGGTTAATCAACTTCATGATCTATGTGCACAAGTAATGAAAGACATTTTTCAGATGATGTCTAAGTTAGAGACCATTGAGGAGAAACTAGATCAGACTTCTAATGCTTTCAAAAAGAATCTGGAAAGTCTTGAAGAAAGTTTGACAATATGGCATACAATTCCCCAACAACGGCTGAGTGTTTTGCAGGAGCATGCCATCATCTCTTCAAGGGTTATGTACTTGGAATTTGAAGAGCTCCTGGAAAACAAAGCCCTTGTTCTTAAATCCCTCATTGAGGAGATCGGTGATGCAAAGAGATTTTGGGGTGAAGTTTTCTGAGATATTGTCTCACATTGTAAAAGGGCCTCTTGCAACATAGTAAGTCAAGATGGAGAGATGATTCTAGAAGAAGAAGTTCTTGTTGATTTACATATGAGGATTCATAATGAATGGAGGAGTGAACAATTCTCGGCTGCTTCAATTCAGATATTGATGAAACACCAAGCCTTTTTGCATGAAATCCAGTCTATCTTGGATAAAAACAACTTTGCGCTCCTCTAGTGTCATGACACTATTGTGAAGACCATGGTTGTTTTCAAGAACACCCATGAACTGAATCCCAAGGAACTACAAATGAGCATTCAGAAGTTTAAAGGATTCGTGTCTTCATGTAATGTAACTTAAGTATTTTTCAACACTTAGTTGTATTTTTCCCCTTTGTAATCTTTATTTGTAATTTTGTTTTGACAAGTTACATGTAAAAGTATTTTTTGTAAAATGCAAGTTACACATTACTTGCACTTTTGTAATTACATGTAAGGCAACTACAAGTTGTGTCCAATTAGGACTGTAGTTGGAATAAGTCTTAGTTAGTTATTGAAAAAGTCTTGGCGGTTGAGAGAATCTCTCAAGTTAGTTAGGATCCTCCCACCTTTTTCTCAAGGCTCATCTTCTATAAATACTTGAGGGGTCTATTATAATTTTTATCTTTTGGAAAGCAAGCAAAAACTCTACCAAATTTACAGCAAAGAAGTCTTTGAGCTTTCACGTGTAAATTCAAGAATTGAAAGGAATAGAAGGAAATTGCTCAAGCTTTGAATCTTTGTGCTACATTCTTGAGTTAGTGTTCTATATTATCTTTCTTGCAAGTGTTCCTAAAGAGCTTAATCACATCTAATTTGCAGTCTTTGTGCTGCAAGTAGTTGAGTTTAATATAGATTAAAATAAATATTTTGTTGAGAGAAGCTGCAAGTCTTTGTGTTTTCACTTGTTCTTAAGAGAATTTAGGACTAGATTTTGTGGGAAATAGTTGTGAGTCTTTGAGCTTACACTACTTCTCATTTTTTTAAAGAAGAAAAGAATAGTGTTTTTTAGTCTTTGAGTTGTGATAACTTGTTCTTTATATCATTAGTGTAGAAAAGGGTAAATATGACTTCACATAATCAAGTCTTTGAGCTTGATATTGTTGTCCCATCCCAAAGGAAGTGACGAAAGTCTTTGCACTTTCAGGAAACTTCATTTCCTTTCTCTCATTTCATTTGAAAGTGGTTACTATTGTTTATATTCAATTGCTATCCTTTTTTGTGAAGAGAAAAGGATATTATCTTTCTTGAAAGAAGAAGAAAGATTGATGTCCCATCCTATTTTATTTTCAAAGTTGTAGTTAGATAGGGGGAGCCTTCCCTTAATTAGGAGAGTTTTACTCACATGTTGTGGTTGAAACCACAATTTTGTATATTTCCCCAAGTGTATAAAATTTTCAACCAACATTATTATGGAAGGAAAGGAGTGAAAAGGGAGGATTTATTATGAATGACTAACCAATCTTAGGTAGACCAATAACAAGCCATGATGGGAATGGGTAAATTTATTATGGATGGATAGGCTGTGAGTGTGTGCAAATTGAAAGGATGAGATTGAATTCTGAAGGAAGGAGGAGCAATGTCTCTACACATGGTATTGGTAACCTAGTTTTCACCATGGTACTTGCCCAGGGTGCCACCAAAGTGGTTTTCACTGTTGGATAGATTTATTTTTTAATTTTTCAATTTTTTTGTGTCACAAGGCACCTGTTTGCTAGGTTTTCACCATGTAACAATTTTTTTTTTTAATGATTTTTTTGTATTTTTGACAATGGGATATTCTGAAAAGCTATGTGTAAAACCTGTGAAGGTGCATACTAGTGATGGGATCCTCCAAAGGTTCTCCATATAGTGTTGAGAGCTGATATGCACCTGATCCATAGACTATTGTGATGACGTAAGGACCAAGCCAATTGGGCTCAATTTTTCCTTTCTTTTCTCGGTCTTGCTGATTTTTAGGATTCTCTCTCAATACTAAGTCACCTATCTCAAATGTACAAGGATTTACCTTATGATTATAGCTATGACTCATTATCTGTTAATAAGCCTTAATATGATTAAAAGCAGTTTGTCTTCACTCATCCAATAGTTTTAGTTCCTTTAAGCAAGAGACCCTGTAGTCTGAACATCACTGATTATATTGCATAAAGAGACTCGCAAGGATGGTAAATTGACTTCAATAGGAAAGATAGCTTCGGTACCATAGAAAATTGAATAAGGAGTGGCTTTGGTAGGTGTGCGAACACTTCTGTGATAAGCCCAAAGTGCAGGATTGAATTGGATGTGCCAATTTCGGCCAGCATCATCGACTGTCTTTTTGACGATTCAGAGAATATTTTTGTTAGATGCCTCAGCTTGATCATTACCTTAGGGGTGTAGTGTCATAAAATTGTGTAGGACAAGAGTGTGGCACCCTTGTCCCCACCTCTTAGGGTGGCCCTAAGATGGGTCTGCTCGATCCCCTATGCATAATTTAATCTTCGGGGTTTGTGCTCCTCTTTGTTAGCCTTCGGTGAATCAAAATTAATACTTAAGGCATGTATAAAAGGAGATTCAATTCCCTCATTTTAGGGTAGTGAAGTTGATCATAAGAAAGAAGAGGCAAAGATATACATTATGTCAAGCATTCAAGCATTCAAGTCTTCTTCATTCATCCATTGGAGCAATATTACAACATTTATTTTCAAGCATGTGTGTGTTAGGGTTTTGTCATGTTAGATGTCATTCCATGCAACACTTATGATTACATTCAAGAAGAAAAACAATCATCAATGACAAATTGTAGATCTACAAGGTATACATTTCCATTGTTTACATTCAAGCATTTGCAATTACTTTCTTTCAAGGTTGATTCCTCAATCGGGGTTTGACTGAGGCAAACCCCTATCTACAACCCTTTTTCCTCTCTTTTTTGTGTTAGGGTTCCCACAGATACTGAGAAGGGGGGGTGAATCAGTATCTGACCGGTATTCAAATTTTCTTAAGATAAAACATGCAGAACATAAAGTAGTAGTGTACCGGTATGTAGGAATTAATGTAATAAACAGAATCAAAAACATCCACATGAAAAGAACACCATAACACAAGATGTTTAACGAGGAAACCTGGTGTGGGAAAAACCTTGGTGGGATTTGTGACCCACAATATTCACTTACTGGCCAATAAGAGAATATTACTTACAATAGGGACCTGCACATGCAGGAAGGCCAATTGCCTAGAGCTCACTGCTCAATGAGAAGTCACACTGACTTACAATAAGGATTATACTAATCCAATGACTTGTACTGCTTTACAATAGCATCTCCAATGCCAGATTTAGTACTGGTTCTTGCTTTGTTCTTTACATATACCCTTAACCTATATTTCGCATATTAGGTCTGCCTAATAATTTTCTTTTTGTTCTCTTACTTACACTTTAAAATGCCTACAATGATCTCTTTTATATACAAGAGTCATTTTACAATTTACCAAGTCGACTTGTAATAATAATCAAAATATTACATATCAAAAATCCTATCGGCCTTTGTGCCGGTATACATCTTTTCTTCTCTGTCGGTGCTGGTGTAGAGTGATCTTGTTGATGCCGGTGCACTGTCTTGCTTGAATAATGCTTTACCGGTATGATGTCTTGCTGGTGCCATAGGATTGCAGGGTTGCCATCAATGAAAAAACCTTCAATCACACACAATGTCTCTTTGGAGTGTCCATATGCCAACAATCTCCCCCTTTGGCATTGATGGCAACACTCATGAGAAATTTCAAAAAGGTGTCCAAAAATGTGTAGACCAAAAAAAATTTACCAAAAATATGAGGGGCTCCCCCTAAGCATATGATTCCTATCTTTGCATTTTCTCATCCTACTACTCCCCCTTTGGCATCAATGACAAAGGTTTAGTAGAGTTTGTAGTTATACTGGTCCATATCCTCAACCTTGTAGTTGGGTGGTTATTATCTGAAAAAGATCGCCCAAAATTAAGTTTATACTATCCATAAACATTTTGCTATCTTTTATTGATGTTTCAGTCCTCTTCACAGTGTCGGTGAGATGCTGCAATTGTTCTACTGGTGTTTTACTTCCCGGTGTTAATGCCTCTGAGATTTCCTTCCGTAGAGATGCTAGATAGTCCAATCTTGGACTCAGTTTAGATCTCAAGTGTTTTGCCTTATTTATTATTGTCTCTTTCTCTTTCTCCTGTTTAAGTAATTCTGCCTCAAAATTTGCTAACTTATCTTCAAAAATAGATAGTGAATCCGGTGAGTTGACAAAATTGTCTGCAAGCTTGTTTATCTCTTCCTGTGTCTTGCTTATTTTCTTGTCTATATCTACAGTCAGGAAGTTTTTTTTGCATGTGTCTTTGTATAGGTTTTTGTACTCTTTTAACAAACTACATAGTTCTGGTAGAAGTGTGTTAAAGTCTTTGTTACACTTCTTAATTTCTTCCTCAAAGAATTTCTATTTCTCCTTTTCTACAATGTCCTTTACAAATTCTACCTTTATTTTCTCAATATTTCCAGAGATGTATCTACATAATGTATCCAACTGTCCTAAAGAATTTTTATCATCTATATTACAATCAGGAGCAATTATCTTCAAAATTGGTATTGAATCATCTATTGCTTTGTAAGCTTGTGAACTATAGTCAGTTATTTTTTTGATGGATTCAAGTAATACCTCAGTCACATTTATTGACTTTGATGGTGACCCAACAAACTGAGTACCGGTGGAAGTGACCATGCTTGTATTGACCTCTGGTAGGTCAGTTTGTGTCTGCATTTCCTTTAGCACTGGTTTTCCTGCTTCATTGCTTATCGGTGGCATCTGTTCTGGAGCCTTTAGCTCTGTTGGTTTCTCTGATTGTGCCTTAGATTCCATCTTTTTCTTTGTATCCTCTACCAGTTGCTCTGTATTTCCTGTTACCGGAGGCTCTTTAGCCATATCTGATTTTTCACTTGAGTCTTTATCAACTGTTATGTTGATCTTTTGGGTATCAACATTTACAGTGAATAGGACTTCAGGATTTGTATTGCTATCCTCTACATCCATGCTTTCAGCTGCCAGTTGGTTTTTAGGGATTGTAATTTTTACAGGTGGAGGTAGGTTATCTTTAACCTTTATGCTTGGAGGTCCACCAATTTTCCCTTTCCCTTTGTCCTTATCCTTCTGATATACCTTAATAGGCTTGGGATTCCTATATTCTTCTTGTTTCTCTTTTTCAACCAAAAATATGTCCCAACCATCTTTTGTTTCCTTTGAAACCTCTGTAACTCTACCTGCCATCAGTGAGATATGCCGGTGTGTAGTGGAAAAAACTGTCCTGTTGGCCTGAGCTATCAGATCATCAATTTCTTTTGGGGAGTTTACCGGATATACAGCAAGTAGTTTTTCTATTTTTATTTTCTTGTCCAGTTCAATTACTCCTTGCCTTCTGGCCTCAAGTCTTTTGTACAAGTCATCAGGAATTTCATTTATGACTTCCATCAAAACCTTTTTAAACATGTCCATCTGTAGTATTACACTCTCCTCAACTTGCCCTTTCTCATTAGCCAATAGGATGTCATAAATTTTTCTTATGTTCTTCAGTTTTCCTTCCTCTGTGATCTTATTTAACAAAATGTCTAGAGGTGCCAAGTCAGTTTTTGCCTTTTTCTTTTTCTTAGGAGTCAGCTTCTTTTTAGGTGTGACCTTTCTGACCAGAGATCTCACAGCTTGTTGCTTCTGCCTTGTCCTTCTAGGTGAAGGAGTGGTTTCTGGTGAGGCATCTCTTTTCTTAACAACTCTTTTAAAGGTTGCTAGCATGTCTCCTTCTGAAGAAGTACCTACCGGTGATAGATGAGCTTCAGGTTGTGGGGCTGCCAACTCATCTTTAGTTATGCCGATTTTCTTTAATACATCTTCCTTAATGGCTTTTGCTTGCCTGGATCCTTTTCTCACAAATGCTTCTACCTTCTTCACTCTTTTCTTGGACTGTATTTGTTTTTCTATTGTTTCAGCACTACCAAATGCTTCCTCCTTAGGTTCATTGGGGGTTTCCAGAAGTGCTTTGGCATAAGTTTCAACTATGTGGTCATCTGTTTCATAGCCCATTTTTGTTACCCAGATTGTCCTAGGGATGACTGCTTCCATCCATATTTCATCCTTTTTGATAACAAAGCATATATCATCTTTGTATTTATCTACAATTTCCTGAGATAACCTTGTCCTTTTCTTCATTTTCATCTTTAGTGCTTGGAAAAAGTCATGAATGTTATTTTCCTTATTCTCACCCATGGTATTGAACAGTTCTGTCAGTTGCTTTCCTACCGGTATGTCATATCCAAATTCTTTGTATCCTATACCGGGAACTTGTTTTGTTATATGAAGCATTAGACACACTAACAGATTTCCAAATCTGAAGGTTCCTTTCTTATCCTTCTTTATCTTTCCAAGGTTGTCTATCAATTCATCCTTTAACCATTCACAGATGTCAATTTTTGCATTGTCTGTTATCATGTCATAAGCACTCTTAATGCATAGACTTGAGATTGAGTTAAGTCTATTGGCATGAGTGGCTTTGTAACCTAATATCATGCTTATGAATCTTACATTTGTATCCTTTACATCATTAAACCTTAAAGATCTTTTATCAAATGTTGCACCTGTTAGGTCTATGACTAAATCATTTGAAACTTTCTTGTTTTTGTCTGGTCTTTTACCGGTGGCCGGTAACCCTGTGACAGCCTTTACCGCTTGCTTGGTGATCTTATGAATTGCATCTAACCAAAAAAATTCTCCATGAACTCTGCTTAACACTATCCTAATCACATCCTTAGGAAATTCAAGAATACTAAGGATTTCTATGAATCCTAGGGTTTCAATGATTTTGTGTTCAGCTTTGATATTGCCGGTATCATCACATATCTCGGTTTTGTACATGGTTTTGATTTCCTCATCTCCTAGCTCTTCAATATTGCAGTGAATATACATTCTAGGGTCTTCAACATATACAACACCTTTAGGGATTTGAGAGAATGCACCTAAGGTATCATCCTTCTTTGCTATTTCGGGGACCAACTGAAATACGGGCCTAGGTCTTTTAATTACTTCCACAACAGTAGAGTTCACTATGTATTCAATTGCAGAGGTAGATGCCATGATAAAATACCTTTTTCTGTCTTGGATGAATGGTTGTCTGGAGTGTGCTTGCTTCTTGCTCGAAATGCCTTAGCTCAAAAATCTTCTCGCTCTCTGAAAGTTTGAAATCACGGTGAAATGAAATGGAGCCAAAAACTTATTTTATAGTCTTTTTCGCTACCTACCACATTAATTGCATGCCGGTTATGTATTCACTTAACTTTATTTGCCGGTAATAAGTGATTTTCAACTTCTTTTCTCTAACCGAGGGAATAATAGCACATGTGTCATTAGATTGCCAAACCCTCAAGACAATTTTCTTCAATTAGATGAAGAACTTCCTGCCAGTGGAGCATCACTTTGTCCTGCCGATGGAGCATCACTTTGTCCTGCCGGTGGAGGAGTATTCCCAATATTTAGATCAGCTTTTCTAATCCATTGCTTTGAGAATTCTTGCTTAACCTCTTCAATTTTTTCTTTACCTTTCAAGCTAGCATTTTTGTTATCTACTGGTGTACCTTTACTTCTACAAAATTTAGCAATATGCCCAATCTTGTTACATGCGTAACAAGTTACATTATTTTTCTGAATGGCTTTCCCATAGCCTATGTCGGTTTGTGTTCTGCATTGATTTGATAGATGTCCAAATCTTCCACAAACATAACATCTTACATTCATTCTATAGTTTTCAGAGTTATGACCAACTTTGTTGCATTTGGAGCATTGACCGGTGGGAGGATTGATATTCTGATAATTCCTAGATCTACATTCATTTACCCTATGACCATATTTATTATAGTTAAAGCATTTTCCATTGAATTTATAAGTATTAGGTGGTCTTACCGGTTTGCTGTGATCCTGAATATTTGCAGTACCGAAACTTTCTCCAACTTCAAATCCAATTCCATAAGTGTCACCTTTGGGTTTTTGATTCTTCAATAAGGTACCAAGTTCTTCTGATCTTTTCTTGAATTTTTGTTTATGTTGATTTGTAGTTTCCAATTCCCTTTCCAAGATTTCTTTTTGTCTCATTAGTTCATTTGAGTCATTCTGAGTATGCATCAGATCTGTCTTCAACATGTCATTTTCATAGCTAAGTCTTGTGTTCTCATTTGCTGCATCACTTAGTCTTCTGGTCAATTCTTCTTCATTCTTCTTTATGTCCTCGATCTCTTTGCAAAATCTCATAGTCATATCCTGCATTTCATTTTTTGTTGTCATGATCTCTTGTTTTAACTTGCTTATCATATCATTAAGTGATTCCTTTTCATCATTCTCATTTTGCAATTTTTCACAAAGTTCTCTTCTCTTATTTCTTGTAATAGTAAGATTTTCTTAAAGTGCCTGAATGATATCCTGAGCTGCTTTTAAATCATCTTCTAATTTGATATTTTTCAACTTCTCTGCATCATAGTCAGTAAGATCTCCTTCAAGTTGCTTCATCAAATTTTCCTCTTTACCGGTGTCAAGATCTTCCTCAAGCTGTTAGGCTTCTAAAAATAGAGGACCAGGCTCTGATACCAATTGTTAGGGTTCCCACAGATACTAGGACGGGGGGGGGGGGGGGGGTGAATCAGTATCCGACCGGTATTCAAATTTTCTTAAGATAAAACATGCAGAACATAAAGTAGCAGTGTATCGGTATGTAAGAATTAATGTAATAAATAGAATCAAAAACATCCACATGAAAAGAACACCATAACACAAGATGTTTAATGAGGAAACCTGGTGTGGGAAAAACCTCGGTGGGATTTGTGACCCACAATATTAACTTACTGGCCAATAAGAGAATATTACTTACAATAGGGACCTGCACATGCAGGAAGGCCAATTGCCTAGAGCTCACTACTCAATGAGAAGTCACACTGACTTACAATAAGGATTATACTAATCCAATGACTTGTACTGCTTTACAATAGCATCTCCAATGCCAGATTCAGTATCGGTTCTTGCTTTGTTCTTTACATATACCCTTAACCTATATTTCGCATATTAGGTTTGCCTAATAATTTTCTTTTTGTTCGCTTACTTACACTTTAAAATGTCTACAATGATCTCTTTTATATACAAGAGTCATTTTACAATTTGCCAAGTTGACTTGTAATAATAATCAAAATATTACATATCAAAAATCCTGTCAGCCTTTGTGCCAGTATACATCTTTTCTTCTGTGCCGGTGCTGGTGTAGAGTGATCTTGTTGATGCCGGTGCACTGTCTTGCTTGAATAATGCTTTGCCAGTATGATGTCTTGCCGGTGCCATAGGATTGCAGGGTTGCCATCAATGACAAAACCTTCAATCACACACAATGTCTCATTGGAGTGTCTATATGCCAACATTTTGTGTGTAGGTTGTAGGTGCACAACTATAATTGCATGTTTGGGCTTCATTTGTAGAGACAAAAGAACCTTTTCATTTTGCGGATTTTGTGGAGGACCATGTACATTGTCACCACGGTCCAAATGATTTTTCTCCAAATTCATAGGGAAGATTCGTATCAATCTAATTAGCTCAGATCCAAAGTTACAATGCGATCCTGAACCTGTAGCTCCTCATTTCACTCAATTTTTTCTCTTTGTTCCACATAGTCAACAAGCCAACTTTCCTATTTACAAAAGAGAGAAAAACACACTTCAACCCTTACAATCCACTTGGAATTCACATCCTTGCCTCCCTTGGATTTGGATCTAGTGGATTCAAGCCCCTCTTTTGAATATAAAGTTCCTCCAAGCGAAAATCATCCTAGTGACTTCCATTCTCTCTCCTAGGTGGGGAGTCATTAGGGTCCAATTTTCCACTTTTTAGGGTGGTAGTATGGCGTGGAGAAGTGGTGGTTAATATGGAAGTGATCACAAAGTTCACGAACATCCTAATTTTTGAAGGGACATTGGTTATCTATGATGATGGAAAGAGGGACACCATAGCGCCAGATGATGTAATTTAGGATGAATGTCGCAATCTATTTTCGAGTAACTTGGGTGAGAGGAACGAATTCAATCCATTTCATGAAATATTTTGTGGTAGTGATAATGAATTTATGGCCATTGGAAGGAGGGCAAATCTTGCCTATGAGATCGAGTCCCCACTGACAAAAGGGCCATGGATTCATGATCGGTTGAAGTTCCTGAGCTGGTGCATGAATGAGGTCTCAATGAATCTAACATTGCTTATATTTCTTGAAAAACTGATATGAGTCTTTTTCCATAGTGGGCTAGTAGTATCCAGTCTTGATAAGTTTCTTGGCTAAGGTTATACCACTAGAGTGGGAACCACATATGCCTTCATGAACCTCACACAACGCAATCTGAGCTTTGTCACTTTCTAAACATATAAGAAGAGTTCCATCTAAACCTCGATGGTAGAAGGTATTGGATAAAATGACATAGCAAGAAGATTAACGGATGAAGGTACAACGTTGATTGTTGGAAAGCTCAAGTGAAAGGGTATTGTTGCGAAGGTAAGTGAAAATGGCACCATACCAAAGGGAATCGGGACCAATGACACATATCATCTCGGCAGGAGTGATCTCATTCGAGGGAACCAAAAGATTATCCACTAAGAACTCATATCGGGTCTCATTCTGTAGTAGATCAATCAATGAAGCAACATTAGCCATGGTATCTACAACTCGATTGTTATCCCTTGGATTTTTCTCAAAGATTATCTCTATGAATTATTGTTTGAATTCATCTACCATTTTCTCATAAGACAATAATTTTTCATCTTTTGTCTAGTAGTCATCATTTGCTTGACGAATAACCAATTGAGAGTCCCCAAAAACATGAAGTTCCTAGATCTTCCATTGAACTGCAATTCGTAAACTTGTTGTTAATGTCTCATACTCTGCTATGTTATTGGTGCAAGAAAATGACAATCGATAGGATTTAGGAATGGAAGCCCCCTGAGGTGTGATAAAGAGGATTCCAACTCTTGTGCCATGCTGCATGTATGAACCATCAAAATATAATTGTCGAGGCTTTGTGTGTGTCACGGTTAGAATGGATTCACCTGGAAACTCTGAAGTCGTAGGAGTATCATCAATCATGGGTGCATCTTCCAATTGATCTGCAATAGCTTGTCCTTTAATTGATTTTCTATCCACATATTCAATGTCAAACTCACTCAAAATCATAACCCATCTAGCTAATTTACTAGTGAGTGTTGCCTTATTAAGAAGATATTTTAGTGGGTCTATCCTGGCAATGAGCTTTATTTTATGAGTTAGCATGTAATGTTGCAATTTTTGCGAGGAAAAAACCACAACAAGACACGCACGCTCAATCAGTTTGTAGTTAAGCTCATAGCCAATCAATGTACGATTGATATAATATATTGCTCTTTCCTTGCCTTAAATGTCTTGTTGCGCCAAGAGTGATCCCAGTGTTGTTTGTGTGGCTGATATGTAGAGCAATAGGGTTTTCCTTGGAATTGGAGGCATCGAAACTGGTGGATTTAGGAGATAATCTTTGAGTATCTTGAAAGCCTGTTGACATTTATTATCCCACTTGAATTTGATGTTTTTGTGGAGTAGGTGTTGAAAAGGATGACATTTACTTGCAAGTTGAGCAATGAATCTTCATATAGACTGGATTCTACCTTGTAGAGACCAAAGTTGATTGATATTCTTTGGTGGTGGCATTTCTAACATAGCTCAACCTTTTTCTAGATCGACTTCAATTCCTCACTATGATACTATGTACCCAAGGAGCTTCCTAGATGTTACTCCAAAGACACATTTCTTAGGGTTTAATCTAACTTTGTATTTTTCTAACTGATCGAAGACCACTGAAAGGATTTCCAAATGTGTTTCTCTTTCTAATGATTTACCTTGAAGGTCGAGGACATAATCTTCCATGGTAACATGCATAAGATCATGAAAGATTGTAGTCATAGCTCTTTGGTATGTGGCACCTGCATTCTTTAGTCTGAAGGGAATAACATTCTAGTAGAAAGTTCCCCAAGGACAAGTAAATGTTGTTTTGTGTTGATCTTCGGGTGTGATTTTTATCCGGTTGCACCCGGAGAAATCATCCATCAAAGACAACATTTCATGACCAATTTTAAGATCCAATATTTGTTTCATTGGCTTTTCTCAATTTCCTCAATTTTTGTTTCATTGGCTTTTCTCTTGGCATAACTGTCAAATGATGCATGACTAGATCAGGGTCCAATCCAAGCATATCTGCATATGAGCATTCAAAATTTATTTGTCTTTTTGTGAAGAAACTTATGAATTCGGTCTTTCTTTTTCTGTTAGAGATTGTGCTAAGAATATGTTGTGTGGAATCTCTTTCGTGTCTATGTTTGTCTTGATAGTTTCCTCCACCAACATGGATGATTTCGCTTAATATGGTGTCATCGGGAGAATTTTGATCCTTCCATATTCGGCCGCCTCAAAGAGGTTTTCACCCTCAGATACAACCTTTATTTTTACTTTTTTGGGGTTAGACAGTGCCACAATGTGGTTTTCACCATAAAACCCATGATTTATTTTCATTTTTATGTTTTTGTGACTAGAAGGCCCAACACCCTCACTAAAGTATGCCACACTATTGAGTTCTATAGTGTATCTTGGTTTATGGTCTCCAAGTGGGAGATCATCTCGTATTCCTAAATCATCTATTAAAGCATCATCATTCTGAAATGTGTGTAGTTGTAAAGGTCCTTTTTGGTCCCAATTAATGTGTTGTGGATGAATGAGGAGAAGACCATTAGTGTTTTCAAAGTTAGTGAGAGTAATGGTAAAGACATAGGTGTCTTCAAGTATGTTAAGGTAATTGTTGAGGTCATCGCTAGCACTCTACTCATCTATCTCAATTGTAAATGAGTCCAAATTGACATCACTATAAGTGCATTCAACAATGGGAGTCCTCACTCTACGCGATTTCGGCCTAGAACCTAAAAACGGGGACTATTTGGGATCCTCGTAAGTTTTTTCTTTACCGTTCTTTCCTTGTAATGTAGACTTTGATAAAGTAGCTTTAACAACCCTAAATTTTTTGTTAAACTCTTCTTCTTCCGTGGGTTCACCTGGTTCTCAGAATGTTTTGGTGAGCTCATAATCACTAGATGACCTATCTAAACCCCATTCTCATTCATTAGAGTCTGTCGAGTAGCATTCCTTTTCTTGATGATCATTAGAGTCTATGTTTTGCATTGCTTCTTTAGATTTTTGAGTGCCTAATCTAAAGGGTATGAAACCAAGTCATTTGGAGTGCTGATTTTTGAATGTCAACTCTGGTTGCAATGGTTCAACTATTCATTTCTTCTATAACCTAAGAGGGCCTTTACCATCATATCCAATTTTTTGCAAGAATTTTAATCCTTCTCCATATTTCTCACAAGGTATCGTAACAATCTCTTGTGTATCCTCTTCAAGTTCTTTATAAAGAATTTTGTATAAGTTCTCTTCTTCCATCTCACCCCACTTCTTGAATATAGTAGGATCCCATTTTAGTGTAATGATAGATACCTTTTTAGAAGGATGTGGTCATCCATACTCTTTTGGAGAAACCATTACTTGTCTTATGTACAAAGTTTGATTTATCCTTGCCTTTATCCTGATATTTCCCTTTTAGCTCACCTTGTTTTGATGTTAAAGGTTTTAATGATTCAAGATCAACATATGTGGATGATGAAGTTGCTTCTCTATTGATTGGTATTATTGTTTCTGATTTTGGCCATAGGTCATTTCAATATACGAATGGATTCGGATCACCATTAATGGTAACTTCAACTCCATTGTGTGGGAATTTAATACATTGATGATATGTTGAAGGAACGACTTTCATTTCATGAATCCATGGATGTCCCAAGAGTATATTATATGTGAGCTCTAAATCAAGGACTTGACATACCACATCCTTTGTCACTAGCCCAACTCTAAGAGGTAAGGTGACTATGCCCTTGGATGAGCACTCTTCGTCATCATATGCCTTAATGGCGATTACATGTGTAGAATTCACAGCCTTTTCAGAATATCCCAATTGCTTAATAGTATTCAATGTACAAATGTTCAGACCTCCTCCTCCATCTATCAAGACTTGTTTTATTCGATTTTTATGGAGAAGGGATTCAATATGTAGAGGTGTATTATGAGTTTGGGTTACCAATGCATCATCGACTTCTGTGAATGTGAGGCTATGTGGAATGGATAGGTATCCCACCATGTCTTGAAACTGGTCCATGTTCAGATTAGTGGTTATGGAGGTCTCTCTCAAAGTTTTGTCAAGAATATCTTTGTGTGAAGGGGATATGTTTAATAGCTTAAGAATTGAGATGAGTGCGGGTGTTTTACCTAGTTGGTCTACAAGGTCATATTCATTCTTAATAGATGATGAAGTTGTGGTCTTGGATGGAATGCCTTGCAAGGTGACTTTACCTCGACGGGTTGTGAAATTACTTTTGGAGGTTTCATCTTTGGAGGATGAAGAAGATGGTCCAATGCCTTTTAAAACAACTTTACTCCTTTGAGTAGAACCTTCGGGATTTTTTTCCTTTATGATGATGGTTGAAACACGATTATCCATTGAAAGGTGATTGATAGTAGAATCATAATCATAGGGTGTCTTCGTATAATTAGCTTGATTATTTGTAGTCTTGGTTTTTCCTTTATCGTGTTTAGGAAATGGCTCCTTGAACATTGCATGCTCTTCATTGGAGGTATGACCATCAACCTCTATGTTACCTCTCTCAATGAGATCATGTATGATATTCTTCAATATGTGACAACTGCTAGTTAAATGCCCTTTACTTTTGTGATACAATATTCATCATCATTCCACCAATTTGGGTTTACTTTTGGTTCATAAGGTGGATTATCTAGTAGTGTTATAATATTGTTTGCCACTAACTTCTTGAATGTTGTTTCAATTGATTCTCCCAACAGAGTGTATTTTCTTTGAGGTTTTGATTGTCTTTGATTCTTCGCTTGATTGTTTGTATTAGAAGAACATGCACCGAGGAAAGTTATCTTAGGTTTCACAATATTTGCATCTACTACCTCATCATTGACTGTGTTCTTATTCTTGTTCCAAAACTGGGGTTTGTCTTTCCCATTTGATTCCTCTTTGTTCTCTTTGAATAGTTTTATGACACCTTTCTCAATAAGGACTTTTTTGTTGCCATTTCTTTCTCAATGACCTCCTTGAAGGTAGACAAACAAGCTTTTCTTAAATCATATCCAATATCCTTGTGATATTTTGAGTGAACATTTATACCATCTATTTTTGTGGGATATCACAAGAGCATCGACTAGAAAGACCTCTCCATCATTGTAAGAATGAAGAAAAAGATTCCCCAATTTTCTACTTAGTATTGCATAAGGTAGCTACAGAAACATCTGTTTCAATGTTATATAAAAAGTGTTGTATGAAAGCTTCTACTAGATCACTCCATGACTTAATTCCAGGAGGAATTTGGGAGAACAATTCCATTTCTTGTTCACCTAGGCTTTGTGGGAACAATCTCATCAAGTATGTTTCTTCTCCTACTACCTCAATGAAAGTTGTGAAAAATATCTTATGTGTGCCTTAGGATCCCCTTTTTCTTTATACTTGTCAAACTTTGGTGTCACAAAATGTGGAGGAAATGGAGGCATTGGAATGATTCTATCAAATGGGTAAGGACATATATCTTTCATTGTGTATTGTTTCTTTGGTGTAATCATTTATTCCATTTTCTTTTGCAAATGATTTGTTGTTGCAATTCATTATTGGGTGGTGCCTTTTCTCTTTGAGCTAGTCCCATTCCTGAGCCACCGAGTGGAGGAGGAGAGATATAATGCATATATGGATGGTATTGATCATAGATGTGTTCATATGGAGGAGGGACATAGTTATAGCTTGGATATGGATCACTTGGTATGGTGTTTTAATGAGGAGCACTAGGTCTAGGTCGATACATATTATGACCATGAGGATGGGAGGTATCATAAGAGTGATCTTGAATATTGCCCCTAAATCTGACACGAGGTCTCCTCGTTTCATGATTTTGAATGTTTGCTTGAGTGTAATTGTATGCACTGGTATGATCTTGGGTATCATTATGGTCATGTGTAGTAGTAGTTCTCCTCCATGGAAAAATATGGTTGTGGGGTTGTTCATGAGAGGTTTTGTCATAACTGGCATGAGAATGAGTGTATATGTTTGGAATTTTAGGTTTTTGAAATAGGGAGGAAGGTGACTTAAGCACGAGACACTCTATCCTATTACCACCATTATTAGGCCTCCTAAGCCTTGTATTAACTTGATTTTCTTGATTTGGATCATCCTCCAAAATTTGTGACATATCAAAATCATGGGGTAATCTTGTTCCACTTTGTGCCATAACTTGGAAGAAATATTGTCCATCCCTTTTCATGATTTCTTGAACCAATTTGTTTTTGATTAAGGTAAAAACAAGTTTTGAAGGGACCTCGAAACCCTTTACAAAAGGAACTTAAAAGATATAGCGTTAAGAAACCAAAAGGAACAAACCAACGAAAAGCCAGCAAAAAACCATAGAAAACTATCTAAAGCCCCAAAAAGCCAACAAAAACTAGCCATACCCGAGAGAAGAAACTAATTGATATTTTTCAGGGCATTAGCTAGGGTATTGCTAATCCCATACATGTCTTTGATATTTTCCCTAAGATTAGGGATATCCTTAGCAGAAGCAGCCGCAACTTTCTCTACACTTGCCCTGGTCCTCTTTGCAGCAACACCTAGAGTAGCTTCCCCATTGCCAATCTCGATAGTATCTTCATCCATGTCAAGGTCCACCATTGGTTTAGGAGAGATGGAATTATCGAGGACCTTAGAAATATCCTCAAGGTTTTTAGTGACAGCTAACAGGATATTCGGGATAATGGCCAACAAATTTTTTATCACCACATTCCCTTCTTCCAGCGATTTAACCTTCTCCTCCATATCTTGCTTCCATTTTATCTGATCCTTGTCATAATCCTTCCTTTTCTCATCCGTCTGTTTCCCATTTTTTTCCAAGTTCTTCAAAAGTTCATATGTCCATCTGTCATAATCCAATCTAGCCTCAGTGAGTTTTTTAAGGTTATCATGGAATAACCCTTTACCAGTTCTTTCCTTATCCTCACTTAAACTGTCCTTAGTCAAATCCTGCTCAGGTTCCTTGTTCTCCTCTCTCTCAAAATTCACATCTTTATCCTCATTATGCTTTTCTCTTCCACATCCACCATAGGTTTGTTGTTGTAATTTGCAGGGCTATCACTATGGATTGGGCTATCATTATCGGACTCATTCTCACCACCTTCATCCTCTACACCCACCTCCCCATCGTTCCAGCTGTCTTCACCATCAAAATCATTCATATCCATTTCACTGTCATCTTTTCCAGTTTCTTTTGTATCATTCTTTTCTTCATGGGTTTCCGTCCCAGAGGCACTCTTACTTTTTTTGCTAGAGTTCACCTTCTCCTTGCTAGATTCACCTCCTTCCATTTTTCTCTTGGCTTTCCCTGGAGAAGCGGATAACCTCTTGTTTTCCAGCATGGTGAGGGTTTTACAGTGCTCATAAATGAGCAACAAAAGCCCGTAATGGAGAACTGGATTTGAGGGATTCTTACTGTGTTTGTTGAGGGACCTTGAAAGGGACCTAAATAGATAGTAGGGAAGGGATACCCTTTTGTCATGTTTGAAATGGTTTAATAGAACAAAGTGATAAGTGTGGGCCTTGGAAAAGCGACCCTCAACAGTAATATATTCTATTATGGCATTGAAAACCCAGCCCCAAATTTTCTTGATATTGGAGGCTACATAGTAACCCCCTGTGGCTTTGCCAATTTGAACCAATTTGTTAAAATTAGGATCCATAATAGTTTCCTCAACCTCTGTCGAATCCACAAATGCATTGTCATTGTCATCATCATTTCCATTGTTGTTCTCATTATTGTCATTGTCAATGTCTGGTATATTATTGCGATTGTCAAATGGATTATAAAATTCGTCCCCATCAAACTCATAGGTACTCATGTTTAAAGACCTTAAAGCTTCTTCGACTTCCCTTCTAGACCTTTGTGAACAAGTTTCAACCATGGACTAAAGTCTTGACCAAAATGAAAGGTAGGATGAAAATGCAAAAACTATGGAAGACCAAGAGGTGTATGAAATATAGATGAATCTAGGGTAAACTTGCAATATCCAAGAGTGTAAGACCAAAGTATGTATGTTTTTAGAGTAAGGTGTGGCTTCCAAAGAGATGATGGATCCCTTAATAAGGTAAGTTGACCTTGACTCAAGAAGACCAAATGAGACCCTAAGATGATAGATGTCGATAAGGGAATCACCTAGTGTTGTGTTCTAGTATGTTTACAAAGTGTGGCGAGGACAAGAAAAGTAAGCTTTTGACTCAAATTTAGAAAATATGTATGAGGGAAATGCAAGTAAAGGAAAATGGTTGAGTATGTGTGACCAAGACAGGTTGACTAAAAAATCAAGCCCTATAGGAAGCAGCCTTAGAAGCTCATTGAGTTTGAAAACTTAAGTCCTTTTTCTCTTGACAATTTTCTGTAATTTCTCAGCTGTAAATACAAATTCAATTTTACTACACTTAGACGTGATTTCTAATCCCAGACGTAGTTACAATAAACACAGACACGATTTATGGTGATAATGACAATTTTTAGCTTGAAATTCACAAATGCGATTCTTCTCTGCACAGACGCAAAAATCCAACACAAACGCAGTTTCTGACAACACAAACACGATTTTATATTTTTCTCTAGTAAAGGTGACAGCATATCTCTCTGATACCCAAACATGATTCAGCTCTGCACAAACACGGTTCTGAAAATGTTTTGCAATTTTGTCCAGTTGTAAAGTTGTTGAATGTGACCAAATCTCAATGTTTTGACTTTTAGTGGCAAGAAAACACAGTAAAACAGTGAGGACCCAATGTCTGAAAGTGTTTTTGTCCAAAAATAATAGTGTTTCAATTTCAAGTGTGATTGTGAAATTTCCTTTTTTATTTTGCATACACTTGGAAAATATAGCAGACACAATGTTTGTTTGAAAATCTTTGATTGATTCATTTGATAATGAAGACAAGCACAAATCCTAAGGTTGGCCAGGACAATAGTTGTTGGATCTCACTTGGTTTCCCAACTAGGTTTATTCAAAGAAGATACTTTGATACTTGACCCCACTGGCTCCCCTCCACGACAGTCACTTCTCCGAGGCAACCTAGCACCAGTCCCCATAAAAACTGCTTGTTGCGAACTTTGTATCTCTACTAAGAACTGTAAGAATTTGAGAGGACATCAAAGGTCTGACCTCCTATACCAACAACTAGAAGTTTTTGGCTTCTAACACAAAAAGGTGTCTAGTAAGGGCATCCATTTTGGTGGCTATAATTAGCAGCGTGTCACACTCTGTTAAGGAAGGCCTCCTAGCCTATAGAGGTTGCACTCTATAGGATTTATGGGGAGTCATAATATCGTTATAGTAGCATCTAACAACCATTGCTTACAACTTTCATCACAAAGACTTATTTATAGTGGCTTGAAAGAGCTTGTCTTTAGCCCGTTACCTCTTGGGTCGTTCCCTCTCATTTGGTCTTATGGGCTACTCAAGAGGCAAGCCCTCTAAAAGGTAAAACAAAAAAGAGCCTATCGATCAAGACACAAAAGACTTGCTAATTTTAGAGCACCAATTGAAGTCTTTTGCTAAGCTAAAGAAGACAAATCAAGCAATTTCAAAATCGAATCTTTGCCAAAGGTCCTACACCAAACTTGTTAGTAGTTGTGAAATAATACCCCTCCTGCAAGCACACAAGTTAGGTAAATTTTTAGAAATCCCAAATGACTTTGTGAAATAGGGGCCTTTGACAATACGTTTTCTCTTTTTCACATAGTTGCACCACTTTGTTAGTTTGTACAAAAGAGGTTAGGGTAAAACCAAAATCTGAAAACCCTAAAAAAATAAAATGCCAAAATTTGAAAACACAGACACAACTATACTAGACACAAACACGAAAAGATGACTGAGATGCAGAATTAGAACACCTAGATGCAATTTTAGGAACTCGGATGTGAAAAACAAACAAAAAAAATGCAAAAATGAAAATAGCTTGCGCAGATGCGACTTCTAAATAGGGTCGTGAAAATAAACATCACGGATGAGATTTCTAAACAACCTAACTTGCCAAACAGAAAAACAACCTTGCAAAACAGAAACGCGAAAAAAGGTCAAAAATGCGGAATAAACTGACATAGATGTGATTTTGGGATGTCAGGTCTGTAAAATGCACAACAAAATCAGAAATGCGGAAAAAATAGTCACAAACGCAAAAAAAAAATCACATATGTGATTAGATCTGTCACAGACGTAGAAAAACGCAGAATCGTCACAATGTCGTACCTGCAACTTTAAAAAAACACAAATCTGCAAACAAGATATCAAAATAAAAGGGACAAGAGTCCCACCAAGCGTGCCAAAATGTATACGGTGAAAAGTGATGATGATAAACTATTGTAAAACCATAAAGATCCAACTACAAATAATATAAGTCCTACAATGAAACATTCACCAATACTAATAGAGATACCTAACATCATGCAAATCAACAAAATAAAACAATATTACCATTCACATGTCAAGTAGGGTTTCAATCTCCATTTCTTCCTATCTCCATTGATCTTGTTTGATATATTTGTTCTTAGATTTTATGTGTGCATAAGAGCTCAACAAAGAACGGAAATGTGGTTGATAGCTTGATCACAAGAAGGCTTGATTGCATCAGATTGATTGTGTCATTAGGTGATTAGGTTTGGAAAGGAAGAGGGCATCCTATTATATAGAGGACACTATAAGAAATGGAGGGGTACGATTAAGAGGTGTAAAGATAAATGGTCGGCTAGGATTAAAGCAGTAGGTAGAGGAAATAATTAAATGATGAGAGGGTAGGTAATAGATGAGTGACATGTGTCATAGAGGAAAAAACTAATTAATTAATTGAATAAATAAAGATTTATTTAATTAATAGAGGAAGTGGGATCAATTAAATAAATAAAATATTTATTTAATTTAGGAAAATGACAATTTAAATAAATAAAAGTATTTATTTAAATGAGGAAAGGCTTGGAAGAGGATTAATGAATTAATTAAATAAATAAGAATTTATTTAATTAATAGAAGACTAAGGATAAAATAATTAAATAAATAAAATATTTATTTAATTAAAGAGGACAATTTTAGGTGTCTACACCTATACTTTCACTTCATAATAAGCTTCTTCAATTGCTTGTGTTGTGGATCCTCCAAATGAGGAAAGGAAAGGCTATACCACCAAAACATGATCCCAAAATTCAGGGAGAAAAAGTTGGGACCATGGTGAATCACCATGGTCCGATCAATGTTTTTCCAAATTTGTAGGGATGCGAGGTATCATGATTATAAAGTCAACCCCAGGTGGATGCGATGATTCAAGGTGTTTAGATATGCAAAATCAGGCCTTGAAGGTTGAAATGGGACATAATTAGGGATTTTGATGAATTAATTAATTAAAAAAATAAAATAAAAAGTGGCACACTTAAGATTAAGGGCCCAATTTTATAATGTGTAGAGGGACAAAAGAGGAATTTAGATTTAATTAAATTAATTAATTAAATGCTTAAAGGGGATTTTAAATGCAAAATGCAACATACTAAGGCGGGTGCTAACCTAAGCATGAAATTCTACCACCCAATTAAGGGTGTACAATTTATGACACTACAAAAAGTATAAAAAAATAAAATATCTTCCAAAACTTAGAATCTATGTTATAACTCCTAGAGATCCAAAACCATTCTCAAACATCTCGAAGTATATAAATGAAATATAACTTAAAGTGTACAAAGAAATTAAATATTTATTTCATGTATATATAGTCTGATGAAGATAGAGAATGCGTACTAAGTAAGGACATAGAGAGAGATAGGAAGAAAAATATTTTTATTTTTATTCTTGTAAGCACATGCACATTACGACTTGGTAGTTACCAAACCATACTGTGAGCATGTTACAATGGACTCATGTTATTTACTACATCGGGTATTTCTAACTCTTGGATTTGCCTTGGACATCCAACCAAAAGGGTTGGGTTGACATTTCAATGCCCAAAGATGTGATTTTTTAAAAAATAACAAAATCTCAAGTGTGCTCTCCATTAAATGTGCACATCTTTCAATATCAAGTTAAAAAATAATATATTAATGTTGATCTCTCTCTTATATTTATAGCCATGTAAATTTTTTATGTTTCAATTATTTAAAGCTTTCATTTTTAATTCCTTTTACTAATGTCTCCACTTTTTGTGAAAAAAACTATGTATGGCATTTTTGTTCTTATTTCTACCTATTCATCAAAATTCGAAACAATTTACATTTTTAGAAACTAGACTCTATTCTAAACTTACTAAAAAATAATAAATTTTAATTATTTTCCAAAAAAATAGGGGGTGCAAACTCAATTTTTGTTTTTTCAAGACGTGTACATTTTAAAGTTAGTTAAAAATCATACACTCATTAAAAAATTAGCAAAAAAATTGAGCACGAACTACATGGTTTTAGCTAATTTGTCATTGGAGTGATTTTAAATTTACTAAAAAAAGTTAAAATTTTCTCTTTACAGATATATAGGCATTACATATATATATATACACTCACACACATATATATATATCTTAACACCTATATTAAGTTAGATCCTTGACTCACATTTATAGGTATATATATATAGTCATATATATTCATATTTATATATATACATTTATATATATTCTTATTAGTCTCTTGAAGTTTACTGTCATGTTTCATCGATGTTACCTCTGTTTTCATGAAACCATCGTTATCGTCAATGAGCCTTGTGGTTTCATCGATCTCCTCATTTTCATCAAAATCTTTACCTTACGTATTCATGTCGATGTAATGCTCCATCGGGTCATTGAAACCCTATTTTTGATAGGAATCCTTTTGTTGCTGCGTTTCACAACCATCTTATCGATCTTTAAGTTTATCGATAATGGTTCCTCATTATTCGACTTTTGCATTGGCATCGATGAAATTCCTTATGTTGGTGAAAGAAGAATATCTTCCTTTGACCTTTTGTTTTTACCGTTGGCATGTTATCGATGAAAATCTCTTATGTTTTATCAACCTTTTGTCTTTCGATGAAACTGTCACTATCGGCCAATAACTTTAGTATCTCTTCGACAACCTTCTTTTCTCAAAAATTCCTATCGATGAAACCTTCCCCAGTTTCTTCGATCTCATCATTTCGGTAGAACTATCTTCTTCGGTGAATTATTTACATGTCTTACTGATACCGTAGTTTCTTCAGTAGCCTTGCTTCATCGATGAAATCTCCTTTGGTTTCTTCAATATACCTTCTATTGATGAAAAATAATGCTTTTGATAAGTCCCTTTTGAAGTTCATCAAGGCCCAAGTCTGTTCGATAAATAATCTTATCAATGAAACATCGATAGATTTCTTTGATACAACAGGTGTACCGTTTCGGTCAAACTAGACATTTTGGTGAGAGGTTAGTGTGTATATCCAATGGCTTTGGTTTGGGTGATAACTTTTAGGATTCTGATGTCGGTGGAAGTTTCAAGGGTTCTATCAAAATTCTTAAGGGCATGCTTGATTCACTTAAAGCTTTCCCATGACACTCAATTAGGGCCTGGAAGGCTCTCGAACCCGATTCTTTAAGATGGTAGCTCCCCGCGATCTCTTTGCAAGAATATTTATGGAATTCACCTCGTTAATATTTATTGAGTTTATGCTCTTCGATGGGTAATCACTCTCGCATTATGTTTCTAGAGATTTTTTGAGACTAATATTTTGAGTTGTGTATCCTAACAGGGTGACCATCCAGGCAGGTATGATATATTGTATAAGTTGACCTGTTCAGTTTTCCTTTTCCTAGCATTCTGGTGAGAGATTTTCTCAAGATTTTGTGCAGCATAAGGAGCAGAGCATGCTTAACCCTGTGTTTTAGGAATAGCAAGAACTGTCGCCCACTGGCAGCATCACCTCAAGAGATGGGCAATCTGCTGCTCAACTTACACAGAGGATTTCTACATACATTCTTCATTATTTTGGACAAGTTCCCTTTGTGATCTTGTATCTCCATTTTGTATTGCATTCTTAATTTTTTCTGATCCTTGAGGGATTTGGGCTAGACCGGAGGTTTTCTTCCCTCCATTCTTTCCTACCGGTGCCCACACCGAATGGAGCTGTAAATGTAAATCTATCTATTTTTTAAATTAATAAAATTCTTTGGCCTCGGCCTTTTATCGATCAAAAAAAAAAAATATGCTTCTTATATAAATGATCCAAGCGAAATTAATAAAATAAATATTATAATCAAATTGCTCTAGGATAATGCTTTTTGACTAATTATGTTATATATTTATAACTTTTGAGGGAAAACAATAAAATAAAGGTACTTACCTTTGGAACATATTTTGATTTGTCTATGATTATGTTGAAAATTGATTCACCAAATTTCCATCGTAGCCTTAGAATGTTAGACGATTGATATTAAAATACTAAGTAATTGTGTTATACTCTAGATTATTTTTATGCCCATAGATTTGAACTCGATCTCCAACATGGATTTGATATTCATTTCATGTGCTTGTTGAATTCTAAACTTGCAATAAATGACTAGAAACATTTAAGAATGCCTTTTAGACTCTGTTGGATAAATATTTTCTACTTTGGTTTAACTCCTAGATCTAATTTAGTAGTTTTTGAATGATATTGAAGAACCACCAAACAATCATAGAATATGCTTAGAGTGAATTTATATTACGTTGTGATAATGTTGCAATGTGTAATTGAGCTCTTTGATAACTTTCTTAGATATTCGTAGTAAATTGAAGGTTATCCTTTTATACAAGACTCGTAAAATTGAATATTTTTACATTTAAACTGATTTATAATGATTGTTCTAAAAAGAGTGAACTTGAATCCATTGAATATGCATCATAAAATACACCTAAAATAATAAATCAATAAGACTACAGATTATTTTAAATAAATTTATATTATTTTATTAACTTTCATATAAAAATATATCATTTAACGCATTAATTATCATAGTGGAGACAATCCAATAAATCTAAATCCAATCAAACTGAATCCAACCAAACGAAAAGAAGTATATAGTGTTGTTAAATTAACCCACCTTCGATATAGGTAGATAAGTTTTACATCTTGAGCAGGTTGGGGGGAAGCTCTAAATTTAACGTCACTATGCGTCAGACTAAATATCATTGAAGGTTGCGTCTTCAATCCATCATTTTAAACAAAACTCTAACCGGAAATTAAATGAACCGAAAATTGGGGCTTTGCTGGATTCGAATCTGGTATGGTAATTGGCATACCCTTGCATTACCTTCCAGAATGATATTTGTCATTGGAGAGAGCTTTAACCAAATTCCCTGGGATTGCGTGTTTGATCAACATCAACGAAAACATATCTGGAAATTATATGAGCCGATAAAAACCAAAACGAATTGGAATTCCGATGGATGTAATCTGATAATCTCTTCATTAAAAGAAATAAAAACATGTACAAAATTGGGGCCTGCTGGATTGGAATCTCGTAATTGGTACGCCCATACATCTCCTTCCAGCAGAATAATTTACAATTATGGAGAGGGGACATAATTGATTTAAAATAATAAACATTTATGAAGGAGACCAACAGGTGAGATACATCACACGCTTTAATGATTCTTCACAGTCTGAGTGCTGCTTCTTCTTCTCTGCAAACTTCCTCCCATGGGAGTGGTGAAGGGCTAAAACAGAGGAAGCAGCAGCAGCAGCACCGAATGAAAGGTGAGGCATCATATTATTTGTAACTTGTTTGAAATGAATGCCCCGATCTCTGAATCCGTGAATGCAAGCAACACTCACAGCTACCAATGCCTTTGAAATGCTCATGTTTCCGGGGATGAGTAGTGAGGAGAGTATTGTGTAATCTTAATGGAGATAAGGAGAAGAGGGGAGGAATATAAAGATAATTCAACATTCCAGGCACCCATTAAAACAAGAGGCAGGCAATACCATTGGCCAAAATTATTATGGGCGAATGGAATAACACTGAAATGTCCAAAGTAGGTTGATGGTTTTGCAGTCCGGCCCACAACTTGGCATTGTGACCGCCGTGGTATCCATCTCTATCTCCATCTCCCCTTGAGATTGAAATGGATTTGTCCAAAGTGGGCCCCTGCCTCCCACTTGCCATTGTAACCAACATGATCCATCTCCCCCTGAGGAGCAGATGTATACCAAAAACTTCTAGTTAAATTAAATTATCAAAAAAATCATGTTAGTAAAGGATGTAAATAAGAATGCTAATTATAATAATTGGAATCATGTGCATAATGATGTAATTAGGCTATATCATTGTAGGAGAAATGTGATAAGTGTGGAGAAGAATATGTTCGTGTAGATATATATACAAGTAATGATATGATAAGATGCATTTATCTAAATAATTTTGGTCGCCCTTAGTGGAAAGTGGTATAGTATTTCTATTCAATACTCTAATCAATGAAAGAGTGAGTACATTCCTTTATTTTATAAATTAAATAGCACATTTAATTCATCAATATTTGTATTTAAGCTTGAATGAAATAAAATTATGCCACTAAAATTTTAAAATATATAACTAACTTTCTTAATTCTACTAGTTGATTTTGATCCACTAATATATTTTTTCCGAACAACCAAGTCAACCAATTGAATACTTACCAACATTCCAATTATGTTTGTAACATGCAAAACAACATTGTAGCATTCAAGGGTATGTGCACGATCATGGTAGGCCAAACTAGGCCCTTAAGTGGCGATGAAAATTTAGAAAAACGGAGTTAGACAACTTGACATGAAAATTTGAATAGGTTATGAACATAATTTTTAAAATATGTAACAAAAAAATTAAATCTATTTGGTAAATTTGTTCCCCTTCTTCCCTCACCCAAGTGCAACCCTTACCTTGTGGGAGGATGTGCTGGAATCCAGTGTTGCCTCCTCTTAGTTTGCAATTTGTTTTGGCTCCATGAGCATTTCCCTGCAATGTAGCTAGTTTTCTTTTTTTTTGAGTTGTGGTTTTTTCTTTTTGATCAATTGGTGTTTCTCTTTATTTAGCGCTATGAGTGGCTAGATTCTATTTTCCATTATGTCTCTTGGTAGTTGTTATAATGATAAATTCTCTAGAACATTTTGCTTGTTGGAATCAAATCTTCTGTTTGCAAGGAATTGTTCAAGCCGAGTGGTTTTGTCTACCCAAACTTTTAACAAGCACTGTATTATCTTGAGCTCTTGACAACAATTTGCTATAAAGCTTGTTTTTTGTTTCCTCTTTTAGCCTTTTTCCCTTCCAAGTAGTTGTCTCATCTGTTAGTTGATAGCTTTCCATACAACTTGATATAGATAGAGTAGTTCTTGTTCACAAGATACCATTCCTTTCCTACTAACCAAGTCTCAATAGTATCTTTTGATACTAAATTTCCATATGAGGTGATCTAATCTTCTCATTTCCTCTTTACATTCTGATTTATTTTTTTATACTTTACATACTCCACAAAATCTAACTTATATTACTAAGTCCAAGTATTGTCATTTTGTTATTCTCTTAACTATGAGTTACTATCATCTCCTAAGATAGTTTTTTCCTAATCATTAACTCAGAAGGATTGAGATGATATCTTGAAGTGTGAATTTAAGGATCTTTCTGACCTTATGTCTATTTTATCAAATGGAAATGAAGAAAAGTAATCATACACATGATTCTAATCATCCATAGTCAATAACTAATCGAGTCGTAGACCCCTTTTTCAATTAAAGGTTCGACTCCTTAACCTGGATTACCAAAGTACTTCACTTTGCAAATTATATTCTTAGAAGAAAATAGATTATGATCTATATTAATATAAAACTTGAGCATTTCGATTAAAACATAACTACTTCAGCTGAAGTTGTAAACTAACTAGTTATCTGCTCTTCAGTATAATAGGAATCTAACATCTGAAGGGAAGTTAATTCTTTAATGATCAAAGCATGAAACATATATTATTTTTACTATACACCATGAAAATAATTTTCAAATAGAAACTTCCATTTTTAAAGAAGAGGTAAAAGTTTAGAGATTAAAATCAATAAGCTTCCCAACTGAAGATCTTTTGTATCAAGCCTCAACATAGCCTGGAAGAGGAAGATAATCATTAAGTCTTTTCCTCCCAACCTCGAACTTGGCAGTCTCATGTGCCCCCTTCCTAATGGAAGTAGTCTAACTCCACACAAGGGTGCAACTGAGGATGAGATTTAGTTGCCATCTTGCCATCTAAGCCTGGTGTTTAGGACCTACACAAACTAGTCGGCCATACACTATGGGTACCCCCAACTAGTATAACCCTTCTGAATAGAGGTGTATTTGGTTCTTGTGATCTGATGGTTACTTTCATTATGCAACACCACCTTGGCCAAGGTTTTAACATTGCAAGAACATTAAATGCACTATTAGTACTCACCACCCTTTCTCGACTTGTACTTACTGGAGTTCAACTGACTTGTTGAACACAAAACATATGGGGTATAGCTGATCCACTAGCTCTCACGTCTACTAACATTAATGGTTTTCAACAACCTTCAAGATAACATTACATTAGTAGCTAACATATTGTTGTCTACTGACTCCTAACAATCTCAACTATCTCAAGGATACCATTAGCTAAGTTATTCATTACACTCTGCTCCACTAAATGAGAAAATGCAATCCCAATTATTAGGAAAGTTGATTCAGTTTTCCATCTCATAGTGTTAGGTGGTGAGCCTGAGGATCAGAGTCGAACCCAGTTGCTCTGATACCGTATGTAACATGCATAAACTAGCATCTAAAAATTACAACATTGCATCTAAAAATTAACACTAGTGAATTAGCTAGCATTTTTTTAAAATAAAATAATGAAATTATCTGGAAAGTATAAATTACAATAATTCAATATTGATCTACATGAGCATAAACGAATAGGAAAGGTAACTGAAATATTTACTAAACAATATTTCAAGAGAGGTTTAGTGTTTATAGCTTCTTAGATTCATCCTGAATCTTTATATTATCTTTATAATGTTGACAAGAAGGAAAGTATCATCAAGGTGCTTTTCCACCCAACCACAAACTTACACTACTTGGCCCATGCCACTTCCAGCTGGAAAGGCTCGACCCTTTGCAGGGAACTAGTAGATATTGGATCTAATGTTGTCTGAGACTGGTGTTTGACCCTACACAACCCTAGTTGATCACACACCATAAGCAACTGCTAACTAGTATGACCTTTGACTAGGTTGCATATTTGGACCAAATGAACTGATTGATGCCTACTTATTGTAGCATCACCTTGGCTAAAGGTTTTACAGTTTTGCAACATGTTAATGTGTGTAGTCACTAATAATCACCCTACTCGGTTAGACCAAAGAAAGTGATATATTTCCAAGCCCTCAAGACTGTCTCTTATGCTATTTGCATACTAACTCTATTTGAGGCTTACTAGGCTTACACATATGGTTTTGACATTGAAGAAAACAAACTTGTAATAATCACAACTTGCTATTAATCCTTCTTTATGAAACACTTTTCATTTATTTTTATATTCTTTGTTGATGATATCTCATGAGCTAGCTAACCTCTCTTTCTTGTTCACAGATATGGAAACTAAGTTAACCATATAATATGTATTTATCTTTTCAATTGTTAATTGTACCAAGATTCTCATTAGGTTTGGAAATTTGCTAATTTGCATAAAACCCAGAACTTATGCGCTTATTCTTTCAAGGAATTCATATCAGTATTTTGATTTCTAACTTTTAATTCAATGTTTGGCTCTACTAACCATCTCAAATGTTTATGCTTGATTCTAATTGTGTCTATTCTTTTCAGGTCTAGTTTGTCTTGCCGTTCTGGCTTCCTATCCTCTCGCAACTTAACATTAAAACAATGTTGCTTGTAATCTGTGTTTCAATCCTTGGGAAAATTCTAAGTTTTAAATGTATTCGATACCATTATACAATATCCATAACATTTCTTTTGTCAGTGATTCCATTTATATTTTGGTATGACTGATCGAATTACTAGCAAGGTACATTTACCCTTTTACTATTCTGTTTAGCTTAATCACAACTATATTTTCATTTCGACTTTCATCTTATGTATTAAACTTTAAGCATAAAAATGAGTTGATCTACAAAAATGGAATACTTTTCTTGCAAATACTGCACAATACCATTCAAAATTTCCTTACATATTCAATATAAACACAAAGTATGTAAGCTGGAAAAATATACCTTCCAAATTCGGTTGCAAAGTACTCTCTAGGTTAATACGGAGGTTGAGCCTCCTTCCTTTCTCTGCTCTCTTCTATGGAATAACCAATTAAGTGTTTCTTGATAGGTTGACAGCTTATTTGTTACTTGGTTGATTATAATGTTGATTCCATAAGCTCACGAGCTAGCATCCTGCTCCCTCGTGTTCACAGGTATGAAATCTCAACCTAATAACTATGTTGAATTGTCTATTCCTCTTAAGCGTGTTTCAGATTCCTTATCAGGTTTTAACACTCTTTACTTTGCAGCAGTCTCAATATTGTTTGCACATGATATATAGCCAAGAATTGTCCACTGACAACTGATATTGATGTTGAATTACATACTAGTACATTTCAGATTTCTCTGTCTTTCATACAATAGTGGTACGTTAAGTCTCTTGGCTACCCCTAATGGCCATAATGTTCTCTCAGCATATATGATGTTCTATGTTTCATCATAAATTATTATGACTTTGTTCTTATAAAGACAGTGAATTAATGCATGCTCTTTGAACTCTTATACATTTCCAGGTGTAGAGGAAATGTTTCACCTGTCTAACAATAACTTGCTTTCTAAGTCGTAATGACCAAATTCATTGTATTCTTCCTCATTCATGATTCATGTATTTGTAACTTTCCTCTCAAAAGAAATGCAGAGAATATCATGCAAAAGAAATAATATTTTGCTTATGCTTTACTATGCCATGACTTTATGAAATTCTAAATTAGCAGAACATGCCCATGTACGTAACCTAGAAGTGTTGTTGGCTATTCAATATGTATAATTCCTCTTCCTTGTCGAAGACTACGTCTCCCTTTCTCTCCCAACTAACTACTGCAAGGTTAATGCTGGTCTTCTAAAATTTCCAATTCCTCGAGTATGAACTTGGAGCTTCTTACTAAATATAAATCTTATCGAAAATATGTTCTCTCTACCGAAAAATGGTAGTCTCCAAAATGATCTTATTCTTCGATTATAGCCTTAGATTCCAAATGGCTCCCATTTTCAATAATGAAAACAATTGTTAGCATTTCAAAATATCTGAAGCTAATTAAAACCAAAGGATCATAATCATTTGTTCGATTGTTTTAGATTATATTTTGTTTTAAAAGAATAACATAATTCATGACAAGAATGAAACAATCCTACCACTAGACTGACCATTAGGGTTTATCAAGATAGACACTAAACTAAAGATACCAAACCCTACCTTCTAAACATGCCTAAAACTTACAGGTTAGGGTTCCAAATTTCATTAGGTCCTTCTTCTATTACCTCTCGTTCTTGATGATTCTTTCCCTCCCTTCATGGAGGATGGCGACTTCTTGCATCTACTAGGTCAAAATCATGTAGTTAGTTTGAAATCTTATCATAACACTAACATTTGCATACATTGATAAAATTAACTCATATATGTCATAATGATCGAAACCAAATCATTAGCATGTGCATTGTGAATCACTAATCAACAATATAAAGCAACAAGTATGAGTGTTTATAAACATCATCAAAATATTTAGGGTACAAGTGGGATGTAATAGTATAATATATTAAAATATCTTATATAATTGTATTTAATATTAATATATACATTATATATTTTTTATTTTATATATATGTGTGTGTGTAATATGATATAATTAATTATATTAATGTATATAAAATATATATTAAAAATATTATATATATGCTTGATACAACATTTTATATTACATAAATTATGTTTCCCTATGTCACTCTATACTTTCCCTTTGGACACTCTCTCCCTCTGTCTACATGTCTACCTCTCTCACTATCCCTCCCACATTTCACCTCTTTGTATCCAACTCTCTCTCTCTCTCTCTCTCTCTCTCTCTCTCTCTCTCTCTCTCTCTCTCTCTCTCTCTCAAAATAGTGTCACACATAAAATGATTAGTGGATTAGTAATAACCATAAAACCAAATCATTTTAAATATGATATCAAGAAGCTCAAATAATGACCATAATGAATAAACAAACAAAATAAATGAAATATACTCAAGAAGCTCCCATTTCTAGTAACTCTTTCTTGTCCTCCTCGTCTCCATGAACTTTTATCGCTCCAAAGTTGACTAATGGAGAGTTGGAGAGAGAGATGGGGTGAAGTGTGGAATGCTCTCAAACTAGCATAACAACATAGTGTGGATGTGGATATGGATATGGATGTGATAGAAAAATAGATGCATATGCTTTCCAATGAGATGAGTTTGGAATCAAAATGGCATTAGGATAGTGCAACGATAGGTGGATATGCAACCAAAAGGGTATCATAAGTCTATGATGAAAAGTGGATGATTTGATAATAGGGAAAGGTTCAATTTATAGAGTTTGGGGCTTTAAAATGAATGGTCAAGATTGAAGATTGATCAAGGGTTCAGATTGAAGGAGAGAGAAGAGGACAAGTGGGAGATCCAAGAGATTTAGCCATAAGGGAATACTTTGAATCCACACACTTGAAGAACATGGGGAAAAGGGAGAAAGACCATTGGGAAGATAACTTTGGAATTAAAAATTCATTGAGAAGGATAATAGGAATTAAAAATTCCCTGGGAAGAGAGGTATTGGGAAAATAAAGGAATTCAAAATTCCTTGGGTAGACCAAAATGGGTAGCATTTATGGTTGGGGGTTGAGATGGAAGAGCCATTTATGGCATGTTGTTGACCCATTAATGTGAAAATGATTAGTGAGGGTGATTAGGTTAAATAATGAGGGGTTATAGTGCAAGTAGACAAGTTAGGAGGATGTGATGGGTGAGAGAGAGAGTGAGTGGATGAATTTAATAATAGGGAAAATGATAAGAGGGTTTAGCTTAAATCAATTAATGAAGTGTATATTAATTTAATTGATTAAGTAGGAGGATTTGAATATAGGTTTGTAGGAATAACAAAATTAGCCTAATTAATTATGAATTAATTTAACTAATTAGTATTAGGAATAAAATTGGAATATTCCTAGGGTTGAGTTTGATTTATTAAAATAAATCAAACTTTAGGATAAATGAGACGTGTATAATTAATTAATAAACTAATTATATATGTGGAAGGGGATAATTAATTAAATTTAGGGTAATAATAGGATAAAATGATTTATTAAATTAATCAAGGTATAAAGGGATAATTAATTAAATATTAATTTTATCAATTTTATGTGTCTACACATAGTACTTCTATCTTGATCACCCTCCCTCCCAACCTCCCTCCTCTCCTACTATCCTACCAGGTCTCTCTCTCTCACTCACTCACTCACTCTCTCATTTAGGCTCTCTCCCTCTCCCTCTCCCTCTCTTAGTTCTCTCTCTCCCCCTCTCTCCCTCCCTTTCTTCCCCCTCTCTCTCACTTAAGCTTTGTCTCTGTCTCTAGCCTCTCTATCTCTATCTCTTTGGTCTCTCTCTCCTCTCTCTCTCTCTCTCTCTCTCTCTCTCTCTCTCTCTCTCTCTCTCTCTCTCTCTCTCTCCACATATTCTATTTATAGTCTTCTTCATACTTAACATGTTTACATTCTTCCTTTATTTTCCATCTAATCATTGATTGTTCTTTTCCATCTATGATTTGTTTTTCATACACTTTGCCAATATTTTTTTCATGGTGTCTAGTTTAAGCTGCAACTTCTTGTCCCTTTTTAGTTTCCAACTATAGATCACACACTTTCATTTTTTTGAACGTTCATCTTTGTTTGGATTTGGGACTTCTTCAATGAATGTGTACCTTAACACCCAATCCAACTAAAAATTCCTTGTCATTTCCCACTCGAGACCCAATTTTGATTTCGTTTTCTTTTCCCCTTTCGTCTACTTCTAGCAACATCATCTATGTCTTTCTCAGCAACATCATCTATGCCATTCTCATCAACATCGCCTACGACATTGTCATCAACTTCAATTGACTTATTCTGAATGCTCTAGATATCCAATTCTATTGGAATATTATCTGCAACATTGGCATTTGTGTCAATTAACTCATTTTGATCTTTCATAGAGGTTTTTCCTTTAATAATTTTTCGTGCAACTACTGATGTTGTACCTTTGTTTAATGGACCACCAAAAATAATATTACCAAAGTATGACATTATATTTTTATTTCTAGTTTTTAATAGCCTCCCTCCAACACTTTTAGGTTTCTTGCTGTTCAACATCTCTCAAAAAATAGAAATAGAAATAATTGATGAGATGAGATTTCCACAATCCATAGATTATCTGAATACAAGCTTCTAGAAGTGATTGTGTGCAAAGTCTGAGTATAAATAATCTTATAATACTATAAAAGAAATTGTCACTTACCGATAGGTTTTGTCAAAGTCTGATATACAACAATGTATGTAGTAGAAAATTGTTTGTCATTTGAATCGACTATCAAGAGCTTGGAACATAACAAAATGTGCTGAAAAGTACCAAGTTTTGATTGTATTTATACCAATCCATATTTGGTGAATTTCACGAGGCATTTTAAAATTTGATCTTAAATTTTAGCAAATTTAAGCGAGATTTTGGTATGGTAGAGTAAAAATGGGCGAATTTGCCTAGCTATTAAAATGATACATTTCAATTTCCAAGGTGATCATGGACTTATGATTACCATTAACTTACAACATGGTTGGAAAAATGGGTCCTCCTACACAATTATGGTATTGAACCATTTAGCTAGTATTGGTGAATAAATGAGTGGACATACATTGGAACTTTTCGAAACTGTTGGTGAAGAAAATTAAATATGTAAGACTAGTCCCAAAAGTCAAAGTAAAATTAACTTTCATATGGCCCAAAACATATAAAAAAAATAAGTGAATGTGAGATAGACCCTGATCTATAATATTCGCTAATTTCAAAATCCCTGATCTCGGATGTTCGCTAATTGGCAAAAAATTACCACTATAAAAAACATTACCCCTCTTGTTCTTGAATCATTGGTCTGATTTAAATAGTACTTGTTCTTAAATGAATATCATTAATTTCAATCATATTCAACCTTGTAGTATTTTGATCAACTCCATAGGTCTGCATGTTTTGGGATTTGGGATATAGTTGAACATGGATCTAAGGTTGATATACCTGCTCATTTCCAATGGTTTGCACTAACCAAGTTAATAGGGGTTTATTTTGATTCCAGAGATGAGTGGAAGCTTGATTTTTCTATTGTTAATATTGCCCTTGAGTAGACTACCATTGAGGTTGAGGAGGTTGTTGGCCAATGAGCTTGATTTATTTTCCATGGGGGTTAGTTCCACTGTGGCATAGACCAATCTAGAGGTCCCCAAGATGATCTCTAAGGAGCTTGCATGGGTGGTTGCATAGGCATAAGAGGTTGCATCCATTGATTAACCCAAGGGTTTGGTCCCCAACTAGGATTATTCCTATGAGCATATTTCCCTTGATAAGAATTGTAACCCATATCTTGTTGCTTCTAGACTATTATATTTAACTCTTCCTCTATAACAAGAGTCTTTTTCAAGTGGTTTTTTATATCTAGTAGGAGCTTACATACACTAGTGGCATGCTTTTTCTCACAAATCTCACACAAATTTGCTTGTCATGGGACATTCCCTCAATGGGTATTTTTCTCTACACTTGAGGCAATAAATTGCTAAAGGTTCAATATTCCTCCTATTAGGTTGTGAATTTAGATGGAGAAGTATATCAGTTTTAAGATTGGCAATTTCCTTCATGACCAGAGACACATTAAAATAAGTTTTTCCTTTTCTTAGGCCCCTATTGCCTAGTTTAGTGCAAGAATTTTTTTCACATACCTCAACAATCTATTCAACGGTCATGTTATTGATATCGCCTCTTCCTATAAGCTTTAAGGCTTCCCTAGCTTCTTCCTCAAGTTCCCTTAAAATTATTGTCTTACTAATTTCCTGATCAATCCTTGTTCCACGTTTTTTGTAGACAAATAGATATCTGTCCACATAGTCCTCCAATGTTTCATCTTTCATTTTCTTCATCTTGAATATTTCCTCCTTCATGTCCTTAACTATGCAGTAGCCCTGATACGTGTCTAGGAAAATTGTCTCCATCTCATTCCATGTAGTGATAGATCCTACATTTAAGCTCATGAACCAATGCAAAGTTGATTATTTAAAGGTAGAGGTAAATGCTTTCAACTTTTGATTGTTAGTGGTGTAATCATAAGTCTGAGATAACACCTTAAAATCGGACAAAAATCGATCTAGATCCTCAAAGGTCCTCCCTCTAAAAAAAGGTAGGACAGAGGAAGAAATTTTCTTCATAGCTCATTATCCTTCCTATTCAAAACAATTGGATAAGAGAAAATCCTATCAAAAGGGTTTTCTCTTGCATGTTGTTCTTGATCAACCATATTTCTGAATGCTCAAAAATTATTTCTTCCATAGGGACTCTGATAAATCTTTTGTGGCTATCTCTAGCCATTCTTATCAATTTACTAAACTACTTTCCTACCAACACAAAATATTGATTGAATATATTTTGCCAGATTATTCTTGACAACTACGCCAAAAATGATGGATGGGATCATTGTCAGCCACATTACCATCATCATTTAGTCATTAAATTGTCAACTTGGGGGTGTTTATAGCTATATGCGGTAGGAATATTGTATTTGGGGGGTTTCCTTTTGTTGTGATTTTGAATATGGCTTTAGCTCGAAGCTACCCAAAGCAGTTTTTAGTTGTTACCTAAAACTCACTTATCAATCCTAACTCATTTTCAAATCTAGATCCTACTTAAAGAAATCAGCTACTATAATGACCAATCTTTCCCAATCTTGCATTCATACTCAAAATGATAAAGTTTACTAACACACACACTTGCAAAGAATTGAATATTAAGTTATTTACATAAATCAAACTTACACTACAATTGCAAAAATTGAAACCTAATTACGCTTGTAGGAATGAAAGATCCTAACTTCTTTTGCTGAAAAAAATTCTAAACTATTATTGTAGAAAATAAATTGTACCATACAAAAATGAAAAGAAACTCCATCTTTTTGCCATTCATTCAAATTTAGATCAAGGTTAACCAATGCATTGATTTACTAATTATTCAACAATTGAAACAAAGACTAATTCTACTGAATTGAAATCATGATTATAATAATAGAAACTACTAGAACTTGAAACAATATATCACAAGCTAAACCAGCAATCCCTTATGCAAATGAAAGAAAAAAACAATTGTATTGAACTTGATGAACATGAAAAATAAATTAATCAACACAAATAACAACACAAAAATTGCCTCCCTTCAGTCAAGTAGGCCCTTCTTTTCCTCTTGGAGAGATCTATTATAAATTGCCTCTACTAGATCAAAAGCTTTGAATCTTCATTCAAATGGGCCCCAAGAGGGATGAATTACAAAGTTCTCAATAGAAAGGGAAAATTACAAACTAAATTAAAAATTATTGAGATTGAACAACTTGCCTAAAGAACTAAATGGTCATCGAATATATTGACCTTATTTGAAACTAAAACAATAAATTCAACTACAACACAACTTAGAAGAATGAAGTCTGACTATAAGATCAAACTGAAGGTGCAATATGCACTTGGAGACATTCAGAGCATTTGTAGGAGACATCAAAATTGTTACTAAAAGAGGATATTCCTCCATGCGTAGCAAATAAAAAATTGGTCCACATCGTCAGTAGCTTGGAGTTGTATCCATATTTCTAGCAATGTTCATTAATAGGAATTTTGAGCTAAGACTCCTTGTGAGGAAAAATAGGAACCACCAACATTCAAACTACACAAAGAATTGCATGTAGAAATCATTCAAAATAAAACATGCATTCATTAATTGACAAGATAATCATTAGTGATGCAGGAGCATCCCCGGTTCACAAAAATCTTGCATCAACCAAAAACATTTTCCTTTCTGTTTTGTTTGCAGTTTCAGTTTTCTTTCTGTGTGTCCCAGTTTTGGCTCACGGGGTCCTGTGGAGTTGGATTCTATTTGAAGACTTGATCGTCTTTCTTTCTTTCAAACTGCATCTCATTTGGATCACTTTCCGACAAGATATTGCCATCGGTTTTCATGTCAGTTTCTTATTACCAGTTGTTCCTTTGTTACCAATTGCCTGAGACCTATTCTGGTGATCTACTGGAACCCATTGCGAAGCTTGCAAAGCCTTGAGCGTTGATTCAGATGTTCCTTGGCATGTGGCCAACCTTCTACATTTCATCCTTTGGATTTTTTAGAGGAATCTCTTAGTGGAGGCCGACCTTGTTCATTTTGTAAATTAGGTCTTGTTCTTCAGGTTTTTGATCCCTTTTGGGCCGATTAGATCCTTTGGATCGATATATATATTTGTAATCGTGCTTAGAATGGAAATCAAGAAGATTAAATCAAAGTATCAGATAGATAGACTGTTCCTAGAAGATAGATCTTTCGATTCAAGGTCCCGGTTGTGACCTATTCTACCAGGCCTATATGTCGGTATGTTGTAACTCGGTTATTACCAGTTGGATGTAATCAAATTTCATGCAATAAAAACTATCTTTTCTGCATTGCATCCATCATATTTGTGTGTTTCTGTTGTGTTTACTCTTGCTGACCGGTCTGGACCGATCTCCTTGAGATCCCTCCTCACCAGTGACTGCTTCAAGTGGTATCAGAGTGAAGTTTCATTCCAAAGGTTGTGTGTCCTGAAACTTTGTTGTAGGGTGGCAAATTGCGGATCCGACTTGCAATTGCAGAGGACTAGCATGAATCAATGGCACAAAGAGGAACTAGGAATGGTAGAGCGTGTGGGAATGCAGACCCTGTTGTGTTGGAGATGTTGTGAGGAATAGTAGCCCGATTAGAAGTCATGGAGATAGCCCAGAGAAGAGGTCGACATATTGAAGATGTAAGCAAAGATAAAGGAGAAGAAGCCCCGACAGAACAAGTAAACCTACCAGCAATTGATCTGGATGAAGAAAGATTTTTAAGGGTTTTGAGTAGGGCGAACACTAAACCTCATTTTACTTCACCAGAATATGATGGGAAGTTGATTCGGATGAATTGATGGAATGGATCTTGGAGATGGAGAAGTATTTTTATTTTCAAAACACTGCAGAAGAGAGGAAGGTGAAATATGCTTGTACCTGGTTGAAAGGTCATGCATCTCTTTGGTGGGAGAATTTGCAAGTTGATAGACAAAGAAGAGGTAAAGAAAAGATTAAGACATGGGATTGGATGATTGCTAAGTTAAAATCAAAGTTTGTCTCAACGAATTATCAAGTGGATTTGTTCTAGAAATTGCAGAACCTGAGACAGAAGGAATCTAGTGTGAAGGAGTACACCGAAGCATTTTACAAATTGAACATCAGATCCGGACATGTTGATGATGAATTTGAACAAATTGCAAGATATTTGAATGGATTGCAGATGTCTATACAAGATGAATTCAGTATGATCAAATTGGAGAGTGTTGAAGAGGCTTACCAGTATGCACTAAAGGCTGAAGAGAAATTGAACAAAAGACATGAGAAAAGACAGAGAGGTAGAGGTGGAAGGTTTACCAAAGGAATATTTCAAGGAGGAAGAGGATATACCAGAGGAAGAGGAACCGATATAGATCAAAACAAGGCCAAGGAAGTGAGAAAAGAAGGTAATTCATACCGGAAGGATGATAGAAATTTCTACCGAAGGAGAGAACCGGATGGTTACCAGAATGAGAAATTCAGAAGACAAGACAAGAGGACATTTAGATGAACTTTCTTTAAGTGTGGAGGAGAAGGACATCGTGCATTTGAATGTAAGAAGATAGAGGCTACTGGAAGAGCAGCAGTAGTGGAAGAAAACCCCACCGGATCAGACAATAAACTGAAAGATGGAGAACTGAAGATGATGAGGAGAGCTTTGTGTCATACCGGAGGAGATGAAGAACCTTTGCAGAGGAAGAATTTGTTCAAGACCAGATGTAAGGTATACAGTAAGTGTTGTAAATTTTTTATTTATAGTGGTAGTTCAGATAATCTTGTTTCAGAAGAGATGGTGAATAAGTTAAAATTGGAGAGATTGAAACACCCTAAGCCTTATCAGATAGCATGGATTCAGGATGAACATAAGTTGTTAGTAAGTGAACAATGTTTGGTAAAATTGAAAATTGGGAATTATCATGATGAAATTTTGTGTGATATTATGCCTATGGATATTTGTCATCTTTTGTTGGGAAGACCTTGGCAGTTTGACAGATAGGCAATACATGATGGGAGGAAGAATACATACACTATTGTGGCCAATGGGATGAAGTAAACCTTGTTACCTTTGGAGGAACCTTTGAAGGGTGAAGTCTGTACAAATGTCAGAATCTGTTTAGTAGATGGAAGGAAATTCATGGATGGACTGAGACATGAGAATGTGTGTTTTGCCTTAATTCCTAAGAAGACTGAGAGATCGGAACTGGAAGGAGAAAACCCAGAAGAGATAAGAGATTTGTTGACAGAATATGATGACATCATTTCAGATAATGTACCTGATGGATTGCCACCTGTTAGAAGTATTAGTCATTGCATGGACTTGGTTCCTAGAACTAGCTTGCCTACCAAAGTTGCACACTGGTTGACACCGGAAGAGAATGAAGAACTGAATAGACAAGTGCAGGAGTTGTTGAAGAAAGGTTTGATCAGGGAGAGTTTGAACCCTTGTGCAGTACCAATAGTATTAGCACCTAAGAAGAATAGAGAATGGAGGATGTGTACCAATTCAAGAGCAATAAACAAGATCACAATGAAATACCGGTTTCCTTTGCCTAGGATGGATGACATAATGGACTGTTTGAGTGGAGAAAAATACTTTACAAAGATAGATTTGAAGAGTGGATATCATCAGATTAGGATCAGGGAAGGTGATGAGTGGAAGATAGCATTTAAGACAAATGAAAGACTATATGAATGGTTGGTGATGCCTTTTGGATTGACTAATGCACTGAGAACTTTCATGAGGCTGATGATTGAGCTATTGAAGAAATTCTTGGGTAAGTTTTCTATTGTGTATTTGGATGACATTTTGATTTTCAGTAAAACAAAAGAGGAGCAATTGTTGCAATTAAGACAAGTTTTACAGAGGTTGAGAGAAGAAAAGTTGTTGATCAATATCAAGAAGTGTACTTTCATGAAGGATGAGTTAGTCTATTTAGGATTTGTGTTATCTGAGGATGGTTTGAAGATGGACCCTAAGAAAGTGAAAGCCATTGTTGAGTGGCCTACACCGGAAAGCATTGGAGAGGTAAGATCATTTCATGGATTGGCTAGTTTTTACCGGAAGTTTGTCAGAAATTTTAGTTCATTTTGTAACCCTATTACTAAGACCATGAGAGGAGATCGGAAGGAATTCAAGTGGACCACCAGAGAAAACAAAAGTTTTGAGTTGTTGAAGCAGAAAGTGACTGAGCAGCCCGTGTTAACTTTACGAGATTTCAATAAAGTATTTCAAGTGGACTGTGATGCAAGTGGAACAACAATAGGAGCAGTCTTGAGTCAAGAAGGGTAGCATATTTCAGTGAGAAATTGAATGATGCTCGAAAGAGATATTCAGTGTATGATCAGGAATTTTATGCCATAATTCAAGCCTTGAAGAAATGGAGACACTACTTGTTGCCTAAGGAGTATGTGTTGTATACAGATCATCAAGCTTTACAATATTTCAATAGTCAGAGTAAGTTGTATTAGAGACATATGAGATGGGTAGAATTCTTGCAGAGTTACACCTTTGTGTTGAAGCATAAAAGTCGGAAATCTAACAAAGTTGTTGATGCATTGAGTAGGAGAAGGAAATTGTTGACAGAAATGAGAGTGGCAGTATTATTTTTTGAAGATTTGAAGACCTTGTATGATGATGACCTGGACTTTGTAGAACCTTGGAAAGCATGTAGAGAATCGGTTATGGTTGATATAAGAAAATGGTTGGATTATTTCATTCAAGATGGGATGTTATTCAGGGGAGTTCAGTTGTGCATACCTAAGAGTTCCATGAGAGAGAACCTAATAAAAGAGAAACATAGTGGAGGTTTAGCTAGACATTTTGGCATTGACAAAATAGTTGCATTGGTGAGTGAGCAGTACTTTTGGCCCCAGATTCATAGGGATGTTAAGAGATATGTGAAGAGTTGTAGAGTTTGTCAAGTTGCAAAAGGTAGTAGTCAGAATGTGGGATTGTATAAACCTTTGACAATACCAGTAAGACCTTGGGAGAATATAAGCATGGATTTTGTACTTAGATTGCCTAAGACACCGAGAGGGAATGATTCTATATTTGTTGTAGTGGATAGATTTTTGAGAATGGCTCATTTCATACCTTGTAAGAAGATATCGGATGCATTACATGTAGCAGACCTATTTTTCAAGGAAGTGGTGAGATTGCATGGATTACCTAAGAGCATAGTTTCAGACAGAGACACTAAGTTTGTTGGCTATTTTTGGAGAACACTTTGGAAGAAGATGAAGACAGATTTGAAGTTCAGTTCTACTTTTCATCCACAGACTGATGAACAGATAGAAGTCGTTAACCGAAGCTTGGGAAAGTTGTTGAGATGTTTAGTGGGAGATAAAAACTGGAAGTTGGGATTTGATCCTTGCACAAGCAGAGGTTGCCTACAACAATTCAGTGAATAGAAGTACCAGAAAAATACCTTTTGAGATTGTTACCAGAGTGCATCCTAGAAGAATAGAAGAACTGAGAGACATTAGCAGTGAAGACCAGAAGAGGTCAGAAGCAGAAGAGTTTGCAGATCACATGGCAGCATTGCGTATTCAGGTTAAACAACATTTGGAGGACATGAATAGCAAATATAAGGAGAAGGTTGATGAGAAGAGGAGACATAAGGAATTTGAAGTTGGCGATGAAGTGATGGTATATTTGAGAAAAGAGAGATTCCCGGTTGGAACTTATAATAAGTTGCAAATGAAGAAGTTTGGACCCTGCAAGATTTTGAGAAAGTTCAGTTCTGGAAATGCATATGAAGTGGAGCTACCGGATAGTCTAAGTATTTCACCTATATTCAACATTGCAGATCTTCATGAGTACCATGAACCAGGATTCAGTGAGGGTAGTGTTGCAGACCTTGAGAAACAATTGCCCTAGAAGGAACCAAACCAGATTGAAGAGCTTTTGGATAGTAGGATTGGGCATAGTACCCGGAACAATTAGTACAAAGAATATCTTGTGAAGTGGAAGAGAAGACCACTTGAAGATTCATCTTAGTTTTCTCAGGCAGAGGTAGACAACCTCGATTTCCCTCTAAACCCAGCAAAGTGAGAGTCTCACTTTTTTTTCATTAACCCTGGATGTCTGATGCAGGAGGATCCCCGGTTCATAGCAATCTTGCATCAACCAAAAACACTATCCTTCCTATTTTGTTTGCAGTTTCAATTTTTTTCTGTGTGTCTCGGTTTTAGCTCACCGAATCTTGTGGAGTTGGATTCTACTAGAAGACTTGATCATCTTTCTTGCTTTCAAACCGCATCTCATTTGGATCACTTTCTGGCAAGATATCGCCACCGGTTTCCATTTTAGTTTCTTGTTACTAGTTGTTCCTTTGTTATTGGTTGCTTGAAACCTATTCTGGTGATCTACCGGAACCCATTCCAAAACTTGCAGAGCCTTGAGCATTGATTTCAATGTTCCTTGGCACGTGACCGACCTTCTACGTTTCATCCTTTGGATTTTCTGGAGGAATCTCTTGGTGGAGGCCAACCTTGTTCATTTTGCACATTAGGTCTTGTTCTTCGGGTTTTGATCCCTTTTGGGCTGACTGGATCCTTTTGATCGATATATATATATTTGTAATCATGCTTAGAATGGGAATCAAGGAAAATAAATCAGAGTATCAAATAGATAGACTGTTCCTAGAAGATAGATCTTTCGATTGAAGGTCTCGGTTGTGACCTATTCTACCAGGCCTATGTGCTGGTATGTTGTAACCCGATTGTTACCGGTTGGATGTAATCAAATTTCATGCAATAAAAACTACCTGTTTTGCATTGCCTCCATCATATTTGTGTGTTTTCGTTGTGTTTACTCTTGTTGACCGGCCTGGACTGATCTCCTTGAGGTCCCTCCTCATCGGTGACTGCTTCAATTAGCGTCAAGTTATTATTTCTAAATATTTCATAATTACATCGAATAAGCACAAGAAGTTATCAAAATCATCAGTTCCCAAGTGTTGAATATTATCAATATATTAAAATATAGAAGTTGTCTTTTGTTAAAAGATGAAACTAAAGTGGCATTATATATGCCTCGTCAAAGACCAACAACTGAGATATGTCACATGCCTTAATGATTCTTCATTGTTAGACTATTGCTACTTCTTTTCTACTCAGTTCCTCCTACTCACCCTTTCATTAGAGTGGTGAAGAGCTAAAACATAGGAAGCATCAACAACACCAAATGATTAGAGACACGAGTAGTGCTTCCTCCTTCTATAGATATTATATTAGCAAGATTATCAAGGTCTATATGCATATTGTCAGATAGATGTTGCCTCTCCCTCATTATGTTCACCTCAATCACAAGCTTTCACATCAATCATTGTATTGAAAATATTTAAGAGCACATGCATAGATTAGATGTTGAGCTACGTATCAAAAACAATAATTTCTTTCATTTATCACCCATGCTATGTGATCATGCTAGTGTCATTGAATGCAAAATGGATATTTGAAATTTATGAGTATTAAAACCAAGATTTTTTTATCTTCTCAATATCATATTTCTTACAAAAACTATATTTCTTGTTAACTTTTATCCACCAATAATAAACATAAACATGTATTGTACCAACCAAACATGACAATTTATAATACACTCAACTATCTTGTAGAATTATCTCTAGGACCTATGTCTATCATTTGAATCCTAACTTGCGTACTTTAATGTATGGCAACATCTATCCCACACACTCAATCTCTCGGCTATCATCCCTTAAAATATTTCATGAATGAACATTGTGTACATCTTTAAAAGTCTTTAAGAAGCACCTCAACCTCATTCCTTGCACATCCTTATCTATTCAATGATGCATACTATATCACTTTATCAAACATATATATCACTTAAATACATTAAGTTTGACCTTTGTTGTACCAAAATGGGACCATACATTAGGGTATGGATGTGCTCTTTAAGCCTGACCCTAGTGGTATTGCTTGCCTCTTGTTTTAATGTTTGCAATACCACCATATGTTCAAAGCTTCGACTCTGCTCTTTAAACCGGACCCTAATGGAGATTGAGTGCAAATAGGAGAGAGACCAAATATATTTTGAGATTGCGGATTCAATCTGCCATTAATAAAAAGCACAGCTGAAAATTATACGAGCCGATAAAAACCAAAACGAATTAGAAATGAAATTAATGCAATTTAATAATCAGTTCATTAAATCAAAGAAAAACCAATCCAAATTGGGGTTTGGATGGAATTTGGTATGGTAATTGGTATACACTTAAATCTTCATGCCACTGTGATAGGAGAGCTTTAAGAAAATTCCTTAGGATTTGCGTGTTCAATCCACGCCATGAATGAAATCATATCTGGAAATTATATGAACCGGCAAAAACCAAAACGAATGGGAATTGAGATAAATGTAATCTGATAATCTCTTCATTAAAAGAAATAAAAACATGTACAAAATTGGGGCCGGCTGGAATGGAATATGGTAATTGGTATACCCATACATCTCCTTCCAGCAGGTAGTGAAAAGAATAATTTACAATTATAAAGAGGGGACATGATTCCTCTGAAATAATAAACAACATTTATGAAGGAGACCAACAGGTGAGATACATCACACGCTTTAATGATTCTTCACAGTCTGAGTGCTGCTTCTTCTTCTCTGCAAACTTCCTCCCATGGGAGTGGTGAAGGGCTAAAACAGAGGAAGCAGCAGCAGCAGCGCCGAATGAAAGGTGAGGCATCATATTATTTGTAACATGTTTGAAATGAATGCCCCGATCTCTGAATCCGTGAATGCAAGCAACACTCACAGCTACCAATGCCTTTGAAATGCTCATGTTTCCGGGGATGAGTAGTGAGGAGAGTATTGTGTAATCTTAATGGAGATAAGGAGAAGAGGGGAGGAATATAAAGATAATTCAACATTCCAGGCACCCATTAAAACAAGAGGCAGGCAATACCACTGGCGAAATGGACGAATGAAATGAAATTGAAATGTCCAAAGTGGGTTGATGGTTTTGCAGTCCAAAGTGGTATCCATCTCCCCTTGACAATGAGATGGAAAGGTCCAAAGTGGGCCCCTGCCTCCACTTGGCACTGTAACCAACATGATTCATCTCCCCTTGAGGAGCAGATGCAAACCAAAACCTTCCCTGTTCAATTAAATTATAAGAATAAATCATGATAGTAAAGGATGTAATCAAGAATGCTAATTATAATAATTGGAATCATGTGTATGATGGTGGAAGTATATCATTATAGTAGTAGATATGTGATAAGTGTTAAGGAGGATATGATCTTATAGATATCTGTGATGGTATAATAAGATTTGTGTCTTTAAATTTAGTTTGGATTGGTGATGTCTATCTAAATAGTAGGATGTATATTTGATCATATTTATTAATTGATTGAAAATAAAAATACATTATATTGTGATTTTTAATTAATTAACTAGTTAATATAATCAAAAGTGCATAACGATGTCTTGATAGACAAATACAATTTTGATCGATATTGTATTGTGATTTATACCTATAAAATGCTTTGAAAGGTGTGCAAGCATTGGAAATAGTAATGAATATATGAAACATATGTTTATCATAATACTTTTAACATAAAATGCTTCTATTAATATAATGTATAAATGTACCATCAAAGGAAAAGCCATGTGTAGTGATAAGGTACACTTGCCATATTTTAGAAAAATAATTACTCTAATATATGTTGACATAGAAATATCTAGCAAAACCTATTAATATAGCACTATGTCAATGTATAGATAATTATAAAAAGTAATACTATATATCATGCTAGTAGTTAGGTTGAAAAAATATATCATAATGGGACATAAAAATAGAATATTGTTTGGTATATATACAAGGGCTAAACAGTAAAAATGTATTTCATTTTTATTGTCACATTTTAGAGATAACACCTAGGAGAGAAAATATGGTGCAACATCAAGAATATGTACTACGTTGTCCAAGAGATAATAGAATATGAGCATAAGTGCTTGTTGAAGAACTCCCAGTGTTGGTAAGTACACAATTTTTAACTTTTTGTCAAAATCTTAATTTTTTTTAAAAATGCTTAGAATTCATAAACAAAGGTCATATATCTTTGTAAAATAAAAATCTATGCCAATCTATATATTTGACCCCATGAGCACATAAGTTATCTAATTCATGTGGAACTTTAAACTAGTCCCCACAAAGTTAATGGATAACAAGCTTGTGATACATGCATCTAACCTATTATGCACAAAAATGGTATTTAATATGCAATTAGTGTTGTGTTTAATTTCAATGGCTTACTATCATTTTTCTCGCCATGGGGTAAGTGCACCAAGATGGTGAACAAAAAGGGGGTATAAGTGGCCATTTTTTTCTGAAATTAAATAAACCTGAACTTAGAGGAGCAATTTGACACTCGTCCACTCAAAATTTGAAGATACCAAAAGAATAAGAATTGTAGTACTTCGAATCTAGTTTCCAAAGTGCAAAAGTTTTTAAAAAATAGATAAAATTAAGGGGGTCAATCTTTCGTGCACACAAAATTGTTCTCATTTTTTCAACAAAATATAACAGTGTCTGGTGTGTGCATCAAAAAAGTTATATTTACATTTAGTACTTTGCAAAACCATTTGGTAGAAAGATATTTAAGAGTGAGTACAAGAAGTTTTGTAATTTTTTGTTGAGTTTTTTTCTAAAAAAAATTTTATGATTTTTTGAAGTGGGTGCATCCTAAAAATCAAGTACATGTTTGTACATGTCACATAACTTGCATCAAAATGATCAAAAATCCGATTAAAAAAAAAATGTAAAGAATGAAGTGTAGAACGATAATATATAATTTGTTTCAAATTTGGACAATTAGTTTGAATCTACTAATCAATAACATGTATAGTACATCCAATCAACTAACAAGTCCTCTGAGTATAGGCAAGGTAGTACCCATCCTCTACCCACTCCTTGCATGTCCTATATGGTCTCCACATAAAATCACTCATCTCATCCATAGCCCTCCTCTAATAGCCCCCCACACCTACATGTATAAAATATAGAAACCACCATACTTGCATACATATGGATGCTTTGTTGCTAACTCATCTACTCCCATTGGCTGACATGTCACTATATAATCAAAGGCCCAAATATGTAGAAATGGCACCCCTATGCTAAGGTTTTGATAACCTTGATATATGCACATATATATGTTGTGGTATAATTCTCTTAGAATGCAATATCCCCAAGCATAAGTCACTATGTCCTCTATAATCTTGTAGAGAACTCTCTCCCATCCAATGGAATATCCTTTTCCTAGATCCAACATCAAATGCCCACTGATCAATCCTACTATATAGAGGGTAGTCCTTGGTACCCATCTCTGCAATGATGTCTCTAATACCATCCTTGTCCTAACAACTGGTTGTATATCCTTTGAGAATAGCCACTACATGTAATAGTTATCCACATCTAGTTTATACTCTGAAATGACTCCTTGAATAATTCATAGAATCCTTTATACATCCTCCAAAATGATTCTCACCTCTTTTGTCACCTGAAGAAAATAACTAGTGTCACATTGCCACCTCTCTATTAGTGATGTCATCATGGCATTGTGTGCATGCACATGTGACCATCTGTCCACCCATTCTAATTTGCATGCATTGAGGCGCTCTATGTCAACATCCTCAATCTCTAGGTTGTAGCTATTCTGGCTCCAAAATGACATGCCTCCATATGATGCCGAAGGCATACCATTCAAGTACGACAAGTCCATGAGAGTGACGTTCCCAGGACCCACAGATGACATGGAGGAATTCACGAGTGTGATGACGTGGATGATGTTGTCGTTTTACATTTGATGGAAAATCTTGCTCGCGGTTAACATTTTCCTGGCCGTTGTCACTGCGATGTGACGGTTACATCGGGCGAGGCGGTTAACATTTCGTCGGGTAGGCGGTTTACATTTTTGGTGACCGCCAATTTTGATTTTATTTTTTCTGAATGGCCACGTGGCCTTTTTTTTGGCTAACCCACTTTATTGCGTCCATGAGTCGACTAACATCGGCGGTCACGTGTTATGGGCACAGTTTTCAATTCATTTTTTTTTTAATTTTGAATGAAAACTCGATTTTGCGAAAATTGAAAATATATTTCATCTGGTAGCTACATGCAGAACACATTGGTGGAGGCAAAACAAAATATTCGACCGTGTAAATTCATATCCCCGGTTGAATCACTGAGCAAAGGAGCTGCGCTTCAATTGTAGTTAGGTATGCATTCTCAAAATATGTGTGGCTCCGAAGGGGAGGAGAAAAGTTGACTGCATGCATAACACAAATTGTCTGGGTATATTGTTAGTCCTATTGTTATCACCTTTTAACACGTGGGTTTTTTTCATGTGTAGGGAGGAGGTATCATAGCGTACAGGGGGTGGTACGATTGAAGATTGTTGTGTAGGGTTATGGTGGCATCGGTAAATTCAAACCCTAACAGATAAAGATAGTTTTATGATTCCTTCGTCAACCCTATGTTTTATATTGTAAATTTTTATATCATTTTTGTATCGCAGAGGTGGTTGTGAGTGTGCCCTCAGGAGGTGTGAAGAGGACAACGATTTGGGTGGAGGCTTAGGCGGCTGCGGTAATTTGAAACCCTAAGACATTCAATAATTTTTTATTTTTTTTTTGTGTCATTTTGTGTTTTGTCTATGAAAATTAGGCATCATTTTGCAGCATGGTCGTGTTAGGATACCAAGGTTCCCTATTTGATTGTTGACGGCTCATTGTTGAGGGCTGATTTTTGGGATTTTGCTGAAAACCATCAGGGTTTGCATTGTTTGTTTGTGTTTTGGTGTGTGTTAGTGTGTGTGTGTGTGTGTGTGTGTGTGTGTGTGTGTGTGTGTGTGTGTGTGTGTGTGTGTGAATATGAAGCAATACACACACACACGCACACTCACAGAGAGACACACACACAAACATGTCTACTGCAATACAGAGGAAAACGACAAAATAAAACATAGATAAAAGAAACTATGGAAATATTATGCTCTGTTTCCATTATTGTCAAGTGCTCATTAGATAAAAAAAAGAAAACCTACAGTCGCATAAATCCCCCTTCAACAATGAGCCAGAATAGATGGAGGCTGCTTCAAAAAGGAGCCCTTCAACAATGAGCCAGAATAGACGGAGGCTGCTTCAACAATGAGCCCTTCAACAATAATATTTTCATTCGCACATTAGTATTACTTTTTCCACGTTAGGCAAATAAAAAAGACGCCATGTTTGCTATCATCAAACAAACAACAGATCAACTCCTAAACAAGAGCAGGTCACACACAGTCAAGGAATGGTTGTATCAACCAGTCAACAACCTGATTTTGAGGAGTTTGTTTGCATCAAAAGGCAAACCATAACATGTAAATGAGGTCAAGACCACGTAAAAGAAGCTCAATTTGAAACAAAACATTTTACCTCACTTTGTCTTTCATGTAGCTATTAGGTGCCTGCCACTTGTATTTGCATATATATTTATTCTCAAACATGTATGTTGATGCATGTCATTGGTATGATATGTCCTTTTTGGAGCCAGAATAGACGCATGTCATGTATGTCGATTCATGTCGTTGTTACAATCTCATTTTGAAGTCAGAATTGACATGACACAAGTTCAAAGCACCTAATCACACTCGAAAAGTGCAGAATAAACATATATGCAAATATATGTGGGAGGCTATGTGTATTGTGGCTCGATAGTGGACATATCGTACCAACAACATGCATCGACATACATTTCCAAGACATACTTACCATGCCAACTTCTCGTGGTGCTCCAACCCATGGTATGTGATGGGGAGTTGTTGTCGAGTTCTTGGTTTCAGTCCTCGGCGCCCACGCAAAATTATGTGGACATGCCAGAGGATGGCTACGGCATGCTTCGTGGTTACCGCCAGTTTATTGTGCATAACACACACATTAAAAGCTTGTGAATGAAGGAATCACGTTCGGAGGGCATCCCGATAAGAAGAAGAGGTCGCGGGCTGCAAAACTTGGTACTTTTGTTAGAGAAAAAAATAGCACGAAACTCAAGTTACTCTGGCAGTGGGACGCCTCTATTGTGGATGCAAAAAAAAAATGGGGGGACTAACACCCCATGTTTGTGGTAGGTTTTTAATCATAGGTTTTGCATTTGATGGCTGCTTTTGTCTAACACAATGTTGTTAGTCTGTACGATTTGTCTATTTTGGAACCAGAAGAGACACAACCTCTCGGACCATTGTTCATGTACGGGTTGTGATTTGATGCAGCTAACAACGGTAAAGCCAAAGGCTAACACAGATGTAATTTACAATAGGAGATGGAGTTAGTCAATAACAAGGCTTGAGCATAGACTAATGGTACTGCGTGTTAGTGACATGTTATCCAATTTCATCAGTTGAATGTAAAATATAGTGTAAAACGTGTGACTAAGCTACATGTTAGTCAGACCACAACGTTGATTTTGAGTTGGAATAGAGGCGTATGTCCTTGAGCGCACAACAATAGTACGAAAATATGTGGTTGATATAGACAACTCTGGCACAGCTCTAGCACTATGGCAAATGGACAGATATAATTTAGGTGATTTAATTACTTAGTGGTAGTTTATATTGAATGTTAAACTGCATTTTCATATATGAACATGTAGGTTCCTTTTATGTCTTTTGAAATGCATGTACTTCCCAATGTAGACTACCAGTAACATTAGTTATCCATGCAGGTTGTTGATTTTCAAAGACTATTGAGTAGTCCCCTGACAAACGTCTAGACGTTCTCAGGTTGTTTCTCTCTCTCCCTTGTTTAATACTACTTGCACTGCAATGTCCCCTTATTAATAATCTTTGGGCTTGTGCAACTTTTTGAAAGGCGCTTGTTATATATATAGTTTGTTGTATATAATTTTTTTATGCGATACAAATGTATGTATAAATTTCAGTTCTTGATCGTGTAATATTTGTTGGCATTTTGATGATTATGTTGTGATTGTCATTGATGGATACACACTTGCTATGAGATCACTTTGAGAATGTATGAATTATGCTCAACCGGTAATTATTCCAAACCGGTATCATGTTGAAGTCTTTAGACTACTGTTGTTATGCATAAAGTGTTTACCGATCTCAAGCAGTATAAAGACCCAAGCAGCATAGAAAGATCAAGTGGTTTAAGGATCTCAAGCGGAGTGGAGCAAAGGAGCCAGAATCGACAGTTATCTTTTTTCCCAGTCTTCAATTTTTGTAAACCGGTAATCTGTTTGAACCAGTATTACTCCGATTCACCAACCGACAACTGGAAAGTTGGACAAATCGGTAATACTCTGTGATGAGCTACCAATCGGTATATTTGTGTGATGAGTTACCATCCACTGACACTTTGACGGTGATTTTGTGTCGTGTTACCAAATGTGTCTAGATTCAATGAACCTAGGAACTTGTAATGTAATCCTATTGGACCGACATGAAATCAGTTTCCTTTTAAGGACATCATGTCTAGGGTTTTGAGAGAGAGAGAGAATATATGTGTGTAGCTGATAGGGTTTGTGGTAGTTGATGAGCTCTTGTATGTGCGATCTTAACTAAGAAGATCAAGTCTGTTAGTTGTAACAGAGTAAGGAGTTACTTAAGACTGAAATAATGCTGAAATGCATTAGCTATGAGCTACAGTGGATCTAATCAAGCAGACTGTGTCATTTGCTAGATCATTCACTTGTTGATTACTCACATCTTTGACAAGTTAGAAACCCTTAACCGGGTAGGCCTAGAAAAGCCTTTGTAAATCCTCTAACAAGTGGTTCACATCTATGGATTTGAAATCCTCTCACAAGGTAGTCTTTAATTGGACTTATCTCCTAACAGAGATTGAGATTCCTAACAGGATCTGTTCTGGTAAAGAACATTGTATGACCTTAACCGGTCTGGTTACTATTCTGCAGATAGTTACTTGTGAGTTTCATCTCACCATGGTTTTTCTCATTTGGGTTTCCACGTCAAAATCTCTTGTGTTATGGTGATTGTGCTTCTATGGGTGAATGCATTATTTTCTATCTGGTTTGCATGTGTGTTAACTGGTTTGTTTGCTAAACTGTTTTACCGGTTTACTGCTAGGCTATTAAAGTGTTTAAGTACAGTATTTTTTGGTATACTAATTCACCCCCCCCCTCTTAGTATTCATCAATTGGTATCAGAGCCAACCTTTCTATAAGTCTAACCACTTGGAAAGAGATATGGGGGAATACACTGTGAGGGAACTTACTCATCGGCTAACTCAGTTTGAGCAAGCCTATGATGAGCTTATGGTCAAATATAAGGCCTCTTAGGCAAAAAGAAGAGAGCATGCTGAAAAACTGATGGAGCTAACTGAAAACAATTCTTCTGATGAAGCAGACATGGAAGCCCTAATTCAAGAAGTTGAAAAACTGAATGAGTCCAATGCCAACCTAAGAAGGGAACTTGAAGGCCTAACTATCAGAATGTGTCAAGAGCTTGAGAACCGGAGGAAAGCTGAAGACCTGGTAAAAGACAAAGATCATGAGATCTCCAAGCTGAAGCAAGAGATCATTGCACTTACCGCTAGTCTTCATGGAAGCAAAATGGAAAAAAAAGAAGTGCAAGGTAAACTAAACATGGCTATCTCTGAGAATGCAACCTTGAAGGAATCCAATGCTGCCATTTCCAAAGAACTCACTGAGTCAAAGGAAATACTTGCCAAATTCAATAAGAGTTCTGTCAAGCTACAACAAAAGCTTGAATTAGCTAAACCAGTAAAGAATACCAATGGACTTGGTTTCTCTGAATATGAGGAAGGTGAGACCTCTGGAACAAAAAGTGGAGCATCAAAGAAACAACCGACATCAAAGGATAAAGGTAAGCAAAAGATCAAACCTGTTTGCTTTAATTGTCTCAAGGAAGGACACACTGCTAATGTATGTAGAAGTAAGGCTTACAATAATTTTCCTTATTTTCTAAATGATAAGCCTAGATCCAATAGATTCAATGGTAATTGTTATGCATGCAACAAGTTTGGGCATAGAGAATTTGAATGTAGGTCTGTCATGCACAATACCAAAAGATATCCTCAAAGGAATCAAGGAGTTTTTCCTGAACCCTTTGGGAACTGGAACCCAAACCGGTTTAATTCCTATAGTCATCAGTCAAGTAGCGATGGCTATCATGCGGCAACCAGATGGAGAGAAATCTGTATGATTTGTCATGGTCATGGTCACACTGCTACAACATGCAGAAGGAAGAATGGAAACATGGATAATGGACCTTGGAGATCACCTGGAATGGTTTTCTATCACTGCAACAAACCGGGTCATGCAACAAGATTCTGCAGAGCAAGAAAGAGTATATCGGATGACATACCAGTCACTCCGGAAGGAAAAATTGATGTTGAAATTGTTCAAGCAGATATGAAGAAAACCTGGAAGAAGAAGCCAGAAGAAGTGATTCAAGAAGAACTGGTTTCTGCACCCAGTGTGGAAGTCGTTGAACCGGCAAACTAAACATCAGAAAAGCTTAGGGGGAGCAAACGGCAAAATATCTCAAACCCCCAGTTGACACCGGTAAAAGACCTTAACTGGTATGAGATACCTGTCAGATTGGTAGAAGACTGGAAATGGTATAAGACAAAATTAGGGTTTATGCCCTAATAGTGGAGCATTTATTATGGTAGGTGGAGAACCTGTTTAAAAGGAATTTTCAAATCATTTCTCACTATCATTTTTTCGAGAAAAGAAGTTTTCAAGTGCAGAGCGAAGAAAAGTGATTTACATTGCGATTCAAAGAGTTTATCAAAATCTTGAAGAAGAATCTGAAGCAAACATCTGTTGGAGAAGTGTAGAACGCAAAGCGGTATTTCAGTAACCGAAGGAGTGTGTGGCGGAGTTCAAATTGCGAAGCCCTAAATTTCGATCTACAAGGGTATTTTTCAAAATTCTCTGTTTATCATGGCTTCAGCATCACATGCTAGCTCTAGTGCACCCGTTGATTCTGTAGATTTCATTCAACAGAAGGCAAAATACAATGCCCTATCTCAAATACCCGCTGGTGTCATAGTGGAAGAAGGCATTTTAGATTTCATTGACTACAAGATTGAATACCTAGGATCTTTGATGATCCATTCCCAGTTGAGTCTGTTTTGCGGAAAGGATAAGAAGATTAAACCGGAATTCAACATTCTGGAAAAGAAGAAACTTCACAATGCAGCCTATTTTCTTGAAGAATTTTTGGATGATCACATTTGAATTATTCTGAGTAGAGTACACAGTGATAAGATGTACTTAGAGCGGATGCATGATATCACACCAGAAGTGATTCATGCCATCACCGGTTTCTGCAATATCGGTGAAGTGCCAGCCCTAAGAAAGATTAGCAAGACAGAAATGACTAAGCTCACCGGTTCTATGAGTGATTCACAAGGAATGACTGTCAATTCAATCAAGGATTATATTGTCAAATATGCATGTATGGTGATAGGATATCGGACGTTCCATGCTAGCAGAATCAACTCTGTCTCTGCTACAGTGGTAAATGCCGCCTACAGGATGATCAAGGAAGATGCATCATTTGATTTGTGCACCGGTATGCAAAGACAACTCCTGTTGAACCTCAAGTCGATCAAACAGGACAATGCCCTAAAATTTAAGTTTGGACAACTATTGGTTGGGTTGTTCTTCTACTTTCAAGACTACTTTCCAGGAGTAGGTGATATTCATTGGTCTGCTGACCAACCGGTGACAAAGCAAATCAAGGAAAGCCTACAAGCAGTTGGAACTGGCTATCTGGAAGTGTTGAACAAATACTTTGATGAGTTTAGATGCAAAATGAATCAAAGGGTAAGAATATCTGGTGATATAGTCAAAAATTATGAGGAAGACATCTGCTTCACCATCAAAGTTGATGAGTGCATAATGGAGGTGGTTGAGCCTAGACAGGAGGAAGTGGAACCAATGGGATATGAGGTAATGAATGACATGTTAGATGGGTATGCCTCTACCCTAATCGCCTCACCCCTTGATCCAAAGGAAAAGAGAACCAACACCTATTTGGAAAGGGTTACACCGGTTCAAGAACCCTTAGTAAAGAAGGGAAAGGCAGTGCCTTCAGCATCGACACTAGTTACTACAACAAGTCCCAAAGTGACCAAGCGGTCACCAGCAAAGAAGAAACCAAAAGCGACACCCGCCAAAGTCTTTGAGAGGAAGTGGAAGACAAAAAGAAATACACCAGACTCAGAGGACACTGTCTCTGAAGAATAGCCTAAGAAGACCAGGCAAACGAGAAAAAAGATAAAGAGTGAACCGGCAACATCTGCACCGGTAAATATTGATATTTCCTCTTACAAACCTTTGACACATTGTCAAAGAACAATTAAGAATATTAGAAGAAAAGTAATTGGTGATTTGAAAGTGCTTTGATGATTTTAATGATGATGAAAAGAAACAAGTTGAATAGGAAGTTATCAATTATTTATGTATTAATGACCGATGGCCATCAGAAATTAAATCTGAGGCGCCTGATTCTTTGTATAATTCTTTAGACAACAAGTTGCGCATTGCCATAGAAAAGGAACAAGAAATAAGAGAGGAAGTATTTGCACAATACTTTCCTAATGTACCTAAAATAGAAGTATATGAAGTGGTGGAGAAATATAAGGGCCTCTTCTTCATGAGAAGAAGAAGACTCCTATTATTGGAAGGAAAAGTTCCGGAAGTGGTCAAAGATACCCACTCCCTTGCTCAATCAGCTTTAAAATTGCATGAAGTGGTTGAAGCCAACATGAAAGCAGAGCAAGAACTAGAAATCACTCAACCGGATGAAGTATACAACAGTGAAGGAGAACCAGTCACCACTCAAATGGAACCGATTGATGTTGATGCCTTAAACGGTGACAATGTTACTCTGGATGCACCAGTAGAAATAGAAGGTCAGGAGAAACAAGAAGAAGACAAGAGAAAATAGGCAGAGGAAGAAAAGAAGAAACAGGAAGAAGAAAAGAGAAAACAGGTAGAGGAAGAAAAGAAGAAACAGGAGAAAGAAAAGACAAAACAGGCAGAACAGGAAAAGAAGAAAGAGGATGAGAAGAAAAATAAAGAGGAAGAAAATAAAAAAGAAGGGGAGAATAAGAAACAAGAGGATGAGAAGAAGAAGGAAGCGGAAAAGGAAGAGGAGAAGAGAAAGGAAGAGGAGAAGAAAAAGGAAGAGGAGAAGAAAAAGAAAGAGGAGAAGAGAAAGGAAGAGGAGAAGAAAAAGGAAGAAGAGAAGAAAAAGGAAGAGGAGAAGAAAAGGAATGAAGATGAAGAGAAGCGGAAAGAAGAGGAGAAAAAGAAGGCAAAAGAAGACAAAAGAAGACAAGAAGAAAGCCAAAGAGAAAGAAGAAGCAGAACAAAGAACTCAGATGGAGACTCCAAAGGCAACCAGTAGTCAAGCCAAACCAGCTAACATTACCAATCCTATTGACCTCCAGTCTGCAAACGAATCAGAGCTACTGCTGAGCATTAAGCTTTCTCAAGAGCGATTGGATGCTCTAAGAAGGAAAAAGGGGGAAGATGCTATCCAAACTGCAGTGGAAACACTCACCAATTTGATACCCGATACAAACCTCCCCAGTATCGATTCCTCACTTGCCCAACTAAAGCTTCTATGTATAGTTGTGGAAGACCAGGTCCAAAGCCTGGAAGAAGTTGCAGAAACAAATGCCAAAAAGGAGCATGAAAAGGCTATGAACATTGCCTTGGTGAAGAAGTTGAATGAGCTTCGGTCAGAACTTCAGAAGGCACAAAAGGACATCAGAAATGCAATGGATGAGGGCAATCTACTACTCAGCAAGATTTGTTAGCCTCATTTATTCTGTGATGATGTGCTCACTCAGAAGGACAAACTGCAATCTGATATGCAGTCATTTATTAGCACCTTCAAGATGTCATATGATTCCTTCTCCACATATGGACAAATTGCTCACCGGTTTCAACTTCAGTCTGCAAGACTAGAGGTAGAGATAAGCAACCAGACACGTCATTTGTAGGAACTTCAACTGGTCCTACTGCCAAGACTGCAAATTCTTCAGAAATGCTACCTCAATATAGATGCCCTAACGGTTACTCAAGAGATGAGTACCATGGATGCCATGGAGGAGTAGGTTTATTAGATGCAAATGGAGAATGAGGTCGCTACCTCATTGCTTGAATCATGGCCTTTATCCATGAAGACATTTATGCAGGATTTTAAATCAGTTTTTGACAAATTTCACTCTTTATTGTCATAAACTTTTTAAATCAGTTTTTAATGCAAATGAAACAGGGGTTTTTCAACTATACTTTGTCATTGTTGGCAAAGGGGGAGTAATATTCTGTATTAAAAATTTTGATGCATGCTTTGTATACTTTCATGTTTATCTTAGTAAGGAAGTAGTATACATTGTATTTTCTGCAAAAGGGATAGTGTATATGCTTAGGGGGAGTAATTTTGCTTATGGCATAATTTTGTTGTAAAACACTTAGATGTCAAAATTTTTCCTAAGTGTTGCCATCAATGCCAAAGGGGGAGATTGTTGGCATTTTGATGATTATGTTGTGATTGTCATTGATGGACACACACTTGCTATGAGATCACTTTGAGAATGTATGAATTATGCTCAATCGGTAATTGTTCCAAACCATTATCATGTTGTAGTCTTTAGACTACTCTTGTTATGCAGAAAGTGTTTACCGATCTCAAGCGGTATAAAGACCCAAGCGGCATAGAAAGATCAAGCGGTTTAAGGATCTCAAGCGGAGTAGAGCAAAGGAGCCAGAAGTGGCAGTTATCTTTTTTCCCAGACTTCAATTTTTGTAAACCGGTAATTTGTTTGAACTGGTATTACTCTGAGTCACCAACCGGCACCCGGAAAGTTCGACAAATTGGTAATACTCTGTGATGAGTTACCAACTGATATATTTGTGTGATGAGTTACCATCCACCAACACTTTGACGATGATTTTGTGTCGTGTTACCAAATGTGTCTAGATTCAATGAACCTAGGAACTTGCAATGTAATCCTATTGGACCGACATGAAATCAGTTTCCTTTTAAGGACATCATGTCTAGGGTTTTGAGAGAGAGAGAATATATGTGTGTAGCTGATAGGGTTTGTGGTGGTTGATGAGCTCTTGTATGTGCGATCTTAATCGAGAAGATCAAGTCTGTGAGTTGTAACAGAGTAAGGAGTTACTGAAGACTGAAGTAATGCTGAAATGCATTAGCTATGAGATACAATGGATCTAATCAAGTAGACTATGCCATTTGCTAGATCATTCACTTGTTGATTACTCACATCTTTGACAAGTTAGAAACCCTTAACCGAGTAGGCCCAGAAAAGCCTTTGTAAATCCTCTAACAAGGTGGTTCACATCTATGGATCTGAAATCCTCTCACAAGGTAGTCTTTAATCTGACTTGTCTCCTAACAGGATTTGTTCTGGTAAAGAACATTGTATGACCTTAACAGGTCTGACCTTAACCGGTCTAGTTACTATTCTACAGATAGTTACTTGTGAGTTTCATCTCACCGTGGTTTTTCCCATTTGGGTTTCCATGTCAAAATCTCTTGTGTTATGGTAATTGTGCTTTTGTGGGTGAATGCATTATTTGCTATCTAGTTTGCATGTGTGTTAACTGATTTGCTTGCTAAACTGTTTTACCGGTTTACTGCTAGGCTATTAAAGTGTTTAAGTACAATATTTTTTGGTATACTAATTCACCCCCCCTCTTAGTATTCATCAATATTAATGTCCTTACTTTTACTAAATTTGATAATAATGAAAATGAACAATGCAATTGGCTGATACCTTATATTATATGCTATAAATGCACCATATTAGACAATAAGATATAACTTTTGAACCTGAATGCGGTATGATTGTTATTTATGGATCTTCGAGTCATGAAACCCGTGTTGAATATATGAACCAGAAATCCTGATTCTTGCGAACTAAGTGTTATAAATTTGTATATATTCTGTTGATTTGCATGAGAGTGTTAATGTTCATCCTAGTGTATTTGTATTTCTAGATTATTGATGTTCGTGATGTTTAAGTACATGTGTTTGATGATCCAACTCTGATTTGAAATGTGATTTGGGCTTCTATTTCAGATGTCTTGGGTTGGCCCGATGAACTCCTCACATGTCTATCCTTCAGAGTGTTTTTTTTTTTCGTACCTTAAGACTACGTTTTTAATAAATAATAATATTCCCATGTCAACAAAGAGGTGGAAGCTTTAGAATAGACACTCATTTCAAAAGACTTGTGTCTTTCAAAAAATGAATTGGAGGTCTTTGTACCCATTAATTATCATCAAAGACTTTGTTAATGGTAATCAATCCCTGTGTATTCTCTGACATAGATTGACCATCTTGATTGTTGCACACTCATTTTACAGCATCGATTTTGCAATTTGCGGTTGCGATTGACTAACCTGTTGGTAACACATTGTAGGAAAGGTCCGTTTTGGAGCCAAAATAGACACAATCAATCCGTTAAGCGTGTTTTTCATCCTTCTTTATCAATTCTTAAGAAAGTCTAGTTTTTGTGTTGTATTTTGGATGGGGAGAACACAATAAGCCTTTTTAACATCGTTCGCGATGGATCATAGTCATAATTTCGTTGCAATTGCAACGAAATATGTTCTAGAGTGGAATGTCATTGATAGTTTATGGCTAAACCATTAGTTGGGTTGTACATAACACAGCGACATGCTGACTTTGTATTGGAATGTGGGCATAACCAGTCGTGTGTTGGCTGTGTTATTTTTGGTGAATGTGTGGTGTTATTGATAGTGTAAAGAATATGAATTGCATTTTTTTTATGTTTCAGTTCAATCATGTCAATTGCGTTGCAAAAAAGTTTGAGGGAAAATGTTGATCTTGATTATGGGTTACTAGAGCTAAAGGCAGATGATCTCCTGGGAGTTGGCTGCGTTCGCTTCCCAGTGACATGTGATATCATCCTAGCTGTAAGCTAAGTAGTTTTAATGGATTATGCAACATGTATTATTGCTTGGTGTTGTAACTGTTTAATGCTTGTGACTGGAGAACTAATTTGTATACCCAGGAGAGAGGTGGGCTTTCATATGCGGCACCAGTTCGACATTCATATCTGAAAGATTCAGGAGTTGGGCTTTCACATCTGGGAGTAGTTGAGGATTCGAATATGAAAGAGTCGGGGGTTGGCCCTTTTGAGATGCGCGACCAATTGGAGATTCAAATCTTAAAGTTTCAGGAGTTGGGCTTTCGTATCCAGGACTAGTTGAGGATTCAAATCTGAAAGGGTTAGGAGTTGGGCTTTCAGATGCACGACAAGTTGGCGATTCAAATTTGAAAGATTCAGGAGTTGGACTTTCACATCCATGAGTAGTTGAGGATTCAAATTTGAAAGAGTCGGGATTTGGGCTTTCAGATGCGGGACTAGTCGGGGATCCAAATCCGAAAGAGTCAAGGGATGGGCCTTCAAGTCAGGGACTAGTTGGGATTCAAATCTGAATGAGTCACCAGTCGGGTCTCCAATTTTGAACCCATTGTCAAGTCAGCTTCTCAGTGACTGCACAACCACACTGGTAATTATTTATCATTGCATTATATTTTTTTTTCATCATTGCATGGCTTGGTTGGTGGAAGTTGGGATTTATAAGTGGAAAATGTAGATATATACATGGGCATAAAATGGATCGGTGATGTGTGCTATTTTATTGAATAACATAATGACAGTGGTTGTGCTGGTGAGGAAGATGAGGCTATTGGAAATGTAGATGAGGGTGATTATACTGATGCTTGAGGCGGTGAGAGTGAAAAGGGGATGTTCGTAGCGAGCACGAGGTGAGCATAGAGCAGGAGGTTGAACGACAACGTGATTCTGTCAGTGCTCATGAACATAGTAACAAGGAGGTCCGCTATTAGTCATTATATGTTGGATTATCTTTATAATGCTTGATTAGTGCAAAATTGAATGTGACTCTTTGCCTTTGTTGGCTATGCGCAGCAACAGGCCGATCACAAAAGAGAACATATTAATGGCAGGTTGCACTACTTTTGTCTCTTCCATTATTGTTCCAAAAATGGAGGTCATCAGTTTTGGGATCTGGGGAGGCTTAATATGCATAGAGCCAAAGAACATCAACTACCATTATTGGGGATTGCACGACGTAGTCGTGAACAGTGTGGAAGTGGAAAGCGCAGCACGGATCATATGAAGAAATCACTGATGCACTTGAAAAAGAGGGAGTCTAATATTGAATACCAAATGGGTGCATGACACAGTATGCAACAAAAATGTGTCACTAACCGGGTGTGTATGAAAGATGGCAAGAAAACACGTGATGAGCTTCCTGCCAAAGGGAAGGAAGAGATAAAGGAAGCAATGGGAGTGTATGGCAACAGTTTGGTTAGGGAGGCGAGAAGGAAGAAGGTTTTAAAGTTACTGCAAAGAAAGAATATTTCAATAGAGGTAATTTTTTAGTGATCGTATTTTTTTGCAGTTTACTAAATTCCTTTAAACATGTGAAGAATGACTTATTGACATATCCTATCTTGGTGCCCAGATTTTAAGTGACAGTGCAGGCCATGGTGAGGAGGTTCTAGCATCGAAGGCTAATCGCGAAACAAACGTGCCAGTGAATGAGGCTGCATCTATTTTGTTGGGGAAGAAAAAAAAGAAGAATGCTGCGAAAAAATCAAGGTCGGCTTCAGATCATCAAACAAAAGAGGGTGCACCTTTTTTGTCGGGGAAGCTAAAAAAGAAGAATGTTGTGGAAAAAACAAGGCGAACTTCACATCCTGAAACAAACTTGCTAGTCAATGAGCCTGCATGTGATTCATCGAGGAAGCAAGAAAAGAAGAATGCCGCAGAAAAAACAAGTCTGACTTCATATGACATGACACGTTTGTCATCGAAGGTGACTGTCTGTTGGCCTGTCCATATGTGTTTTTTCATTGCATGGTATGCTTTATACTACACTGTGTAGTATGTTGACTATTTCGTCCATGTCATTGTAGGCTGATGGGGTCCATGGAGAGAGCATGGACTGTCTCATGGTATTGGATGATACAGAATGTAGTATGCACAAAAAATTAAGTCGAAAACCTCAGGCATCTGTTATGTATACATCTGTTTCATCAAAGAAGCTAAAGGAGACGTTGAATGAAAAATTGGATGCATGCAGTGGCGAGAAGATTATGGAGCAGTCTCCTGAGTTGGGGCAGATGATGGATGATACGAGAAAAGAATAGTCAATGCAGTTGCCTGATGACACCATGTGTAGTGTTCCCGAAAAACCATGTCCAAAATCTTGGATGTCTATTAGGAGGAAGAATATGAAGGAGACGACGATTGAAAAACCGAGTGCATGTAGTGGTGAGATGATTGCAGAGTAGTCTCCTGAGTTGGGGTAGATGACGGATGATACGAGCAAAGAACAGTCCATGCAGTTGCCTGATGACACAGTGTGTAGTGTTCCTGAAAAACCAAGTCCAAAATCTCAGGCATTTGTTAGGAGGAAGAAGCTAAAGTAGACGATGATTGAAAAACTGAGTGCATGCAGTGGCAAGACGATTGCATAGCACTCTCTTGAACTAAGGCAAAGGTTGGAGGATAGGTGCAACGATGAATAGGTAATGTTGTGCCATTGTGCATGACATGTAGTGCTATATCATGACATGGTGTGTTATACTATACAGTAACTCTTTTTTTATGCAGCCGGCCGCGGTATTGGACGAGAAACTTTAGAAGTCTATTTTGAGGGAGAAGCTAAAGGAGACGGTAAATGGGAATTTGAGTGCATGCAGTGGTGAGAAGATTGCAGAGGAGTCCACTCAATTGGGGAAGACATTGGAGGATAAGAGAAGAGGTGAATAGGTATTGGGCTCTTCTTTTGGATAAGAGGCAGTGAGGGGCAGTGTTATATTGGAGAGAATTTTTTATGATGTTGTGGTTTGTGTCTATTATCTGTGTTCCTGATATTGCCTTAGTCATGTAAAATTCATCGGTCTTAGTCCCGTAGTGTTCGTAGGTGTATGGGTTTAATGTGTACTTACACTCCTGTACAATGTGTCACGTTTTGTAGCATAATCTGATAGAAATAAGATTGAGAAAGAGTCTGAGGGAAATGATGATGGATGTACAAATGCAGACCATGATCGTGATGGGGAAAATGGGCTGAGAGAGATAGCTACTCCGGTACTGTTGTACTGCATTTCCATGAATTCATTTGATTATGTTTGATCGACATGTATAAATAATTTTCTTTAAGTGATCATGTCCACTTGTTACTGATGCAGGCAACCGTGGAAGACAAAGAAGAGTGCGCCAATGAAGATGCTCACACTGTTGTTATTGGAGTTTAAGTCCACCTACTACTGGATGGGGTAGTGGTTAGGGAAGGTGTTGTTGATGGCCTGGGGAAGGGTGTAATGTGTCATACTATTCCACTCCCATGACATTGTGCTAAAGTTCGCATCGTCAAAGTCTTTGATGCAAATGCCCAGCTGCCTTGCCCAGGTCCTTTCACCGATGTCTTGTCGGATTCCCTAAACTCATGGGCGGTGTGGCCCATTGAAGACCTGGTTTGTTCCCCACCCTCAGTAAGTTTCGAAGATGACAAGATCTCTTCCTTTGTCTTCTCATTCCATCCTTTACCTTATTCCAATGGAATGAAATAGGCAATACTCGTATGATGTCATTTGTATGTGGCAGGATAAAGTTGGTGAAAGTGTCCACCCACAAAAAGAGGATGTTAAACATGGCCCTGTGCTCAGACGGGTAAGTCACAGACTATGATCACTTGGCATCACCCCTCCTGAGTTGCATAAGAATGAGAATAAGCATAACAAATTTTATGGTGCCATCAACTCCATTGCGCAATCCAGACAGCGGAGGCAATAATATTCTTCGACCATAGTTGTTGTTCCTCTTTCCAAATATTTAGAGCAAGATACTATGGTGGAAGTTCAGTCTTGATAGACCCTATTCAGATGGGATTTGGAGATGTTATATTGACATGGTTTTTACCTTAGCATAGTTTAAACCCTCTCAATTATTGTTTATGTCTTAGATGAATTGTACATTATTTTCAACCTTTCCTGCTATTTTAAGAAAAATAAATATAAAGGCTTGATTTGTTGGACTATTTCATGGTGATCCTGCACCATCAACTACCCTTTAATAACTTCACAAACCTTTCTTTGGTGCACAAAAATTTTAATAATGATAGTGGATGGTACAATAAAGTCGATGATAGTCATTTACTGTTCAAGTTTTATTCAAGGTCTCTTATCAAGTTTTGTTCAAGGTCTCTTATATATTGCATATGCATAGATTTTGTTATTGCATACCAATAGGGTCCCTGCAACTCTTTTACGTATACAGATGAAGCAGAATGTTTGATTGAAATTGTGAACCATGTGCTCTTTCCATTGTAGCTTACGACAGTTGAATATACCATTGTTATTGTTTGTTTTTTAACACTGAATCTGAAATGAATTAACAACAAAAAAATAACCAAAAAAAAAATCTATTAAAATACACCAGACTTCCGTTATAGTTTCATGGTAGACGTGTAATAAGTTGGATGCAGGACGAGGAGTGTTGACTGATGGAGTTATCTTCCCAAAACATGGATTCCCAATTGGCAGGTAACATGCCACCCAAGTGCCCAGTTTAGTGAACATGTCAACTTTAGTGAACACGTTAACTTTTGTATCATGCATAATGTTATTCATTCCAAAAAATGCAACAGATAGCAGTTCCTTTCTTGTTGGCATAAACTATTGTTTCCTATATTTTTCATGTTGTCTTGCCCATCTGTCTACAGATACTTATTTTTGGCATTGTTTGCAGGGATGGCAATGGGAAGACCATGGACAGAAAAAAGAAAGGGTGTCGAAACATCTGTTCCACAGAATGGAACACCTGCTACGAATTCAAAGGCGAATGGGACGGCCAATGTTCTCACCTCCGATGATGGTTTAGGGAATTCTAAAAGGCAACCACCATTGCCCTTTGCAGACTGGAATGATGGGATGGACACAATGAAGTTTGATGCCATGCAAGTAGAACTGCTAACGTAGAAGGTCGAAATGGCCCATGCTGAAAATGAAAGGCTAAAGGGGATTGTTTCTGATCTTGAATGGAGACTCATTGAAGTGAAAAGGAGATGTACCGAACTCAATAAGAAATGCACTGAACTCAATAAGAAATTCATGGAACTCAATAACAAGGTCATGGACTTGGACAATAAGAATATGAACCTTGAGCTGGAAGTACGTGGTTTGCAGATGGCGAATGAGAGACAGGAGGTAGTGCATGAGGCGTGTGCTAAAAACAACAAAATCATAAGTGACCAGATGCAGGGGATGCTAGATGTTTGTGCACAATGTGCTCAATACTGAAAACAGAGGTACGCGGAGGTGTTTGCCTTCGTAACCGATGAAGATGATGGGAATAATATGCCTCCCCTTACTCTGACCACTGGGGGAAACAAAAGTCATTTAAATACTCAACCTCTGCCTCTATAATAGGCTTGCACTATTACGAAAGTTTTGTAGATGTATACTGCCGATTCCTGTTTAATAAAATGTCAGCAGTGGTGCAGACTTTTTGTAATCAGACATATTCTTTCATTTAGGAAGACACTTTGTATGCTTCATGAATGGTTATTTTCAATAAACTTGATTGACCAAAGTTTTTCTTTCTGGTTCTTTTCTTCGAGAGCCCTTCTTGAACCAGTTGTAAAAATATATTAAGTGGCCTTGTCACCTTGTCAAAAAAAAAAGAAAAAGTGATTGACTTCACTTAAACATCAATGGTTAATGATTGGTTTGTTGTACACTTTTTCATGCTTTCTAAATGGTTCTATGTGGCTTTTCTACACGTCTTATATGATGAATGGTTTTCGCACTTCTCTTAATAAGTTAATATGACTTCCCAATCAGTGCTCGCAAACCAAGGTGGGTGAATCTATACCTAAAACCTAACTGTAGGTTAAAAGTTTTTTTATAGCGGATTTAAAAGAACCACTAATTGTATGATGGCAATTTTTCTTAACTTTCACTTGCTTATAATAGTTGCTTATAGAAGATTGAAAAATGCTTATTTATAAATGATGGATAAACTAAATCACAAGTACATAAGATAACCTGCTCAATGAGGTATTCTTCTGCATAAATATTAACTTCCACCTACTTATAATAGTTTCTTATTGAAGACTGAAAAAATGCTTATTTATAAATGATGGATAAACTGAATCACAAGTACAAAAGATAGACTGCTCAATGACTATTATTCTTCGTAAATATTAAGTATAGATCAATGAGTATTTAACTATTTAAGCTTTACCACATGAAAGGTCTGTTTTGGAGCCACAATAGGTTCAACCCACACAAAAAAGGTGTAGTATAACACGCATGTTAGTTATACTTGTATTCCGTAAACAAAGAAACTTAAATTGAAAGTAACACTTCATATATATATGTGACAAGTGTTATTCAGTCGTCTTCGTTGATTCGCTGACTGGTTGCCCACCAATTCCACGTCGTCGTGTCACAGTGAAATTGAATAACACGGCTTGTTAGTCGATTTTGCCATTTTGCGGGCATAAAGAAAATGGCAGCGTGCCACTCAGTGAATCAATGAAAAGGACTAACGCGGCGTGTTAGTCGATTTCACTGTTTCGTGAGCCTAAAGGAAATGGCAGACACGTCTATTGTCTCTCCACAAAGATAGTACGGATTGACTAACATGCATGTTACTAAAAAATGAACTGATATGGTAATGAGTTATATCTTATAGATGACCAGTGCCTTCTTTGCTGTTTAGGCTACACAGTCTTTCTATTTCTTCAGGACTTATTATGTAAACTTATGAGATAGATTTTAAACCCACCCCTTTTCGCAAGTCTGTCAGTTATTGTTTCTTATGAGATCTACTTCAATGTTTATATTGTAAACTGTTTGAATGAATTTAACCCTAACTTTAAGAGTCCATCCAAGGAAGGAATACAAGGAACAATTCCAATTCACAACTAAATCCTTTTTCATCCAAATCCACAATATTAAACAAAAAATTTCACTAGAAGAACACAAATAACCTTATCTCCTTTAGATAATATCACAAGCATCTGCTTGCAAAAAATGTAGTAATCGACAACATATACACAAAGGAAAAACAACCGATTGTATTATATTTCTTCATCAAAATAGTACAATGGTGAGCCTACAGCTATAATCTACTTCTTTTCTAATGATCCCTCTAATATTACAAAAATTCCCTCATTTATATGAGAGTATACATCTTCACCAAGAGGTGTGACTTTCCAGTACATAGCTACTAACTAATGCTTTTGTTAACAAATTGAAAGATAAACAAATTTAGCATCCCTACATGTTCTGTGTAGTTGTCATCCTTGTACATTACAATATCATTATTCATTCTCCTCATATCGATTTCAATCAGGAAATAATTGGAGAGAATGTGATTCACATAAGGTGACAAATCTCTGTCCTGATCCAATCCTACCACTGCTCGATCCTTGTCATTAATGAACTCTTGTTTCCATTGCTCTAGCGACACCAATTCACCAACATTGTAGAAAGAGGGCACCCTAGGGGTATTCCCATTGTCCAATCTCTGAAGCTCTTTTCTCAATCGATCTGCAAACTCATCATGTGACTTTAGGTAAGTCTTGTCTTCAATCCTCTCACCAGGAATCATTAGACTGTTATCATTCATCATCTCCTGCAGCCGTGATCTGAGCCTCTCATGCTCCCTCAAAGCTTTGGTCATCCCAGTGCATGTCTTCCAATAGTTCTCTGTGACCAACAACACACTCCTGAATCTATGTTCAATGATTTCATGAACAAACTTATCCATCTTCTACTACATTTTTTCTATTTGCCGAGATGACTTCTCTGCCTTCCTTCTCCAATATATTGCATCTGTCCAAGCATCCATACCATCTTGGTCAATACCATATGACATCCCTATTTCACTAGTGCCTGTCTCAATCTGCAGTAATCTTGCTTGTAGTCTTTGCTTGTCTTCATCACTTTTTTTCATATAGCCTCTTATATGTAGAGTTCTCCCTCACAAGAAACTCTATTTGATCTTGATTTAGTTTAGCCACATCTAATTTTAGTTTGGCAGTGATTCTACGGTCAGTCTTTCCAACTTGTTGTATCATCATATGTCCAAAATCTTCTTCTCTGTCAACCAGTGTGGGTCGCTTATCTTTAGGATAGATAGCCCATTGTAGAAGAGCTTTCTAATCTGGATCATATCCTGATCCCCTGAAGAGCGATTGACTAACCTATCACTAACACGCAAAACTAATGACTGCAATTGACTAACCTATCACTAACACATGAAACTAACGGCTACGATTGACTAACAGTTGTGATTTGACTACTGGCTGGCGGGCTTTTCCTTTTGGCATGCGAAACGACAAAATAGACTAACACGCCGCAAAACTAACAATTGCGATTGATTAACCTATCACTAACACGCGAAACTAACGGCTGCAATTGACTAACCTATCACTAACACACAAAACTAACAGCTACGATTGACTAACCTGTCAGTAACACACGAAAATAACTGCTGTGATTGACTAACAGTTGCGATTCGAGTACTGGGTGGTGGAATTTTTGTTAGGATTCCCAAAGATACTGAGAGGGGGGGGGTGAATCAGTATCTAATCGGTTTATGAATTTACTTGAATTAAAACATATAAAGCATATCAATACTGTGTACCGGTAAACCAAAAATAGTGCAGTAAACAAGAATAACAACAACCATATGAAAATCACACCATAACACAGTAGTTTAACGAGGAAACCCAGTGTGGGAAAAACCTCGGTGGGATTTGTGACCCACAATATTCACTTACTAGCCAATAAGGGAATATTACTGTTTTACAAGAGGGGCCTGCACATGTAGGAAGGCCAAGTGCCTAGAGCTCACTGCTCAATTACAAAGGAAGTCACACTGACTTACAAAAATGGATTATATAAATCCAATGTCTTGTACTGCTTCAAATTAGCATTTGTTATGCCACATCCAATACCGGTTTTAGCTTTGCTTCATACATAAACCCTTAACCTATAATTTGCATATTAGGTCTGCATAATTTCGCCTATCACCTTATTACTAAATGTTCTACAATGATCTCATACATATATGACTCATATTACAACTCGCCATGTCGGCTTACAATGATTTTACAATTAATTACAAAATATATTATCAACAAAATTATTGTCGGCTAGGATGTTGGTATCCATCCTTTCACTGTCGGTGTTTTGTGTGTCAGTGTAGAGTTTGTCATTGTCGGTGCCGGTATATTTGTCTTGCCGGTATCATATGATTACAAGGTTGCCATCAATGAAAAAACCTTCAATCACCTACAATTTCTCATTGGAGTGTGGATTTTCCAACAATCTCCCCCTTTGGCATTGATGGCAACACTCATGAGAAAAATAAAAAGTGTTCAAAAAAATCATATCCAAAAATAGTCTACCAAAAATGTCTTACCCAAACTGTATGCTCAAAACTGTGTGCTCCCCCTGAGCAGATGAACCATTTTTCTCATTCCTCTACTCCCCCTTTGACATCAATGACAAAGGTTGTCATTTGCTGTTAGTGGAGTCCTTCCTGATGGGTTCCTTTTCTAATAGTTGCCTCAACCTTCTTAACTCTTTTCCTTGATTGAATTTGGCTTTCCATAGTTTCAACACTACCAAATACTTTTTCTTTTGGTTCCTTCGGAGCTTCCAGGAGGACTTTTGCATAAGTTTCTATTATATTGTCATCAGTCTCATACCCCATTTCAGTAACCCAGATGGTTCTAGGATTAACTGCCTCCTTCCAAATTTCATCTTTCTTTATCACAAAATAGATTTCCTTTTGGTACTTATCCACAATAGCTTGTGATAGCCTTGCTCTTGTTTTCATTTGAGCCTTTAGTGCTCGAAAGTGCTCATTTATGGTTTTCTCCCTGTTCTCTCCCATATTGTTCTTTTGATTAGCTTTCCCATATCCTATGCCGGTATGTGTTTTGCATTGATTAGATAAGTACCCAAATCTTCCACAAACATAACATCTCACATTCATTCTGCAATTTTCTAAATTATGACCAACTTTGTTGCATTTAGAACATTGACTGGTGGGTGTATTAGTGTTCTGATAATTTCTAGATCTACACTGATTTTCTCTATGACCATACTTGTTACAGTTAAAGCATTTGCCATTAAAATTGTAAGCAGTAGGTTGTCTTACCAGTTTGCTATGATCATGATTGTTTGCAATACTAGAGCTTTCACTAGCTTCAAAGCCAAGGCCATTTGTATCAACATTAGGTTTCTGATTCTTTAGCATGTCACCAAGTTCTTCTGAACTTTTCTTGAATTTTTCTTTGTGATGATTTGCAGCAGTTAGTTCACTTTCCAAGATTCCTTTATGTCTTATGAGTTCAGTCCTGTCATTTTGTGTGTGCATTAGATCTATCTTCAACGTATCATTTTCATGACTAAGTCTTGTGTTTTCATTTCTAGCATCATTTAGTCTTCTAGCCAAGTCTTCTTCATTCTTCTTCCTATCTTCAATTTCTTTACAAAATCTCATAGTCATATCCTGCATCTCATTTTGTGTTGTACTGATCTCTTGTCTTAGCTTGTTTACTAGATCATTAAGAGTTTCCTTCTCATCATTCTCATTCTGCATCTTTTCACAAAGTTCTCTTCTCTTATTTCTTGAAGTTCTTGAATGATATCTTGAGCAGCCTTTAGATCATCTTCAAGTTTGATATTCTTCACCTTTTCTGCATCATAATCTGAAAGAGTTGTTTTCAATTGTTCTCTCAAGTTTTCCATCTCTACCAGTGACAAGATCTTCCTCAAGCTGTTAGGCTTCTAAAAATAGAGGACCAGGCTCTGATACCAATTGTTAGGATTCCCAAAGATAATGAGAGGGGGGGGGGTGAATTAGTATCTAACCGGTTTGTGAATTTACTTGAATTAAAACATGTAAAGCATATCAATACTATGTACTGGTAAACCAAAAATAGTGCAGTAAACAAGAATAACAACAACCACATGAAAAGCACACCATAACACCGTAGTTTAACGAGGAAACTCAGTGTGGAAAAAACCTCGGTGGGATTTGTGACCCACAATATTCACTTACTCGCCAATAAGGGAATATTACTATTTTACAAGAGGGGCTTGCACATGCAGGAAGGCCAAGTGCCTAGAGCTCACTGCTCAATTACAAAGGAAGTCACACTGACTTACAAAAATGGATTATATAAATCCAATGTCTTGTACTACTTCAAATTAGCATCTGCTATGCCAGATCCAGTACCAGTTTTAGCTCTGCTTCATACATAAACCCTTAACCTATAATTCTCATATTAGGTCTGCATAATTTTGCCTATCACCTTATTACTAAATGTTTTACAATGGTCTCATACATATATGAGTCATATTACAACTCACCATGTCGGCTTACAATGATTTTACAATTAATTACAAAATATATTATCAACAAAATTCCTGTCGGCCAAAGTGTCAGTATCCATCCTTTCATTGCTAGTGTTCTGTGTGCCGGTGTAGAGTTTGTCGTTGCCAGTGCTGGTATATTTGTCTTGTCGGTATCATATGATTGCAAGGTTTCCATCAATGACAAAACCTTCAATCACCTACAATTTCTCATTGGAGTGTGCATTTGCCAACACTTTTCCTTTTGGTACGTGAAACAACAAAATAAACTAACATGCTGCGAAACTAACGACTACGATTGAGTAACCTGTCACTTACACGTGAAACTAACGGCTGCGATTGAGTAACTTGTCACTAACACTCAAAAATTACAGTTGCGATTGACTAACCTTTCACAAACACACGAAACTAACGGTTTTGATTGACTAACCTTGAACTAACACGTGAAACTAACGGTTACGATTGACTAACGGTTGCGATTCGAGTACTGGTTGGCGGACTTTTCCTTTTGGCACACGAAATGGAGAAATATACTAACACATCGCGTTAGTCCTTTTCACTGATTCGGTGACTGGCTAGCCCATATACCAAGTGTTCAATCCAAGGAGAGAAAATTGACATTCTTGCATCATCATGAAGGAGATAAAATTGTCTTCAATCCAAGTGTTCACAATTTACACATATGCATTCCATATCTCACATCTTAATTTCATTGCATATCAATATTGCATTATTATAGAAATCAATGCTATTCCTTTTAGAGAAGACTTAATATGTATCACATGTTTAGAGAAAGTATTATATTTATTAGATTATCTGCATTCCATATCTCACATCTTAATTTCATTGCACATCAAAATTGCAATGCCTATGACATGTTTAGAGAAAGGATTATATTTATTAGATTTAAATTAACATATAAAGTGTATTGGTTTGTAGACATATAAAGTGCATAGAGACAAACATATAAATTGTAAACATAACCGAAACAAACATATAAATCGTAAACATTCAAGACAAACGATGTTCAAAGATCGGCTATGTAACCATAGAAATTAACTGTTTTATAGAAATAGCATAGTCATATAGGAGCAGTTGTACAATTTTAATTAGAGGACCTCCTCTGCGTTGGGAATCTACTATGTATCCTCACAAACCTCCATGCTAGTCGTGGACTACCATAACCTATGAAAATAGGGGTGTAGTCCATAATAAGCAGGTTCCATGGAAAGAATGCCGTGACATCCTTGATACTATCATCAAAGTATGGCACCAGGGACTGTCCACATCTCCAATGGGGTCTGTCGGCACAGATTATGTGAATTTGGGGGAGTCTGGGAGAGTAACTGGCTAGTACGCAAGGGCAAAATACACTGGCCATAGTCGCCTATACAAAGCGACTTTCAATGGAGTCAACAATCTGGTGAATGAGATCACGTCTTCCATGTCGATGGTGTACATATTGTCCTTAGTATAATGTCTTCCCATTCGAATGGTCCACTCAACGGCCCGTCTGGGAGTTATTGTTCAGATAATATCTGAAACAATGATATCTGGGAGGCACTGAAATAGGGCAGACTCCTCGTTGTTCTCTGCCAACCTCTCCAGCAATCTGTAGATACATACGATAAGAGTGTTAGTAATTAACTATAACATTCAATAAATGTAAGACATAAGAGTATCAAGCACTAAAAAAATGCAAGACATAATCACACCATAAGAGTATTAATTATTTAACTAGAGCATTCAATAAATTGAAGACATAAAAGCATAATACTAAAAATTAAGTTGCATAAAACTTGTGCCCGTCGCCCGAAGTGTATGTGAACACCATTTAGTGATAAAACAAGGTGAAAAAACAATGGACCTGTATACAAAGATACATTATAAAATATGGTTAGGGAAAGTTATAGTAAACATTACAACGCAACTACAATAAACAAAGTTGTTCAATATTATGCAACAGGTTGAATGAAGAATGGCTAAACATCAAGCACATATATGACATAGTTACAAATAGAAAGCTTGATATGAATAAATAATACCAAAATTAGTATTAGCAAGGATCATTGTGTGATCCCTCTCCATGTAAAAGACCATCAAAAGCCAATCACCGACGAGGACTCCTATGGCCAGGTGTTGAGGGGGTGCCGAACACTATCACACATAAGTGTGTATCACTTTCACTGACTACAAGACATAACGACTAAATAAATGCGTACAACATTCACATGTTTAGAAACCACTTACAAGTGACACTAGAGTACCAACCTGTATCAGACACAACCGATGCAGTGGCAAGGACATGCGGTTCCCGTGCTTGGTCCAATTGCCTCTTTCCCCTTCTCCTCCTAGAAGTCTCAAAGGGGAACTCAAAGGTGACAGGCTACTGAACATCATGACAGATCTCACTCCTAGTACTATGCCTATGTTGCCGCCGATTGTGATGATAGACCTGACTTGCACTGAACCAAGGCCACATACATTCAGTGGTTGTATTGGCTAGATTGGTAGACAGTCTAAAATCAAATAACATGGCACTGACATTCTGAAGATCAGCCATGAACCTATCCAGACAGCCTACAAATTCCATTAGTTTATCACCTGCACCCGACATTGTTTGCAACAATATGTTTAACTTTCTATTTTCTTCATTCCACATTACGGTGTCCACATCCTCTGAATTTGTATGTGCATTAGAAATGGTATCGACGACAGGTTCAAGTGTTGGGTTTTCATTAGTATTAGCAGACGTTGGAGTCGACATAGGAATAGGATTTGTATGAAACAAGATCTTAGGGTGAAGTACACATCTTTTAAGTTAGCAAAAATAAACATTTACGAACATCCACTTACTCGGAACACATGAATCATGGAATGAGTTGTTCATCATTGCAACAACCTTCAACGCATGCTTGTACATGTTTCCTCATAAACTCCATAGATATTCACAGATGTAGAAGTGATCCCCAAATTTCCTAACCACATACCAGTTGCATGAGGACTGACTTTGCACCCAGTACCATCCAGGAGTAGTGTCATCTGGAACACAATCAGCATCAAGAATTGCCTTTTCCCTCTCCATACTAGTTTGCAAATGTGTCAACTTGTAGTTTTTGATAAATCCAAAATGCTGCAATTCTCGCTTATGATGGTAGAATGGTTCCACTTTATACACAAGTATAAAATAAAGATTGTCCATCCTCCTCGAGCACGTCTTTTTATCATCTCTTAGGTGCAGTGACTTCAATTTACCATGGTATGATTCGATGGCATTATTTGTGTCCTGGTTAGCATGAGCGAAATTCCTGAAGTTTTTCGCCCACATGGCTGGCAAAAAAAATAAAATTTGAAATAAAGAAATTAAAAATAGGAGTAGGATGTCAACTACCAAACGACAACCAAAATGGGTAACAAGTCATAAAGCCACCACTCAAATGTAATGTCAAACTCACCAATATGACCTTCTCCTTGACACCATGTGTTGTAGAAGTACTCTAGAAAACGTGGCTGATCACTAAATTTGGCAAAGAAAGTGTGTAGCTCCTCCATAGTGCTCTCTTCACTTTCATACATTGCCATCATTATCGCCCCTAGATGGTGAAAAATGTCCATTTCTCTTTCCTTCGTTGCATACTTGTACACATTCTTCAACCATGCTCGATGCACGTGCCAAATACAAAGTATGACACGACATTCAAAAATAGCCCTGTTATGAACAAAATGTTTAATTGGGCTGAGCCAGGAGCGTGGTCATATGAAATAAAATGTAGAGCAGCGTATCAAAATGTTTGATTTCATGTAGACAAAATATCTCTCTTGGACTTACTCTATCGCTTGAATCTCTGTACTCACATCATCTGTGATAAATGCACTGATCCTCCAATCAGGCCTCTTTTCATTTCCTCATCTCCGCAACTCCATCAACCACACCTGGATATCCTTGATCTTGTTCCTTGATGTCATAGCCCATGCAACAGGCACCCCCGATTGCTGCTCATCAAAGATAAGACACGAATACAATTGATACTATTTTAAACAACAAATAGGAAGATCATGACCATCCACAGATCAAATGCGCTGCATGAAAATAGGTTAAGTTCGAAGAGACATACCCCGTATTTGTTTGTTGTGAATGTCGAACCCATTGAGATGATTGAATCATGTGAGAATCGTACCATCATGTCAAGCATCCAAGCCATTTGTATTCCCATAATGAAAGGTCTGTTGACACCTTGTGGCTACTGGAAAAAAAAGAAATTTGCCTCATCCTATTTTTTCCATTCTAAGATGCTAGTGGCAACGTGCACATGCTTTCGTGACTGAATAGAACGGACCCTCGTAACCGCATTGATAACATCCTTGTGTGTCATGAATGAATCTCTCTTCTTCAACATGTCAAGAAAAATGGGATCATCAAGATGTCTGTCCATAATAGCATCAACGCTCACATCCATCAGCAACAACCTCTCTATATATGCTTTGCATTCATCAGAAAGGTTTGGTACAAATTGAGAGCGTAGCTCATTTTTGGTATCATCGACACCATGACAAGCTTCACCATTCTTGTCTACATGCAACGATTTCTTCAATATCAAGATGGCCACATCTAGCCTACCATATAACACCTTAACAATGAAGTGGCATGCACAACCTCTATTTTTCTGATATGTTCGTGCATGCTTCTTATTCGGCGACTTCTTCCTATTGTCTTCTGGTCCATATGAACACCAATACCTTCAAAAAACAACTCTGCTATTATCAACAACAGTCATAATGTCATTAAACATAGACAAAGAATAGGAAAGAATGTGTCTATGAACTAGCTGTACATCTTTGTTCTATGCATGTTGTGCAGAGTACTATCATGCTCAGTGTGTTGCTTTCGAAGGAATTGGGTTTCAACACCTTTGCGCAACAATTCCCCTCTCATGAATGCATCCAATCTACCCAGTGGAATTGTTGCACACAGGTCTGTCGTTGAATCATTTTTGACACAAATTGGTGTCCATTGAATATCCCTTGAACAAAAATGACGCAAACCTTCACCACCAACTTGAACTTCCAATATCATAATGTCCTGCCATTTTCGGTGTTTTCCCATTCTCATCTTGCACATATCAGAGAAAGAAAGATATATCGTAAACATTAAACAACCACACTGATGATATCTTCAGTGTGATACTATTTTGAGATATTAGTTGATGGCAAATGTGTTTGCCATGATATTGGTCGCTTCCCACAAATGACCAAAGCTACTTTACTGTCAGCCTTCATCTTGTTAGCACATATTTTTACAAAATAGTTTTGTGCTATATATGGACACTTTTAGTTTCATCGTAAGAGCATTTACTGGTGGATTGTATGTACAGGTGATATGTTGTAGTATCTTCATGAAAAAGCATCCTTTTAGCATATTGAAGGGAATGTTGAGTGATATGTTGAGTGTTCGACAAGTCTAATTTGAGCTATAGTAGCCGAGGCCATTTGAAATATGCCTCCAATTCACTTGACCTTTGTTCATACTCATCGGTTTAAATCTGACAGATGAAACAGTGTGAAGAAAATCCGCGAGCTCTATCAGCACAACCTCTGTCGATGACTAACATGCGTACGTCATTGGGAGGTCCTAATTTATGTTACCCTAATACCTGATGCACCAAATAAAGAAGGCGACTCTATCAGAAAGACTTTCTCCGATAAAGCAGTTCCAGTCAAGAAAGGAAGAAGACTCATTAGGATAACATACATCATCGGGGAGATTATTTTCTAGTATGTATCAGACCCTGTGGGATAGTTAGGATCACTAATATTCAAGGTGGATGGTTCATTTGTTCAAAATTGTAAAATTTTAATTATCGGCATAAGTAGTCTCCATGAAACAACACTGGCAAGCAAAAGATGGATTATTGGCATAACATGTACCGATAAATCAGAGGGTGGATTCCTTGAGGCACTTAAAAAAACTGAGCACGGTGCATGCTCTTGAAAATGTCATACCATCAGGATAGCTTTTTCCAATGAGGCATAAGGTGTAACTTATGAACCTATCGGTGTAACTTGTAATGATAAGGCAATGCGGATCATGGATTTATAGCATTGGGAGATCAGAAGTAATGAGAAAAGTCTATCACGATACCTGATGACTGAAGGGAACCGAAGGTGGGTCCATCGGAGAAAAAGACCATATCAGGATAGTGCAAAAATAGTTAGATCGATCCCCAATGACATGGAGAATCGGAAGGCGGAACCATCGGTATTACCTATACTGATAAAACAAACTCAGAAGCATAAAGCATAAAAGTGCATCAGAGACTCATCGGGACTTCGGGAGGAATAGAAAATGGCTATTCTGACCCTCAATGAAGATAAAAGTGTTTGCGGGAATATCAGTGTAAATCATACCGATAAAGTAAACATTAAGTCAAGACTCATTGGGACATCGGAAGAAGAAATTTTATGCTATGCCGAGTCCAGATAGGACTATTAAGGCAGATGGAGAGTTGCTAGGAGTTCTTCGAGGTGATTTATGTTGATAACGCAGGGGACTTAGTCACAATGCAGACTGGTATATTGAGACCATCAGAGCATTCGAGGGACATAAATTGAACTATACTGATACTCGATGGGACATATCGAACTATGTTTCGACTATCGGGAGTAGTCTCAGTCTGCTATACTGAAACCCGGTCAGTAATGACTAACACACGTGTTAGTCGCGCATTTTACACTATTGATTCTGCAGTTAGTGGTTGCTATTGACTAACCTATCGCTAAGACACTATATGAAATGCCCATTGGGCTGAAGGTATTCTGACTCCAAAACAGACCTTTTGTACACTGTGTTAGTGATAGTTTAGTCAATCGCAGCCGCGCGTTAGCGATAGGTTAGTCAATCGCAGAATGTTGGTCGCAAAATGGACGGTGTAAAATGGACCACTAACACATGTGTTAGTCATGGGGACTTCGAGAGGATTAGAAAAAGGCTACTCCAACCCCTGATTAAGATAGAACTGCCTGTGGGGATATCGGTGAAAGTTATACCGATAAACTAATCATTTAGGGCTAAAGCTATTCTGGCTCCAAAACAGACCTTTCGTACAGCGTGTTAGCGACAGGTTAGTCAATCGCAGTCATTTATTGCAAAATCGACGGTGTAAAATGCGCGACGAACATGCGTGTTAGTCAATCTGTACAATGATTTTGCATAACAGTTTGAAGCTAATAGAGAGATTGAAGCAATATTAAACTATAGAAAAGGCAAAACTAACAACTGTAGATCAATACTTCATGTGATAGAAAATTTGTATTTGAATACATCAATACTTAACAAACATTGTGTTAAAAAATTGGCAGTAGTGTGTAAGAGGCATTGGTTCTTTACAAATTGTAATGTCCACCATCCCTCATCAGTACATGTAGATCAAAATGACATCTTTAAACATAAAAATATTGGCTACAAAATGACCATCGAAGGCGCTCCATGCACCTACAATGGTGAGCCATTTCTAACATAGTGTCAGCTGACACTTTGTCATATTTACCATGACAAGATGTTTTATAACTTATCTGGTAACTACCTAAAATATTGCTACTGCTAATTTTACAAAATTAATCCTATTGTCCACAATAGGGTCATAGAAGTGTAGCAAGTGACAATGCAAAACAAGAAATTGTAGATAAACAACAAAACTAACTCCCAATGTATTGGAGTATGACACCCATGTTCTCTCCAATCTCCATTACTTTGACAGCGGCTGGTGCCAAGAGCCTGTTATCATCGGAGTTTAGTAGTCTACGAAAGGGATCTAGATTCCCATTCCTCACCCCTACCCTAAACACCTCCCATGCCTCTTGGATGAAGTTCTTCCTCCTCTCCCATGCTGCCCTTTTTTGGGCAATTTCCCTCGTCTTTAGTGTCTGACTCCTCCAATTCAGAGGAGATGTAGTTGGTGTGGTTAAAATAGATGTCGAGGGTGCTTACCCAACAATCAGATTCCAACTCTAGAATGGCATTTCCCAGGGCCTTCCCATTAGATGGGCAGACAAAGCCGTCGATCCTTTGTATGGTTGCTTCCTTTGAATCGAATATGTCAACCATAGGGCAAATGATAGCCTCATAAACAAACCCATCACACCAGTGTCGATTAGCACCCAATATACCATTAGCCACCTGCTATACATTCTTGAGCACATCGTTTGCTTGAAATAGTCAACTGCATTGGGTCTGGATCGATTCCTCTCTACACAGGCAACTGACACCAAAATGATGCACCATCGGTTCAGATCGAGACTTCTAGGATTAAGACTACAATCTGAACTATTCCTTATATAAAGTTTCAAACTTTCTAGAGAAGTCTAAAGACCAGAAGAGGCCCGAATTCCAATCAAGGTTCATCCAAACAACATATCTTTACTATTATGAGAACTTGTCAAGTTCCCTACTCCTACGTACTTTATCTAACCGGCCTAATACGAATGTGCCAAAGTGCATGAAAAAGCACAGAGGTCTCCGGTTTGTCCTTCCACTAAGGTATGGCCTACGTCTAGCTAAAATGAAGCTCCAGATGAAACCACATTGGCAAGCCAAAGGAGGATTATCGGCATCACTTATACCAATGAAACAGAGCAGGGACTCATTGGAGCACATTAAAAAATACTCAACTTGGTGTGCACTTTTTGAAAGATCATTCCATCGAGATAGCTTGTTCCGATGAGGAAGTAGGTGATTGATTTCTATAGGCTTGCATCAGCTTATCGACAAAGTATATAAATTTCTATATCCATGACGTATGAAACCATCGGTATAACTTGTAACGAAATGGCCAAGCTTATAACATAGTATCAGGAGATCAGAAGTAATAAGAAAGTTTTATCCCGATACCCGATGACTAAAGGAAACTGAAGGGGAGCCCATTAGAAAGAAGAACCATATCAGAGTAGTGCAAAAATTGCTAGACTGATCCCCAATGATATGGAGAATCAGAAGTCTGAGCCATCAATATTACCTATATCGATAAAAGAACTTGGAAGCATATAACACAAAAGTGCATCGGGAATTCATCGGGATTTCGAGAGGAATAAAAAAGGGCTATTCCGACCCATGATGAAGATAGAAGCATTGGTTGGAGTATCGGTGTGAGTTATACCGATAAAGAGAGCATCAAATGAGGATTCATCAGGATGTCAGAAGAAGAACTTTTATGTTATGTCGCGACCTGATAGGACCATGGTAAGTGCGAGGAGTACTATTGTCAAATTCTGATTCCTTCCTATTCCTCCCTGTAAGAAAATTTTAATAACTCTATTTGTATATAAAGAGTACATGAAGAAAATAGAATTCCAGACTAACATATAACAAGGTTTCAACAAAACCTTCTACACTTCGAACTTATCCAAAGCTCAAGTGGGTATACCTTTTGTGAATACTTTCACACTTTTAAATTGAGATCCATAGTAAACCAATGCTAAAAACCTATGGACTTAATCACCTCAATAAAATTGAAACATTAAAGAAAACTTATGCTCATTTTTAGTATTTGATCCCAAGAAAGATAAAAAGAATTCCATAACTGATATCAGTGCCTTATCCAGGCTACAGAGTCACCTAAATCAAGAAAGAGTTTCAAAACTGAATATTCTCATACATTTCATCACTTCGGCTTTCATGAACCCCATACATGCCTGACATATATATGGGTTCTTTCCCTTTAAACTAAAACCATTTATCAAATTCAAAGCAACGAACTAATGAATGCACAACAGAAGACAAAGAAGATTTAGGCCTGGAACTTTGATCTGTATATTTATATTCATTTTGAAAATTTTACATGAATCAAGGTAATTCCAGAGAGAACCAGAAACACCATAGATATATTTCAACAGAGTTTCTTTACAAATTCTTGTGATGATTTTTTCTAAGTCCTGGTATCCATTTATAACAATATGGATGCAAACAAGCTTCAGACTTTCCTAGGAAAAGTTTGTTACAACCATGATTCCCGCTGAAAAAGGAAAGAAAAATACAATCATTTTATTTCCTAATGGTCTTTTAAGTTTGTTGTTTTGCTGCAACATCTTCTAACTGTTGTGGGACTTCCTCTTCTTGTACTACATATTTGTTTTTCTACTCTTGGAACACGTCATCACTTGGCCAGGAGAAGCTAACAATCTTCTTTTTCATCTTATTTAGCCTTTTCCATGTGATTCTCAATTTCCCAACCTCTATCTCCACAAAACCATAATGTGACTTTGCTTTCTCAATCTCCTCAACTATCGTAATAAATAAAGACGTGTCATCTGTATTAATGACCTCATTTACCCTCTTCGACAAGTTATACCCCAGCTCATCAAGCCATGCCTTTTCCTCTTTCAGCTAATTTGGACCAACAAAACCCTCGGGAAACAACTCATACTTGTGATCAGAATATTTTTTTCTATATATGTGGGCTTTTCTCTTCACACTTGCCCTTTCTTCTGCTAATCCAGTCATCCCTTTTATTAACTCACAAGTGGATTTGATATTGGCATCAACCTCTGCCTCTACATGAGATGAACACATAAGTTCCAACTCCACTCCCCTAGCCATCCACTTATTCAGAATTGGCTCTAAAGTGGCCTTATCTTCTTTCAAATCAGTCAAAATATTCAAAATCCTTTTCATGAAAATGTATACAATAGAGGCTCTAACTGAGTCAGCAAATTTCAAAATTGTACCTCTGACCTTTTCTTCATAGTTGCTTGCAAGTAAGGCCTGACCCTGTTTAAACTTTTCCATCTCATCTTCTATGGTTTCAGTTGCTTGGAAACTAGAGGTCCTGGAGAAGGGGGAAATTCAATGATAGGACTGGTGGGTGGGGGTCTTGCTAGAGAAGATGAAATCATTAAAGTAGAGGACTCACCTTTCTGGTACTGCCCTCCCAATTGACTTTGTAAACTAGAAATGATGCTATCTCGGTTGGCTATATCTCCTTTGGCCTCATTATAAGCCTTTAAAATTGTTTCCAATTTTACCTGGAGATCAGCTCTCTCCTTAGCTTCTTTCTCAGCCACCGCCACATTGAATTTTGCAGTTTCTAGAACTGTGCTAGCAGCTTCCACCACTTCAGTGTCCTGGACTCTCTTCACTATCATACCTCCTAGGTAGCTGGATTCTGAGGTGTCCTTCCTCCTTCTGCTCTCATCCCTCTTTAGGGACCACATAACCAAAGCAACATTATCCTTACTGAATGGCACTCCTTCTAGGGGCTTGGTTTCTTTCCTTACTGCTTCAAGTACTAAGGCATCTGCTATGTCCCATTCAGGAAGGATTAAAACACTAGTCTTTGACACCATTTCTCTCCCCTTTTCAGGAGTAATGGATTTGAATTATGCCATCATTTCTTTCTTCACCTCTTCCTCCATTGTATTTGCATCTTTGTGGGGTTGCTCATTATTTTTCTTCTCACATCTTGCCTTAAATTGCTCAATGTTTTGTTTCCAAACAAATTACATAAAGGACCTTGTTGTAACAAAATTATTATCATTCAGGAACTCCTCACGAGCTTGTTTGATAGTAGGGTCTATCTCCTTTCCTTTGAATTCATCTACAGTCAAATTCATCTCAACACTCGGTGGCTCTTCAGGCATTCCCTCTTGTGTTTCCTCATAAGTGTAGGCAATCTCCCCAAGACTTCCTAACTGCAACAATTGCTCTGCCGCTGCCTATTCATCTCCCACATGGATAGGGGATTGGGAGGGAGAGTATAGAGGTTCACCTGTTTTCACCTCTTTGCCTACCCTTTGCCTTTTAGGGGAGTTTTGGATGTCAGTGACATCTTCTATTGCTCTCTTTCCTTTTGAACTAGAGGGCTCACCAGTTACCAACACTAGCACACTATACCTTGGCTTCTTATGCATCATATAATCACCCAGAGGAATGGCCTTGGCAAAGGCAGGCTTGGCTAAAACCAACTTAGCCCTTTTAGGATTGTTCCTAATTATAAACTCCCTCTTCTCCTTCAATGTCTGCATTAGGTGCTCAAAATAAAGAATTAAGAATTTAATTTTCTCCTAAAAGGGAGTAAAACTAGACAGAGGATCATAACCACCATCAAATTGGTGAATAAAATCAAGAGCCTTCTTGTATGCTGCCCATTTTTCTTTTCTCAATTCTTGCTCATCTAGATTGAATTCATTTCTGCTCACATCCTCAGGAAAATGGAACTGATGTGGTCTACCTTTACATATTGCTCTCTTTCTGAACATACTATTGAAGAAATCTTTAGGGTCAGCAAATCTTGGTACTGCAGTAGGCAACCTATATGGTTGAAAGAAATCATCAAAATGTTTCCGGCCACCCTTGGTAATTACAAATTGATGAGCAATGGTGATGGTAGGGAAAATGGTCCCTTTTCCCTTTTTGTTAACTCTGCCTCTTGGACACCCCCGATTTGCCTTAGGATCTCTACAATTCCTATCTTCAATGGGACTTGATAAGGAAGAAAATATGGAGTTCCTCTGAATCCATTAACTCTAAACACCATAGAGATAGGGTATAAATATACATCACCCCAGTTGTGCACATTCTTGATACCTTTAGCAAATTATTTAGGCCTAAGGAACTCTAGGAGGGACTTAGGGATCCTAGGGTTTTGTTGGCACAAGAGAATCCTAAGCCTAGATGCAAAGCATCTGTCAAACTTCAAGTAACTGGCATCCTCTCTATCCCAAGAAAAAATTGTGCTCCATAATTACATAGGCATCTCTTCACCATCCTTTTCCTTAACCAGATCCATTTCATTAGCAAAGTAATCAACACCTTTACATAAAAACATATGCATGAGAAGAGAGTACCACCCAAAAGGTCTATCTACCTTACCATTTTTAATCCCTATCACCATGCATGGATTGCATCAGTGAGATAAGGTGCATAATCAAAAGATACTGCCAGAGAGGGGTTTAAGATCTGTGTTATCATTAGCATATAGTGAGTTGGCATAGTGGTTTCAACATCTTCCCCAAAAATCTGACAAAGTGACCAATACATGCCTTTAGCCGTCAAAGTAAAAAAATTCAGAAGAAGGGTTCCATTGTACTAGGGTCTACAACAGTTAACCCTCCTATTTTGACAGAAAATTCTTTCAAAGGGACACTCCTGAGGTGATCTCTCTGCACATTGTAGACCTGTGCAAGTGTATCAAAATTGATTGGCTCTAAGTAGTTTGATACCTCACTGAGCTTAAACACCTTCCTAAACTCATCATCGTTAATCTCAATTAAGGCTCCCCCATTCACATTTCTCACACATTTAGCAACAAGGTCATAATTATTTGCAACCTGGGTTAATAAATCTACATCCATAAAAACCCCAGGGACTATGAGCTTTCCCACATCTAATTCCCACATATTGTTCATTGGAGCAAAGGAATGTCTTTGGCCAAAACCCACCTTGAAGAGTCCCAGCCCTGATATCCTTATCTGTGAATCCCTCAACTAGTTCCCTTTGTCATACAAACCATCTCCAATTCTCAAACAGGGGGCCTTGGGCACTAATTCTTTGATCTTAGTAGCAACATTTGTAGACATGGTTAATTGTTCCAAGAAATCATCACATATAGCTCTATCTTTATAATTCAATTTCCCTGTGAAATCTCTTCATGGTGCCATCTTGAATTATAGGTATTTCAATTTAAAACTCAAACAACGCTCGAATAATTTAAACACCCGATGAAACCAATTCGAACTGTAACTTTCAAAATGAGTGCAGAACTTACTTGTTGCCTGAACAAACTCGGTTTGCACAATGGTTCCTTTGCAAAATTCCTTGAAATGATATTAAAATTTCGTTGATGTCATGCTTAATAGGGAAACAGAGCATTGAATTGCGACATTAATCCACATGCTTCGGCAATCAATTCACAATTGAATTTAAAAAACAGATCCAACGAACCACAAAGGAAATCTCATTGTCCTGTCTTTTCGCTATTTCACGAAGATTAAAAACCGCGCATTTGCTCAATCTTTACTCTCCACGGTGACCGCTAATCCTTTTCACTAACCGTCTGAAGTCCTCACCGCAAATGGTTTTCGCTATTTCACGAAGTTTAAAAACCTTGCATCTTTGGGCTGCGAAACAACGCTCATCATTGGTGTCTTTCGAGATGTGCAACCTTTAACCTTTAACTTGCCTTATTGATTGCCAGTAGATAGCTCTTATATGTCAACCATTTATTCATCCAGGACTGCCACATATTTTACTTAACCATGATAAATTACCTTTTGCCTTATTGATTTCCGGCATCCAATTGTTTTGCCACATCATCCGCCATGTAACCGCCAGCTCATTTCTCCATTTTGTGAAAGGTAAATTTCATGTTGCTTTTGGCTGCGAATCAACGTGGGCCATCTGATCAACTCCAAGTTGATCGGCCTTTAAAAACTAGGACTAGTCTAATCTGTCAGGCCCACCATCCTTTCTCTACTTCACAAAAGATAAACTCCATGTTATTTTGCCCAAGGAAATAACGCAGACCGTTAGATCCTTTTCAAGATGCACCTTCTTTACTTTCCACGTTATCCTCACGCTAGGCCCACTTCCCTTTCGTTGGTTCACGAAAGATAAACTCCAAGCATCTTTCCTTTACGAAACAACGCGAGCCATTGGATCAACTGGAAGATATCATCCGTTAACCTTCATTCTTTAACCCACCAGCCGAGCCTGCCAATCTTTTCGATGTTTCGTGAAAGGTAAACTCCACACATTTCTTTCATGTGAAACAACGCCAATCGTCATATCATCTTTGAGATGCGTGGTTTTTAACCAAGGGATCCACCTACCTTTCAGGCCCGCCATTCTTTTCGCTGCTTCGTGAAAGGTAAAGTTCGGGCTATTTTCCTTTGCAAATTCACGCACACAGTCGGATCTACCAGAACTTGCATGGTTTTTATGGGACTCGACAAAGAACTAAAAACTTAGGAAAAGGGCGCAAAATAAAACATTAATAGAGACCCGCCTAAGGCAAAAAGTAATTCATGACGGACCGACCCTTCCACTTAAGTGGAAAAGTAACATAGAAATAGAATGCGGGGATTCCAAGACATAAAAAGGGTAAATTTCAAAAACCCTAAACCTTCAGACAGATAGTATGGATTGACTAACACACGTGTTAGTTGCGTGTTTTACACCGTCGATTTTGTAGTTAACGGTTGTGATTGACTAACCTCTCACTAACACATTGTACGACATATCTATTTTGGAGCTAGAATAGCCCTGGCCTCAGACCAATAACTTAGAGGCAAGATGAAGTGCTAAGCACAATTTTGCAGATTTTAGCAGACTATGGAACAAAATCACCCAAAAGTCAAAACAGTAATAACAAGGAGTTCATCAAGATAAGTTGTGCTGATAATGCGGTGGTCTTAGTCGGAACGCGGACTAGTATATTGAGATCATCGAGGTATCAGAGGGATAATAAATAAACTATACCCACACCCGATGACTTAAGTAAAAGGAAACCAAAGGCGAATGCATCGGAGAGAGTTATGCCGATGGAGTGTTAAAAAAAAAGGCAAAGATGAGACTGAAGTGATGCCCATCGCAATGAAATGAACCATCGGGATAAAGAAAAAATAGCTATTCTGAGACCCGATAAGTGGGTCGGGGTAGTTTGTTCCGATCAGAAAGCAAAAAGTGGTAAAGTAATAACAACCAGTGCCAAACATTTGAATCATCGAGAGGAGTGTCGCTGATTAGCCGTTGGTTTTCGTAATGAGAAGAACTGACCGTGACAACATAGTTTCCATTAAATGCATAAATTGAGTACATTCATTGCCGCATGAAGCAAATCTGACAAAGATTGCAATAATCAATTACAAAGATTGCAAATCTGTCCCAAATAGTCGATATTGCAGAGCAGCCTTTCTCATGAAGTAATTGCAAAAAGATATTAAGTTCTTACTGAAACAATTTCTGAGTTACTAACTATAGAGTGAAATAATTTGCATAAATGGAGGGGTCAGGCTCAAAAGGGAAGTGAAAAGTTGCCGAAGTATCGAGTACCGCAACAAAGAAATTATAAATTAGGACATGATAGACCAAATGGGATCTCCAGGAGCTAGGTCACGTAGAGCTAAGACAAATTTGCCTATCCGTGAGCAGTCAGAGGATAGATACAAAGAGATTGGGGATATATTCACCACAGTGCGAGGACACAACCTGTTCCTTTTCCATTACTTCCACAAGGATGAGCCCACGCCAATTTCAAATCCATGGAAAAGGGGTCTCGGTAAACTTGTAGTACCCAATGTGTTTGTGAATATTGATTTGTTGAAGCTTTTAGTAAGAAATTATAATGCAAACAAGCGATGCATTATTTTGCCTGATGGGACTGCTCTAGTGCATTTTGCAAAGGCTATAATTCAAGAAGTTTTTGTAGTAGATTTGGAGGCGGAATTGCCTTTATCTTTTGTAGATTTGGAAGAAGAGTACAGGAAGATGGACACTACATACCAGGGCTAGAACCTCGCTGTCCATAAAGCAGAGAAGAGGAGGCTAATAGAGGAAGAAGGTCCTCCATATGACATGACTATTTTTAAGAAGTATCTACATTATACATATATGGCTTGTGGTCAGGTGGGAGGAGTTGAAGCTCCTGATGTGGCAAACATAGGACCACTTGTTCTAGCAATAGAAATTCAAAGGCATGAGCCTAGGGCATTTGAATTTGCTTCTTACCTGGTAGACAGATTGCATGAAGGTTTCTTAAACCTGAAAGACAATCCAGATAAATATTTCAAGCACTACTCATTGTTAATGCATATCATTTTATTTTATGGGAGAATTAGAAGGTTATGGCCGGAAGAATTGAATGTAATACAGTTGGGAAAGATGGAAAGGAGAAACCAGTGCAATTATGGGTTTCCCTTTGGGATTACAGGTTTGGGCATTCTCATTACCTTAAATTTGAGGAGTTCTTTGTCAAACTAGTTTTCTTTCTCTTTGGTGAGACTCGACAAGGATCATTTTCGCAGGAGGTTAAGAAGTTTCTTAGGCCTCACAAGCACCAAAATCCAAAGGTCAATCACAACTGGGGTGATTGGTACTTGTGCCAAAACTTCACTTTTGTTTGATGCTATGGATTTGAGGGTTATCCATATGTTCTCCCTAAGCCCACACCAGACAAGATTGCCTTCTTGGAAATTTTAAGGCAGTTAAGTGTGTCTAATTCCAAACATTTCAGAGGAGCACACAAGCAAGCTTTCCTCCCTGGCACACTTCAGTTTCGGGATTTTAAAATTGTATCAACTAGGGCATACAAGGCCATTGACAAGAAGCTCATGGATGAATACAATTTGTTTCAACACCTATCTAGAGCACGCTATGATCATGAGGGTTACATCCATTCAAGTAGGAAAAGACATGATTTGGGAGACTACTTCCATGAGGAGGATGAATTTGAAGACATGTGTAGGAATAAGGAGGTGGAAGAGCTTGCAGGAGTTATGGAGACCTTGGAGAAGAAGCTAGAGGAAAGAAGGTAGAGACTAGAAAACATGGAGGGAGAACCAGCCCAAAGTGATTCAGGGGAAAATGAAGTAGTCTCCAAGCTCTGTGCGCCTGAGAAGGAGAAGGATTCAGAGGTAGAGGATAGGCTTATTGTTTCTCTAAATGCAGAGATAGATGAAAGAATGGTAGAACATGTTTCTTTTTTATTTGATGATCAGTTCATTAAGTTTAAGGAATTCAAATCATTCCTGTACCACTTCAAGGGTAAGAAATTGAGGGAAGCAGTGCCAAATGTGACCCCTGAGAATGAAGCAGAAATGATGATGAGGTTGAAGAAAGACATTGACACAGAAGTTGAGACTATGACCCCGCAAAGGGGCAGGCAAATGCTAGTAGAGGCAAGAATAATTGTGTTTCCAGGATGGGAGTTGAGTGCTTCATTTATTTTTGATTCTTTATTACATTCAGATAATAAGGATATGAAGTTAAACATCCAAGGAGTGCAAGATATTTTTATTAGATCAAGATATGATCCAAAGGAGGAAGAAATGTTATTATGGGCCTTATATCCTCCTAATAAGAGGCCAAAAATCATTGATGTAGATAAAGATTCTGGTCACATGATGACCTTGAAGGTTGGAGAAGTAGATCCTATAGTCACAGCTAACATGGGTATCAATATTTCAAAATTTAATAAGGCCCAAATGAAACATGAGATAGCAGAGAAGAATAAGTATAAGGCTTTGTATGAAGAGACCCTTAAGAGGAGTGGGCACCCTGTTCCCCAAATTACATTTTCAAGAGGCCAATGGAAGAAAAAATTTGAAAAGCTATCTTATGAACATAACAAGTTGAAAAAATAGATGAAGAGCATTAGGGCCGATACCGCTTGTGTGTTGCTAAGTAGGAGGTATGACAATATGGAGAAAGCATTGAACGAATTCTGGGGTGAATATCAGAGGAACATGGACAATATGATTTCACACACCAGAATTTGAGATAGACTCGACATGATGTTACAAGATGCAATGACCAAAGAGAAAGAAAAAAAGAAGGTGTAGGGTCTGCTTGTTACACATGACGAAGTTACAGAGGCATTGAAGTCTGAATTTGATGAATGCCAGCAGATTGTTGAGCATGGGGTTCCCAGTCTAGTAGATGATGCAGGTGGCATCAAAGACAAAACCGTATGGATCTCTGAGTGCAAGTATATGCTTAATGCAGCCCAAGCCATCGCCAGAGCAGATGTCCTTGACATGAATGACATGACCGATCAATTGGAAAAAAATTATGCGATTGAGAATGTAGCCAAGGATGCCATCTTCAACGCTACAACATATAAGGATCCGGCCTACTTGGGGCATATTAAAAAATGTGGACGGCGGCTAGATCGAAAGTCCTAGTGTGGTGTTTTAGTTTATGTAATGTAATTGATATCTTGGTTAGGTGTTTTAATTTCCGTTCAGTTAGTTGTTAAGATAATGAAAGGGTGTGTCCTTTCATTCCTGTCTTTCAGCATTTGTATTTGTATTGAGTCATCTTACATAACAAAGGGAGTTTTTTTTGGGGGGGTTTTTGGAACATCATTGTTGTAAGGACTAAAAGTCATATGTATTAGGAAATTTTATAGGAAGCATAAGTGTCATTTTGTGTAAGCAAATTGCAATGAAGTATCTCCAAGTGTAGTTTCTGTGTACTATCATTTCTTAGACATTAATATACAAGATTCATTGTTTCTACTTCAAATGTACTGATTACTTTCTTTGTTGATGAAACATGCTTTGTCCTCTTCATAAATCTGTTTAAGAATTTGCTGTAATGTGAATCACATTTTGTTACATTAAATGTGAGATTGGGTTCTTATTGTTTATGTGAGACATATTGAACCATTATAGTGATTATTCATATTGTCTCTTGAGTTGATAATGTTATCTATCCACAAAGTATCATTATATTATGAGATAGAGGCACTGCTCTGTTGTTAATTCTTTGAGATCTTGATTTAATATGCATTAGGTCCTTGAGAGAGAAGTATTCTTCTGAAACCTTTTGAATTATTCTATTGCATATTTCTTGAATGTCCTGAAACCATTTTATTTCCAAAATATAACAATCTTTGTACACAATTATCTTTTCATTCAGTTTTCAATTTTTAAAAACATTCAAATAAAAGCAATCAGTAGCAGCAGGAAATTATCTTGCGAAGAAATATCTTAGTAAAGTTTAAATCCACTAGAAATAACATCTTTTGTGTTTGAGAGGAAGAGGCACACCCACCTGGGTTTAGTGGAGTATAAAGTGCAGAGGGAATTGGTCTTCGACCATCCGTGTTCATTGCCCAAGGCCGATTGCACTACTTGAGGGTTTGGTGAGTCTTTTTGTTTTCCAATCTGTGGTTTTGGGTACCAATAGCTTGTTCGACCAAATGGAAGAGATAGGGAAATTAAGACCATGCTAAGGAGATTCATCATACCAAGTGAGGTGTTAGGAAACTGTTTACCATTTTTTATGCATTTTCCACATTTTGAGGTGATGGTCCATATTTTGGATTAGGTGTTTGAATAATGGAATACTCAGAGCTCCACATGTGTGTTTGATAGTCATTTCAAGGATGATTGTCTCCTAGGTTGTTACTTTTCTCAAATCTGGCCTATGAGCCCTTGTAAGCCCAAAATAGCATAAATTTGCATTATGATCTAAAATGGCTTCTAAAACCTCATTAGGCATTTAGGCATTTCGGTTTAATGTTAGGAAGTCATGCTAGGAGGCTCAGTATAAGTAAAAATGCATAAAAGGCAAAAATGCACATTTGACCAAAAGTTGTCATTGTTGCTTGACAACTTTTTGCAACTTTTTGAGAAACTTGCATTTTTTTAGCAAATCAGTGGTTAGGAAACCGATGAAGTATTGGTTATGACCAAAATGGCATATAAAATGCTCTGAGAATGACCAAAATGACCAGAATAGAAACTCAATTGTGCTACAAGAATTTAATTTTATTTGTAGTCATATTTATTGAAATGCTTGACTTTGATGTTATACAACAATTTCATGCACATACATTCAAAAACATTTGTTTTTTCACCATATATAATGAAATGTTAACAACAATTTCAAAACAGAGAAGATAAGAGTACCAGTTGGTGTCAACAATTTTTTTTTTTGGTCCGGTAAAGCTATATTTTATATTAATTCTGAAAATGTTTACATTCTAAAAGATAAACCTCAATGGCTAGCCAACTAGACCATTGAAGTCGGTGGACGGTATACATAACAGTCTATACATAACACATTCAAAAATATTAAAAAAAAAAAATAGTCCTTGCTTCAAAAAAGGTTGTATGTGCCATCTCGCTACGCCACGTGAATAGTGACCATGCCCTCTTCCACATCTAGCACTTCCATGTTCCTAACTTGGTTAATTTATGTCTCCCTGCTAGAGCCTTCACCAACTTGCGACACATGACCCTTCTTAGTTATTTTTCCACAAGGTCGACCCCATCATTTTGTGCGTGTAGGAACTGTTCGTTGCACAAGTGCTCTATATTCCGACCAAGGTCCCCATTTTGCCATCTCCACACGCGCTTCCCAGACATCGACCATCTCAAGGTATTGCACAATACCACACATCCCAGCCTATGCTACACTTCTTCTAGCCTCTTTATCGAATGTCGCACTCCAGAGAAAGAACGGTCAGAAGGGAGGAGTGAATTCACTCACGTGAATCCATGCTCTACCCACACTTTCAAAGCCGTCCATGTCTTGTGCCAAACCTAATAAAGCTTCCACTCTGCCTAGCCATTCCTTCTTCACACACTTGTTCATGATTTCTCTGACTTTCAGAATAGGTTGGAGCTCCAGACACCATGCTATAAACAAAGACACTATGTTCGCATTCGTTTTGTACTTCCATCCACCGTCTATGTACTCAGGCCCAAGGATCAACTTCACTGCGGATAGGAATGCAGTGTCTTCATAGATAAATAGGTTCATCAACCTATCATCGCTTATTCGTCCCCAAAATGCGACCTGTGTTTTGCTTGTTTCTAAAGAAAAGTTGGCCTCCATATTTCAAATCAAGATACCTGTGATTCCAAAACAGACATGCAAATCTGTCAGACTAACAACAACGTCTATAAATTATTTCAATTTTTATCAACCTATACCTTAATTTTTTAGTGCTTTCTAATAACTAAGTTCATCTACCACATATTCCATGTTATTCTACAATCTAAGTTTCTACACAATAGTCTGTGGACGTTTTTGTACACTTACACATTTTCATATCATGCTATCTTATGAAGACCTGAGATTCATATGATGCACATAGCTAATCAAAATTTTCTTTGATTAACAAGGCGTGTTATGCACTTTTGCCCATGACCGCTACAAAATGGTAGTATGCAATGACTAACATGCCTATTAGTCGCACGCTTTACACCATCGATTTTGCAATGAACAGGAAGTGATTGACTAACACAACGCTAATACGCTGTACAATAGGTGCTCCCGCTCCAAAGCGGACCTTTTGTACAAGGACGCATCTATTCTAGCTCCAAAATGATAGTACGGATTGACTAACACGCATGTTAGTCGCGCGTGTTACACCGTTGATTTTGTAATAAATAGTTGTGATTGACTCACCTGTCGCTAACACGCTATACAAAAGGTCTATTAGGTTACACGTTCGGCCACAGCTCCAAAACAAACATTTTTTTTGTTATCTTAGACTATTTATGTAATAAATAGTAAATCATATTAAAAAAAGAAGACAAAAAACCTTGTGTAAAATTATCTACAAATTTATATGGGTATTTCTACATATTCATTTGAATCATTTGAAGAAAATTTCAATATTAGTGTTAATCGTCTGAGGACTAACACACCTGTTAATTGTTAATCGCCCAAGGACTAACACGCGTAATCGCGTGTTACTCAATGCGTACGGCGGAGTCCGCAAGGCTGCGGCTATTGCGTGACTAACAATGAATGGAAATCCATCGGAGAAGCGGAAAAACCGATAACAACGCATGGAAATCCAAGGTTGAACCTATCGGCATTACTCTCGCCGATTAAATTAATAAGGCAACGACGGTTACATCGGAGAAGCAGCAAAAGCATAATATTTTCTTGCCGATAACCAATGAGGCTATTGGTAAGACTCATACCAAAAAGTGTAATAGTGGAAATGTTGCCAAATGTGAAGGTTGTAGCGAAAAGAAAGTCCGAATAGGTTCGCCCAGAAATGACAGACCAAATAGATGTGGGCAACCTAACACCAATCACCCACCAAAATGGCAGTACAGAGAGACTAACATGCATTTTACCATAGCTTTTTGGAGCCAGCAAACATGCGTCCAGCCCAATATCTAACTCTAACGTGAATAATTTCTAACTAGAGCAAAACAAGAATAATCAAAGCAAAACAAAACAATAAAATTTTTGCACTACGTATAAACCAAAACATGCAAATTTTCCCACTGTATACAACCAGAAAAAAAATGGCTACTCAACGTACCCGTCAACCTTCAAAAATGAACGCAGGCTACCCTTGAAAAGTAACTCCTCACTGCCTCCTTCTTGAAACCCTTCTTTGCCTTCAAAAACAACATAACACTTCAACAATGAGGGCTTTGGACACTTTCTTTAATCGTGCATTAGTCCCTTTATTCTTCCTTTTTTCCACAACATGCAGAAAATGGCAGGAGGACGCATTGTACGGTTCACCTAACACGCATGTTAGTGGGGAGTGGCGTGTCCGCGTTCTACATCATCCATTTTTTAATGAACAACTACGATTTTTTCCACATGAGGCCGCAGAAAATGGCGTCGGTATTCTGCTGAAACGGTACAGGGCGTACTACGATTTTCCTAACACGCGTGTTAGTAGCGCATTCTACATGGTCGATTTTTTATTGAACGGTTGCGATTGACTGAGTAAGGACACCACCTCTCGGTAGCACGTACGAAAGGTTTTGGAGGGAGCCACCATGGTTTGGAAGACCGCGCCCTCTTTTTCTTGCCGTTTTGGCATCTGAATGCGGTCATCTACACTTGCTGCCGGTTGTTTGTTTTCCATGGCTTTTAATGTGCATGTTAGGCACAACACACCGGCGTGAGCCGCGGCCCAGGATTCGCCATCCTCAGGCATGTCCACATAGTTTCACGTGGGCCCTGACATTTGAAACAACCGATTCCAGGACAAATCCACGCCATTTTCCCTGGGTCGGGCACCTATGCCAAATTGGCATGGTATGCATGTCTCAAACATGTATGTCGATGCATGTCATTGGTATGACAGATCACTTTTGGAGCCAGAATAGACGCGTCCCAATCGCTACCCTCAATCGCATCATTGATGGGTAATGCTCCCATGACTCAATTGGTGATAGCCTCTCCTACACATTACCCAAACCTGTGTCATTACCCTATTTCTCAAGTGTGAGAAATTAATTTAGTCATCAGCCCATCTTGCCAGCAGTCACGATCATTACCCTTAAATACCTCATTCATCCCCCTAATTATTTTTACCCCTCTTGACTTGCATATGTTGATTAACCCTACCCATCTGTTGAAAAGTGCATGTGTTGATTTATTGACACATGTGTCATTCGCTAGGCACATGTGCCAAAAAGTGCATGACCCCTCCTAGTCTATCTACCCCCTACAAACCCCTAGGCATAGGCATGATTTTTTGTGCATGTGTTGTTGTGCACTTTGGTGCAAACACTGATTGATAGGCACATGCATTGATTCCTAGGCACAAACACCAAAATGACGATTCACCCTACTCATTCACCCCTTAAAACCTATTCATAGGTGCACCAAAGCAAAAAATTGAAAGCTCGAGATAGACAACTTACTGGTGTATGTCCCTCTAGTGGTCACTGATACTACCAAACACTCTTCCCATGATTCTCATGGCCCAAAATGTTCACCATCTTCTCCTCCTTCTCTACAAAGCTCCTAAATTTTTCAAATGAGAGAATGCAAATGACCCCTATTAGGCCCCCCATAGCCTATTTATTCATTGAACTTGTTCTTAACACCCTTGCTCGCTTCACCTTCTATACATTTTTTCACCTTTTTCTTATGTTTCTTTGGCAACAGACCTCATTTTCTTTCTTATTTTCTTAGTAACATTTTCTTCTCCTTTTGAGAACTTACTCCCAAAATTTATTTTTTGGCCAATTACTCGATGGGGCATCACCCTTCATATTCCTTCACTAGGGCATATTGTATCTTTTATCCAATGTTATTCCAAAATATTGCATTAAAGGGGAGAAAATGTAGACACCAAATTCAACTATTTGAATTTATTAATTTGGGTTCACCATAGCCTTTATTCTTCTAAAATAATTAATTAAATTATATTTAATTAATTATTATCCTTGCACATAATTATTTTCATAATTAATTGTAGATGTCTAAAATTAATTAAATTAAATATTAATTAATTTATCCTTACTACAAAGTTAATTAATTTAATTATGTTATTCCCTTTATTCTTCTTAGAATTAATTAAATTAAATTAAATTAATCTTGTCACTATAGTCCAATAATTGATTTATCAAATAAATTAATTATTCTCTTTCTTCTAAAGTCATCCAATTTAAATAATTCCTCTAAGTCCCCTTTAGTTAATTAATTTTAATTAATTAATTGGATCAAGTGATTCCTACAAATCACTTTCCTCTAATCCCCACTTAAGCTAATTAATTCTTCTGGAACCCTTATTAACATTATTCTCCAATTTTTAATTCTTCCACTCATTCTCTCTCCTCTTGTCAAATCCTCCTAATCTATCCACGTGTCTTCTAATCTCTCATCATCCCAATTAATCCCTCTTGCTAATCATTTGCTCATGCCTAATCCTCATGATTAGCCACAAGTCAACTAATTGCCATAAATGGTTTGTCCCCCTCTCAACCCCCAATCTTAATTGCACCAACTGTGGTCATTTCAAGGATTTCAAATTTCCTCTCTTTTCTATGCACTCCCATCTTTCCAAGGAATTTTTAATTCCTTTTCCATTTTCATTTTCCCATGCACCTTATTATTTTGGAATTTTTAATTCCCTTGTCCTCCCCCAAATAATTTTTAATTCCTTTTTGTCTTCCCAATGTACTTGAGGGTATCTTACCCATGCACATTGTGGAGTGTGGAGACAAGAAATGCCTTTATGGAAAATCTCTTGGTCTCCACACCATGTCCTCTCAATCCACTTTACCCATCTCTTTCAATTTGGGCTCTCCATTTCAAATCAATCTCAATTGTCCATTCCTCCTCTCTCAAATCTATAAATTGGGGTCTCCTCCCCTTCATTCCATATCTCATATCCATGCAATCTTATGTTATTAGTATAGCTTTTGAAATCATCCTTTGTGCATCCATTATAATCAATCTTAGGCACCTATGTCCTTCATCCTTTTACAATCATCTATTATCCCTCCATCCATTTGATCATTGTTGTTGTGTGTGGAGAGAAATCCACAACCTATCTTGGAGCTAGTCCAAACAAGTTGGAGAAGGAGGCACATCTTCAACTTCATCAAGAGCTCAATCTGGGTAATAAGACAAAAGATTCAAGGTATAATGGTTTAATTTTAATTGTTTGAATGCTTTATGTTTTTATTTGCTAACCATTTCATTCCTTGTAGTTTTTGCCCATCTCCATTTTGGCATGCCCAGTGGGACCCATATCCCTTATTACTAATTCCAAATTTGAGTTTTTTGTGAGTTTCCAAGTTGCAGTTTTGAAACAATGCTTGTGCTTTCAAATCAACGTCTGTGATTTGTTGTTTTGACGTTTGTGATTAGGATCGATGTCTGCACGTGAGATTTAAATTTTCTAACCCACTATTTTGTAGGTTTTGTGCATCAACATCTTTGCACCTGGAACAACGTCTCTTGGTAATGTCTTTAGAAACTTAGTTTAGATCTTTACTTATTGCAATCTTTACAACTTAAAAAGAACAAAAACACTTAAAAAGCTTAAAAAGAACAAAAAAATATTAGTGTAGCGATTTTACTTTCTGTTTTTGAAAATTTATCACAATTTTTAGGCTAACTAGGTTAGTTCTTGGGTAGATTGACGCATCGGCTTCTACGTAGATGATTGATGTCTATGCTTTAGTTTGACGTCTGTGTTGGACCCAATCTCCCGCCTAAATTCAAATTTTTAAATTTCAAAATTTTCGGCTAACTGTTTTCTTCTTCTTTTTTTTTTTACGTATGCTCCTGTGCTTTGGCATCTGCGTTGAGGCCTTAGAAATTTCTTGTTACTAATCTGAATTTGAAGTTTTTGTAGGATTTTCACGCTTGTCCAAGGCTGATTTTGAGACTACTAACTATTTTTGTGTAGCCCCACTTGTCAAAGATTATCTTTTCCACTAGTTTTAGTTTCTTTTCTTGCATTTCTATACTAGAAAACCTTTTCATGTGGGACTAAAAAGAACAAGTGTATTCAGTGTTTTGTGCACTTATACATGTGTAGGGTGGACCTATCGTTGCATTTGAGTATCCTCTCCCCTCGACTTCATGGATCTTGGGTGTAAGAGAAAAAGCAATCAACAACACCCACCTTTTATTTTTGTAGTGAGGAGTATTATTGGTTGGGATTTCATCACCCCACTAGGGTACTTTGAATTGGGACATGTTGGGGATATTGACTCTCTTGGTGTGAGCTTAAGCAGTTTTTTCAAGTTTCTCTATAAATGTGTCGGTCAGGTGGCTGAAGTGTTGAGTGAATTTGACGTGTGTAGGATCCCTCTGCACCGATAAGCTCAATTAAAGCCTTAAGTAGCTTGCTTCGAGAATTTGTCATTGGATTGGTGATCCCTCAAAAATTATACCAAGAACCTTTGTTTTAGTAGCCCAAATGCCACATTTGATGGTTCAAGGTGTGTAGATCATACCCCGTAGATACCCCCCATGTACCACATCAATATGAGAGAGGAATCCCACATACAATAGAACCTCGAATCTTTGGGGTAAGAGAATCTGGTATGCCTGAGAAATGAGTGCCATGGAGTGGAGCCAGTGCTACCAAAGTCTCTATCTATCTGATTGTTGGAGGTATTTTATTGTTGCGGGGGCCCCATCAAATGGTTTCCACCTTCCAGCCTAGGTTGTATGTTTGAAATTGTGTCTTCATTTTGTCAAAACTAGTGAAATCTATTTGGGCTAATCTAAGCCACCATCACTTTCATGCTTGTTATCAAGTGTTGCCCTTGGTCAATGTGTATGCTTTGTCTGGTTTTTTCTTGCCAAGAGTAGTTGTTAATCACACTTTTCCCAAACATATTTTTCATTTTCCAAACACTTTCCCACTTTGACCCACTTTCCATCAAAAGTCCACAATTTCCTTCATGCCCACCAAATATCCCAAAAGGTCAATCCACCGACAAATCAAGAAGAAGAAGCCTAGTTTGAAACAACTCCTTAAGCATAAAAAATTCCTATATATCAATCAAAAACTCTTGTTGAAACATAGGACCTTCTTGCATCGCTTCCATGATTATTTCTATGGTCACAACAACGAGTTTAATGAGGAGTCTCTAAGATAATGTTCTTTCCAATAGAGGTCAGGCCTTTCACAATCAATCAATATGGGTGGTCGTATCAACTTGTCTTATTTTCCCTCTCAACCAATCACATATTGAGTCATCTTCTATCTAGATTATCCTTGCCATCTTTCTTCCATAATCATCATCATCCTTTCTTAATATTTTTCATCATTCCATTTCTAAGGAATTAGCACCCTCAATCAAACAATCCAACTTCAACCAAACCTTAATCCTATCAATCAAATCCTATCATCCAAAAATCAACCAATCAAACCAATCAATCTCATCCTAAGGTTAATTCCTTGTCAAAGTTGGATTTAGACCTTCATCCTTAATCAATCAATTAATTGGCCTTTGTTCTTGGGAAAGAATCTCCCCCAAGTACCTTGTTCAAATCATTGTGGGTTGATCCAAACCCTTATCCTTTGTCTCATTTTTCTTAGGGATGTTAGTCCACCCTAAGTAAGAGAAGACTTGATCATTATCATAAGGTCTAAATTTTACCTAGCTCAGTTGTCACCTAGCTTGTGGTTAACATCATCTATCCCCCACCCCGAATCCTAATCCAAGTACTAAGGTGTAATTCTAATCAAATCCATCACATCCTAGTCCAGGGACCATCCCAATCCATTCTCATCAAATCAAAAATTGCTAAGTCCTCTCACAAACATTTCTTCTAAATCATCCTAAAAGGGTTACCCATGCATGGTCTTGACTCACTCTCAAAAGGATAAGATGGCTACCAAGGCAACACCAATGATATGCCTGAGTTTAGAGATCCCTTCACTCAAGATCCTCAATCTGAAGAGGAGCAACTTGTTGACCAACATGACCTTTCTCCACATGTCCAATGTTTTCTCATTGATCCTTACAATCAAGACGTGATGGAGAAATTTTTCAAACATAATTCTAATGGGCTTGTGGCTCACCTCATTACTCAAGAGGCACATCTACCCCTAGGATTTGATCAATCTATCCTTGATAGACCTCCGAAAGGTGAACTCGTAGATCAAATTGTCATTGACACCATCCTTCATCCACACCAACAAATTATGTACCTCCAATCTCTATACCGCAAACCATGTCCAGTCTAACCATGTCCCAATCTCCTAGGTCGACCATCCCACTCTATAATTCCCTCAATTAAATCAACACAATTTTACCACCCGTTAGCACAATTCAGGGATCACAAGCTCCAAATATTTCCCAACCCCCCTATTCTTCATATCAATACATTGGTGGTGGTGGTGGTATCCCATCCTCGTCTCATCAAATCCTGGGATCTAACATAGGTCACTATGTCCCTAATATCCCTAATCCACAACCTAACCTTATGAAAGAAATTTAGGACATGAAGGACCTTATCATGAAATTTAAGAATGGGACAAACAAGAGAACCTACATGTTTGAGGAAGTATGTCCTTGTCCCTATAATCTATCTATTTTAGTCACACCTTACCCACTTGGGTTTAAAATGCCTAAATTTGAAAAATAGAAAGGCAAGGGTGACCCTAGAGACCATGTCTGTGAGTTTCACATTTTGTGTCGAGAGGTCTCCTATAGTGACCTATACCTTAGAAGGCTTTTTCCAAAACATCTTGGAAAAGATGTCCTCACTTGGTTTTCTGCCCTACCTCATGGCTCCATCACATCATTCCTAGACCTAGTAGAATTTTTTTTCTCACTATGCCAACAATATTGAAAATGACGCTTCTATGATGGACTTATGCAATACAAAGCAAAGGCCCAGAAAAAACTTTCACCAACTTCCTCCAAATATGGTGACATCTCATCAAGAAATTCTCATGGGACATACTAGAACCTCATCAAGTTGAGATATTCCAGCATAACTTGGTACCTGAATTATCTAAACCATTGACTTTTCAATGCTTGATTACCTTTGATGAAATATCCAAGAAAGGTCTAGGCTTGGAATGTGTTCTTTTGGAAGAAGGGACACTAAAACATTACCAAAAAACTAACCAAGGTTCATCTTACAATGACAAGCCAAAGTTTTGGTATAAGAACAAGAACATGGTCAATGATGGAGTCACCGACGCCAAGTGTGTCCAAACTGTCATCGCCCCATCCAAACCCACCACCACCAATAGTTTCTTCAACAATCAATCCTATCCTTGCAATCAATCCAATCAATCACAAACCCACAATAATCCTTCCATCCAAGGTTGACCTCCCCATTCCAACAACCAATCCCAACGAGAGTACACTCCACTTGGTGAGCCTATTGAGGTTATTTTCCAAAAGCTTGTCAAGGATAGTACTGTTGTCTTCCCGATAATATGCCCTTTTGATCCCAATCAACCTAAACCCTAATGGTATAATGAGAATGGATATTGCGACTACCATCATATCAATGGTCATGATACATACAAGTGTATGAAGCTAAAAAATTACATCCAAGACCTTATTGACAAGGGTGAAATTGAGGTTGATGTCGCAAAACCTGTTAACTCCAATGATAAAATAAAGATGTACCAGGTTCTGTTCCCCAAAGGTGTCCCTCCTCCGCAATCATCCAGTCAATCATCTAAACCAAAAATACTCATTCAAGGTGATGTATCTTCAAATGCTCAGAAAGACTACAATGTGACCACATGTAGGGGGGGAGTAACCATCCAGGGAGCTCCTACCCCTCCCCTGCAACCTCCCATGTCATCTACTCACAGATATGATAGAATTGATCATCTTGGGAAAACTCTTGCACAGATTTCCATACTTGAGCTCCTCAAGACATCCGCTGTCCACAAAGAGATCCTTGAGCAAGCCCTCTTAGAATCTCGCATTCCCAACAATATCAATGCAACCCAATTCCGATCCCTCATAGGAAACCTCGTTGTGAAGCACCACCTTGTCTTCACATCCAAAGATGTACCCATTGATGACCCATCTCACAATAAGCCCCTTCACATTGAGGCTATTATACAAAAACATAAAGTTAAGTTAGTCCTTATAGACGCCTGATATGATTTAAACCTATGTACATGTAAGTTAATCAAACAACTAGGAATCTCTAAAGACTTGGTTGAACCATCTAGAAACATCACAATCAAAGTCTATGATTATGTAGAAAGGGTTTCAAAAGGTACAATCATGCTGCTTCTTCAAGTGGGCCTTGCTATTGTGGAAACAACATGCCAGGTCTTGGACCTTGACTTCCCATATAACATCCTTCTTGGTCATCCATGGATCCATTCCATTCAAGCTGTCCCATCCACATACCATCAATGCCTCAAATTCCACTTCAATGGTAGAGAGATCACCAGTCATGCTGACCCACAACCCTTCCAATATTGCAAACTTCTTGAAGGGAAGCACCCCTATCACCGTCCGCTCAATTCACCCACTCCATCACCCCCATTTGATCCCTTAAATATCATCTCCACTTCATCTCAACCTGAGGTCAGAGTTAAAATCATTGATAATGGTTGTGGAGAGTATACCCTTCAAAATTATCTCTACATGGGTCAACTCCCACCTTATCCCAAGACATATGGAAAGCCAAAAGAAATCAAGAAGCAAAACAAACCCACTATAAAGTGTAAGGAAACTACCTTCCAACAGTCGGGACCACTTGACAAAGAAAGCTTGGAAACTGATGTCACCTCTTGGTTGTACCAAGAGGAGGAAGAAGAAACAATAGATATTCCAAAGTAGATGTATCCAAAGATACCCACCATAGTAGACAAGATGGGTTTGTTAACACTAAGACCTGCACCCTAGCTAAGCCTAGAATCAACTAACCTATGACACATGGGAATACCTCGAGGTTGTGGGTACCCTATGATGGAAGTAGACCTCCTGTGAGGGCTAGTTCCCTTTGAAATTTCCTAAAACTACTAATGCTTGATAAGGAAAAGGGATAGAGGATGCTATAAAAATAATAACTACACTAACTTGCGGTGATGCACCAAAATGTTTTATTTTCTTTGATTTTAAAGTGGTTGATTACAACTATATCAACTAAGAAAACAACTATTGTTCACAACCTACCAATGTCTAAGTGGACCATAAACATTTCATATGAAGGCAACTTGTCTAGCTTGCATAAAGATGATATGATGTGTTCATACAATATTGCTTGCTAAAACAAAGTTTACACACAACATATAACCTGATCAACACATAGAACTACTTGCCAAAAACATGCCATAGATGAATTGAAACCAAAGGATGGAAAATATCACAATAGATTTCATAAAATTACATACAACACCATGAACTTGACAAGATAGTATGCAGGAACAACAAATTTCTCATTGACATTGAAGAAACATTTGATTACAATGTATGAAAATACTTCAAAGAACTAAATATATTTGAGTTACAAGACAAATCTTTTCATGTACATACAGAAAGAAAAGCAAGAACTGGCTGAAAATGAATTGCATGTTTGCCTTTTATTGAAGTGCTGCTCCTATGAGGCTTGATGATTCAGCTAGCTTGTTGAGTGTGTTGGTTACTCCTTCTTGAAATCAGGTGGCTAACTGATTATGAATTTTGAAATTCAAATGTGTTGGGCAAGCTCACTTGAAAACTCCCCAAAAGTAGGGCTAGGACTGAAGATTTTGAGTTACTTTGCCTCCAAACTACTCCTTGGTTGATGAATCACACCTTGAGGGATATAAATCAGGGGTAGGACTGCACATTTGACCTCAACAACCTCTTCAAAATGTGGGATTTTGTTTTGGACGACCCCCCTTGGCTTATTTTGAATTTTGAACTTGCATTGATGACAAAATTGAATTTAAAATTCAAATATGGTATCATGCCCTTTAGACTCCTTTTTTGATAACCATGACTACCACTAATACCTTAAGGACTAATATTACCATACTGATCTATCTTCTTTTTCAAAGTTGTTAAAACATCAAACATTGCCAAGAATGATCTATATTTCTTCGTTCACTATTCTCTGTGCATCTGAGATGCCCTTTCTCCTTTTGACTGTGACATTGGATGTCTTTATTATCACAATAGCCTCTTTCCTCCTTTCATTGTGACCTACCTATTTTGTAATCATGCAAAGTCATGTAGGAATTGTGCTCTCTTGTATAGAGGTCTGTGGTCATGAGTTGTTCCTTGAGATGAATCTTTACTGTATTGACCATGCTAACTTTGATGTCTAGTTATGATCATTTGATCTAACAATATGATTGTGATGATCTCAATCATGATACCTCTCAATGCCTATTACCCTGAAACTCTAAGGCTTTTGATCACATGATAGTGCTTTCTTCTATGGATTGTGATGGCCTTGTAGGATTGTGCACCAATACCATTGTCTTTAATACCTCTTTGATTGCAAATGATGGTGCTTTGCTTTGTGCCTTTAATATACTTCTAATTAGTTGCATTTGGGTTTGTCATCGTGTCTTTTCATCTCTTACTTTCCTATCACCATTTGGACTGGGCTCTCCTCATGCATCATTTACTTATTTAGTATGTACTATCTCTGTATTGATAGAATCCTTGATGATTGTTACCTTAGGGCTTGTGATTTTTGTATGTTAATCATTTTTTGCTCCTATTTCTATCAATAACTGCACTTATAGTGGATCATGACATGTACTACCCTTCAAATTGGCCTTCATGTTTGATGTCCTTGATGAGTTCTAGAGCTAGTGATTTGGGGCTTTACTATCTTGTGACAGTGATTCTTATCTTCAAACCTACAACAAGAGATCTTTGTGTCATGAATTCACTGTTGTAACTATCCTTTAGGCTTGAGATTACTGTTATAGTCTTCTTATGTTGCAACTCCACTTGTAACTTTGAAATGAAACCTCTTGCTTTGAAAGATGTCCATTTGACTATGTGATCCTCATGGAGTTATCTTTCAAGACATGCTATTACTAAAAGGCTATGATATTTGTGTGCAATGATAATGTTTGATGGCTGCAAACTCACTCTCATTGTCATTTCTATTTGCTATTGTGACAAATATATGTTTGTCGACCATGTATTGCAATAGGCTTTGAAACATCATGAAGCCTGACCCTTTCCTGCCCTAAACATTGACCATGATTGTGTCTTTGACTATTGCTTGATGACCCACCATGCTCTTGTATCCTTTTGGAGTTCTATGAACCTCTTTTCATGAAAGCTCTTATGTCTCATATATATTTGTTCTTGACGCTAGATATTGCAACTGGACTGTCTCAATGATTATATTAACTGTGACAATGACTACTTTGACTCTCTTCATGGACCTGCACAATATGTGTCAATACATCTATGTCACATTCTTAGACCTCTGCCTTATTATGCTACTCTAACTATCTGATTTTGAGAGTGGTTTCCTTACCGTATTCCATTGCTCATTGGGGTCGCTCTCAAGGTCGTATATCACTATATTTTTTCCTATGACTATCAATCTGTCTTTAAGCTTATTTGCTGCTAAAATGTCTTTATTTGGTTCACAGTGAGCTTGAATGCATTGTCTTATCACCTTCTTCATCAATGGTGCTATGCCAAGATAGTTTTCAAGAGTATCTTTCACTTTGATCATCCACCATTGTTTATCTGTTAAGATTGTTAAGTCTACATTAGTAATGATTTGTAATAATCAAAGAGATTGTAGCAACAACTTATACACTATCATGTGCTTCCCTTTCAAGATCACTGTTCTTTTAACCTTTTATGGTGATTGTATACACATAAAAATGGCTATGAGCGATTAAATAAATATTTTATATTTATTTAATATTTATTCTTCTATTAAATAGTTAATTTAAAAAGATTAATTTATTTAATTCAGTTCGTGTCTTTCTATTAATTAATTTAATTGAAATATTTTATTAATTAATTCATCTATCCTATTCCTCTAATTAATTAGATATCTAATATTTAATTATTCTTCTGATCAATTAATTAAATATCTAAATATTTATTTATTTCCTCCAATCATTTGAATATCTAATATTTAATGGTTATTCTTCTATCCTATGGTCTCAAATATTAAATAATTCTAAATTATTTAATCCCTTATCCAACTCATTCTTCCATCTCCACTTCATCTTTCCTTTGCCAACTCATCAATCATGTGGCTAAATTAATTCAACAAAATAAAATAAATAAAAAATTTATTAGCCACTTACCTTCAACCTCCAAATTTAATGAAATATTGTGTATGTACACATATTTCATAACCTTCTTGTATATTCTCTCCAACATCCCTACATCTTAGGAAGCACTTGAGTCCACTTGTCCTCTCATGCCTAAATTTTCTCCAACCATCCCTAGATTCCCCCAGTCAGCAACCCAATCAAGGTGAGATGAGTGACACTTGTATTCTCCTTCCTCCTTTATCTCAACCTTCACCTTTGCTCACAACCATCCAAATATGTAGATTTGATCATGGCCGTTGATCCAAGCCACATCATCTTATCCTCTCAAAGTCTATAAAATCAAGAGTTTGAGTTGAGAAAGAGTTAGTCTTCAAGTGAGTTTTCAAAGCTAATCATTTGTGAAAACTTATGCATTTGTGAGTTTTAATCTTGAAGCAAATAGCATAATCAAATAGCATAATCATTTAGCACAATCATTTAGCATAGTCATTTAGCATTGCATATCATATCATTAGTTAACTATCAGTTATCAATCCATTCTTCATATGCCATCTTGGAAGCTATTAGTGCTTGTCTAAGAGCACAACATCTGCAACCAAGAATAGTGGAGTTAGGACACAATGAGACTTAAATCATGAAGGTAATAATAGTGTTTTTATTTTATATGTATTTCATGTAGTTTTATTAGTTGAGTTTGGATTTCCTATACATTTCCTTTGTATTTTGTGAAGCTAACATGTTGCAGGTAGTATTCTGAAGATGAAATTCAAGTCGACACATTTTGGCGCCCACTGTGGGGCTCAGAGCCTCACATATTCTTTCTAATATCCTATCTAATTCTTGCAAAAAGCAAATTTAATGCATTTGTAATACAGATTCATGCCTGTGTGAGTTCTGACAGTGCCTTTATTTGATAGGTTAGCGCTTTTGTCATTTAGGTTAGCGCTTTTGTCTGTAAATCAACACATTTAATCTTTGGAACAACGCTTTTGCCCTTCGGGTTCACACATTTGTTAGTTTGGTTAACACTTTTGTCAGAGAATTCTCACTTCTTAGTCTGCAGAGAAGTGTTTTTGTGTTTCAGGTTAGTGCTTTTTGTCCTTTAGGTTAGCGCTTTTGAGGTGAAAGACAACGCATTTGTTAGGATAGCTCTTTTATTTGCAATTGACAGAATTTTCTTGCAAGTCCGAATGTCCAAGAACTTAAATTTTTTAAATTACTGACATGCATGTGCAGGGTGAGAGTTCTATTTTGGAAAGTAACACATCATGTCATGCTCATTTAGCTTAACTAAGGGGGATAAATTAACAACATACAGCTTGCATTTTTGAGTGACTTCTTTAAAATAGTTGTACATAGATTTTACAAAAGCTAAAATGGACATGTTTTTCGTGCTTGATGAAGTAGTAGGTAAGTATGCTCTCACCATCATACGGTGATCAGAAAACCAGACCTACTTTATTTTATGTATAACCTTTAGAGAGCCTGCCTTCCCGAGCTACCTTAAGGGGGCCAATGAGAGGGGAACGATCTAAAGTGGAAATGGGCTAATATCGAGTCCTTCCAATCCACTCTAAATAAATCATTTTTGTGACGAAAGTCACAAGCAACATGTGCCGATAAGTTCATACCGACACTATGTTTCCCCATAAACCCTATGGAGCGTAACCTCTATAGGCTGGGAACCTTCTGTATTTACAGAGCTGAAAGTGTCGCATGTATGGACACATGACCAGAAGCCTTTACTAAAAAACACTTGTACTAGTTGCCAAAATCCTTCTAGTTGTTGGTGTAGGAGGTCGAACCTCTAAAGTGGCTCACACACATACGGTTCTTAGTAGAGATATAAAGTTTTCCATGGGGAGTTTTCATGGAAACTGGTGCTTGGCTGCCCCGGAGAAGTGAGTGTCGAGGGTGGAGCCAGTGGGGTCAAGCATCTAAATATCCTCTTTGAATAGCGTAGCCTCGGGGGAAACCCCATGTGAGATTCAACAATTATTGTCTCAGCCTACCATAGGATTTGTACTTGCTTATGCATTTTGTTTTTCAAAAGCATTGTGTCTTCTATGTCTATGACATGTTCAAAATGGTCAAAAATTTGAGAAAATCATCATCTAAAAAAATGAGTGAAAATCCAACAACTTGTTGAAGAATTTGAGAAGAATCCTTGAAACATAATCAGAATAGCGTTTTCAAACAACAAAACAGTGCTTTTATCCCATAAGTTAACACTCTTTGCCACAAGAGTTAGCACAAAAGCTTTTTCACATCTAAAAAGCATATTAAACCAAAATTTCAACATCAGTATCAAAACATTTCTTGAGTAGATTTGTCTCTAAACTATCACACATTTTCAAACTAGTTTAAAAACTGGGCCACTAATCCAACAGGCTATTTCCGAAAGGTTTCCATAAGCATAAACATTCAACAACCTATTGACTCAAACATTTTAAGTGCAAAAAAATAAAAATCATTGTCAAGTCTCTCATCGGGATATACCAAATCCTCTATCATGAAGCTTGATCAATTCATCTTGTGTTCATTATCTTGGATATATCTTTCCTATTTTGAACCTAGATCATATCAAAATCATAATTGCACCAACATTGGAATCAAACAAACTTGTAAACTATCAGATGCTTATATGAATTTTAAGTATTGTCTTAAGAAAAGAAAACCCAGTTATAAAGCTATTTAGAAAAGAATAAGATTCTTATATATCAATCGCAAGATCTTATTAAAACATAGGACATTCCTACACCATTTTTGTCACTATTTACGTGGCTTCGAGACAGAGTTTGATGGAGAAATTTTGCAAGGATGTACTTTTCAACAAAGAGACGCTTTATCACAATGAACAAACAATAGTGGTAAAATCAACAAAGCATATCTTCCTAAACCAATAATCACCTATTGACTTGTCCTTTGAAAAAATTCAAAAAATTTGAAACAATCACATGCCAGTTTGGACTAGAGCTCAATACGAACAACTCATAAAACAACAAAAATAAATGGAAGAATAAGATAATCCGATATTCCAAACTTTTGGGTATACTATTGTTGATGAAGAAGCAGTCAATAGCACCATTAGATATCTTGAGAAAGATTTCAAATTTGATAGACTAATGGAAAAATTATTGGCAAAACAAAAAGAGAAATGCCTTTTGATGTTGGCAAAATTAGGAGCTAAATTACCACAAGACTTTAACATAGAAAGCTTGAACCAAGATGCAGAGGCAAGTAACACCCAAAACACAGATGATCCAAACAATGAAGATGTGAACAAAGAAAGTTATGAAGAGACAAGAAAAGAATAGGATGACACAAGAAAAGAGCATAGTGATAAAAGAGCTTACGAAGAAATAAGAAGAAACTATATGGATAATTCGTTGTTAAACCTTACTCAACAAATGCAAACTCTACAACAATAGATACAAGATATGCAAAATGGAACAAGCTCCAAGAAGTATTCATTAGAAGATATTTGCCCATATCCTTTCGATAAAAAATTGAATATGGCACCATTTCAACAACATTTCAAGATCCCTAAATATGAAAAATATGATGGTAAATCTGATCCTCAAGATCACATTAGGGAGTTTTGTATTATGAGTATGGAATTTGTGCACAACAAAACTTATCTGATGTGTCTTTTCCCTAGGAGTTTAAATGGGTAATCAATGGAATGGTTTTCAAGATTACCATCTGGAATTAAATCTTTTGAAGAACTCGTGAATAGATTTATTTCACAGTATTCCTACAATGTAAGGAATGAGATAACAATGCTGGATTTATGCAATGTTAAACAAAAGAAAGGTGAATATTTATGATCTTCTTGCAACGATGGAAATAGATGTTTAATAGGTATCCAAGAGATGTACCTGATCAAGAAAAGATGAACATATTCATTGATAATCTTATCAGTGAAATGAGTTATCGACTAAAAATGCAATGTCCTTCCTCCTTCGCCAAGATGATTGAGAATGGTCTGAAAATAGAAGATGTGATGGTAAAGAAATGAGAGCTAAAACTTTACAATAATTCTTACAACAACAACAACAATGATAAACCCAAATCCTGGTCAAAGAATAGGAATGTCATCAATGAAGGAAATGACGACAATAGTGCTACAAAACAACAACCAATTTTGAATCTATCAAGTCAAATCCCAAACAATAACAATCAAGAAAGTAATAAAACCAAGTCTTTCTTCTCCAATCCTCGCGGGAAATTCACAAACATTGGAGAACTATTGGAATCAACTTTATAAACTCTTCTTGCAAACAAACTAATTGTTTTACTAGAAGCAAGAAGTTATGAACCACAAATCAAGCCTAATTGGTGGAATGACAATCATTTTTGTAATTACCATCGGAATAAAGGACACCAAACAAATGATTGCCAGAGATTGAAACACCTTATCCAGGATCTAATCAATAATGAAACTATCACAGTGGATAGCCATAAGACAAACAAATCACACCTAGCTTTCGAAACTCCACTTCCGAATTATGACAAAGGTGAACCATGCCAATTAAAAGATGACAAAGGAAAAGCCAAAGTGAGCTACACTTATACATATGATGATGTGGTAAATGTCATCATTGTTAAAGATAATCCATCTTGAGAGCCAATAAATGTCATTACGAGAAGCAAAGAAAAGGTCACCTTTTCGGGTATAATAAAAGACTCAACATCCACTTCACAACAATACAATTTAGTAGAGTAATTACAAAGAATACCCACTCAAATATCAATTTTAGAACTTCTAAAAGTTTCATCTATGCATAAGGAAATTGTGGAAAAAGCTTTAGTGGAAACAACAACTCCAAAAAACTTGGATGTGGATTAGTTCCAAAACATGGTGGGACACCTTATAGCCCCTCATTGCTTATCATTTTCTGAAAATGATGATGTGTCCTTGCAACATCCTCACAATGCTCCTTTACATGTTGAAGTCACCATTAATAAAACTCGTGTCAAACACGTACTCATATATGGTGGAGCGGGCTTAAACATTTGTGCATTAAGTTTAATAAAAGCTTTGGGATATTCATAAAATGTAGTAGATCCAAAGAAGAAAATAACTATTAAGGCTTATGATGAAGCAGAGCATTCTTCTAAAGGAACTGTGGTGTTGTCAATCTAAATAGGACCTGTGGAAAGGAATACATTATGTTAGGTTTTAGATTTGAACCTCTCACAACATTCTTCTGGGAAGACTGTGGATTCACACCATGCAAGTAGTTCCTTCTACATATTATCAATGTGAAAAATTTCCTCATGAAGGACAAGAGGTCACTATAATTGTAGACTCTAACCAATATTGCAATAATCTGAAGCCAACACAAGATACAAGAGTTCCACATAACAGAGAATCAGTATATCCTACCAAAGAAATTCAAGAAAAGTTATGGGAAACCTTTGAGAAAAAGCTCAAATTGAGTGATGAAGGAATGGGAAAATATTCTTTGCATAATTTTCCACTTTCACCTAAGTCATATGGAAAACCTACAAATATCCAATCAAAGACCTCAGAGAAATCAAAAGATATTTTTAATGGAGCATTTGTTAGAGCTGGAACCCTTGAAGAAGAAACCAAAGATAAGGACATTCTTGGTTGGTTGTACAAAGATGAAAATGAAACTATAGCAATAGCTGCAGAAGTCAATATTCCCATAGAACAATATGGCAATGGCTATAAAATCATACAAAAAATGGGATATGAAGGAAAAGGACCAATTGGTAAGTGACATCAAGGTATTTCAGAACCTATTTGTCCCCACTCACAATCTAAAGAAGATAAGTCAAGACTTGGATACCTAAAATCAAATCAAAAGAAACATAATCATCAACAGCCAAAGTGGAGAAATAAATCAGTCTCTAAAGAAGAACAATGGCAAGAAAAGCTACATCAAGTAGCAGAAATAGTAGCCAATAAGCAGAAAAAAGAAGAACAAGAGAAACAAGAAGAAGAGATTGCAATCAAAAGAAAAGAAGAATCTTGTCAACAAGTTCAAGGAATACGAGCAAGTGCAAAATCTGAATAAGATATTCCAGAAGCAATAAAAATTGAGATTACAGAAATCAGAGAACTTTTTGCACCATACAACATTCCTATGTGGTATAGTCTTAGACAATGGTTCAGAGAAAGATTCAAATGAATATGAATGGGGTTTAGATGTCTCATCTAGTATATCAAGTGAAGAAAGAAATGAAGAGCAAGTAGCTATCACAAAGAAAGACTTGTTTATTACAAAACAAAAGATGGAGTTAGAAAGAAGACAAGAAGAACTCAGAATCTAGAGAAAAGAGGCATATACAAGAAAACAAAAGAAAGGGGATGACAAAGACAAAGAAATAATGCCACAAGAAGAAAAAACACATATAGATCTAGCATCTGGAAATATCAGATTTTTATCAAATAAATAGCACGATGTACCAAGGTATGGAAAAACCATAGAAGAACTAAGAGATAGTCAAGTAGAATTGACTATTAGTCTAGAAGAAGCTGAGTTTGAAAGAAGACAAAAGCTAGCAAAATAATTCTCTATATCATGTGCACCAGTATGTTAACTTCAAAATGCAAATGAATTTATTGAAAATAATCAAGAAGGAACTTGCAGTACTAAAGACGTGTGTTGATATAATCAATTCGTTTAAGGAACAAATGTCAAATGAAGATCCATTTGAGTGTGAACCACAAAATGCTAATACTAATTTTGTTAGAACTAATTGGAGAATACTTGGGAGAGATAATCCTTGAGATCATTCTATTTATGACATTACCTACTCTACACACAATTATGACCATTATGCCATGAACTTTGAAGCACCTAACGATGACAATGATTATGACTTACCTCTTCTTCATCATGAATTAATTGATTGGGATAATCTAGAAAACCTTGAATTAGATGTCTTTTCCAATGATCATGACTTAGTTGTGTATCTTAATTCTGTCGAACCCATAACACCTAAGATATCTTCCATTACGGAATCAAGTAACTTTTTTGCAGTCAACAGAATGCCAAACTTTCCAGTCGTAAAATTGAAATAAAACAAGGAAAGAGACCTACTGTTGAAAACCATTTCATGGCAACACTAGATCAATCAAAAGGGAAAATAAAGGACGTATCTGATGGTGAAAACCTCTTGGAGGTGCCAAAAGATGGAAAGTTTGACATCCTCCCTACGTATTTTCAGGAAAGATCTACTATTCTAATAGAACCAACAGAAGAAATAAACATTGGAACATCAAAAGATTCCAAGATACTTCATTTGGTTGGCTCATTATTAGATAAAGAGAGGAAAGAATACATAGAATTATTCAGACAAAGACAAATAAATTTTGCTTGGTCCTATGTTGACATGTTGAGACTTAATCCAGATCTTATAATGCATCATCTCAATGTGGATTTAAAAGAAAAACCAGTTAAGCAAAAGTTAAGGAAGATGTATCCACACATTGCTCTTCTTGTAAAAGTCGAGCTAAAGAAACTATTAGATGTGGGTTTCATAAGACCCGTTGCCTATCTAGAATGGGTTTCAAGAATTGTACCAGTGTCAAAGCCAGATAAAAGCATAAGAGTCTACACCGATTTAAGACATTTGAACAAAGCATGTCCCAAAGATGATTTCCCACTACCCAACATTGATATAATTATGGACTTATCAACAGGGCATGAGATGTTTTTCATTAATCGATGGCTTGTTAGGATACAATCAAATAAGAATCGCCCCTGAAGATCAAGAAAAGACAACATTCACTTGTGCATGGGGTACTTAATGCTGGAATGTTATGTCATTTGGGCTTAAGAATGCATAAGAGACTTATCAAAGGGCTATGATGATAATTTTCCATGATATGATGCATACATTTATGGAAGATTATGTAGATGATATACTTACAAAATCTCATACAAGACAAGAACATTTGAACATCTTAAGTAAGATCATTGATAGGCTGGAAAGATATCAATTGAGATTAAATCCAAAGAAATGTGCATTTGGAGTAACCTCTGGAAAACTTCTTAGGTATATTATATCAGCTTGTGGAATTGAAGTAGATCTTGAAAAGGTAAAAGCCATCATGGAGATGGAGTCACCTAGGAACATAAGTCAATTGTGATCTTTACAAGGAAGATTGCAATCAATCAGAAGATTTGTCTCTCAATTAGCAGATAGATGTCATCCATTCACTCATCTTTTACATAAGAATGTTCCATTCAAATGGGATAAAAAATGTGAAGAATTTTTATGTAAATCAAAGAATATCTCATGAATCCTCTATTACTAGTATCACCAATTAAAGGGAAACCATTGTTGCTCTATATCTTGGTGACAAATGTATCACTAGGCACTCTCCTAGCTCAACATGATGAAGAAGGAAAAGAAAGAGCAGAGTATTACATCAGTAGAACACTTGTTGGCTATGAGCTGAATTATACATCAATAGAGAAGACATGTCTAGCAGTTGTATTTGCAACTCAGAAGCTGTGACATTATATGTTGACTCCTTCTATGAAGCTAATAGCAAAGATAGATCCACTAAAGTATTTTCTAAACAAGTCAAATTTGATAGGTTGATTAGCCAAATGGGTTATGATACTAAGTGAATTTGATATAGACTATGTTGATCAAAAATCTATCAAAGGATAGGTCATTGCTGATCAATTAGCTGACGCTCCTTTACAAAATAACATACCATTGCACATTGAATTTCTTGATGCAGACATTCTGACAGTAAGTACAAAATTTTGGGAATTGTACTTTGATGGTTCTTATACACAATATGGATCAGGCGTAGGAATTTTATTCATCACACCTCAAGGACACACAATTCCAAAATCATATAGACTGCAGTTTCCATGCACAAACAATACTGCAAAATATGAAGCATTGACTATTGGGCTCAAAATGGCTATTGAATGGAACATCAAGGAATTGCATGTTTATGGTGATTCATAGCTTATCATCAACCAAATACATGATGATTATGAAAATAAGGATAAAAAGCTCATGCCCTACAAACAACTGGTAGAAGAGTTTAAAGAACACTTTGCAAAAATATCATTTACTCAAATCCCAAGAAATGAGAATAAAGTAGTAGATGCAATGGCTACAATAGAACCTCTCTTGTGGAATCGAGAGAATCAACAGCGTTACGAGTTCCTCGTGGAAGATATCTTAACCCCTACCATTCAATCCCAACATACCTACATGATTTGTCAAATATCAGGGATCAGTCAATCCTTATACGACCAAACCTATCAGTACTTAAAAGAGAATATCCTTCCTCTTGACCTATCCCGCAATCAAAGAAGAAATTTTATCCATCAGTCATCCCGCTATACTATTATTGTTGATACCTTATATAGGCGAGGTCTAGATGATACTTTATTGAGATGTCTTGAACAAGAAGAATCTGAAAAAGTTCTTAACAAAGTTCACGCAGGTATTTGTGGCACACACTCAAGTGGATTAACATTGGCTAAGAAACTTCTTCGTATGGGTTACTATTGGCCTACTATAGAGAGAGATTCATTCACATATGCTAAAAAATACAAACAATGTCAGATCCATAGAAATCTCATTCACGCACCAGCACAAGAATTGTATCCTATGGCTGGATCATGGCCATTTTATCAATGGGGCCTTGATTTGGTAGGAAAGATAAATTCTTCATCTTCTAATGGACTTATGTTTATTCTGACTGCTACTGAATATTTCACTAAATGGATTGAAGCAGTACCAATGACAAAAGGGACAGGAAAACAAATGTCATCATTCATCTTGAATTATATAATATGTCGCTATGGAGTTCCTATGACCATTATCACTGATAATGGAAGACCATTTAAGAATCAAGATGTGAAGGAATTGTGTGAGAAATTTCATATCAAACATAGGTTTTCTACTCTGTATTATCCACAAGGAAATGGTCAAGCTGAGGCATCGAACAAAACTATCTTGAAAATCTTGAAGAAAATAGTCAATGTAGCTAGAAAAGACTGGCACATTCAGCTAAATCCTTCTCTTTGGGCATACCGAACCAGCATCCACACACCAATGGGGGCAACTCCATATTGCTTAGTCTATGTATCGGAAGTCATATTACCACTAGAAGTAGAGATGCCTTCTCTATGGGTTTCCTTGAAAGGTCTTGTACTAGAGGAAGAACAACGAGTCTCTAGACTCCAAGAACTTGAACTAATCCAGGAATGCCGCCAAAATTCAATAGACCATTTGAAAGTATATCAACAAAGAATGGAAAGAAGTTATAATCACAAAGTCAAGCCATGCATTTTTCAAATTGGAGATATAGTTCTAAGGGATAATCCAAGAAATCAGCAAGACCGAGAAAAGCAGGGTAAATTTGAACCAAATTGGCTAGGACCTTTTGTCATAGTAGCAACATACAAGTTATCTAACCCTAAAGGTGATTGTTTGATGAACCTATCAATTCCATCCATCTCAATAAATTCTATGCTTGAGATATAAAGTCCTGGAAAAACCAATAAAAAGCATATAAAGTCTTGAAGAAATTAGTAAAAATCAGAAAAAAAAAAAAAAAAAAAAAAAAGAGAGGAAAAAATGCAATAAATTTAGATGGTGAAAACCTGGTAAATAGGCGCTATCTAAAAAGTGAGTCCTTCCATCTATGAGATCGCTTTGTGCACCTATCCACTCCATCCTATCACATCTATCGCTTCCATCTATCTTAGCTTATTCATTACATCTTTCGTGTCTATTGCTCTGAACCATTAGCAGAAAATATGTAGCTTACCAACAGTTATCCATCTTTGATATACTTGCCATAGTCATTTTCTTAGATTTTCCTAGAATGAATCAATCTGCATTTGTATCCCGCCATGGTTTGGATCTTGATCAATTCATGCATCCATAATAAATGTTTGTTTCTGCTAGGGGAAAAATCCTAATTCCTTTTCCTAAGGTGGTCTTTTGAATCTTTGAAAATCCAAAACATTAAGGAAACTTAGAAAAACCAAAAACACCTAGGGTTTTGAAACAGATAACAAACAACAAAGCAGTGAAGATCAAGGTATCTAATAACAACTAAATCGTGAAACTCAGAAAATGAAGAATCAACCAGCAAGTAATAAAGGAATATCCAACATCATTCATCAAGATGATTATATCAATTAATGGCCATTAGAATATGTGAATGACATGCGGGATTAAGTGTTTATATCTTGATTTTATTGCTAATCATGTACTCTATGCAACTCAAGGATGTCCATGACTAGAGAAGCTATGATGGGGCATGACTATTTTATTTGATTGTTGTATGTGGTTTATCTCTTATTAAGGTATGTACTTGTCTAAGGATATGATCGGCAAAATATCAAGGAGGACGTTCCAAGTCATGCATGAAAGGAGATAATCCTTGTCTATTCTGCAAGAAATAATCAGGTCAACTTGATTCATTATATCAAGTTGCTTGTATTAACTTGCTATATCAAAATCCATATAAGAAATACTCAGGTCATCTTGGATCATTATGTCAAGTTGCCTGTATTATCTTCCAACATTTTAAAGCTCAATGATGAAATCAAGCACTGTTACAAGATAACATATGAAGAATGGAAGTAATATTTTTAGTTAAATCATTTTAGATTAGCTCATTATTCATCTGCATTATAAGCATTTCATTTCATTCATAGATCAATAGTCACGAATAAAGATTGAGTATACTTGGACAAACAAAAACAAAAAAACAATTTACATTTGATCATTGTAGGTGCATTATTTTTACAATCATTTTAATCATTATCCATTTCATTTAGTTGCATTTAAATCATTGCATTAGTTTTCATTCAATTAAGTGCATTTCATTAATCATGTAGTGTATCATCATTATTAGTTGCATTATCATTTCATTAAAGATCATTTAGTTACATCTTTGCATTTAGATTCATAATCATTATAAGCATTACAAATAAAAAACAAAAAACATTTGAATAACATATTGCATAATCATTCATTTGCATTCCTATATAGATCATTGCATTTGCATCATTTAAGTACACCATATCATTTAAGTTAGTAATCATTTTCAGTTGCATCCAAGGTCATCAAAATCAAAAATCAAAAACATTTATCATTGCATCATCATATAAAGCACCATCATAATGAAGAGAAAAGATCATAGCATCATCCATATAATCAATGCATATAGATCATCATAAAATAGAGTAACATGCATAATAAAGATCATCATCATATAGAGTCCATGTCTGCATATAGATCATCACAAAACAATAAAAGTCCAAGTATACAATGATATCAGATCAAAAATACAAATGCCTCATCAATACAAAGTCAAGTCAAGGCTATCATGTACCACTACCACCTGACTATGTCCATCTCTGTGGTTGTGGGTGAGAAGATCATCCAGATGCCTGACTCACTTGATCACCAATCCTCTGAGGAGGTCCCATGACTCCACCGCTACTAGTATCCATCCTCATAGTGCTATGATAACTACCTACTCTCTGACTCTCTGCAACTAAATCCACATATAGTCATCACCAACAAGAAGTCTCCTTCCTGGCCCGAACTAGTGCTCTAACAGTATCAGCTAAGAGAATGCCAGATCCAACCTGCTGAATGTGATCAAGGAGGCCCTGAGTATCCTATTGTCTCCTAACAGTTGTGTCTCTCTCTTTCATGAGTGTCTATACCTATGCTCTAAGTTGATCTATCTGTTCTCTGAGACTATCAATGGTCTCCTACTCTGGCACATCCTGCTCTGGAACATCCTGCTGTGGCACATGAACCCCAATACCCTCATCTCCACCTCCTTTTCCACTTGCTGGAATCTCATTCCAAGTAGCTCTCAGAACCCATCGTCTAATGAGTGTAACATGATCCTATGGATCCTCATCCTCTCCACCATGCACTGCAATAACCCTAGGGTATGGCTGAATCTGACCAAAATTAATGCCTCTCCTACAACCCCCATCCATTCTAGTCATCTTGCATCCTCTTGTTGATGGAAACCCTCTCAGTGATCTCATCCCTGCCCTGCTAGTATCCCTCCCTATCCGTCCAACCTCTCTCCCACCCATAGGAAGCGGTCTCCCAATCCTGCCAACTAGTCCAAATGGTCCTCCATGGACTCTCAATCGACCTCCTCTCCATCCAGGTCTCCTACCGCCACCACCTCCATCTCCTCCCTCATCTCCATCCCCTCCGGCCTCTTGAGAAGCTCTAAGCTCTCATCTATGTCTCTGTCTCCTAATAACTGGATCATCTAAATCGTCATCCTCATCTTCTGAGCTAGGAGGATGATCTGTTGGAATCAGTAATACGAGGAAATGGGTGTGCCAATATGTACTAAATATAATCTATAGTAACCCCAAGATCTAGAATGTGTAATCTCATATCATAAGCTACCCTAAGAGTAGCCAAAAACTTTGCACGTGTTGACTCAAATGACAAAGAAGGTCCCCAATCTCGCTTATCTCTATACCATCATGCATATATCGTGACACCAGTAGGCATAGGCTGAATGATACCAAACTATCTCAAAATGCGACTAATCAACTGTCTCTCAATAATGAATGGAGTCTGACCAATGAGATATCTACTCTACATAATAAATGGTAATGTTTGTGCATCATCCATCCATGGCTCACAATCAATATAAGGTCTCCAAATAACACTATCCAATGAATCAAGAACCCAACACCAATACTCCATCTTACCTAGCTTATACTGAGTAAGGATACCTGCATACAGATAAACATATGGATGTCTCTCACCACAAACTCTATGATGAATAGGCAGAGTAATAGCAATGTGCTCCCAACACCAGATCTGCAAAAGTGTGCATCATGTCGACAGACTAGCACCCTCATAAAAAACAACCTAATGAAGATCATGATACAAATGAGCAAGCATACAAACACCCCATGCATATCGAGTCTGATGTTGCATCATGCTCTGAAGAATCTCACCCCAACCAACAACAAAACCTTGAGATCTCCTATCTGGACAGATGAATCCCCCAATCAAACCTGCAATCATAGGGAGAGTCTCATAATACATATTCATATCCTCCCATCAGATCTCTCCTCTCGAAATGCTCTCATCACCAAATACAGCTCTGCATGCCTCTAACCCTCCACGATCCTGAAAATCATACTGAACTAACTCACTAGTCACTGGGATGTGGAGAATCCTGTAGACATCCTCAAGTGTCACACTAATCTCACCTGCGGGTAGGTGGAAAGTGTTATGCTCGCTATGCCATCTCTTGACTAACACTATCAACAATCCCCTATTATGGGTAATATCAGGCATGTATAACAAGTGGCGTAATCTGCAGGCATCCATATGTCTCACCTCTGCCTGTGTAAGCTCTAGCACTAAGTGCCACATCACTAGGAATTTCTCCCAACATTAGAGAACATCAAGTTTCTCCTATTTACCAAGAGAATTCGATCATCAATCATCTATCTATCAAATCAAAGAGATCGCTAATCTCTAACATCAACAATTGGTAAATCTTTTCACATGAAGAAAATCGGGCTATCAAATCAATTTAAACCTATCAATCATGGTTTTCTATCAATCACTGAGTTCAATCAAACTCTACTACGCTCTTCATCAAAAACTAAATCAGTTTCTTAGAGCTAATCTATCCAATCACATCAAATCGATAAATCGTTTATCCTATCAATCAACATTATCAGATCAAATAGTCAAGTACCTATTCATCACAATTGTGCATCGAAATTCCTAAATCTAATCATCAAAGTGTTTTTTTTACTATGCAATACATCAAACACATTCATCAGAAGCAAAAGCACTAATCATTTTAACAAAAGCGATATTCTATTGAGCACAGGTGCTAAATCATACATATGCGTGAACCTTTTTAACAAAAGCGCTAAGCTTTCGAGCATATGCGTGAAATGATCAAAAGCGTTGTTTTAAACATCAAAAGCGCAAACACTGAGAGCAAAAGCACTGACCAAGCAAAAATTCTACCATACGTCACACATGTGCTAAACTTATCAAATGTGCTAAAACTGGAAACAAAAATGCTAAACATACTTGCCAAAAATCGAAAAAAATTCAAAATAACCAAAAACACGCTAAACAAATATGAAAAATCAAACGACAAGTTGTGAGAAATTCAGGATAAGATACATACCGGATACCCATACTTAGGAGGTCATTGATATCGATGAACGCGCTCAAATTGATGGTTCTCGAATGGGATCACCATTTTGCCACCTCACCAAGACAATTTCTTCACAAAGCTGACAAGGATGCAAATGAAAATAAAATTAACTTTGGTTAATTTTATATTTCCTATTTGGAAGGGTAATTAATATTTTTCAATGGGGCAATTATATTTATTCTTTTTGAATAAATTTAATTGACGGACCTTTTCAATTATCGTGAGATCAATCACTTATCAAAATTATTCAACAAATTCACAATCAATCTCACGAGGGGGCACACAATCAAGATTTTTATCTCTATTAGGCATAGTATCGAGACTTTATTTAATCTTTGAAACAATTTTGTCTTGACATCATTTCAAAGAGGGGAAAAATGTATACACATAAAAATGGCTATGAGCGATTAAATAAATATTTTATATTTATTTAATATTTATTCTTCTATTAAATAGTTAATTTGAAAAGATTAATTTATTTAATTCATTTTGTGTCTTTCTATTAATTAATTTAATTGAAATATTTTATTAATTAATTCATCTATCCTATTCCTCTAATTAATTAAATATCTAATATTTAATTATTCTTTTGATCAATTAATTAAATATTTAAATATTTATTCATTTCCTCCAATCATTTGAATATCTAATATTTAATGGTTATTCTTCTATCCTATAGTCTCAAATATTAAATAATTCTAAACTATTTAATCCCTTATCCAACTCATTCTTCCATCTCCACTTCATCTTTCCTTTGCCAACTCATCAATCATGTGGCTAAATTAATTCAACAAAATAAAATAAATAAAACATTTATTAGCCACTTATCTTCAACCTCCAAATTTAATGAAATATTGTGTACGTACACATATTTCATAACCTTCTTCTATATTCTCTCCAACATCCCTACATCTTAGGAAGGACTTGAGTCCACTTGTCCTCTCATGCCTAAATTTTCTCCAACCATCCCTAGATTCCCTTAGTCAGCAACCCAGTCAAGGTGAGATGAGTGACACTTGTCTTCTCCTTCCCCCTTTTTCTCAACCTTCACCTTTGCACACAACCATCCAAATCTGCAGATCTGATCATGACCATTGATCTAGGCCACATCAGCTTATCCTCTCAAAGTCTATAAAATTAGGAGTTTGAGTTGAGAAAGAGTTAGTCTTCAAGTGAGTTTTCAAAGCTAATCATTTGTGAAAACTTATGCATCTATGAGTTTTAATTTTGAAGCAAATAGCATAATCAAATAGCATAATCATTTATCACAATCATTTAGCATTGCTTATCATAGCATTAGTTAACTATCAGTTATCAATCCATTCTTCATATGCCATCTTGGAAGGTATCAGTGCTTGTCTGAGAGCACAACATCTGCAACCAGGAACAGTGGAGTTAGGACACAATGAGACTTAAATCATGAAGGTAATAATAGTGTTTTTATTTTATATATATTTCATGTAGTTTCATTGGTTGAGTTTGGATTTCCTATAGCATTTCCTTTGTATTTTGTGAAACTAACATGTTGCAAGTAGTATTCTAAAGATAAAATTTAAGTCAACACAATGATCATCAACACTACTCACTATAGTTTTGTCTCTATTACTTCATCTATTTATTTCTCAAAATGTTCCTGCACATCCCTACAAGAATGGCTTTGTTTCTCACCATGAGCTTTACCCATATAGGAAACAAAATGAATTTGAAATTGATACAACAATAATGTAACTTGACACTCAGATACTCAACTGGTTGTTTGAAGGAGAGATATAAATAGATAAAAGAAGCATCATTCATTTACAACACAAACTATCACACACTTCATGCAGATCCATCATTGTAAGATACACCCATACAAGAACAAACCTTCCAAATAAGAGAATAATAAACAACAAATCTCATGATATGCATGAAGTTTGTACCCAGAATATCATTTGAATGCTTCTCAACATGTGTAGTTTACTGCTGCAATCTCATTATCACTACCCTTAGTTCATGCAACGTGCCAAGATCTTCCTTCTACGTGGCTGTAATGTGATTCTTTCTAGTATTACCCTTATTTGCAGCCACCATCATAGCTTAATCTGAAGTTTGCAAGACTAAACCAACATCTTAGGGTTTCTCTTTGCATAGAACAGTCTACATGAATGTGTTAACTCATTTTTAACCCACACTCTTGACAACGGTTCAAGTTTACCTTCAGGATGCTGATTGCAGTTAGGCTTTTCCAAACTAAAAGTTAATTTTCCTTCCAATGCACAATCCTTTCTAATTTTACTTTTGACTTATCAACGTAGGAAAATGACCTTTTGAATCCTGTGTAAAATAAAAGATAAAATTTATCTCATATTTATCATCACAATGTAATAATATAGGAATTTCAAAGTGATGACCTTGTCAAAAGAAATTCTAATGTCTATCTAGAGCCTACATAGGGCATTTTTTATGGTGAAAGGTGCAAATTGATTATAGGGTTATAAAGGGAACAATCTCAAACTAGAAGAAAAAGGTAGGAAAACATCCATCTCTCAAATTTCCTATAAGTACAATAAAGGCTTGGGTTACTCTCCTATACCTAAGATCACTGGCACTGGTGCCTTGCCAGATCCTCCTACTGAAATCAAAGACTTTGACAAAGAGGAAATCCATGAAATGCCTTTCAAATATCTTGATGATATATTTCACGATGCCCATGTGAACGCTAAATTACCCCCATCATCCCTCCCAATCCATTTGAGCTTAAACTTGTACACCCCAAACTTATTGATTGGGGCCAACAAGGACAACCTACCTTGGACATCTATGCTGATGATGATGCCCTCTTGGCATTTATGAGCATCCAAGACCTTGAGAACCACACCTCTGTCAATGGGATTCTGTTGGTATTTTGGATATGTTGATATGGTTTTGTCATTGATGTCAACACTTGTCAACACTTGTTAACACTTGTCAACACTTATCAACACTTGGAGATCTTTGATTATGTTCAACAGCAAGTCAGTGACTTATGCACAGTCACCGATATTTGGTTCACCAACACTTGGAATGACTTGGAAACTACCTGGTTATGTCGAAGACATTAATTGATCACTTGGTTTTGACAATTTGGTTATTGATCTATTCGGGTTTGCATATTTGCTGTTATTGGCAAATAGGACCAGGTTATGCACCGGCAAGCATATCTATTCCAGATCAACATGACACGTTATGGAGATGATTTATTATTATTGTAAATGCATTGAGCCGACATGATACATCACATATTGATTTATTTGTAATTGATTTTATTGTAATATCTTTAGTGAGCCGACCTACTCAATTGGTCTTAGGTTATAGTATAAATGTAAGATCTCATTTTATGAGATTGATATGGAAATGATATAGGATTGGAAAAAAGATTGTAACAAGGTATATGCGAAACTAAGTGAGATATACACGTAGACATCATTTGAAGGTTAAAGGAAGGTATGAGGAAGACAATCAGAGCTTAAGAGGTACTGAATCTAGCATATAAAGATGCTATTTTAAGTAGTACATTATCATTGGATTTAACCATCTAATTATAGTCAGTGTGACTCCCATTTTGTGATTGAGTAGTGAGCTCTAGGCAGCTGGCCTTTCTACATGTGCAGACTCCATATTGTACACATACTCTCTGATTGTGAGTAAGGCTTCCCACTGTGGTTTTACCCCTTATCGGGTTTCCACGTACAAAATATTTGTGTTATGTGTTGTGGATGTTATTGTCTTTCTATTTCATGCATTAATCTTTAATGGTACTACAATTAATTGATAAAACTGTCTACCAACACAAAGTTTGGTTTACCGGCATTAAGCATTAAGTTTTGGTTAAGTTAATTTTGGTTTGAATTTATTGGACAACTAATTCACCCCCCCTCTCAGTTGTCTCTGGGACCTAACAATTGGTATCAGAGCCTAGTCCTCTTTGTGCAGAAGTTTAACAACTTGAGGAGATCCAATGCCTTCTAACTATTTCAGGAAGGACAGTCCTAAACTTGATGGAACTAACTATGGCATATGGAAGACCAGGATGGAGACACATTTGAATTACATTGGAAAGGATATATGGGATGTTACAAAGAATGGTTATACTACTCCTACTCAAGGTCAACCTAATCCACCAAACTTGGCTAAAGATGAGGAAAATGATTGCAAAGCAAGAGAAGCACTTTTGAGCACATTGTCAAATCAGCAAATCATGGGATTATTAGATAGATCTACTGCTAAAGCTATTTGGGACAGATTGGAAACATTGAATGAAGGAGATTCCACAGTCAAAAATTGCAAAACTTGAATACTTCTGGGTCAGGTATGAAAATCTGAAAATGGAAGAAGATGAAAGAATTTATGCTTTTATGGAAAGAGTAAATGAAATTGTTTTGGGTATACAATGTTGTGGAGGAACCTTAAGTGAAGATGAAATTGTCTCTAAAGTTTTAAGAGCTTTGCCACTGGCATATAAAATGAAAGTTACTACTATAAATGAATTAAGAACAATGCCTAATGCATCAGTATCTAGAGATACTTTGGTTGGAAAACTTTCAGCTTTTGAACTTGAGGAATTTGGTCCTGTTGCCATTATAAAGACAGATTTAGCTTTCAAGGCATCATCATCTGCCTCATCATCATCATTTGATAAATTTGATTGGAAAGAATTTTATGCAAGAGAACTTGAAGAAAGCAGGAGAGAAAATGAAGAACTGGAAGAACTTGAAGCACTATTTGCAAGGAAAATGCCTAAAGGTCCAATTGGAAGTAAGTATGAAGGTAAAGCACCCTTTAAATGTTTTAACTGCAATAAAATTGGTCATATGGCTTCTAGGTGTCCTGATAGACATGCAAGATTAATAAAAGAAGCTAAGAGAACATATAAGCCTAACCCTGATTATCAGAGATACAAGTTTAAGAAGAATAGAGACAAATCTTGTTATTATGTTGATGAAGGAGTTACTGATGATTCCGATGAGGATCCGACAAACAATGGATGGGCTTTTGTTTCTATAACAGAAGATCAACCAACACCTACTGTTCAATCGGTAGAGCAGGCCCTGGCAGCTAAAATTGAAGTTAAAGATGAATGGATTATTGATTCAGGATGTTCACATCACATGACTAGTGATAAGAGTAAATTCTTAACCTTTCTAGAATACAATGGAGGTCTAGTAAGATTTGGAGATGATAAAGCTTGTATGATCAAAGGAAAAGGAACTATATCTTTTGATGGCAAGCACAATACTAATAATGTTTACTATGTTAAAGGTTTGAAGCATAATATTTTGAATATTGATCAATTAGTTGAGAAAGGATATCAGTTACAATTGAAGAATGGTAAATGCAAAATCTTAAACAGAATTGGTTTAGAAATTACAACCGGTAATTAGACCAGAGGTAATATCTTTCACTTGAATAACAATGAGAAAGCATGTTTGATTGCACATATTGATGAAAGTTGGTTATGGCATAAGAGACTTTGTGATGTAAATTTTTATTGTATTATGAAAATCAGTACAACTAAGGTAGTAAGAGATTTACCTAAGATTGTTAAACCTCACAATCCGGTATGTAAGGAATGTCAATTTGGAAAGCAAGTTAGAGCAACTTTCAAAAGTATTCCAGAAAAATCTAACAATGTTCTTGATTTAATTCATACTAATTTATGTGGTCCAGAAAGAACCAGAAGTATACAAGGAGATAGGTATTTTATGCTAGTCATTGATGACTATTCTAGAATGTGTTGGGTTACTTTTCTTAGGGAGAAATCATAAGCATTTGGGAGATTCAAACTATTCAAGGTGATGGTAGAGAATGAAACCGACAATAAAATCAAATGTTTGAGATCAGATCAAGGAGGTGAATTCACATCTAGGGAATTTAATACATTCTGTGAAGTGAATGGGATCAAAAGACAGTTATTAGCACCCCGGACACCCCAGCAAAATGGAGTTGTGGAAAGGAAAAACATAACTATCTTGGATGCAACCAGAAGCATGATATCAGAAGCAAATCTACCTCATATATATTAGAGAGAAGTGGTCAATACAATAGTTTATACATTCAATAGAGTTCACATCAAAGGTATAACCGGCAAGACCCCTCATGAACTATGGTTTGGTAATACTCCTACACTTAAATATTTCAGAATATTTGGAAGTAAATGCTATATTAGAAGAGATGAGTATATTGGGAAATTTGATCCTAGAAGTGATGAAAGAATATTTCTTGGTTATTCATCTAAGAGCAAGGCATATAGATGTTTTAACAAGAGATTGCAGAAAATTGTTGAAAGTGCAAATGTGAAGATTGATGAACAATTTAGAGGAAATTCAAGGTCAATGGACTCTAAACCGGCAATAGAGATAATCACAAATGAACCTACTATGAGTACACCGGTACATAATGTTGACTTAGTTACACTGGCATCATCTGAGGAGTCAACAGTCACTGAAGAACAACAACAAGTAAAAACACCCCGGTATATAAGATTGAACCACTCTAAAGATCAGATAATTGGAAACACATATCAAGGAGTTATGACTAGAGGAAGATTTGCAAATGAAGAGGTATGTCTTATTTCTCAAATTGAACCTACAACTATTAATGATGCATGTGAAGATAAATATTGGATTAAAGCTATGGAAGATGAATTGGAACAAATTGAAAGAAATAACACTTGGTCATTAGTTCCCCGACCAAAAGAAAAAAATGTAATTGGAACTAAATGGGTTTTCAGAAATAAACTTAATGAAGATGGCAAGGTAATCAGAAACAAAGAAAGATTAGTGTGAGGGATATTCACAGAAAGATGGAATTGATTACAATGAAACCTTTTCATCGGTAGCTAGAATTGAGGTAGTCATACTTTTATTGGCTTTTGTAGCACACAAGAACTATAAAGTATATCAAATGGATGTTAAATGTGCATTTCTGAATGGAGATCTTGAAGAAGAAGTTTACATTGAACAGCCTGATGGATTTTCTTTGACAGATGACAAAGATATGGTTTGCAGGTTAAGGAAAGCTTATATATGGACTAAAGCAAGCTCCTAGAGCTTGGTATGCTAGATTGGACAAATATCTTTTGAAGCTTGGATACACTAAAGGTAATGCTGACAACAATCTATACTTCAAAGTGACTAATGATGACATCTTGATTATTGAAGTTTTTGTTGATGATATAATCTTTGGAGGAGAAGATGGATTGTGTAAAATTTTTTCTAATAAAATGCAACAAGAATTTGAAATGTCTATGATTGGGGAGATACAATTCTTTTTAGGATTGCAGATTTCATGTATTGATAAAGGTATATTCCTATGTCACTCTAAGTACTTGAAGGAATTACTAAAGAAATATGGCATGGAAAACTCTAAACCGGTAAGCACACCTATGACTACAACTGATAAACTATCTTTGAAGGATGAATCAACACATGTTAATCCGACTAGATACAAGTCTATGATAGGAGGTTTACTATATTTGACACAAACAAGACCTGATATTATGAATGCTGTATGTATTGTCTCAAGATTTCAGAGTAATCCTAAAGAAAATCATGAATCAACAGTAAAAAGGATTTTCTGGTACCTACAAGGCACTACAAATCTTGGTCTATGGTATCCTAGAGATGAAAATTTTGATTTATGTGCATACACAGATGCTAATTGGGTAGGAGATGTGGATGACAAAAAAAGCACCACTGGCGGAGCATTTTTTCTTAGTAGCAAACTAATTTCATGGTTGAGCAAGAAACAGAGTTGTACATCACTATCAACAACATAATCAAAATATGTTGCAGCAGCTACTAATTACACATGGGTATTATGGATTAAACAAATGTTGAAGGACATAAAGGTAAAATGCAAGGAACCTATAACTATTTACTGTGATAATATGACAGCAATTGATATATCTAAGAATCCGATATTTCACTCAAAAACTAAACATGTTTCTATCAAATTCAATTTTCTGAAAGATAATGTTGAAGCAAAAGAAGTGAAATTGGTTTATGTAAATACTAAAGAGAAGATTGCAGATATTTTCACTAAGCCCTTGCCTAAGGAGACTTTTGAATATCTCAGAGAGCAAGTTCGAGTCTATCGTGCCCAAACTTTTGGGCAAAAATGGAACAACAATTTTTTTTTCCTTGAACAACATAAACTCATTAAATAATCTACATTTAAAAAGAAAGCAATTAAGTTTTGTCTTAACTAAGATGTAAATAGAATTGTTTACTAAGATTGGAATAATTGACTCACTCAATAAAGCGACATTAATTAATGAAGACTAATTATTCCCTAAGAGGGTCATTGCAATTTAAATTAGTTAATTTAATCAACCTAATTAATTTGCCGCAAATTAAAGTCGAGGGATATTTAAATGTCTCAATTGCATTTAAAACATTCCAGGCCCAAAATAATGATAATGTTATCTTAAATTTAAAATTAATTAATTGGGTGCATGCAAATTCATTATTTAAATTTAACCAATAAGGTTAAAAATTCAACAATGTTATTTGCCAAATAAATATAATTTATACTATAGCCAATTTTAATTTCCCCTAAACCTTCAAATTTTGACTATTAAAAATTTGGCCAATATTGGCCTCATAGGCTAGAAATTTACATAAAATAATCAATAATTTTTATTTACAAATTTCCCCTAAATTATATTTAACTTGACGTCCATATTTAATTGAATATATAAAAATAACTTTATAGTAACCCTAGTTAATTAAATTAAATCAATTATGTGATTAATGTAACTATATAACATTAATCTCCGTTTTAAATCCTATAAAAAAAAATATATATTAAAATCAATTTTCCCCCTAATCAAATAAAGAGTTTAAATTAATAACACATATAGCTAAAATAAAATGGGGGGGGGGATCTTTTTCAAATGTTTAAAAATAATTTCCCCCTCTTCTAATTTTAATTAATTTCAAACCCTAATTAGAATAGAGTTAATTCTTCTCCTATATTTTATTTAAAATCAACTTAACAATTCCTTTTTTTTATTTGTTAACCCTAACCCGAATGTGGGCTAGGGTTGCGTTTCTAATTTTCTTTTATTATTTAAATGCTAACCCTAACTCGAAATTGGGTTAGGGTTGCATATTTTTATTATTTAAAATCCTTTCTCTATGTTTTTGGTTTCTAGGGTTTAGTGTGTGTGTGTTGCAGGGTGCGGTGGAGGCGACGGCCATGGAGGCGGTGACGGAGGGCGAGACATGAGGGCCAAGGAAGATCCACTATGGATACCCACAATGGCAGCCCCGACGTCGCCCACTGTGGTCACCCATAGTGGTTGCGCTGACGCCGCCCACTGTGGTTGCCCATAGTGGTAGGCGCAGCTCCACCCAGTGTGGGTACCCACAATGGTGGCACTGACGCCACCTATTGTGGATGCCCATAGTAGTGGACACGGCCCACGACGCCTTCCGGGGGGAGTTAAGGGTTTCGGCCCTCCCAAAAATAAACAAGTCTCCTTTTTTAAATTTTTTTTTTTTTGTTTATATATTTTTTTTATAATGCATAAATGTATATATATATATGTATGTGTGTGTGTATATATATATATATATATATACATATAAATATGTATATATATATATATACATATAAATATGTATATATATATATATACATATAAATATGTAAATATATATATATATATAAATATATATATATAAATATATATATATATATATATATATATATATATATATATATATATATATATATTTATCAGACTCTAGGGTTAGAATTTTTTCTTCTTTTTTTACATGCAGGAAATAGCAAAATAGTGACAACATATAATAGATACACATTCATTTTTTATTTTTTTGCAAAATGTGATCTAGTTAAACATGTATACAATATTCATTTAGTTGGATTAAATAGATTTCTATTATGCAGCATTGACAATATTATGACTGTCAGATTTAACAACTTGTTACTTATGTCACAAAGTTTATTTCTTCATTAAAATTAGACATAAATCTATTAGTAATTTCTGGTTTTCTAAATCTGTGTATATATATTTTCTTTAAAATCACATAACAACAGACTTTCTAAACTAACAGATTTATCTAGCAGCATTTCTCTTCATTTTAACTTCTAATAGTTAACTATAGGCAAGAGGTAAATTTAAATTTGTCTACATTAGCTTTCTGCATTTTTTTCGAAATAGAAAAATGACAGTAATAAACACAATTACAGTAGTATTTAAATAGTACAGAAAAACACTTAAAACATTATCATTTTGCATAATGCAAAACTATGATTCTTCAAATATCTATTTAACCCTATTTGCATTTGGAAAGTAACTAGAACTAAATAATTGTTTTTATTTTACTAACATTTCTGCTTTTCTACTTCCTAATATTCTCATTTCACTTTCTGCATTTCTTTTTTTTCTTTGTATAAATTACAGAGATAAATAGATGACATATTTCAATAGAAGACATATTTAAATAAAAGACAGATTTCAAATAAATGATAGATTTCAAATAATTGATAGATTTCAGATAAAAGACAATAGCATTAACATTACAGAATTCATTCAAAATACTTTTCTTATAAGAATATTTTGAATACAATTTGTCAACCTCTACAAATGGGTGAAATACCCAACTAGTCTCTCATTCCTAATAAATGAGGACTTAAATAAATAAACATATTTCTTTCTTTCAAAATAAATACAACATAAAGCTCCTCATTTACATTTCTACAACTAAAATATAATATTTCATTTCCTATTCTTTTTTTGCAACTAAAATAAAATCAACAACTCCTAGCTTTCTTTTTTCTTCTTTTCCAAGTAGCCTGCATTCAAAATCTTGAGGTTGTGACCATGGAGTGCTCACCTCCCAGCCCAGGCTTACTAGAAGCCACCCTCGAGCTTGGAGAACCAAGACCTAGATGGGTTACATTCAAGCAAACACAAACAAGCATGGGAAAAACTCAACAAACACATTCCCATCCCAAGGCTGAAACTTCATCACATAATGTGATGTTTACAAGGGTGGAAGTGGACCAAGTACCTTGAGGAGAACTGCAAGATAGTAGATCACAACCAACTCATGGAAACCAAGAACACAACAAAAATCCATCTTAACCCAATCATCCTTATGACCCCCAAGGCATACATGCCATACTTTCTCCCCTTATGAACCCCGAATGCATAAATAAAACTATGCAACAAGGGTCACATAAACAAACCCTTGAGATTGTTGGCATTTTTGTTGTTTATGTTATGATTGTCATTGATGGACACACACTTGTATTGAGATCCCCTTTATATGTATGAGCTCATGCTCAACCAGTATTTGTTCCAACCGGTATGTTGTATACTAGTCTTTAGACTAGTGGTGATTTTGTAGAATGTGTTTCCCGGTCTGAAGCGGCATGTCGACCCCAAGCAGTTCGTAGATCACAAGCGGTACAAGGGAGCAAAGCGGCACAACACATTCTTACCAGTCTTCATTTTTTTGTCAAACCGGTAATCAATATTTTGTATGAACCAGTAATACTCTGTGAAGAGTTACCAACCGACATTTTGTGATGAGTTACCAATCCACCGATTGTTTGACGGTGCCGACACATTGACGGTACTTTTTGTGTCGTGTTACTGAGTATGTATAGATTCATTAAACCTAGGAAATTGTAATGTAATTCTATTGGACTAACATGAAATCAGATTCCTTTAAAAGGACATCATGTCTAGGGTTTTAAGTTGTTGCTGAAAGGGTTAATGTCAAGCTAGGGTTTAAGGTGGAAGTTGAGAACGATCTTATCTGAGAAGATCAAGTTGTAACTGTGAGAGAGAGAGAGAAGACTGAAGTAATGCTAGAATGCATTAGCTGAGAGCAATACTGGATCTAACCAAGCAATTTGTGTTATTAGATAGATCAAACACTTGTTGATTACTCACATCTTTGACAAGTCTGTAGCCCTTAACCAGGTAGGCCTCAAAGCCTTTGTAAAATCCTCTAACAAGGTGGTTCACACATGTGAATTTAAAATCCTCTAACAAGGTAGTCTTTAATCGGACTTATCTCCTAATAAAGATTGAGATTCCTAATAGGATCTATTCTGGTGAAGAACATTGTAAGACCTTAACCGGTCCGACCTTAACCGGTCTGGTTTCTATTCTGTAGATAGTGACTTGTGAGTTCCATCTCACCGTGGTTTTTTCCCAGTTGGGTTTCCATGTCAAATATCTTGTGTTATGGTTGTATTGCTTTTGTGGGTGAATGCTTTATTCGCATTTTGGTTTGCATGTGTGGTAACCGGTTTGACTGTTAGACTGCTTTACCGGTTTATCTTTAGACTATGTAAGTGCTTTAGTGTAGTAATTTTTGGCATACTAATTCACCCCCCACCCCCTCTTAGTATTCATCAATTGGTATCAGAGCCTACCTTTCTATAAGTTTAACCACTTGGAAAGAGATATGGGGGAATACACCATGAGGGAACTTACTCAATGGCTCACTAAGTCTGAGCAAGCCTATGATGATCTTATGGTCAAATACAAGGCATCTCAAGCAAAAAGGAGAGAACATGCAAAGAAGCTAATGGAACTATCTGAAAGCAGTTCTGAAGATGAAGCTAACATGGAAGCCATGATTGCTGAAGTAAATAAGTTGAATGATTCAAACTCCAATCTAAGAAAGGAGTTGGAAGGACTGACTATTTGGTTTAGTCAAGAGCTTGAGAACCGGAGAAAAGTTGAAGATCAGATAAAGGACAGAGATCATGAGATCTCTAAGTTGAAACAAGAGATTAGTGCACTAACTACTCGCCTTCATGAGAGCAGAATGGAAAAGGAAGAAATGCAAGGAGAACTGAACATTGCCATCTCTGAAAATGCAAGTCTAATGGAGACAAACACTTCTATTTCCAAAGAACTCTTTGAGTCAAAGGAAATACTTGCTAAGTTTGGAAAAAGTACTGTCAAGCTAGAGAAAAAGCTTGAGTCATCTAGACTGGCAAAGAATACCAATGGTTTTGGTTTTTTTGGACATGAGGAAGGAGAATCCTCAGGAACAAATGTTGAAGCATCAAAGAAGCAACCGACACTCAAAGGAAAAGGTAAGCAAAAATTCAAACCTATTTGCTTTAATTGTCTTAAAGAAGGACACACTGCCAATGTATGTAGGAGCAAAGCCTACAATAATTTTCCTTATTTTATCAACAATGTACCTAGTTCCAATAAGTTCAATGGTCATTGTTATGCATGCAACAAATTTGGGCATAGAGCATTTGAATGCAAGTCTGTAATGGATAACACTGGAAGATATCCTCAGAGGACCCAAGGAACTGGTCCTGAACCTTTTATGAACTGGAACCACAACCGGTTTAATGTCTTCAATCATCAGTTGAGAAGCGGTGGTCATCAAGCGGCAACCAGATGGAGAGAAAGTTGTATGTGAAGAGGGAAAAATAGATTTGAAAGGTAAACTGATCAAAACACAACGAAATAAACATACAAAATGCTAAAATATCATAAAAAGACTATTTCACCTTGCTATTTTACCTTCTCCTTCGGATTGAGCTTGATGAAGTGAAGGCGCCCCTTGCTAATGCTCCACTTGATGTGCTCCTTTGATTGCTGGATGTGGATGGCTCTCCAATATTGTGCACAAATGATAAGGATGAGATGATCAAGTTGCCAAGATGATTTCCTGGGCTCAAAAGGTCAGCATAAGCTTACTGAATTTCAAGATGATTTGAATGAAGGGATGGAACCCTATTTTATAGGAAGAGGAGAGGAAAACGGATGGCTAGGATGAATTCGAGATGAAGGGCTAAGATTTACTTGTGAGGTCACACAAGGTCCAAGAGAGGGTGTGGAGACCAAGAAATATGCCTTAAAGGCATTTCGTATCTCCACATTCTACAAGATGCATTGGAGGAATTAAATTTTTTCCAAAAATGGATATTATGGGGATTAGAAGAATAAAAAGGAATTAAAAATTCCTTGGGAGAGGGAAATGCCTAGAGGAATGTAAGATTTCAAAAATCTTACATTCATCTAGAAAAAGAGCATTTAAAGCTAGTGGTTGGATGAAAGGACAAAGAGTTGACTTTGTGGCTAATCATGATGATTAGCCATTAACGACTCATTAGGAGGGGAATTAGAGGAAATGTTAGGTGGGATTTATATTTGTAGGAGAATTTGACTAAAAGAATAATGTTAAGTGAGTTTAGGGAGTTTCTAGAAGAATTTATTAGGTTAATGATGAATTGAGAAGATGATTTGTAGGAATCATGTAGGTTAACTAATTAATTGAAATTAATTAGCTAAGAGGAAGATTTGTGAGGATTTGATTTTTTAGAAGAATAAAGAAAGGGATTGATTTATTAAATAAATCAATCATATGCTATAGTGACAATATTAATTATATTTAATTAATATTGAGAAGAATTTTAATTAACATAATTAATTAATTAATTATGTGAGGAATTAAAAAATAATTAAAATAATTATTTTTAAGTGTCTACATTTTGCCCCTCTTTGAAGCGAGGTGTGATGATGCATTGATTCAAAGAATAATCTTGTTTTGATGTTGATATTGGTTTGATAGGATGCCCCGGCTCTTGATTTATAAATTACGGTATGGTGATGCCCCATCGGGAGATCAATTGAGGTATTTGATCTTTGGAGTTTTGCGAAATTGATATCCCGATAGATTTGATTTGATTCGATTGATAAGATCTAGATTCAGTCTGGTTTCAAGAAGAATTCATCCTGTATAAGACAAAGATGATCAAAGTGTCTGGTTTCAGGAAGGATTCATCCTGTATAAGACATGATTGATCACAACGTCTGGTTTCAGAAAGGATTCATCCTGTATAAGACATGATAAGAGCGTCTGGTTTCAGGAAGGATTCATCCTGTATAAGACATGATCGATCACAACGTCTGGTTTCGGGAAGGATTCATCCTGTATAAGACATAATCGATCACAATGAATGTCTGGTTTTAGGAAGGATTCATCCTATATAAGACATGCTCAGAGCGTCTGGTTTCAGGAAGGATTTATCCTGTATAAGACATGATCAGCTCGTCTGGTTTCAGGAAGGATTCATCCTGTATAAGACATGATCAGATCACAACGTCTGGTTTCAGGAAGGATTCATCCTGTATAAGACATGATCAGATCACAACGTCTGGTTTCAGGAAGGATTCATCCTGTTTAAGACATGATTAGAATCAGAATTGATTATGTGAGGAAAAAAAAATAAAAATAAAAATAAATAAATAAATAAAGGAAGAAAAATTAGGGTGGAAGGGATAAATGAGGAAGATATATGAAGTAGCCGTGAAGTATTTGGAAAGAAGAATAAGAGATTATTGAGTTTAGGATTTGATGGAATGATGGTGAGATTTTGTGCACAACAAATGTGGAGAGCCAACCTAGTTTGATGTTGCCCTAAGTGACTTGCACCACTACTTATGGAAATCAGGAAGCCATGAGAAACCTAGGGCGTGGACTGACTCTATAGACAAATGGGAATTTCTTGCACACAACAATGCAAGTGTTAAGAAACACTAATACAAAGTTGTGGGTTTGTGCAAGGAAACCCTCAAACACATCGATACCTCTTGTATACGAGAAGGTAAGTGTTGATAAACACTAGTACCAGGTCGTCGATTTATACAAGAAGGATCCAAAACATGCCATACTATGAAATATGCCCCAGTATGCACCTATCAGAACATACCTGGATATGGAAGAACCCAGGCAGTCATAAATAGTGGCATTTGTAGGGCAAAAGATGCAAGCCTATATGAAAAAAATCTAACAAAATCTAACAAGTCTCTTCCTTGCGACCAAATGATACCTCTTGCCAAGAGTAGAACTGGGATGGGCTTGGGATTGTTTCTCAAGACTTCTTGAAGCTTATACAGAGGCATGAAAGCTCAGTTTCACTGGGACATTTCTTGTTCATGACTTAGGCGAAGACTCATCATCATACACATGTTTTATTGGGAGGCGGAAAAGAAGGAATGTTGTGCATGGGTGGGCTAGATGGCAGATGATTTGTAGTATCGACCTGATAGACAGTGGATCTGGTTATTTACCTTGGCACCCGCACAGAGGTTTTCACCAAGATACTTGCCCATAGTGCCACGAATTGTTTTTCTTTCTTTTTTTTCTGATTTTCTCTTCTTTTTTTTTTTGTTAATTTTTAATTTTTTTATTTTTTTTGACAATTTAAGACTTTCTGAGGACTAAGCATAAAACCTTTTGAGGTGCATGATATTCATTGGATCATCCAAAGGATCGCCTTCAGGAGTAGCCAACTGATAAGCTCCTGATCCATATTTCACTATGATTACATATGGTCCAAGCTAGTTAGGCTCGAACTTGCCTTTCTTTTCTTGTTCTTGTAGATTTTTCTGATTCTCCATGAGGACAAGATCACCAACTTGGAATTCTCGGGTTCTGACTTTTTTATGATAACTCATGCACAGATGGTTTTGATATACCCGGAGATGATTCAAGGCCTTGAGGCGCCTTTCATCTAACAATTCTAGCTCTTGTAAGCGGGCAATTCTGTATTCTTCCTCTGGTAGGATGTTTTGCAGCGATACCCTTAGAGAGGGGATCTCGATCTCAAGGGGAAGGATAGCTTCAGAACCAAATACTAGGGAATAAGGAGTGGCGCCTGTGGGGGTGCGGATGGAGGTGCGGTAGGCCCACAATGCAGGATGGATTTGGAGGTGCCAATCACGGCCCGCTTCATTGACTGTCTTTTTGAGGATTTTTATTAGGGTTTTATTAGAAGCCTCAGCTTGGCCATTGCCTTGGGGATAATATGGAGTGGAGAAGTGGTGTTGGATGTTGAATTTTTGGCAGAGTTCTTTGACATCCTGGTTTTTAAATTGTTTACCATTATCTGTGATGATAACTTTTGGGATGCCATATCGGCAGATTAGGTAATTCAAGATGAATTTGGATATTTGCTTTCCGGTGGTGAAAGTAAGAGGGATAGCCTCTACCCACTTGGTGAAGTATTCGGTGGTGGTGATAATGAATTTATGTCCATTGGAAGATGAAGGATGGATTTTCCCAATGAGATCGAGCCCCCACTGCGAGAAGGGCCATGGTGTAATAAATGGCTGCAATTCTTGTGACGGTGCATGAATCTTGTCACCATGTTGCTGGCAAGGGATGCATTTCTTCACATAATTGTATGCATCTTCTTCCATTTTAGGCCAATAGTATCCTGTTCTCAAAAGTTTTTTAGCCAATGTGAGTCCACTTGAGTGTGCCCCACAGATGCCCTCATGTACTTCGCATAATGCCCATTCGGCTTCTTGTTTATCTAAACACCTTAGGAGGGAACCATCAAAATGCCTTCTGAACAAGGTGTTTGCAAGGATGGTGTAATGGGCACATCGAGGGATGAAAGTTTGTTGTTGGGTTTTGGTGAGATGTGGGGGAATGGTGTTGTCTTTGAGGAAAGCGAAGGTTTCTTGGTACCAAGGGGACTCTGGACCAACGAGAACACACACCATTTCAGATTCTGGTAGGTCGTATGCCAGTATAAACAATTGCTTGACCAACAACTCGCACTTCTGACTATGTGCTGGCATTTGAAGGAGGGAACCAATGGTGGCCTTTGCATCTGCAGCCCTATTGTTTGTTCATGGGATTTGATCAAACTTGATTGCCGTGAAATGTTGCTTAAGATCTTCAACCATGGTATGGTAGGGAAGGAGTTTATCATCTTTTGTCTGGTATTCATCATTGACTTGTTTTATGACGAGCTGGGAATCGCCATAAACTTGTAATTCCTTTATTTTCCAATGGATAGCCAAGCGTAAACCTGTGATGAGGGCCTCATATTCTGCTATGTTATTAGTACATGCAAAGGCTATCTTGTATGATTTGGGGATGCCATCTCCTTGAGGTGTGACCAATAATATTCCTGCTCCCGATCCATTTTGAGTGTAGGAGCCATCAAAATACAATTTCCATGTGGAGGATGTGGTAACAGTCATAATGAACTCATCTGGTAATTTTGTGAGAAGAGGATGGTCGCCTGGAAGTGGAGCTTCAGCCAGTTGATCTGCAATGACTTGTCCCTTGATTTCTTTTCTGTCCACATATTCAATGTCAAACTCGCTTAAGAGCATGACCCATTTAGCTGTTCTGCCAATGAGAGCAACTTTTGACAGGAGATATTTAAGTGGATCAATTTTAGCAATTAATTTTGTCTTGTTGTTTAGCATATAGTGTCGTAGTTTCTGTGTGCTGAATACTAATGCCAAACATGCTCTTTCAATGGGGGTGTAGTTGAGTTCATATCCTACTAATGTCTGACTGATGTAGTAAATGGCATGTTCCTTCCCTTGATCATCTGTTTGCGCCAGCAATGCCCCCAATGCCACTGTAGTAGCACATATGTACAAAATGAGGGGTTTTCCAAGGGTAGGTGGCATCAAAACTGGAGGTGATGCTAGATATTCTTTTAATTTTTCAAAGGCCTTTTGACAGAGGCAATCCCATTTGAATTTTGTGTCTTTTCGTAACAAATGTGCAAATGGATGGCACTTGTCGGCTAGCTGTGAAATGAAACGCCTGACAGACTGGAGTTTTCCCTGGAGACTGCGTAGTTGTCTGAGAGTTTTTGGCGGAGGCATTTCCATAATAGCTTTTACTTTTGCGGGATCAACCTCAATGCCTCTGTGGGAAACAATGAATCCTAGTAGTTTTCCCGATGTGACACCAAACACACACTTTTTAGGATTTAGGCGCAGCTTGTATTTTTCCAATCTTTCGAAGATCTATTTTAGAATAGGGATGTGCTCTTGTCTTGTCTTGGATTTGCCTAGCAGATCATCCACATAGTCCTCCATAATTTTGTGCAAGAGGTCATGAAAAATTGTTGTCATTGCCCGTTGATATGTAGCTCCAGCATTTTTAAGGCCAAAAGGCATGACCCGGTAACAGAAAGTACCCCATGGTGTTGTGAATGCGGTTTTATGCCGATCCTCATCTGCTATCCTGATTTGGTTGTATCCAGAAAACCCATCCATTAGCGATAGCATTTCATGTCCTGCTGTAAGATCCACAATCATATCTATGTTTGGAAGCGGGAAATCGTCTTTAGGACAAGCTATATTTAGATCTCAAAAATCTGTGCAAATGCGGATGCCCCCAGCAGGTTTGCCGACAGGCACAATGTTGGAGACCCATTCAGCGTAGTCTATGGGTTTGATAAATTTTGCATCTAACAACTTTTGAAGTTCTGCCTTGACCAAGAGAGCAATATGCAGGTGCATTTTGCGGAGTTTTTGTTTTACAGGTTTTGCATCTGGGCGGACGACGAGATTGTGAACCACCAAGGCAGGATCCAACCCTGGCATATCGGAATAGGACCATGCAAAATTGATTTTAACCTCTGTAAGGAAGTTGATGAAGTCTTGTTTCTCAATTTTGGTGAGGGATTTGGCAATGAGCACATTTTTTGGAATGACTTCAGTGCCCATGTTGATGTTGTCTGTTTCTTCTATCAACAAATTTGATTTGTCCTGTGGAAGATAACCAATGGTAGGGAGGTCAAATCCCTCATCATCAAGTGCCTTTTCCAGGTTTTTACTTTCAGATATGCCCTTTTTTTTAATTTTTTGTTCATCCAAAGGCGCCTCAGGGAGGTTTTCACCTAGGAAATCATATCTTTTTCTTTTATTATCTTTTTTGTGGATAAGGGTATTGACTTGACTACCAAAGTATCCCTTTTCGTGTAGTTGAATACCCTCAATTCTATTACCATCTTCCATATTTTGCGTTGTTAGGAGAGCAATGAGAGTATTATCATCAACGCAACTATCTAAATTGGGTTTGTCTCGTTGGCCCCAATCAATGAGTTCAGGATGGACAAGATGTAGCTCATGTGAAGTGGGAGGGGTTACGGGGGTGATGGTATTGATGTAAGCATCGAAGAAGGTATCTTTCTCGTATTCATAAGGCATTTCATGGAATTCCTCTTCGTCAGCGCTTTCGATATCCAAAGAAGGACTAGAAGGGGCACCAGCGATGGTAATCTTAGGCACCGGGGTGTACCCCAAGCCTCTGTTGTATCTGTAGGAGATAGGATTTATGGGTTCTTTTCTTCCTTTCTCCTTTGGTCCCAGACCGTGTCCTTTGTAACCCATTTTTTCAACTATGGCAAATGCTTTTGGATACATTTCTTTGGATATTCTTGTTGGATCATCGTCCTCTTCCCGGTACAACCATGAAGAAATATCTGCTTCGAGGTTCTCGTTATCAAGTGGGCCCCATTGCTGGAAGGTGGTGCTTTGGCATTGCATGACTAGTTTCGGGTCCTTTTTTAGCTCTTTTGGTTTGCCAAATGACTTAGGAGAGAGAGGGAGGTTTCCTATTAATAAGACATCCTCCAATTTGTATTCTCCACAACCATTATCCAAGATCTTGATTTGATTATTTGGTTGGGATGATGTGGAGGCAACATTTGATGTGTCAGATGGAAGTGTTGGCGAAGGTCTATTTAGTGGGCAATGATACAAATGCTTCCCCTCTAATAGTTTGCAATATTGAAAAGGTTGGGGATCACCTTTGATAGTGATCACTCTTCCATTATAGGAGAATTTGATGCATTGGTGATAGGTGGAGGGTACGGCTTGCAAGGAATGAATCCATGGCCTCCCGAGGAGAATGTTGTAGGGGAGATCAAGATCTAGTACTTGGCAAGGGGTTTCAATTGTAATGGGGCCCACTTGAAGAGGTAAGGTGATCACGCCCTTTGAAATTCTTTCTGCATCATCATATGCCTTTATTGTGATCCTTCCTGATGTGTCTATCAGATCCTCAGAAAGTCCCAATTGTTTTATCAATTTGTATGTACACAGATTAAGCCCGGATCCACTGTCTATCAGGATTCGTTTGACCTTGTGCTTGTGGATGAGAGATTCGATGTGCAAAGGTTTGTTATGGTCCTCATCTGTGGGAGCATCTTTGGAGTTAAATACAATGTGTTGCTGGGTAACAAGGTTTCCAATGAGGGTTTGAAATTGGGTGGCATTGATGTTATCAGGAACGCGTGATTGGAGAAGGGCTTGTTCCAAAATTTCTTTATGGACTGGAGAAGTCTTGAGAAGTTCCAAAATGGAGATCTGCGCAGGTGTCTTCCCAAGTTGATCAAGGAGGTCATATCGGTGGGTGGAAGACATGGGTGGAGGATTTGGTGGGGGAGGAACTCCTTGGATGGTGACTCTTCCTCGGCATGTAGTTGCATTACAGTCATTCTGAAAATGGGAGGTGGAAGGCGTGGCACCTTGAATGACTATTCTAGCCGGGTTTGGTCTGCTTTGGGAAGAAGGAGGATTAACTCCTTGGATGGTTATGACATTGACATGAGTGTCTACAGGTTCAATGCGACTTACTAAAAAATTAAAACCGGTTACGTGATTAGCATAGTCATAATCCATTACGTTAGATGATGAGCCTTTTCCTTTATCATGCTTTGGGAAGGGTTCTTGGTACATTTTGAGTTTGTCATTGTTATTACCAGGTTTTGCATTTGCTACCTTAATCTCACCTCTATCAATGAGATCTTGTATGTAGATCTTCAATTTCATACACTTTCGTGTATCATGTCCCTTGATACGATGGTATTCACAATACTCATTTTCATTATACCATCTTGGCTTAGGTTGATTGGGATCAAACGGGCGAGTGATTAGAAAAACCACTATACCTGCTTGGACAAGTTTTTGAAACACCACTTCAATAGGCTCAGCAAGAGGAGTGAAATCTCTTGGAGTCCTGTTATTCGATCGGGGTGGTCGTCCTTGGATTGAGACATTGTTGTGAGGTTTTTGAGATTTATTTGAATTATTTTGATTGTTGAATTGATGAATATTGGTGGTGGACTTTGGGGGAGTGGCCACGGTTTGGACCCGCTTCACATCAGTTACACCATCATTGACCATGTTTTTATTTTTAGCCCAGAATTTTGGCTTGTCATTATGATAAGAGGAAGAACTTTGTGATGACTTCTAGTAATGTTTCAAGGTTCCTTCCTCCAACAAAACACGTTCGAGGGCGAGGCCCTTATTGGTCAATTTTTGGAAGGATTTGATACATTGAGATATTAAAGGTCTTGAAAGTTCAGGCACCAAGTTCTTTTGAAATAGTTCAATTTGATGTTGTTCTAGCATGTCCCACTGGAATTTTTTGATAAGATGTCGCCATCTTTGTAGGAAATTTGCAAAGGTTTCTCCAGGCCTTTGTTTTGTATTACATAGGTCCATCATAGAAACATCATTACCCATGTTGTATGCATAGTGGGCCACAAATTTTTCTGCCAAGTCTGGAAAAGAGACAATGGAACCTCGTGGTAAAGATGAGAACCATGCTAGGGCATCTCCCGTGAGACTCTTGGGAAAGAGTCTGCAAAGATAAAGGTCACTATAGGAGACTTCTTGGCATAAGATGTGGAATTCGCGGACATGGTCGCGGAGGTCTCCTTTGCCTTCATACTTGGTGAATTTAGGGATCTCAAATCCCAGGGGATACGGTGCAACTGATATAGATGGGTCATAAGGACAAGGGAAAAACTCTTCGAATGAGTAAGCTTTCTTTTTATTAGTCTTTTCTTTCACGTTTTTGATGATATTCTTCATGTCTTGAATTTCCTTGATGAGGTCTTTTTGTGGACTTTGATATTGATGAATTGTATCTGCTCCAAGAATTGGATGAACTAAAGAAGGTGCACCACCACCAATATATTGATATGACGAGGAAGTGGGAATGTGGGATGTGATGATTGATGTTGTTGGGGTTCGTGTGATAGTTGGTTGTGATCCGCCAACTATTGTGATGAGATTGAATGCGGTCTGGATAAAATTTGCGACATTGTTGGGAGAAAGGGAAGTTTGTGGAATAGAAATATGTGGTCGAATAGAAGGAGGTGGTATAGAAGTTTGTTGGAGAATGGATGAGATTGGATTTGATAGTGGTATGGATGGTAAGGAGGAAGAAGGTGGGATGGAGATCATGGTGGGAGGTGTTGCGGGTAGCATTGATTGGGCTTGTATGATTGATGGGGCTGCAATTGATTGAGTTTGAATAGTAGGTGCAGCACTTTGTGTGGGAGCGAGATCTCCTTGTGGTTGTTGGACGAGAGCGGATCTATTAAATTCAGTTGGAAGTTGAGCTCCATGTTCAAGAAGAGTTTTCAGAAGTGCAGTAGGATTGTGTTTAATAAACTTTTCTATCATCTCTTGGTTATAAGAATCTGCTAGGAAAGTTTGCACTTCTGGACAAAGTTCATCTTGGTTAACCATGTCAAGATTTTGGCTTTGATCTTGATCGCTTGGTTGCCCACTTTGTGTATGATCTTGTGTGGGATCTTCATATAGGACACCAATGTCTGGCATGCCATATTGTTGATCAGCCATCTTTTTCTTTTGGGATCGAGTTGCGACCATACACGATATTTGTGATGAAAAGACTTAGGAAAAATGTGATGAAATGACTTAGAAAATTTGTGATGGAAGGATTTTAGAAACTTGTGATGAAAGGACTTAAGAAATTTGAGAATGAAAGGACTTAAGAAATTTGAGGATGAAAAGAATTAAGAAATTTGTGATGAAAGGACTTAAGAAATTTGTGATGAAAGGACTTAAGAAATTTGAGGATGAAAAGAATTAAGAAATTTATGATGAAAGGGCTTAAGAAATTTGTGATGAAAGGACTTAAGAAATTTGGGGATGAAAGGACTTAATAAATTTGTGATGAAAGGACTTAAGAAATTTGAGGATGAAAGGACTTAAGAAATTTGTGATGAAAGGACTTAAGAATTTTGTGGATGAAAAAAAAAAACTTAAGAAATTTGTGATGAAAGGACTTAAGAAATTTGTGATGAAAGGACTTAAGAAATTTGAGGATGAAAGGACTTAAGAATTTTGTGGATGAAAAAAAAAAACTTAAGAAATTTGTGATGAAAGGACTTAAGAAATTTTTGATGAAAGGACTTAAGAAATTTGAGGATGAAAGGACTTAAGAATTTTGTGGATGAAAAAAAAAAAAAAAACTTAAGAAATTTGTGATGAAAGGACTTAAGAAATTTGAGGATGAAAGGACTTAAGAAATTTGTGGTGAAAGGACTTAAGAAATTTGTGGATGAAAGAACTTAAGAAATTTGTGATGAAAGGACTTAAGAAATTTGAGGATGAAAGGACTTAAGAAATTTGAGGATGATTGATGAAGAAGGTATGGTAGTGATGGTTTTAGAAGAAAACTTGATGACTAGGTTGTCTTTGGCATGAACATGAAGGATCTATTTAAATGGCAAGTTGTATGAAGGGATATGACCACCCTGATTTGGACGATAGTAGGTGTTTCAAGGGACAAACTTGAATGTTGATGTAGAGGATAAACTCTTAGCTTCTCTCTTAGGCTTATGAAAAATGGGACAGACGGAGTTTTGACGCAATTTTGAACTTGGTGTGGGTAATAACTTAGACAATTTGTTTGTGTCTTGACAAATATTTTTGCAAAGTTTTTTGGGGATAGTGATGTGTTTTTAGTCTACTCTTGGCAAGTATGTATCAAACAAAGCAAACACAATGATTAAATGCATATTATCTCAAAGACACTCATGCTCATATACAACATTCTTAAGGCTGGCAAGGACAATAGTCATTGAATCCCAATTGGTTTCCCATCTACGCTTACCCAGAGCGGACACTTAGATGCTTGACCCCACTGGCTCCCCTCCACGGCACTCACTTCTCGGGGCAGCCAAGCATCAATTCCCATGAAAACTCCTCATGGCGAACTTTGTGTCTCTACTAAGGGCCGTAAGAATATGGGCTGCTTTAGAGGTCCGACCTCCTGCACCAATGACTAGAGGGTTTTTGGCCACTATGAACAAGGTGTTTAGTAAGTCTTCCCATTAGGAGCTACCCTTCGAAGTTGCACAAGCGCAATTGAGGCCTATAGCCCAACGAAGCACCAAGAACTTAGTAGTCACGCAAGCATGATTGAGATCTCTAGGATCCTACTAAGCACCCAATGTGAGAGTGAACTCTCATATAGCCCCAACCATTAACCCTTTCGTAGTCAATGGCCTATTTATTATAGTGAGTTGGAAACCCCAGGTCCGGGTGTACTCACTTGGGTCGTTCCCCTCTTACCTTCTCAAAGAGCAAGTTGGGAGGGCAGGCCTGCTAGAGATAAACACACAATCAAACAAGAAAAGGTTGGAGGGTCTGGATTTCTGATCATCTAATAAGACAAGAGCATACTTTCCTACCTTTACGCTTTTCTTAAAGACACATAAGACAATGGTTCATTCCATTTTAATTAATATCTAGGTGCCTAGTTTAAATAAATGCACAATATTTGGTTGAATCAGCTAGGCAACCTGCAAAACCACTTGATTAGTAGTTTGAAAAAAATAGTCTTCAACAAGCGTCCTGCAAAACAACTTGATTAGTAGTTTGGAAAAATAGTCTTCAACAAGCGTCCTGCAAAAAATCAACAAAATGACAAAAATATTAATTTTTTTTATTTTTTGGGAATAAATAGAAAAACATGAATAAAAACTTTTTTACTAATGACAAATGTGGATTTGAAGAAAGCTTTGATGGGTACATGGGGTTTGACTAGGTTTTTACCACTTTCTAAGGGAGATGCAAGCGAAAAAAATGGGGATTTTGGAGGAGAGATGAAGGAATGGGAAAATTTGTCCAAGAGGGACAAAGAAGCAAAAGTTGAAGATGGATAATATGGGAAAAATTTGGAGGTGATTGGATGAAAAGGGAAGAAGTTATGACAAACCCTAAAAATAGAGAAATATGGGATTTTGGGCTTCAAAAAGTGGATTTTTGAGATAAGGCCTCCAAGGAAGAAAATGTGGAAAATGGCAATGTAGAGAATATGGTGAAGTTTGAAGGGTAATGGAGTCAAGATAAAGAAGATATGGCGAAAAAATAGAAAAAAATTTAACGGAATAAAAACCCTAAATTTAACAGACCAGAAACCCTAAATTTAACAAAACAGAAATCCTAGATTTAACAGAGCAGATAGAAACCCTAGATTTAATAGAGCAGAAACCATAAATTTAACAAAACAGAAACCCTAGATTTAACAGAGAAGATAGAAACTCTAGATTTAATAGAGCAAATTATCGCACTAAACAGAATAGAATAAAAATGTCAAAGGTCCGGATTTCTGATTGTCCAGATAGACAAGAGCATACTCTCCTACTTTCACACTTTCCTGCGGGTGGACAGATTATATTTAAACAGAGCAGATAACAGGAAATAAATAAATAAAATGCAGACTACAGTTAGCGCCTACAATTTTTAGACAGGTTAACAAAGCAGACAGTAGCACTACACAGATAGAAAAGTGTCAAAGGTCTGGATTTCTGATTGTCTAGATAGACAAGAGCATACTCTCCTATTTTCACACTTTCCTGCGGTCAGAGCATACAGTCGTGCTAAACAGAATAGAAAAGTGAAAAGTCTGGATTTCTGATTGTCTATATAGACAAGAGCATACTCTCCTACTTTCGCACAGATTATACTAAAACAGAACAGACAACAAATCAAATAACAAATCAGATAACAGAGTTGTCGTGCTGCAACAGAAACAGAGAAAAAAGAAGAAGAAAGAAACATAACAGAATAAGGAGGAGCTATCGCGTAGAAATGCAGAGCCACGATTCTGGAACCTGCGAAAAAGATATATATATATATATATTTTTATTTTTATTTTCTGTAGTCGCGCTATTCTGGAACCTGCGTCTCACAACTCACAAAAACCTTAAAAAATAAATAATAACATTAGTTCTCAGGGACGTGAGTCCCACCGGGCGTGCCAAAATGAAGAGGGAAAAATAGATTTGAAAGGTAAACTGATCAAAACATAACAAAATAAACATACAGAATGCTAAAATATCATAAAAAGACTATTTCACCTTGCTATTTTACCTTCTCCTTTGGATTGAGCTTGATGAAGTGAAGGCACCCCTTGCTAATGCTCCACTTGATGTGCTCCTTTGATTGCTGGATGTGGATGGCTCTCCAATATTGTGCACAAATGATAAGGATGAGATGATCAAGTTGCCAAGATGATTTCCTGGGCTCAAAAGGTCAGCATAAGCTTACTGAATTTCAAGATGATTTGAATGAAGGGATGGAACCCTATTTTATAGGAAGAGGAGAGGAAAACGGATGGCTAGGATGAATTCGAGATGAAGGGCTAAGATTTACTTGTGAGGTCACACAAGGTCCAAGAGAGGGTGTGGAGACCAAGAAATATGCCTTAAAGGCATTTCGTATCTCCACATTCTACAAGATGCATTGGAGGAATTAAAATTTTTCCAAAAATGGATATTATGGGGATTAGAAGAATAAAAAGGAATTAAAAATTCCTTGGGAGAGGGAAATGCCTAGAGGAATGTAAGATTTCGAAAATCTTACATTCATCTAGAAAAAGAGCATTTAAAGCTAGTGGTTGGATGAAAGGACAAAGAGTTGACTTTGTGGCTAATCATGATGATTAGCCATTAACGACTCATTAGGAGGGGAATTAGAGGAAATGTTAGGTGGGATTTATATTTGTAGGAGAATTTGACTAAAAGAATAATGTTAAGTGAGTTTAGGGAGTTTCTAGAAGAATTTATTAGGTTAATGATGAATTAAGAAGATGATTTGTAGGAATCATGTAGGTTAACTAATTAATTGAAATTAATTAGCTAAGAGGAAGATTTGTGAGGATTTGATTTTTTAGAAGAATAAAGAAAGGGATTGATTTATTAAATAAATCAATCATATGCTATAGTGACAATATTAATTATATTTAATTAATATTGAGAAGAATTTTAATTAACATAATTAATTAATTAATTATGTGAGGAATTAAAAAATAATTAAAATAATTATTTTTAAGTGTCTACAGTATGATCTATCATGGTCATGGTCACACTATTGCAACATGCAAAAGGAAGAATGGAAACATGTATAATGGACCTTGGAGAGCACCTGGACTTGTTTGCTATCACTGCAACAAACTGGGTCACATTGCAAGATTCTGCAAAAGTAGAAAAAGTATATCTGATGATATACCGGTCACTCAAGAAGGAGAAATAGATGTTGAAAAATTTCAAGGGGACATGAAGAAAACATGGAAGAAGAAACCAATAATGTTGGAAGAGGAATCGGTTTCTGCACCTAGTGTGGAAATATAGGAACCGACAAACTAAGCCTTAAAGGCTTAGAGGGAGCAAATGGTGAAATGCTTTGAACCCCCGGTTGACATCAGTAAAAGACCTTAATTGGTATGCGATACTTGTCGCTTGGTAGAAGACCGAAAATAGTAAAAAGGAAAATTAGGGTTTATGCCCTAATAGAGGAGCATTAATGACGGTAGGTGAGAGACATGTATAAATGCACTTTTCAAGTCATTTCTCACTATCTGTTTTCGAGCAAAGAAAATTTTTCAAATGAAGAGTGAAGAAAAGGCGATTTGAGCTTAGATTTCAAGAAATTGGACAACCTTGAAAGAGATTCAAATCCAATTTGCAAGCGGTAGTGGAGAACACAAAGCAGTGATTTGGCATATGACGGAGAGTGGAGTGAAGCAGAATCAGGAAGCCCTAAATTTGCATCTGAAAGGTATTTTTCATGTTCTTGAAATACTCTTCAATGGTTTCTGCATCACATACCAATTCGAGTACATCAATTGAGTCAGAAATTTTTTTTTCAGAGGAAGTCTAAATATAATGCTTTGTCACAAATTCCAGCTAGAGTCATAGTCAAAGAAGGAATTTCTGATTATATTGATTGCAAAATAGAAGACCTAGGGTCTTTAGACATTCACACTCAGTTAGGTCTATTTTGCGGCAAGGACAAAAAGATCAAACCGGAATTTAGTGTCATAGAGAAGAAGAAATTCCACAACGCAGTATATTTTTTGGAAGATTTCACGGAGGATCATATTAGAATTAATTGGAGCAGAGTCCACAGTGACAAGATGTATCTGGAGAGGACGCATGATATCACGCCTCAAGATATTCATGCAGTCACTGGTTTTTGCAACACAGGGGAAGTGCCAGCCCTGAGAAAAGTGAGCAAAATGGAAATGACCAAGCTCACCGGTTCAACAAGTGATTCATGGGGTATGACAGTCAATCCTATCAAGGATGATCTAGTGAAATACGCCTGCATGGTGATAGGATACAGAATTTTTTCAGCTAGCATGATTAATTCTGTATCTGCTGTAGTGGTAAATGCTGCTTATCAAATGATAAAAGAGGATGCATCTTTTGACTTATGCACCGGTATGCAGAGGCAACTCCTGTTAAATATTATGGAAATCAAACAGGACAACTCACTGAGGTTTAAGTTTGGACAACTACTGGTAGGGTTGTTCTTTTATTTCCAAGGCTACTTTCTAGGTGTAGGAGATGTCCAGTGGTCCCCTGACCAACTGGTAACCAAGCAGCTAAAGGAAAGTGTACAAGCCATTGGAACCAGCTACCCTGAGGTACTGAACAAATATTTTGATGAGTTCAGAAGAAAGATGAGTCAGAGGGTAAGAATCTCAGGTGACATAGTGAAGAAATACGAAGATGACATCTGTTTCACTATTCAGGTGGACAAATGTTTAATGGAGGCTGTTGAGCCTAGAATGGAGGAAGTGGAGCCTATGGGCTATGAAGTTATGTTTGACATGCTGGAAGGGTATGCCTCAACCCTTATTGCCTTGCCTCTTGATCCAAAGGCTAAGAGGACTGGAACCTACTTGGAGAGAATTGCACCGGTTGAAGAACCATTGGTGAAGAAGGGAAAAGAACCGGCAGCTAAGAAAGCTAAGGCAATGCCTGCAGCATCGGCACCGGCTACCACTGCAACTCCAAGAGTGACCAAGCAGTCACCGACAAAGAAGAAACCAGAGGTAACACTGGCAAAAGTCTTTGAAAGAAAAAGGAAGACTAAGGCAAATGAACCGGACTCCGAAGAAACCGAGTCTGATGAATAGCCAAAGAAGGCAAGACAAACAAAGAAGATGAAGAAGAATGAACCGACAGCATCCACACCGGTAAATATAGACATCTCCTCATACAAACCTTTAACACATTATCAAAGAACAGTAAAAAATATTAGGAGAAAGTTACTTCATGATTTAATAGACTATTACGATGAATTTAATAGTAAGGAAAAAGATGAAGTACTACAGGAAATCATTCTTTATTTATGTAAAAATGACCGGTCACCATCAGAGATTAAATCTCAGACACTAGATTCATTACTTAAAGAATTAGATAATAAATGGCACATTGCCATTGAAAAGGAATAGGAGATTAGGGAGAAAGTCTTTGCATAGTACTTCCTCGAACTCTCAAATTCAGAATTATTTGATGCCCTGGATCAAAATAAAGGTCTCTTATTCACAAGGAGAAGAAGACTTTGGTTGTTGGAGGGGAGAGTTGATGATGTTGAAAAAAATACACAACAGCATATGGCTGCTGCTATCAGATCTCACAAAGCACGGATGGCCAACCTCCAAGCGAAAAAGGAACCAATTATTTCCAAACCAGATGAGGTCTTTGATGAGGAAGGAAACCTGGTGGAAGAACCAATCAACACCATCAATGTCGATGCCTTGGATGTAGAAGATGTCACTTAGGACATACCTTTTAAGGGAACTGGACAGGGGCAACAAGCCGATCAGAGTGGTGAACAAGCTGAGGACACATAGCAAGCGGAAAAGGAACAGGAAGAGAAAAAGAAGAGGGATGAAGATGAGAAACAAAAGAAAGAGGAAGAGAAGAGAAAAGAGGAAGAGGAGAAATGAAAAGATGAAGAAAAGAAGAAGTAAGAAGATGACAGGAAAAAGAAAGAAGAAGAGGATAAGGAAGAAAAGAGAAAGAAGGAAGAAGAGGAGAAGAAAAAGAAGGAAGAGGAAGAGAAGAAGAAGAAGGAAGTGGAAGAGATGAAGAAGAAGGAAGAGGAAGAACAAAAGAAGAAGGAAGAGGAAGCACAAAAAGAAGAAGGAAGAAGAAGCAAAGAAGAAGGTAGAAGTAGAGCAGAAGCAGAAAGAAGATGAAGACAAGAAGAAGATGGAAGAGGAAGAGAAGAAAAAGAGAGAAGAGAAAGAGAAGGAAGAGAAGGAGAGGAAAAAGAAGGAAGAAGTAGACAAGACAATCGAAGTGATGAAGAGCACACAGATGGAGACGCCTAAGGCAACCGGTAGCCAAGACAAACCGGTTGCTATCTCGAGTCCTATTGACCTCCAATCTGCAAGTGAGTCTGAGCTTATGCAGAGCATCAAGGTTGCCCAAGAGCACCTTGAAGGCATTTGTAGGAAAAGGGAACAAGATATTATATAGGCAGTTGTAGACACACTTACTGGTTTAATCTCCAGTACTAATCTTCCTGACACTGAATCATCACTAGCACAACTCAAACTTCTGTGTACTATAGTGGATGATTAGGTGTAGAGTCTGGAAGAAGCAGAAGAGGCCAATGTAAAGAAAGAGCACCAAAAGGCTCTTAATGTTGCTCTAGTGAAGAAGTTGAATGAGCTTAGGACTGAATTGCTGAAAGATCAAAAGGACATAAGGAATGCCTTGGATGAGGGTAACTTGCTACTCAGCAAAATCTATCAACCTCATATGTTCTATGTTGATGTGCTAGCCAAGAAGCAACAGCTTCAAATGGACTTATAGTCCTACTTGGGCACATTCAAGACTCCTTATTATTCCTTTGCAGCATATGGGCAAACCGTTCACTGGTTCCAGGTCCAGTCAGCCAAGATGGAGCAAGAGATCGGTACATGGTCTAGGGATTTGCAAGAGCTTCAACTGGTATTACTTCCACAACTGCAAATTCTTTAGAAGTGTTATCTGAACCTAGATGCCCTGACAGTCACACAGGAACTGAGCACAGTAGATGCCATGGAGGAACAGGTATCCCATATGCAGACAGAGAAGGAAGTGGCAACCTCCCTACTTGAGTCCTGGTCCCTATCCATGAAATAATTTTTGCAGGACTATAAATCAGTTTTTGACAAGTATTATTCATTATTGTCATAAACTTTATATATATATATGGAAACAGGGTTTTTCAGTAGTACTTTGTCATTGTTGGCAAAGGGGGAGAAGTATATCTAGTTTTTGGTTTTAAAATTTTGATCTTTTGACACAAGGGGAGAAGTATCTGTTTTGAGATTTTGATAAATGCTGTGATATATGCTATATGCTCTAATGATTATGCTCTGTATGCAAAATTGCTATACACTGTGTTGATTAAGGGATAGTGTATATGCTTAGGGGGAGGAATTTTGTTAATGGCAAGTTTTTGTTGTAAAACACTTAGATGTCAAAATTTTATTTTCCTAAGTGTTGCCATCAATGCAAAAGGGGGAGATTGTTGGCATTTTTGTTGTTTATGTTGTGATTGTCATTAATGGACACACACTTGTATTGAGATCCCCTTTATATGTATGAGCTCATGCTCAACCAGTATTTGTTCCAACCGGTATGTTGTATACTAGTCTTTAGACTAGTGGTGATTTTGCAGAATGTGTTTCTCGGTCTGAAGCAGCATGTTGACCCCAAGTGGTTCGTAGATCACAAGTGGTATGAGGGAGCAAAGCAGCACAACACATTCTTACCAGTCTTCATTTTTTTGTCAAACCGGCAATCGGTATTTTGTATGAACCAGTAATACTCTATGAAGAGTTACCAACTGGCATTTTGTGATGAGTTACCAATCCACCGATTGTTTGACGGTGCCGACACATTGACGGTTCTTTTTGTGTCATGTTACTAAGTATGTCTAGATTCATTAAACCTAGGAAATTGTAATGTAATCCTATTGGACCAACATGAAATCAGATTCCTTTAAAAGGACATCATGTCTAGGGTTTTAAGTTGTTGCTAAAAGGGTTAATGTCGAGCTAGGGTTTAAGGTGGAAGTTGAGAATGATCTTATCTGAGAAGATCAAGTTGTAACTATGTGTGAGAGAGAGAAGACTGAAGTAATGCTGGAATGCATTAACTGAGAGCAATACTAGATCTAACCAAGCAATTTGTACTATTAGATAGATCAAACACTTGTTGATTACTCACATCTTTGACAAGTTTGTAGCCCTTAACCGGGTAGGCCTCAAAGCCTTTGTAAGATCCTCTAACAAGGTGGTTCACACATTTGAATCTAAAATCCTCTAACAAGGTAGTCTTTAATCGGACTTATCTCCTAATAGAGATTGAGATTCCTAACAGTATCTGTTCGGGTGAAGAACATTGTAAGACCTTAACCGGTCTGACCTTAACCGGTCTGGTTTCTATTCTGCAGATAGTGACTTGTGAGTTCCATCTCACCGTGGTTTTTTCCTAGTTGGGTTTCCACATCAAATATCTTGTGTTATGGTTGTATTGCTTTTGTGGGTGAATGCTTTATTCACATTTTGGTTTGCATGTGTGGTAACCGGTTTGACTGTTAGACTGCTTTACCAGTTTATCTTTAGACTGTGTAAGTGCTTTAGTGCAGCAATTTTTGGCATACTAATTCACCCCCCCCTCTTAGTATTGATCAGAGATCACTCTCATAGTGAGAGCCTCTCACTCTAAGGTTGTCAAACTCCTTCCACCCCCAAGACCATTCAACCCTCCCAAGGGTAAGAAGCCCTTGGATACTCCCAAAACACAAGAAAAAGCATACAAAAAGAAATAAGAGAAAGATCACAAAATATTTTCACAAAGGAAATACAAGGAGAGCAACATTTACATTCAAGCAATCCTTCAAACAGATTTCCAACATACAAGTAAGAAAATGCACCAACCTTGAATCTACCAAGGGTTTTCTAGGAATAACTTGGAGAAGAGAAGCCTAATTCCACAATTCTTTTCGGCAACACTTAGCCAAAATTCTATTCTAAAATTGGTTTTTTTTTTTCAAAATTGCAAGATCTCATCTCCAAAGATTGAGAGTGGGTGATTAACTCACTAAGTCTTAATCTCTTGCCTAAGAAGGCTTCTCCCACTCTTTCCAACCTCTTGGATAGAGTGAGAGGCTCCCATTGGTTGGTATTCCCTAGGTCTTACACACTCCCTAATCAAGGCACCTCAAAAAGAGGAATGTAATGGGGAAGAGGAATGACACATACCAAGAAGGTTATCTACCCAAGGATGACACTCCTAAAGATGAAATTCGGCCATCTAGGAAAACCCACTTTTTTGGGAGGTTAAACAAGTCCTAGGTGAAGGACACATGGCCAAATTTGGCCTTCACCCATAGGTACCCCATGAGGCCCAATAAAAATGCTCCAAAACTAACTCTAGGAGTTGGTTTAACCCTTTGAAAGTCCACCTAAAGTTTACCTACGGGTCAACTCTGAGTTGACCCTTCTAATGGCTCACTATCCTAGATTTCTTGGAACCTTCAAGGATAATTTGGAAATATAAAAATTAAACAAAAAATAAATCTCTCAAAAAGGTGACATGACAATGCCAACACAACATACAACATATGTGTCAAGTGACACTACAAAAGAATTCCACATCACTAATACACACATGGCAATTGTCCTCTTGTAGGATTTACACAAATAAATAATTATAATTTAACACACATGTAGTCATTTATGTTTATGAATAAAATACGATACATATGGGGTGTTGTCTCTCCAAATAGACAACCCCTGTTTCTTCGAACGTACATAGGCCTAGGCTTGATTCTCCATAATGTTTCCATGGTTACATGGATAATTTTCTTGTGCATCTCAATTACACATTAGTACTTCCCAATAGCCTCATATAATATTAACAACATAAATAAGAATACAAATCAATCACTTTGCATACAATTGACATCATACAATTCAATTTACCATATAACAAAACAATTCCACACAAGCAATTATCATAATCCTCATAAATTTAATCCATTCATAAGATTTGCATCATATTTCTAGCATCATAATAAAGTCTTGCAATTCAAATAATGACATACACCATCTCAATGCTATCCTATTCTAGAATCATATAAGATTCTATATCCACGATGCATAGAAATGAAGCATCAATATATCAATGTTATCCAATTCCTGGGATCATATAAAGTTCTATTTCCATAATGCATAAAAATAAAGCATCCATAATAGTTCCAACATGAAAATCACTGAAATGCTAGGATGAGTCGGGGCAGGGCCTCACAGAGTCCTACCCTCACTAGTAGAGACTTAGACAGTTGATGTTTGTCATCAACCGACAGAATTAACAGAGAAATCTTTTATTCCGACTTTGATGAGGAGAGCTACTTCTCAGGGGGAGTAGTTGGTACTTTTGTTTTTGAAACTGGTTTTTGTATTGCTTTGGCATTTGATGTCAAAGGGGGAGAGATATTATGGAAAAACACATTAACATTATCTTTTGGGAGAGACTATTCCTAGGGGAGAGAAATTGTGATCTCTTTGGGAGTTTGTTGGTTTTTTATTTTTTTCATTTCTGTTTTGACACTTTGATGGTTTTTCCATCTTGTGTTACCATCAATGTCAAAGGGGGAGATTGTTGGTATTTTGGATATGTTGATATGGTTTTGTCATTGATGTCAACACTTGTCAACACTTTTTAACACTTGTCAACACTTATGAGCACTTGGAGATCTTTGATTATGTTCACTGACAAGTCAGTGACTTATGCATAGTCACCGGTATTTGGTTCACCAGCAAGTTATATTGTTCACTGGCACTTGGAATGACTTGGAAACTACTTGGTTATGTCAAAGACATTAATTGATCACTTGGTTTTGGCAATTTGGTTATTGATTTATTCGAGTTTGCATATGTGTTGTTACCGGCAAATAGGTCCAAGTTATGCACCGACAAGCATATCTATTCCAGATCAGCATGACACGTTATGGAGATGATTTATTATTATTGTAAATGCATTGAGTTGACATGATACATCGCATATTGATTTATTTGTAATTGAGTTTATTGTAATATCTTTAGTGAGCCGACCTACTCAATTGGTCTTAGGTTATGGTATAAATGTAAGATCTCATTTTGTGATATTGATATGGAAATGATATAGGATTGGAAAAAGGATTGTAACAAGGTATATGCGAAAATAAGCGAGCTATACATGTAGACATCATTTGAAGGTTAAAGGAAGGTATGAGGAAGACAATCAGAGCTTAACCGGTACTAAATCTAGCATATGAAGATGCTATTTTGAGTAGTATATTATCATTGGATTTAACCATCCAATTGTAGTCAGTGTGACTCCCATTTTGTGATTGAGCAGTGAACTCTAGGCAGCTGGCCTCTCTACATGTGCAGACTCCATATTGTATACACATACTATCTGCAGTAGTCTCATCTGATTGTGGGTAAGGGTTCCTACCATGGTTTTTCCCCTTACCGGGTTTCCATGTACAAAATATTTGTTTTATGTGTTGTGGATGTTATTGTCTTTCTATTTCATGCATTAATCTTTACCGGTACTGCAATTAACTGATAAAACTGTCTACCAACATAAAGTTTGGTTTATGGGCATTAAGTATTTAGTTTTGGTTAAGTTGATTTTGGCTTGAATTTATTGGACAACTGATTCAACCCCCCCTCTCAGTTGTCTCTGGGACCTAACAGATTCAACTTCATCCAAAAGCTTACTTTGGTAGCCAGGTCAACTCCCTCCATCACAAAAATAAAAAGAAAAAGAAAAATTAGAAGTCCCTTGCTAAAAACCTCTCTGAGGCACCTTCAAACACAGACAAAGTAAACATAAAGGATGCATATTCTAGTGAAAACCTAGATCAGGCTCTAGAAGATGAGGGACTTGACCTCCCTACAATGATTCCCCCAAATCAGGAAAAATCACCTTAACTCATTCAGGAGATAGAAACAATCAATTTTGATACAGTAGACACTCTAAAGAATGTTCTCATAGCCAAGTATTTAACATATCAAGAAAGAAAGAACTTCGTGATCTTTTTAGACAAGACCAACATCAATTTCACTTGGTCCTATGCGGATATGCCAAACCTTGATCCCAACTTGGTAGTGTATATGGTGAAAATGGATAGCAATAAACAACAATATTGAAAGACTAAAATGGATTCAACCACCAAACCCTAGCCTAACAATGAACAAAGATCCACCATAACATATGAAGATAACCTAAGACAATGCAAAATAACTCAATAAATCACAAAGATTATACCATCACATGTCCACTAGGGTTTTTGATCTCCATTCTTCCTATCTCCATTGATCTTGTTTGATATGCTTGCTCTCAGATTTTTGTATGCACAAGAGCTCAACAAAGAACGGAATGTGGTTGCAAGTAGGATCGTAGTGTAGCCAAGTCCTCCAAAATCAGTCATTAGGGTCCTTGGTAATGAAGAAAGCATCTCCTTAAATAGAAGACACAATAGAAAATGGAGGGTTAAGATTGAGAGGTGTAAAAAGAGAGGTCGGCTAGGATTAGAGGGTAGGTATAAGAAATACCAAAATAATGAAAGGGGTAGGTAGTGTAGGAAATAAGAGATGAATGACATGTGTCATGTGTAGAAAAGGTTAATGAATTAATTAAATAAATAAAGATTTATTTAATTAATAGAAAAAGTAGGGTAATTAAATAAATAAAATATTTATTTAATTTAGGAAAGGGATAATTTAAATAAATAAATGTATTTATTTAAATGAGAAATAAGGCTAGAAGAGGATAAATGAATTAATTAAATAAATAAAGATTTATTTAATTAATAGAAGAATTAAGCTAAAGTAATTAAATAAATAAAATATTTATTTAATTAGACATGCCAATTTTAGGTGTCTACATTTTGCCCCTCTTTGAGACAATGCGGCTTGTCGCGTTGTTTCAAAGAAGATAAGATGAACTGATACAGAGTTGCCCCAGGATGGGAATGATATGCCCCCTCGAGAGATTGGATGAAAAAGTCTGGAAAGATTGCAGACAATCTCGCGATAAGAAAGATGGGAAAGAATGGACTGATTGGATAAAGTGACAAAATCACAGGATGAAGAATACTGACTCGGGAAAATGAGGGCGAGGGCTAGGGTAGGCTATAAGATAAACCACGGGCAAAAGACATCCTCATTGTCATCCACACCCATAGAAGAGCACAGTGCAGAGCGAGAAAAGAGCAGCAGCAGTCAGCAGCGATGGCATTCGTTCATAGATTCGATCGTGTCCGCCGATTCCAGCGACCAGCCGATGCAGGAGAGCCGGTAAGTACCCGAAAACCTCCTCGTACTTTCACGCATTTCAAGTTTTGTCATTAATGCATGTTTAGGAGCAATAAATGCGCTAGAAATAGGGTAGTTTAAATGTGCAAAAACGCGCAACCGCGTCTGTGTCAGCGCCAGGCGCGTCTGTGTCCAACAGGCGCGTCTGTGTCGGGTCCAGGCGCGTCTGTGCCTGGAACCGCGTTTGTGTTGAATGCGCACGCGTTTGTGAAATGTAGTAGCGTCTGTGATTTTGAACAGCGTTTATGTCATGCAGGGACGTCTGTGATCCCTGGTCGCGTTTATGTCTGGCATAGGCACGTTTGTGTTTAGAAAGCGCGTCTGTGTTGCAGAGGCGCGTTTGTGCAGTCTATAAGCGCGTTTATGAGTTAAAAGCGCGTGTGTGTTGAAAAAGTGCGTTTATGTGTTTAAATGCATGGTTTTAGTCCTTTAGGTCAAATCGGCAGTTCTGTGATGAACATACGCTGTCGATTGGATAAGCTGCTGAGAGGATACACTCAAGCAGGTCCTCTAGGAATACTAGGATAGATCAAGGCACTTTGTGATGAACAGGGAGCACCAGGATAAGCAGCACTTTGTGATGAACAGGGAGTGCGAATGTGAGTGACACTTTGTGATGAACAGGGAATGTCACACACGTAGTACTTTGTGATGAACAGTGAGCACTACTAGGATAAATAGCAACACTTTGTGATGAACAGTGAGTGTCACTAGGGTAGATAGCCATATGCATTTGGGTAGCGAGTAGCATTTTGTGATAAACAGTGAATGCCACAATAACTGACAAGATTGATTTGCTTGACTGCAGGAGTATTTGCCGATGTTGGAGTCACGGGAGAGATTCCCATCGACTCAGAGACTGCGTCCAGAGTTGTCCATCCAGGACATGATTTCCATTGAGGAGATGGGGCTCACATATATGCTCTATGTGCCTGAGTTTCGGGCAAACATGGGGTTGCTGACTGCATTGGCCGAGAGATGGCACTCAGAGACATGCACGTTTCACCTGCCGATGGGTGAGATGACAGTGACACTAGAGGATGTCTACAGGATACTGCATATCCCCATTGATGGAGAGTTGATCCCCTACGACCGTGACGGTGACAGGGAGGCCTTGAGACGGGTTTTTCAGGATCCTGAGTTGGAGATGAGAGCAGGGCATGTAGCCTGGGACACCATGACTGCCACAGGATTGGCATTGCCGGCAGTTATTGGGGGAGTTATCAGTGGATACCTGTGTCCAGACAGGGCCACACGAGGATTGGCAGTGGGCTGGGGAGGGGCCTTGGAGACGCTGATGGCAGAGCACACTAGGTATGCATGGGGGCCATGTGTCCTAGCACATTTGTACTATGAGCTGCATCAGTTTGTATACCACGGATCAGTGGGGCTGGGCTGCGGTGTGACTCTATTGCAGGTGTGGGCCTATGAGCACCTTCCAGTGACGAGGCCGATTCATTTCAGAGGCAGAGGACAGGGACAGAGTTTTGTTCATTTGTATGCCATGATCACATCCCAGCCTCGGATTGGGAGATTGGAGCACTGGAGGAGAGTCATTGATGACATTGATATGGTGATCTGGAGGCCGTACCTGGGGTGCGAGGAGTGGGGTGATGATGCACTGGAGCTACCCTACACCTTCCGGAGCAGGTACCTGATTGGGCGGACGCCCTATATATTAGAGAGACAGCTGGTGGATAGGGTATGCAGGCAGTATGGCCGGATTCAGAGGATGCCCCGAGGCTCGGGTATGTATGCCCGTACTGTTAGAGATCAGGTGCAGTTTGGCCCACTGCTATCTTATGATCAGGCAGTGATGCAGCTAGCAGAGATGATGCCGATGCCATGGGACATGTGGCCAGAGGTAGATGATGCAGGGATGGACGCAGAGTACTCTGCGTACTGGGCAGAGCATCCATTTCCGAGGTTGACAGATCCGGCAGAGCCAGTGGATGGGGAGGGTGGAGGAGATGATGATGAGGGAGGAGGGGATGCAGGTAGGGGCCGGCGAAGGCGGAGGGGAGTGGTGGGAGAGAGACGGGTAGCACCTCGGAGGGAGGGAGGTCAGGAGAGAGCAGCTCCAGTGGTGAGAGGACGGGGTGGACTGCCCCTACAGGTGCCAGCAGCACAGGGTCCCAGAGAGGGACAGAGACAGGTACAGCCACAGGGACAGAGACAGGGACAGCCACAGGTACCTATACAGGCACAGGGACAGGTGCAGGCAGAGGCACAGGGACAGGCACCTGTAGAGGGGGAGCCACAGGCAGGGGCGGAGAGCGGAGACTCCGAGGAGGATGAGGTGGTGAGGTTGCGGGAGATCTGCCAGGGCCAGGCAGATGAGATTGAGGATTTGGTTCGAGAGAGGAACCACCTCAGGATCAGGGTCCGAGACACAGAGCGGGAGAGGGATCAGGCCATCCAGAGATATACCGAGGCCGAGACAGCTCTGAGGGCAGGTAGGCGGGCAGCAGAGGATGCAGGGGCAGGCTACGCCTATGTTTTGCGAGCGGGAGAGGAGATCGCCTACTGGAGGGATCTATATTATGCAGCCGTGCCAGCGGAGCAGCGGGCTAGGAGCTTCCAGAGGTCGTCGCGCACAGCGACGGCTACGGGAGGGAGCCGCAGGAGACAGGCATCCAGCGGTGGAGTCATGGGGCCTCCACCACCACCAGAGGGACAGGGGGATCCAGGGGCAGGGCCATCTACAGCTCAGACTCCGTCGAGGCGAGGTGGCTCCGAGGGAGGGAGTTCCTCATAGCTATAGTGGGCTCCCATTGTATCAGTAGATGTATCATTGTTGTATTGTAGACACCTGCGGGTGATTCTTTTGTAGCCATATGATTCTTTTGACATCATTGTATTATGACACATTTGATTGATTATATATATGAGATGATTCATCTTTTGCGGCAGCTATATGCATGTGTACCTTGTGTGATGAGATGTTCTTATGTGATGCATGTTTTATGATATGGATGCTTATATGATGCAAGGCCATATATTTTTGTTCTTTTATGTTGTATATGTGATGCATGATGCAAATGAAAATGTATGTGATGCAAATGATTATTTATATAATGAAAATGTGAGATGTGCTAACATGTGTTGTATGCAGGATGTGATGCCATTATAATATCTATATGTATGAAATGCTTATATGTGGTGATGCAGGTGCAACTATATGAAATGCACATGTTTTTGGTGTGTCATTATACTCAGTCATGTGATAGCGGGCTACGCGGACTCGAGAAGGACAATGGAAGTCAATCAAGAAAGGGGGATGGAAGACAGAAGATATGAACGTGAAAGAGCTTCTTGTGCGTTTATCATCATTGAGCTTTATTATGGCAGAATAGGTTATGACAATCGAGGCATATGTTCGGCCCAGAAAGTCATTGTACCTGTTTGCATGGAGATAAGACAGTCACAAACAAGGAATGCCCCAGTTCACACTAGACTCACAGTGTCCTCATATCCTTGGACAAGTCATAGTATTACTAAAAGACAATCCACAGACAGCAAATGCAAATAAGTGACGATACCCCATCCTCGCCTTTCTAGTCAAAGACATCCTGGAGATAGAATCTCTAGTCAAAGACATCCCGGAAAAGCTAAAAGACATGTCACCAAAAAGATAAAACCAAAAGAAAACCAAGACTCGACACCCACATCCACTGTAGTCTTCAAGTTTGTGTCTCTTGTCACTTGTTTAAGTCAAATTTTGATTGTGGTCACAATGTTCACTTTCACAAAAAGGATAGATAGCACTGAACCATATGTTGTCTGAGTCTGTTAAAAGATTTGATTTTGTTGAAGCCCATTGTTGCTGCTGTGTCTCCTTGGAAACTGACTGAATCCATGAAACTGATACCTTATTGTGGAGAAGATGGAACTTTATTGCGGATCTGCGATGCAAAATGTTGCTTTATTGCGAATTGTGCGCGGATAGACTGAAGAGAGCTGAAAGAAACTGTACTCCTCGAAACATGTGATGTTCTCAGTTCCACACCCATTACTAGACGCAGGAATTGGCCGTAGTCACAGATAGGATCTGATTTATTATGAATGGCTAACCAATCTCGGGTAGATCAATAACAAGCCATGATGGGAATGGGTAAGTTTATTGTGAGTGAATTGGTCGTGATTGTGTGCGAAGTGAAAGAATGAAAGGGAATCCTGAAAGAGGGAGGAGCAAAGTCCCTACGCATGGCGCTGGTGACCCAGTTTTCACCATGGTACTTGCCCAGGGCGCCACCGAAGTGGTTTTCACCGTTGGACGAAATTATTTCTCTTTACTTTCTTGGATTTTGCAATTTTTTTGTTGTCACAAGGCGCCTGTTTGCCAGGTTTTCACCAAGTAACAATTTTTTTGTTTTTATAATTTTTTTTTGTATTTTTGAATTTTTTTGATTTTTTTGTATTTTTGCATTAGGATACTTAAAAAGAGCTTATGTGTAGAACCTGCGAAGGTGCATGCTATTGATAGGGTCCTCCAAAGATTCACCTTCTGTAGTTGAGAGCTGATATGCCCCAGATCCATATGCTGCTGTGATGATGTAAGGACCAAGCCAGTTGGGTTCAAATTTGCCCTTCTTTTCTCTATCTTGCTGATTCTTGGGGTTCTCTCTGAGGACTAAGTCACCTACCTCAAATGTGCGAGGCTTGACCTTGTGATTGTAACTGCGACTCATTCGTTGTTGGTAAGCCTTGAGATGATTAAAAGCAGTGTGTCGTCGTTCCTCCAACAGTTCTAGTTCTTGTAAGCGAGAGACCCTGTAGTCTTCATCGTTGATTATGTTTCTCAAGGAGACCCGTAAAGAAGGTAACTCGACCTCAATAGGCAAGATGGCTTCAGCACCATAGACAAGTGAGTAAGGTGTAGCTCCTGTAGGTGTGCGGACACTGGTACGATATGCCCAAAGTGCGGGATTGAGTTGGACATGCCAGTTACGGCCAGCGTCGTCGACTGTCTTTTTAAGTATTTTGAGGATTGTTTTGTTAGACGCCTCAGCTTGGCCATTACCTTGGGGGTAATATGGTGTGGAGAAACGATGAGAGATATGGAATCGCTCACAGAGTTCATGAACATCCTGATTCTTGAAAGGACGCCCGTTGTCGGTAATAATGGAAGTAGGAATCCCGTATCGGCAAATGATGTAGTTCAGGATGAAAGTAGCGATTTGTTTCCCAGTAACTTGTGTGAGAGGCACGGCTTCAATCCACTTTGTGAAATACTCTGTGGCTGTGATAATGAATTTATGTCCGTTGGAAGAAGGAGGGTGAATCTTGCCTATGAGATCGAGTCCCCACTGACAAAAGGGCCAAGGAGATGCAAGTGGCTGTAGTTCTTGTGCTGGTGCGTGTATGAGGTCTCCATGAATTTGACACTGCTTACACTTCTTGACAAACTGATATGCATCTTTTTCCATAGTAGGCCAGTAGTATCCAGTCCTGATGAGTTTCTTGGCCAAGGTAGGACCACTAGTATGCGGACCACATATCCCTTCGTGCACTTCTCGTAACGCAATCTGAGCTTCGTCACTCTCTAAACATCTAAGGAGGGTGCCATCTAGACCTCGTCGGTATAGGATATCAGCTAGGATAACGTATCGGGAGGATTGGCGGATGAAAGTGCGGCGTTGGTTGTTCGATAAATCGGGAGGTAAAATGTTGTCGCGAAGGTATGTGAATATGGAACCATATAACTGGGATTCAGGACCAACAACACATATCATTTCCGTGAGAGTGATCTCATATGATGGAATCAGCAGGTTGTCAACCAGGAACTCATAATAGGTCTCATTTTGTGGTAGGTCAATGAGTGAAGCAATTGTAGCCATGGCATCAGCAGCGCGATTCTGTTCTCTTGGTATCTGCTCAAACTCTATCTTTGCAAAGTGTTGTTTCAGATCATCTACCAGTTGTTTGTAAGGCATTAGCTTTTCATCTTTTGTTTGATAATCATCAGTTGCTTGACGGATGACAAGTTGAGAATCGCCAAAAACACGAAGTTCCTGGATCTTCCACTGAACTGCAATTCTTAACCCCGTTGTTAATGCCTCGTATTCCGCTATATTGTTGGTGCAAGGAAATGATAAGCGGTATGACTTTGGTATAGAATCGCCTTGGGGAGTTATAAAGAGTATACCCGCTCCTGCCCCGTGCTGTGTGTATGAGCCATCAAAGTATAGTTGCCATGGCTTTGCAGGTGATATTGTTAGAATGGACTCATCTGGAAATTCTGACTGTAGAGGAACATCATCTATCATGGGAGCATCTGCCAGTTGATCTGCAATGGCTTGTCCTTTGATTGCTTTTCTGTCCACGTATTCTATGTCGAATTCACTCAAAATCATTACCCACTTGGCCAGTCGCCCAGTAAGTGTAGCTTTGTTGAGCAGATATTTTAGTGGATCAATTCTGGCAATCAACTTGGTCTTGTGAGTGAGCATATAATGTCGTAATTTTTGTGAAGCGAAGACCACAGCGAGACATGCACGCTCAATTGGTGTGTAGTTGAGCTCATATCCCACCAATGTGCGACTGATATAGTAGACTGCTTTTTCCTTGCCGTCAGGTATTTGCTGTGCTAGTAGTGCCCCCAGTGCTGTTGGAGTAGCTGATATGTAAAGTAGCAATGGTTGATTCGGAATTGGTGGCATCAAAACTGGCGGGTTCAAAAGATAGTCTTTAAGTGCCTGAAAAGCCTGTTGACAGTTCTCGTCCCATTTGAACTTAATGTTTTTGTGTAGCAGGTGCTGGAAAGGATTACACTTATCTGCAAGTTGTGCTATGAATCTTCGTATGGACTGGAGTCTCCCTTGTAAAGACCGAAGTTGACTGATATTCTTGGGTGGCGGCATGTCCAAGATAGCCTTGACTTTTGCTGGATCCGCTTCTATTCCTCTTTTAGACACAATGAATCCTAGGAGCTTTCCGGAGGTTACTCCAAAGACACATTTCTTTGGATTTAATCTTACCTTGTATTTTTCCAGCCTATCAAAAGCAACTGAAAGTATGTCCAAGTGTGTATTTCTGTCTATTGATTTAACCAAAAGGTCGTCGACATAATCTTCCACCTTTACATGCATGAGATCATGGAAGATAGTAGTCATGGCTCGTTGATACGTGGCACCTGCATTTTTCAGCCCAAAGGGCATGACATTCCAGCAGAAGGTTCCCCATGGACAAGTGAATGATGTTTTATGTTGATCTTCAGGTGCAATCCTGATCTGATTATATCCAGAGAATCCGTCCATTAAAGATAACATCTCATGGCCTGCTGTGAGATCAACAATTAAATCAATGTTTGGTAATGGGAAATCATCCTTCGGACAAGCCTTGTTGATATCCCTGAAATCTGTACATATTCGGATGCTGCGATCTGGTTTGCTAACAGGCACTAAGTTGGAAATCCATTCAGGATAATCAATTGGGCGTATGAATCCGACATCTAGTAATTTCTCCAGCTCTGCCTTGACTAATAATGCCACCTGTGGATGCATTTTTCTCAATTTCTGTTTTACTGGTTTTGCCCCCGGTTTGACTGTTAAATGATGCATTACTAAGTCGGGGTCTAGTCCAGGCATATCAGCATAAGACCAGGCGAAGTTGACTTGTCGTGCCTTAAAGAAGCTTATGAACCTTGCTTTCTCGGCCTCTGTCAATGATTGAGCCAAAAATATGTTGTGTGGAACCTCGGCTGTACCAATGTTTGTCTTTATAGTCTCCTCTACCAACATGGATGATTTTTCCTCGTATGATGCTGGGAGAATGTCAAGCCTTCCATCTTCGGGCGCCTCAGAGAGGTTTTCACCCTCAGATACGTCCTTTCTTTTTACTTTTTTAGAGTCAGAGAGCGCCACAGTGTGGTTTTCGCCATAAGACCCTTGTTTTGTCTTTATTTTCACATTTTTGCGACTAGAAGGCCCGACACCCTCACCAAAGTATGCCATGTTATTTAGCTCTATGGCGTATCCTGCTTTATGGTCTCCAAGAGGAAGATCATCGCGAATGCCAAGATAATCAATAATAGCTTCGTCATTTTGAAATGTATCAATCTGTGGTGGTCCATCCTGATCCCAGTCAATGAGTTGGGGGTGAACGAGGGGAAGGTCTTTAGTGTTTTTAGAATCCGCAAGGCTAATAGTGAAGATGTGGTTATATTCAGGTATGTCAAGGTAGTCATCGAGGTCGTCAATGGCACTCTCCTCATCAGTGTCGATCGTGAGTGAGTCCAAATTATCATCACTAGTAGCACCCTCAGGGACAGGTGTCCTCATCCTATGTGATCCTGACCTAGGGCCCTGAAACGAAGCTTGTGCGGGATCCTTATGGGTCGGTTCTTGACCAACTCTGAATTTCTTGTAAAACTCCTCCTCCTCTGTAGGTTCATCTGGCTCTCTAAATGTCTCATTAAGTTCATAATCGCTGGAGGATTTGTCTGAACCCCATTCCCACTCATTGGAGTCTGTGGAATAATTATCCTCTTGTTGAACTTCAGCCACTTTGACTTGCCATATCTGTTTTGTTTTCTTGTGTTGAATCTTGGGGTTTAGAAAACCAAGCCCCTTAGAGTGTTCCCTTCTTGTAGTTAGCTCAGGTTGTAGAGGCTCCATGACACCTTCTTTGCGTAGTCCGAGAGGACTTTTTCCATCATACCCGAATCTCTGCAGAATTTTGAAACCTTTACCATAGTTTTCACAGGGTATTATAATTTGATCATGTGTATCATCTTCAGCGTCCTTATATAGCATTTTATATAAACTTTCTTCCTCTAGTTCGCCCCATTTTTGAAAGACGGTAGGATCCCATTTGAGGAGCATGATGGAGATTTGCTTATTTGGATGTGGTCGCCCATATTCCTTGGGGGAGTTCATGACTTGTCGTAAGAACATTGTTTGATTCAGAGTGTATTCTCCCATGCCTTTGTCTTGAAACTTGGCTCTAAGTTCACCTTGTTTGGATGTCGAGGGCTTTAATGACTCAGGATCAATATATGCTGAAGAAGGAGTAGCCTCACGATTGCTGGGAATGATAATCTCAGTATGTGATCTCAAGTTATTGCAATATATGAATGGATTTGGATCACCATTGACCGTTACCTCGACTCCATTATGAGGAAATTTTATGCACTGATGGTATGTTGATGGGACCGCTCTCATTTCATGAATCCATGGACGTCCTAGCAATATGTTATACGTGAGGTCTAGATCCAGGACTTGACAAATCACGTCCTTTGTTACTGGCCCTATTCTGAGTGGTAAGATGACCGTGCCCTTGGACGAGCGCTCTTCATCATCATAAGCCTTAATAGTGATTTGGTTTGTAGCATTCACAGCTTTGTCAGAATATCCCAATTGTCTGATGGTGCTCAATGTACAAATATTAAGACCTGCTCCTCCATCTATCAGGACTCGTTTTATTCGGTGTTTATGTATGAAGGCTTCAATATGTAGAGGTGCATTGTGAGGCTGACTTATGGAGGCGTCATCGGCTTCTGTAAATGTGAGGGAGTGTGGAACGGATAGGTATCCCACCATGGCTTGAAACTGATCCACGTTTAGATCCGTAGGGACAGCAGTATCTCTCAAGGTTTTGTCAAGGACAGCTTTATGTGCAGGAGATATACGTAAGAGCTCAAGAATAGAGATGAGTGCGGGTGTTTTCCCTAATTGCTCTACAAGATCGTACTCAGGCTTAGTTAACGGAAGATTGGTATTCTTAGAAGAGGTTCCTGGCAATGTGATCTTACCTCGACGAGTTGTAACATGACATTCAGAGGTAGCTTCGGATGAAGATCCCACACCTTTTAGGACAATTTTAGGTCGCTGAGGAGGATTCTCAGGATTTTTATTTTTGATAGTAATGGTAGAAATATGATTGTCCATTGAGATGTGGTTAATAGTGGAATCATAATTGTAAGACGTTCTGGTGTAATTGGCTTGATCATCTGTGACTTTGCCTTTTCCCTTGTCATGTTTTGGGAATGGTTCCTTAAACACCTCATGCTCTTGGTTAGATGAATGTCCCTCAATCTCAATATCTCCTCTGTCAATGAGATCTTGTACAATGTTTTTCAATCGATGGCAATTACTTGTCTTGTGACCCTTGCTCTTATGAAATTCGCAATATTCATCATCATTCCACCAATTCGGTTTTACCTTTGGTTCATATGGAGGAAAATCTGGGACCGTGATCACTTTGTTTGCTACAAGCTTTTTGAATACTGATTCAAGTGGTTCTCCCAATGGAGTGTACTTCCTTCGTGGTTTGGAAGCTGTTTGATTGTTCACTTGATTGTTGGTAGAATTTGATCCAGAAAAGATGAACTTTGGTCTCACTGTGTTAGCATCCACAACACCATCATTAACTGTGTTCTTGTTCTTGTTCCAAAACTTTGGTTTGTCTTTTCCCTTAAAGTCCTCTTTGTTTTCTTTGAATAGTTTGATAACTCCTTGTTCAATTAAGACTCTTTCTGTTGCTAGGCCCTTTTCAATGACATCCTTGAATGTAGACAAACAAGCTTTTCTGAGATCATAACCAATAGCCTTGTTAACATTTTGTGTGAACATTTCCACCATTTGTTTTTGCGGGATTTCACAAGAGCATCTGCTAGCTAAGTTCCTCCATCTTTGCAAAAATGACGCAAAAGATTCTCCTTCTTTTTGTTTCGTATTGCACAAGGTAGTAACTGAGACATCTGTTTCAATGTTGTAAGAGAAATGTTGAATGAATGCCTCTGCCAAGTCACCCCATGACTTAATACCAGGAGGTAATTGAGAAAACCATTCCATCGCTTGATCTCCTAAGCTCTGTGGGAACAACCTCATTAAGTATGTTTCTTCTGCCGCTACCTCAATGCAAGCTGTGAAGAATTGTCTTATGTGTGCCTTGGGATCTCCTCTCCCTCTATATTTGTCAAATTTCGGTGTTGCAAAGTGCGGAGGAAACGGAGGCATGGGAATGCTCTTATCAAAGGGATAAGGGCATATATCTCTCATAGTATATGTGGGTTTTGATGTGCCCATGTCTTCCACTTTCTTTTGTAGATCTCTAATTTGTTGCTCCAAGTTATTTTTGGGAGGAGATGGATTTCTTGTAGCATATCCCATGTTTGAAACACCCATTTGAGGAGGAGCCTGTTGCATGTATGGATGATACTGATCGTAGACATGTCCATATGGAGGTCTATATTGTTGCGACATGTATGGAGCACTTGGCATAATTTCTTGTTGAGGAACCCCATATCTGTTTTGTGTGTATAAACCATATTCAATGGGCCTTTCATTTTCCATTGTGTTGCCCCCAATTTTGGCATGAGGTCTTCTTGTGTCAAAATTTTGAGGAAGTCCTTGAGTATCCATTTGTCTTGGTTGACCTATATCTTGAGCATGTGTTTGAACATAAGGCCTCCATGATGGTCTTTGAGTGTAAGTATCGTGCATTTGAGCTTGTGTATGTGGGATTGCTGGTTTCTGAAGCAAAACTGATGGTGACTCCGGCATCATATTATTTGGTCCTCCACTATTTGGTTGAGTTTGTTGTGAAGGTCTACTTTCCATAAGTTGAGATAAGTCAAAATCATGTGGTATCTTAGCTCCACTTTGTGCCATCATGTTTAGAAAGTATTGACGATCCCTCCTCATTATCTCTTCAACCAATCTATTGAATTGAGGATCCATTATAGATTCTTGTATGTCTGCTGATAGTATTGAAGAATTGTCCACATTATCATTGTGTGTAGCGTTGTGTATAGCGTTTGCGCTTTCCATATTTGGATTGTGTCTATAAACATTCATGTCTGGTAATGTAGTGTGCTCAGGATTGTAGAAGACATCATTGTCATACTCATAAGAACTCATGTTTACGGGTCCTTGAGCTTCTTTAGCTTTTCTCCTAGATTTTTGAAGACGGGTTTCAACCATGAACTAGGTGTTAGACCAATATGTGAGAGACTTAGACGAAAATGACAAGGGTATGTAAGACCAAGAGTTGTATGGAGTGTAAATGAATCTGAAGTTTACTTGCAATGTCCAAAGTGTAAGACCAAATATGTATGTTGTAGAGTAGGTGTGACTTCCAAAGAGGGGATAGTTTCTCTTGATGAGGTAAGCTGACCTTGACTCTAAGTAAGACCAAATGAGACCCAAAGGTAAGAAACCTTGATGAGGGATCACTTAGCAAAGTGTTGTAGTATGTAGTGTGTTGACAAAGTATAGTGAGGACAAGCAAGTGACTCTTTGACTCAAGTTTAGACAAGTATGACTGTAAAATGAGGTATGAAGCAATGATGGACTGTGTAAGACCTTAGAACAGGCTGAATGCTAGATGAACCTGAAGAGATAACCTAGGAAGCTCAAGTGTGCCGAAACTGATTTCTTTGTTTGCTTGACTGTTAAACTTTTTTCAAATCCTGACACAGACGCCTCTGTATACTTCACAGACGCGGTTTTAAGACACAGACGCTATTCTGTTTGACACAAACGTGATTCTGAGATTTCCTGTTGATGTTTGCTAAGACTGACAATTTTTGCAATTGTGGACACAGACGCACCTGTATACTTCACAGACGCTATTTCCAGACACAGACGTGTCTCTGTTCGACACAGACGCTGATAAAAACACAGACGCTATTCTGTACTTCACAGACGCGTTTATCAGACACAGACGCGGTTTTAACAGACACAGACGCGTTTCTGTAACCTTAGTGCAATCTTTCCTATCTGTGAATTTGTTTTGCTGTGACCAAATCTGATTTTTCGACTGTTTTTCGTGACAAGAGGACACAGTGTTGATGACCCAATGTTTGCAGCCTGTTTAGACTCCAAAAAGTGTGTTGTTTGATGTAAAAAGTTTTTGCATACACTTGAAGACACAAAAGACACAATGTTTTGCTGTTTTGTCTTGATTGTTTGAGTGTTTATCATAAGTCAAGCACAATTCTTATGGCTGGCCAGGACAATAATTGTTGATCCCACATGGGGTTTTACCCCCGAGGCTACGCTATTCAGAGCGGATACTTAGATGCTTGACCTCACTGGCTCCACCCTCGGCACTCACTTCTCGGGTCAGCCAAGCATCAGTCCCCATGAAAACTCCCCATGGCGAACTTTGTATCTCTACTAAGAACCGTATGTGTGTGGGCCGCTACCAGAGGTCCGACCTCCTGCCTCAACAACTAGAAGGATTTGGGCATCTAAAACAATGAGGTGCTAGTAAGGGCATCCGCTCGTGTGGCCATACATGCGGCACTTTCAGCTCTGTAAATACAGAAGGCTCCCAGCCGGTAGGGGTTACGCCCTACAAATGATCAAATAAATTTGATCAAACGGGTTTATGGGGAGACATAGTGTCGGTATGAACTAATCAGCACACGTTATTCATAGTTTTCACCATGAATACATTTGATTATAGTGGCTTGGAAGAAGATGGCTTTTCTTTTGCTACCACTTGGGTCGTTCTCTTCTCACTAGTAGTCCTAATGACCACACGGGAAGACAGGCCCTCTAAAGAATAAACACAAAGAGCCTATTGCTCAAGACACAAAAGACAATGGTTCAATTTTAGTGCACCAATTGAAGTGTTTGCTAAGCTATGAAGACAAGGCACACAAATAAAATTACAAAACCCTAGCTAAGGCCCTGCAACAAAATTGTTAGTAGTTTGGGTTGTTTCAAATGATAACCCCTTCCTGCAAACACACAAGTTAGGTAAATTTTAAGAAAAACCCAAAAAGACTTTGTGAAAAGGGGCCTTCAACAAAAACGTATTTGCCTCCAAAGTAAGCTGCACAAACCAGGTTAGCTAGATCTGCAAAGGTTAGCCAAAAATAAACCAGATCTGAAAACCCTAAGTACAAAATCCGAAAAGCCGAATCGAAAAACTTGAAAAAAATTTGCAAAAACAGAATGCACAGACGCTGTTATACCAGACACAGACGCGTCTGTCCGACACAGACGCGGTTCTGTGATTTGCAGACGTGATTTCAGAACACAGACGCCTCTATATTCTGCAGACGCGATAGTATGGTTCACAGACGCGATTCGGGATCACAGACGCGACTTTCGGAAACCTGCAAAAATAGAAAATGACAGAAACACAGACGCGATAAAAGATGTCACAGACGCCTCTGAAATACAAAAACGCGATCCGAACACTCGCAGACGCGAAAAAAACCTAAAATGTCGTCGAAATCGTCCGATCTGCAACTTCAAAAATGCAAAATCTGCAACAAAATGTTAAATGCAAAGGGACAAGAGTCCCACCGGGCGTGCCAAAATGTATATGGTGAAAATGGATAGCAATAAACAACAATATTGAAAGACTAAAATGGATTCAACCACCAAACCCTAGCCTAACAATGAACAAAGATCCACCATAACATATGAAGATAACCTAAGACAATGCAAAATAACTCAATAAATCACAAAGATTATACCATCACATGTCCACTAGGGTTTTTGATCTCCATTCTTCCTATCTCCATTGATCTTGTTTGATATGCTTGCTCTCAGATTTTTGTATGCACAAGAGCTCAACAAAGAACGGAATGTGGTTGCAAGTAGGATCGTAGTGTAGCCAAGTCCTCCAAAATCAGTCATTAGGGTCCTTGGTAATGAAGAAAGCATCTCCTTAAATAGAAGACACAATAGAAAATGGAGGGTTAAGATTGAGAGGTGTAAAAAGAGAGGTCGGCTAGGATTAGAGGGTAGGTATAAGAAATACCAAAATAATGAAAGGGGTAGGTAGTGTAGGAAATAAGAGATGAATGACATGTGTCATGTGTAGAAAAGGTTAATGAATTAATTAAATAAATAAAGATTTATTTAATTAATAGAAAAAGTAGGGTAATTAAATAAATAAAATATTTATTTAATTTAGGAAAGGGATAATTTAAATAAATAAATGTATTTATTTAAATGAGAAATAAGGCTAGAAGAGGATAAATGAATTAATTAAATAAATAAAGATTTATTTAATTAATAGAAGAATTAAGCTAAAGTAATTAAATAAATAAAATATTTATTTAATTAGACATGCCAATTTTAGGTGTCTACAGGTAGTACATAATCTTATTGTTCATCTAGATGCCCAACTAGTTAAATAGAAGCTACACAAGATGCATCCTTAGATTGCCCTCCTAGTCAAAGTAGAATTACAAAAGATGTTGGATGTTGGTTTCATCAAAATAATTGATTTTCCTAAGTGGGTTTTAAATATTGTACATGTTGGTAAGCCTGTTGGGGGAATTAAAATTTGTACCGACTTCGGAGACCTTAACAAAGTATGTTTGAAAGATGACTTTCCACTACCTAATATAAACATGATCATAGATCTCATGACCAGATATGAGACACTTTCCCTAATGGATATTTTTTCTAGATACAATCAGATATGAATCACCAAAGAAGATCAACACAAGAAAGCATTCACAACACCTTGGGGCACATTTTTCTATCAAGTCATGCCCTTTGGACTCAAGAATGCAGGAGCGACCTACCAATGCACAATGACAACTATTGCACAAAATAATGGAAGATTATGTAGATGATCTCTTAGGAAAGTCAAAAAACAAGAGATGAGCATATTCCAATCCGAAGACAGATCTTTTAGAGACTTGAAAAATATAAGCTATGTCTAAATCCTAAGAAATGTGTCTTTGGAATTACATCAGAAAAAATCCTAGGGTTTATAGTTTCTTGAAGAGGCATTGAGGTAGATCCCACAAAAGTGAAAGCTATAATGGAAATTCCTCCTCCTAAGACACTCAAATAATTGCATAGCCTACATGGGAAACTCCAGTCTATCTGCAGGTTCATTGCATAGTTGGCATACAAGTGTCACCCATTTGCACATCTCCTAAGTAAAGATACCAAATTCAAGTGGGATTGTCTCTATCAGAAGGCCTTTGATAAGATGAAAGAGTATCTAACTTCTCCTCCAGTATTGATGCCTCCTATTCCAAGACAATGACTTCTTTTGTACATATCAGTAACTACAGTAGCACTCGGGGCATTACTAGCACAGACAGATGACCAAGGCAAATAGCATGCAATCTACTACATTAGTCATACACTTGTAGGGTATGATCTCAATTATACCCACATAGAAATATTTCGCCTTGCATTGGTCTTTAGCATGCAAAAACTATGGCATTATATGCTCAACAACAAAACAAAAATAATAGCAAATATTGATCCTCTTAAATATTTGTTATCCAAAGCGGCTCTCACATGTCACACAACTTAATGGGTCATGCTTCTGAGTGAATTCGACATTGAGTGCATAGACTAGAAAGTGATCAAAGGGCAAGTTATAGCAGATCAATTGGTTGATGCTCCTCTTCAAGGTGATCACCCCCTTATAACAGAGTTTCTAGATGATGTCATTATGACTATCACCACATTTTCAAGAGGGCAATTGTACTTTGATGACTCTTGTACATAAAATGGATTAGGGGTAGGTATCTTGCTCATGACACCTCAAGGAAAGTACATCCCAAAGTCATACAAGATTGCCTTTTCATGTACCAACAACATCACGGAGTATGAAGCCTTAACCATTAGTCTCCGCCTCACCATCCAATGTAAGATAATAGAGTTACAGGATTACGGTGACTCCCAACTTGTCTTAAAACAAGTAAATGATGAGTATCAAACAAAAGATGACAAGTTACTCCCCTATCACATAATGGTTGATGATCTTAAGTACCATTTCATTATTATCTAGTTTGATCAAATTCCTAGAATGAACAATCATGCTACTAATGCTATAGATACAATTGGTTCCCTCCTTCAAATATCAAAAAAATAGTCAGAAGTGTGAGTTATTGGTTGAGTAAATCCTAATTCTGGCATATGATGTCCTAGAATCTGAAATGGTGTGTGTCCTCATTGGTTCTGACTCCCCTTGATATCAAGAAACCTTTGCCTACCTTCAAGACAATATCATTCCCCCACACCTCACTAAAATACAACAACAAACCTTCATCTATCGTTCTTCCCGCTATACTATCCTTGGAGACACCCTATTTTGAAGGCATTTTGATGGATCCCTCCTAAGGTGTTTAGAAAAAGAGGAGGCTGAATGGGCACTACATGAAGTGCACAAAGGTATTTGTGGAGCACACTCAAGTGGCCTTACATTGGATAAGAAGCTCTTGTGCATGGGATACTATTGGCCTACAATGAAAGAAGACACATACCATTATGTGAAGAAATATGTTCATTGTCAGAAGAACGACGATAAAATTTATGCACCTTCGTAGGATCTACTGTCGTTCATCACACCATGGCCCTTCTCATAGTGGGGTCTTGATCTCATAGGGAAAATCCACCTCACCTCATCCAATGGCCACAAGTTCATAATAACTGCCACTGAATACTTCTTCAAGTGGGTGGAAGCCATACCCCTCACCTTCACTACTAAACAAATTTCCAAGTTCATCATGAACTACCTTATCTGCTGCTATGAAATCCCTAAGGTAATCATCATGGATAATCAAAGACCCTTCAAGAATTAGGATGTTAAGGAATTATGCCAAAAATTCTCCATCCAACACCGCTTCTCTACTCCATATTACCCGAAAGGTAATGGTCAAGCTGAGGCTTCAAACAAAACCCTTATCAAAATCCTCAAGAAAATAGTCAATGAAGTTGGTCATGATTGGCACTTGCAACTCCATCCCACCCTCTAGGCCTACCACACAAGCATTCACACACCCACAGGTGCCACCCCATATTCTCTAGTCTTTGGTTCTGAAGTTGTCCTTCCTCTTGAGATTGAGATCCCATCACTCAGGGTGTCATTGTAGAACATCCTCCCTAATGAGGAATATAGAATTTCCAGGCTACAAGAGCTTGAACTGCTGGAAGAAAGGCACCTCAAGGGATTGAACCACCTCTAGGTATATAAGAACCATCTATGGTTGAGCTATAACAAGAAGGTCTGAACCTGGGAGTTTGACGTTGGTGACCTTGTCCATATGGAAAATCAGAGAAATCTATAGGATCGTGAGAAGAAAGGCAAGATTGAACCTAATTGGCTTGGACCATATGTGATCACTACAAAGTATGGATCAGGTGCCTATCAGTTGGCTACTCCCAAAGGAGAACCCTTTGATGAGCCTATGAACATCATGCACCTATAGATATTTTATGCCTCGTCCTAAGAGGTCACCAGTTTTTAAAAAAAAATTAAAAAATAAAAATAAAAAAATCAAGAAAAATACAAAAAAAATGGAAAAAGCAAAAAAGTAAAGAAAAATCAATTTGTCCATCTATGAAAACCACTTTGTCATGCTATGGGAAAGTATCTTGGTGAAAACTTGGTTCCATGTGTAAAGGTAAATAAGCTAGGTCCATCGTTTGTTTGGACAAACTGGCTTTTTAAGGTTGAGACTTAAAAGAATTTCCATCCCCCCCCCCGCAATCTCGCAATTTTCCATAGTGTTCGCAAGAAAATTTTGCTTCATACCATCGCATACATTGTTCCTCCCACCCACCCACCATCCATATTCCATAATAAAAATTGGATATTCTAACATCTTTTGCACTCCCCCAGTCCTACAATGAGGAGGATTGTACAACTTTACTTACCAAATAAGGGCATCTGTGCAGGATGATTCTGCGTTTTGATCGCCCATTCCATTTACCCAATGCCTTCTAGTACGCTATGAAAGACATTATCTTATTCCAAGTCATGAATCCTCCCTCCCCCCTTCCTTCTTGCAACCGGTTGTATCCTTCATTCTTCAATACATGCCACCGCATAAACCTTTGAACACCTCACCAACAAATATCAAGGTTAATTGTATCTTCATTAGGAAAATTGATTTTCTAACCTTGCAAATCCCCCCACCTTCATGAGATGATGAGTCTTGGTCGAAACTGTGAATAAGGATCGTCCCATCACACTGATATTTTCCCTGATCTCTGAGCTTATCCTAGTAAACTAAGATTATTCTTGCCTTGCGCATCATTCAAACACCCATACACATGAGTCCAATCAAATCCCATTAGTCAGTTTCATATCTGCATTCACTTGCATATCCCATTTTCTCTATTGCCTATTTAGTCCCACCAAATCACCTCCTACCCATTGGGATGCATCCTTCTTGTGTCCGATAGTTTATCCATAGTCCTAAGTTCTACTCTTGGAAAGGGATGTCAGTTGGCTAGGTGCATTCTTGTTTGCATGATTTGGTTTGCTACTTTGATTTGCATTATTATGTCCTACAACTACTCCAATCTACGGTTGCCAGGATCATTCTATATCTTGGTATATTTTGGGTGGGTGTATACTAGGGCATGTTTTTTGTGGTATGGTATGTTTGATGGTTTCCCCTATATGAACCTACAACCCTATACCTACATCTTTATGGTGTTTACATAGTTATGTCCAAGGGATACCTATTGTCAGAGAGTCTAGTTCATGCCTTAGATTCTCACAACATCCTGATTCCTATAATCAACAATGTAGATCATCCTTGGCAATATTAAAACTAGGTTTTCTCTCCACATATACACAACAACAAATCCTCCAATTTCATTCATATCACTTGTATTCTATCCAATCCCACCCCTTTACATTTTGGAGACCTCAATTTATTTGCCCCTCCCCTTCTCTTTCCTCTTCCGTCTAGTCCTATATCATTGTATTATGATTGGCACATTACCAAAATCATTATTGTTATCTCATATAGTTGCACTTTCATTTAGTTGCATGATGTATTAAAATTGCATGTTCATTTGAGGTTCATTATAATTACATTAATATCTCACAAGTATGGTAAGGTGAGCCATTAATTAGCCTCATTTATTTCTGCAATCATTAATAATCACACTATTCGATATAAAACATTTGAGAATAATCACAATTTAGGTAAGTTAGTCGAGAACAAGTTCAACACACTTGTCTATGATACTAGTGGCTGAATAAGGGTTCTCATTGCAGGGCATTATATTCACATTCATTCATTCATCTAGGTGCATTATATTAATTACATCTTATTTGCATCATAGTAATCACACTTATTTTGGATTCATTGTATTGTTGTTACAATCATCCATCATTTTAGTTGCATTTATTCACTTATCATTTTTTAAGTGCATTTCATTATTAGGTACATTAATTCCATTTTTGCATGTTCATATGTAGTATCATTTCATTACATCATATGTACATAATACATCCATCACATTACATACATAGTACATGTATTTCATACATATAGGACATCCATTTCCATTGCATACATCATTGCACAATCATCATATCATAATCATGCATCATAAGATAAGCATAAGTATAACATGATAGATCAAAACTGTATATCATATAGGCATGCATCATAAACATTCAACCTACATCCACAAACATGTTAGTAACATCATATACATATGCATACATGTCATTCATCCACCCTGCATCACAAATAGGTCAGATCATATGCATATCATAAAATCATAAAACATCATCCATCACATGTAAATAATGATCAAAGTTCATAAACAGTCCATAATAAATAAATACACATGCATACACCACCAAAAATCATCTCATAAATATATCTCAAAAATGAATGTTTCTAATCATAGTACAATGGTACATCCCTAAAAGGGGTCAAAAATAATAGTGTCACAAACATATGAAAGTTCTATCCCACACTCTCACCATCTCCACCTGCTTCTCCCCCTCCTGATGGATCTATTGCTGGTAGTTGAGGCACCCTCATACCCACTGATCCCTCAAACTCTTGGTTTTGTCCTCTATGTGAGTGGATGCTCTCAGTATACGAGGCAAATCTTTTCTCTGCTAGCACTACCCCATGATATAGATCTCGGTAGTATTGAGCCTCTCATGCCAATAGCTCTACTTGTTGCTGACTAGCAATGACCTCAGTAAAAACCTGCACTAGCCCCCCTTGTATGGCCACACCTCACTCCCATGAAGTCTCGCTACATCTACCTCCACTTTGCTAAGACTGGCCCGAAGGGTCTCAATCTCCTCATCCTGATGCTAGAGCTCTCCCCTAAGGTGTGTTATAGCCTCACCACTCCTCACCTCCTCAAACAGTCTCTCCATCTCATCCTTGTCCCTCTTGAGATCATCACTCTCTGCCAGTGTAGTCTGGACATCCTCCCATAGTGAATCCACTTCCCTTCTCACCTAATCGAGCTTTGTCTATAGGTTGTCCCCCTATCCCTCTCTATGGCTAGTTCATCCTCTAACCGTTGTGCTCTGTCTCTCTCGGCATCCTGCTATGCTATGGCTCTATTATAGTCTTCCTGAGACCCACCTGCCTATCCCCGTCCCTGCTAAACCTATCCCCCTGCCTTGAGAGTATCCATGGGATCCACCCCCTCTCCTCCCTCCTCTCCACTCGATACCTATGTTGGAATGGCATGAATTTATCATGTTGGGTCATGTACCTATAAAGGTACCTCTAATCAAGGCACTTGATGTCCCCTCCTTCACCTCTATGGAACCAGTCTTTGCCCTCCTCTTTGACCACCACCTCCTCCCATCATTTCCCTATTGACTGGACCATCTTGGTCCCCTCCCACTACCTAATTAACTGAAGGCAACAACTCATCTTACTCAAGAACTCCTGATATGCTGAGTTTGTTGGCATTTTTGATGTTTATGTTGTGATTGTCATTGATGGACACACACTTGCATTCAGATCCTCTTTATATGTATGAGTTAGAGCACAACTGGTATTTGTTCCAACTGGTATGTTGTATTATAGTCTTTAGACTATTGATGTTTTGTAGAATGTGTTTCCCAGTCTAAAGCGGCATGTTAACTCCAAGCGGTTCGAGGGATTAAAGCGGAATAACACATTTTTACTAGTCTTCATTTTTGTCAAACTGGCAACCATCATTTTGTATGAACCAGTAATACTCCATGATGAGTTACCAATCGACATTTTGTGATGAGTTACCATCCACCGATTGTTTGACGGTACCGACACATTAACGGTGCTTTTTATGTCGTGGTACCAAGTATGTCTAGGTTCATTAAACCTAGGAAATTGTAATGTAATCCTATTGGACCGACATGAAATCAGATTCCTTTATAGGGACATCATGTCTAGGGTTTTAGGTTGTTGATGTGGATATAGTGAAAGTTTATGTTGTTGCTAGGGTTTAAGGTGATTGAGGAGTTGGAGAGAATATCAATGTGTAGAAGACTGAAGTAATGCTGGAGTGCATTAGGAATGAGCTACCAAGGATCTAACCAAGCAGTCTGTGCAACTAGCTAGATCAAACACTTGTTGATTACTCACATCTTTGACAAGTCTGTAGCCCTTAACCGGGTAGGCCCAAAAGCCTTTTGTAAATCCTCTAACAAGGTGGTTCACATCTGTGGATCTAAAATCCTCTAGCAAGGTAGTCTTTAATCAAACTTATCTCCTAACAGAGATTGATATTCCTAACTGGATCTGTTCTGGTAAAGAACATTGTAAGACCTTAACCTGTCTGACCTTAACTGGTCTGGTTCCTATTCTACAGATAGTTACTTGTGAGTTCCATCTCATCGTGGTTTTTCCCATTTGGGTTTCCACGTCAAAATCTCTTGTGTTATGGTGTTTGTGCTTCTGTGGGTGAATACATTATTAGCTATTTGGTTTGCATGTTTGTTAACCGGTTTGTCTACTAAATTGTTTTATCGGTTTACTGTTAGTCTTGCAAAGTGTTTAAGTGCAAATATTTTTGGCATACTAATTCACCCCCCCCCTCTTAGTATTCATCGATTGGTATCAGAGCCAACCTTTCTATAAGTTTAACCACTTGGAAAGAGATATGGTGGAATACACTTTGAGGGAACTTACCCATCGCCTCACTCAGTCTGAGAAAGCCTATGATGATCTTATGGTCAAATACAAGGCATCTCAAGGAAAAAGAAGAGAACATGCAGAAAAGCTGATGGAGCTATCTGAAAATAGTTCTTCAGATGAAGCAAACATGGAAGCCCTAATTGCTGAAGTAAATAAGTTGAATGAATCAAACTCCAACCTGAGAAAGGATTTGGAAGGACTAACTATCCGGATGTGTCAAGAGCTTGAGAACCGGAGGAAAGCTGAAGACCTGGTGAAAGAAAGAGATCATGAGATCTCTAAGCTGGAACAAGAGATAAGTGCCCTAAATGCTCAACTCCATGCAAGCAAAGTGGAAAAGGAAGAAATGCAAGGAGAATTGAACACTGCCATCTCTGAGAATGAAAATCTATTGGAAACAAATGTTGCTATTTCCAAAGAACTCTCTGAGTCAAAGGAAATACTTGCTAAGTTCAACAAGAGTACTGCCAAGCTAGAGCAAAAGCTTGAATCTGCTAAACCGATCAAGAATACCAATGAACTTGGTTATTCCGGTCATGAGGAAGGTGAGACCTCTGGTACAAATGCTGGAACATCAAATAAACAACTGGCATCAAAGGATAAAGGTAAGCAAAAGTTTAAACCTGTTTGCTTTAACTGTCTTAAAGAAGGACATACTGCAAATGTGTGTAGGAGTAAGGCTTACAACAATTTTCCTTATTTCCTAAATGATAAGCCTAGATCCTATAGATTTGATGGTAACTATTATGCATGCAACAAGTATGGGCATAGAGCATCTGAATGCAGGTCTATTATGAGTAACACTGGAAGATATCCTTAGAGGACCCAAGGAGTTGGTCTTGAACCTTTTGTGAACCGGAATCACAACCGGTTTAATGCCTTCAATCATTAGCCAAGAAGCAGTAGTTATCAAGCGGTAACTAGATGGAGAGAAAATTGTATGATCTGTCATGTTCATGGTCACACTGCTGCAACATGCAGAAGGAAGAATGGAAACATGAACAATGGACCTTGGAGAGCACTTGGATTGGTCTGCTATCACTGCAACAAACCGGGTCACATTGCCAGATTCTGTAGATCAAGAAAGAACATATCTGATGATATATTGGTCACTCTGAAAGGAAACATTGATGTTGACACTATTCAAGTGGACATGAACAAAATCTGGAAGGAGAAACCAATGGTGCTACAAGAGGAACCGATTTCTGCACCTAGTGTGAAAATCACGGAACCGACAAACTAAGCTTCAGAAAATCTTAGGGGGAGCAAATGGCAAAATGTTTCGAACCCCTGGTTTACACCAGTAAAAGATCTTAACCAGTATGTTATACCTATCATTTGGCAGAAGACCGGAAATGGTAAAAAGATAAATTAGGGTTTATGCCCTAATGGAGGAGCATTAATTATGGTAGGTGAGGAATATGTTTAAAAGCATTTTTTAAATCATTTCTCACTATCAATTTTCGAGCGAAGAAAAGTTTTTCAAAGAGTAGAGCGATGAAAAGGTGATTTGAGAAGAGATTTTGAGATATTGAGAAACCGCAAAGGACATTCAAATTCAAATTGGAAACAGTCAATTGCAGAACACAAAGCGGTGAATCAGCAACCAACAGAGTGTGAAGTGAAGGAGAATCGACAAGCCCTAATTTCACATGTTTCAAAAGGTATTTCTCAAGTTCTTAAGATTTCTATCATGACTTCCACATCTCATACCAGTTCTAGTGCATCTGTCGAGTCTACAAGTTTTATTCAATGAAAGTCCAAGTATAATGCCCTATCACAAGTTCTGGCTGGTGTGATAGTAGAATAGGGAATTTCTGACTACATAGATTGCAAGATTGAAGACCTAGGGTCTCTAGCTATCCACACCTAGTTAGGTTTATTTTGTGGAAAAGATAAGAAGATCAAACCGAAGTTTAATATTTTGGAGAAGAAAAAGCTCCACAATGTTGTTTACTTCCTGGAGGATTTCATAGAGGATCATATAAGGATCATTCTGAGCAGAGTCCATGGTGATAAGATGTACCTGGAGAGAACACATGATATCATGCCACAGGCAATTCATGCAGTCACCAAATTATACAACACAGGGGAAGTGCCAGCCCTAAGGATGGTAAGCAAAACTAAAATGTCCAAGCTCACCTGTTCAGTGAGCGACTCATGAAGCATGATAGTAAATTCTATCAAGGATGATTTGGTGAAGTATGCATGCATGGTGATTGGATACCGGATATTCTCAGCCAGCAGAATTAACTCTGTATCTACTGTAGCAGTAAATGCCACTTACCGGATGATAAAGGAGGATGCATCATTTGATTCGTGCACTGGTATGTAGAGACAACTCCTGTTGAATCTAAAGTCGATCAAACAGGATAATGCACTTAGGTTCAAGTTTGGACAACTACTAGTTGGGTTGTTCTTCTATTTCCAAGGCTACTTTCTAGGAGTAGGAGATGTCCAATGGTCTGGTGACCAACCGGTGACCAACCAAATAAAGGAAAGCATTGAAGCAATTGGAACCGGCTACCCTAATGTTCTGAACAAGTATTTTGATGAGTTTAGAAGGAAAACGAGCCAAAGAGTGAGGATATCAGGTGACATCGTCAAGAAATATGAAGACGATATCTGCTTCACCATCCAAGTAGTTAAATGCATAATGGAGGCTATTGAGCCTAGATAGGAAGAAGTGGAGCCAATGGGCTATGAAGTGATGTATGATATGTTGGAAGGGTATGCCTCTACCCTTATTGCGTCACCACTTGATCCTAAGGCAAAGAGAACCGACACCTACCTAGAGAGGATAGCACCAGTTGAGGAACCACTAGCAATGAATGAAAAAGAACTGGCAGTTAAGAAGGCAAAGGCAGTGCCTACAACATCAGCACCGGTTACTACTACAACTCCAAAAGTGACCAAGCGGTCACCAGCCAAGAAGAAACTGGAAGCAACACCGGCTAAAGTGTTTGAGAGAAAGAGGAAGACAAGGAATACCTCTCCAGACTCAGAAGAAACTGTGTGTGAGGAAAAGCCAAAGAAAACACATCAAGCAAAGAGGAAGACAAAGAATGAACCGACATCATCTACACCGGTAAATATAGATATCTCTTCCTACAAACCTTTGACACATTGTCAAAGAACAATAAAGAATATTAGGAGAAAAGTGCTAAATGACTTAATTGAGTGTTTTGATGACTTTAATGATGATGAAAAGGAAGTGGTTGAAAAGGAAATAATTTAGTATTTATGTGTTAATGACTGGTCGCCCTCAGAGATTAAGTCTCAAACATTGGATTCTTTATATATGTCATTAGACAATAGATGACGCATTGCCATAGAAAAGGAACAGGAAATTAGGGAGAAATTTTTTGCACAGTAATTTCTCGACCTGTCAAATTCTGAATTGTTTGATGTTATTGACCAAAATAAAGGACTCTTCTTCACTAGAAGAAGAAGACTCTGGCTGTTAGAAGGTAGAGTTGATGATGTCAAAAAATACACTCATCTGTATATGAGAACTGTTGTCTAGACTCACAAAGCGCGTCTAGCCAACCGACAAGCTAAAAAAGAACCGGTTATGTCCAAACCGGACAAAGTATTTGATGATGAAGGAAATCCGATTGTTGAACTGATTGACACCATTGATGTCAATGCTCTGGATGTTGAGGATGTTACTTAGGAAACACCATCTGAGGCAACAGGGCAGAAGCAACAGGCTAAACAGGTTGATAAGCAAGCCAAGGACAGATAGGAAGCGGCAAAGGAAGAGGCAGAGCAAAGGAAAAAGGATGAAGAAGAGAAGCAGAAAAGGGATGAAGAAGAGAAGAAGAAGAAAGATGAAGAAGAGAGAAAGAAGAAGGATGAAGAAGAGAAGAAGAAGAAAGATGAGGAGGAGAAGAAGAAGAAGGATGAAGAAGAGAAAAAGAAGCAAGAAGATGAAAAGAAAAAGAAGGAAGAAGAAGATAAGGAACAGGAGAAGAAGAAGGAAGCAGAGAAGAAGAAGAAGGAAGAGGAAGAAAAAGAAGAGGAAAAGAGGAGAGAAGTAGAGAAAAGGAAGAAGGAAGAGGAGAATAAGGAAGCAGAGAAGAGGAGAGAAGTGGAGAAGAAGAAAGCGGAAGAGGACAAGGTAGGAGAAGTGGAGAAGAGCACCCAGATGGAGACTCCGAAGGAAACTGGGAGTCAAGCCAAACCAGCAGATATCACCAGTCCTATTGATCTCTAGTCTGCAAGTGGAGCTAATGCAGAGCATCAAGGTAGCTCAAGAGTGCCTTGAAATCATTTGAAGGAAGAAGGAGTAGGATGTAAATCAAGTTGTTGTGGAAACTCTTACCGGTTTGATACCTGGTACAAATCTTCCCAACACTGATTCATCACTAGCTAAACTCAAGCTCCTATGCACAGTAGTGGATGATCAGGTGCAGAGCCTTGAACAGGCAACAGAGGCTAATGTCAAGAAGGAGCATCAAAAAGCTCTTAATATAGCTCTGCTGAAGAAGTTGATTGAACTCCGGACTGAAATGAAGAAAGAACAAAAGGATATAAGGGACGCTCTAGATGAGGGGAATCTACTACTCAACAAAATCTGCCAACCCCATCTATTCTATGATGATGTGCTAGCTCAAAAGAAAAAACTTGAAACGGACTTGCAGTCCTACTTGAGAACATTCAAGCTGCCTTATGATTCCTTTACAACTTATGGGCAAACCGTTTATCGGTTTCACATCCAGTCAGCAAAAATGGAGCAAGAGATCAGCACTCAGTCTAGAGATTTGTAGGAGCTACAACTGGTTCTACTCCCACAATTGCAAATTCTTCAGAAGTGCTATTTGAACCTGGATGCCTTAACAGTTACATAGGAGATGAGCACAATTGATGCCATAGAAGAATAGGTCTCCCAGATGCAGACAGAGCAAGAAGTAGCCACCTCCCTACTTGAGTCCAGGTCTTTGTCGATGAAACAATTCTTGCAGGACTTTAAATCTATTTTTGACAAGTATCATTCCTTGTTGTCATAAACTTTTATTTTTGTTTTTGAAAATAGGGTTGTTCAACTATACTTTGTCATTGTTGGCAAAGGGGGAGAAGAATTCTATTTGGAGAAGTATCTGGTAATCAAAATTTTGATTATATGCTCTGAATATCTCAATGTCTATGGTCTTTATGCAAAATTGTTATACATTGTATTGCCAAAGGGATAGTGTATATGCTTAGGGGGAGCAATTTTGCTAATGGCATTATTTTGTTGTAAAACACTTAGATGTCAAAATTTTATTTTCCTAAGTGTTGCCATCAATGCCAAAGGGGGAGATTGTTGGCATTTTTTATTTTTATGTTGTGATTGTCATTGATGGACACACACTTGCATTGAGATCCTCTTTATATGTATGAGTTAGAGCACAACCGGTATTTGTTCCAACTGGTATGTTGTATTATAGTTTTTAGACTATTGATGTTTTGTAGAATGTGTTTCCCAGTCTGAAGTGACATGTTGACTCCAAGCGGTTCGAGGGATTAAAGCGGCATAACACATTTTTACCAGTCTTCATTTTTGTCAAACCGACAACTGACATTTTGTATGAACTGGTAATACTCTGTGATGAGTTACCAACCGACATTTTGTGATGAATTACCATCCACTGATTGTTTGACGGTGCTGACACATTAACGATACTTTTTGTGTCATGGTACCAAGTATGTCTAGGTTCATTGAACCTAGGAAATTGTAATGTAATCCTATTGGACCGACATGAAATCAGATTCCTTTATAACGACATCATGTTTAGGGTTTTAGGTTGTTGATGTGGATATAGTGAAAGTTTATGTTGTTGCTAGGGTTTAAGGTGATTGAGGAGTTGGAGAGAATATGAATGTGTAGAAGACTGAAGTAATGCTGGAATGCATTAGGAACGAGCTACCAAGTATCTAACCAAGCAGTTTGTGCAACTAGCTAGATCAAACACTTGTTGATTACTCACATCTTTGACAAGTCTGTAGCCCTTAATCGGGTAGGCCCAAAAGCCTTTTTTAAATCCTCTAACAAGGTGGTTCACATCTGTGGATCTAAAATCCTCTAGCAAGGTAGTCTTTAATCGGACTTATCTCCTAACAGAGATTGAGATTCCTAACAGGATCTGTTCTGGTAAAGAACATTGTAAGACCTTAACCGGTCTGGTTCCTATTCTACAGATAGTTACTTGTGAGTTCCATCTCACCGTGGTTTTTCCCATTTGGGTTTCCACATCAAAATCTCTTGTGTTATGGTGTTTGTGCTTCTGTGGGTGAATGCATTATTAGCTATTTGGTTTGCATGTTTGTTAACCGGTTTGTCTACTAAATTGTTTTACCAGTTTACTGTCAGTCTTGCAAAGTGTTTAAGTGCAAAGATTTTTGGCATACTAATTCACCCCCCCCTCTTAGTATTCATCAGAGTTTGACTAGTTTGTGGGCCTCCCACTAGCATGTGTAAGCCCCAGTACATCGTGGGTTGTCCCCTGCCCATAAGCACTCATCCCATGTCACTCTCTCTGCCCTTGACCAACTAAGATAGACCTCAAAGGGTCCCACTATCTCTCCCCATGTGGCAATCTCACATGTAATTTGTGAGTGGGTGCACTTGCAGCCTACCTGGCTGAACTGTCTCATCACATTGTGAGGAAGGTATTGATCAATCACATGCACCATCTGCCCAAATAGACAACACTCTCACTAAACCCATGCAACCTACTAGTCCTCCCGCCACCTCTCGCTATCCATAAATGGCCTCCATGTGAAGACCATGAGCTCATCTATCACCCTCCTCCAAAACCATAGTGCTCTCACCCTAGTGTAGTGGAGCAGTCCCTTGTAGCGATCCACATATGGAAACCTGTTTCGTTGATCCTGGACTCCCACTGGCTGAGTGACCGCGATGTGCTCCCATGCCCAAATATGAAGAAGAGTCACACATGTGTCGAGGTTCCTATAACCCCAGTAGACACACATGTGTATATCATGATAGAGTTATCCCAACATCACTTCTCCCCATGCATAAACCATGAAGTACTCAAGCATGTAATAGACATAGCGGCCCCATCTGATAGAGAATCCATGGCCACTCAAATCAGGCATCATCTTCCCACTGATAAATCTACAGAATAGTACCAATCAAGGAAAGTGTCGAATCCACGTGGCCTACCCAAGGTGCATCCTCGTCCTATCCATCAGGAGGTCATCATTCTCACAAACCATCCAAAGGTAGTGGTCACCTCCATCTAGCTTGTACTCAGGAAAAACTCCTCTAATGGGTATCTTCAAGGTCCTCCAGACATCTAGTACGGTGATGCTAGCCTCTCCTGTTGGTAAGAAGAAAGTGCATGTCTCACTGTCCCAGTGCTCTATGAGCGTTGTCATCATCCTGGTATATGCCCTGATCCACGGCCACCTCCCCACAAATCATAGTCCAACCACACTCATAATCTCTCGCTCATCTTTCCTAAGTCATTTGTAGAGAGCCATGGTTGGAGTCCAGTGCTCCCGAGATGTAAGAGGACACTCATCCACTTGCATCTAGTAGATTCACCTCATTAATCCTCTTATTCTAGCCTATTCTAGTCGAGCTCTACCCTACGCTATCCCTGGGGCATCTATGTGATCCCTTGACCCCTCCCCTCTCTTTCCTCTATCCCTCATTTTCCCTTTTAATGTCTCCCTAGCAGAGATGTCATCCCCCCTTGGTGGAGACATCGAAGCCATGGACAGTCTCCGCCCCCTCTAACCCTACTTCCCTACAAAACATCATCTGCACAGATGTTATTTGTCTATGTGGGCAACAATCTGCTATTTAGGCCAGTTCAACATCTACACAAGCATTGAATGCCTGCGTAGATGGTGATCCCTTGTACAATTGTCAAAATGGAGATTGATGTCTATGGCTCGACCCCTTTTCACCCTCATTAATGACTCTAATAATTACCCTAACCTACTAAATGATATTACATGTTTGCGACACAACCAGTGGGCCATCCTCAACCGGTCGTTGGAGTTAGCTAATCCTCTCTATGTGGTTCTCATGGTGTGGCATGCATGCCATCTCTCTCTTAGATCTTTGTTCTCTCCAAATCTCCAAAGGTGTATGTGACAATGACCCTTCCTTGGGCCCCGTGTGGCTTATATGGGGTCCTCCTTGGCCCTATTTCTTTGCCTTTCTTCTGTCCTGCCCCTTTCCTCTTCTCCTCATTATTTCTTTTTCTTCCTTTCTTCCTCTCTTCCATTCCCATTAACTTCTTCTTTTTTGAGAATTTTCCCAAAATTTTTAAAAAATTTCTGGTTAAATTCTTAAGGGGGCATATACTACCCATGTCTTTATGTTGGGGCATTCTTTTTCTTTCTTTTACCCATCGCCAATTTTGTTGTTGTGTAAAAGAGGGACAAAATGTAGACATCTAAAATTAATTAAATTAAATATTTAATTAATTTGTCCTTAATACATTAATTAATTTAATTATGCTATTCTTTTTGTTCTTCTTAGAATTAATTAAATTAAATTAAATTAATCATGTCAATATAGTCCAATAATTGATTTATCAAATAAATTAATTATTCTATTTCTTCTAAAGTCATCCAATTTAAATAATTCCTCTAAGTCCCCTTTAGTTAATTAATTTTAATTAATTAACTGGATCATGTGATTCCTACAAATCACCTTCCTCTAATCCCCACTTAAGATAATTAATTCTTCTAGAAGCCCTATTAACATTATTCTCCAAATTTTAATTTTCTTCCACTCATTCTCTTTCCTCTTGTCAAATCCTCCTAATCTATCCACTTGTCTTCTAATCTCTCATTATCCCACTTAATCCCTCTTGCTAATCAATTGCTCATGCCTAATCCTTATGATTAGCGACAAGTCAACTAATTGTCATAAATGGCTTGTCCCCCTCTCAACCCCCAACCTTAATTGCTCCAACTTTGGTCATTTCAAGGATTTCAAATTTCCTCTCTTTTCTATGCACTCTCATCTTCCCAATGAATTTTTAATTCCTTTTCCCTTTTCATTTTCCCATGTACCTTATTATTTGGGAATTTTTAATTCCCTTGTCCTCCTCCAAGGAATTTTTAATTCCTTTTTGTCTTCCCAATGTACTTGAGGGTATCTTCCACATGCACATTGTGGAGTGTGGAGACAAGAAATGCCTTTATGGAAAATCTCTTGGTCTCTACAGCATGCCCTCTCAATCCACTTTACCCATCTCTTTCAATCTTGGCCCTCCATTTCAAATCAATCTCAACCGTCCATTCCTCCTCTCTCAAATCTATAAATTGGGGTCACCTCCTCTTCATTCCATATCTCATATCCATGCAATCCTATGTGGTTAGTATAGCTTTTGAAATCATCCTCTGTGCATCCATTATTGTCAATCTTAGGAACCCATATCCTCCATCCCTTTGCAATCATCTATTATCCCTCCATCTATTTGATCATTGTTGTTGTGTGTGGAGAGCAATCCACAACCTATCTTGGAACTAGTTGAAACAAGTTGGAGAAGGAGGCACATCTTCAACTTCATCAAGAGCTCAATCTGAGGGAGAATACAAAAGATTCAAGGTATAATGGTTTAATTTTTAAGTGTTTGAATGCTTTATGTTTTTATTTACTAACCATTGCATTCCTTGTAGTTTTTGCCCATCTCCATTAATTATATTTATTTTTATTCTTCTAATATAATTAATTAAATTATATTTAATTAATTATTATCCCTAGACATTAATTTTTTTCATTATTAATTGTGTTTCCTTTTACTCCTCTAAGTTTTGATTGAATTTAATAAACCAAGCCCCATCTTAGCCAAAATCTTAATTTCCTCTAATCTAGATTAGTTAATTAATTCTTAATTAATTGACTAATTCCCTTGATTCCTAACCTCATTAACATTTCTTCTAATTTAAAATTCATCCTAGCTACCTAAGTCCACATGTGACTACCCCTCGTAAATGACTTAAATGCACTAGTCATTTTCCATCCTCCAATTCACCTTTTGAACAAATATTTTATTTGGTGCTCACACATGTATCAGAAGTGTTCTCTCCAACACACTTTCTTTTTTGATCCATTTTTTAATCTCCCAACTCTTACACCTCATCCAATTTTTCACTTTTGTTTCCACTTGCTATTCTCATGTTCTTCCCAAGATGTGCTCAGACACATGTGAGCACACCTTGCCCTCTTCCCCATGGCAAGTCTTCTTCCAAATGTGACACATGTCATAAGGCTATTAACTCAATCCAATTAATCTCATCTCCTTCAATCTCAGCCCTCCATGCCACTTTTAATCTTAATCATCCATTCCTCCATCAAATTCTATAAATTGGAGCCTCCTCCCTTCACAAATGAATCACTTGCCATCATATCATCATTATGCTCAAATTTCCACTTTAAATCGTAATCCACATAAAAAATCATCAAAAGAGAAAATCAAGTGAATCTTGGATTATATGTTGAGAGATATTCTTAGTAATTAGAGTGACCTCACAAGAGTCATTCTCCTAGCCTGCTCGTTGGGTGAATCATATATCACCATTTTGAATGTCCATAAACATTTAACTAGGAATCATCTATTAGTTTGTGTTATTATTTGCAAGATCATTTTTCTTGCAACATTAAAATTATTTAAAAATTTTCTCTTTCCTTATTAAAATCATATTTATATTTTTAATTATAAAGATATCATACTCATAATATATGATGTAAATATGCCCCCACGAGTTAGAGTAGTTGGTCTTAAGTCTCGGGTTTTCTCCCTGGGGTCGGGTTTGACTCTCTCCCAGAGTTATTCTGACACAGACACTTGGGGGTGGTGCTGATGGCACCATGGCCACAGGGATTAGTCTCACCCCTAGCTCACCCCTTGCCTGAACCAGGGTAAGGTTAGGGCATTGGGCTGGGGCCGCAAGGATACCCTGACGACAACAAAAAATATATATATATATATATGATGTAAACATGCAAGGATGTCATACTCATAATTTATTAAACGTCTTGATAAATTAGTATATAAACCCTAAATGACATTATTATTTTATGGTTAGGGTCAAGGTTATATTATGGTTATATTAGGGTTAGAGTTGGTATTAGAACTTAAATTATGGTTTGAGTTAAAGTTAGTGTTAGATTTAGGATTAGGGTTAAATTAGTATTAGGGTTAGAATTTAGGTTCAACTAGTATTAGGGCTAGGGTTAAAGTTGGTGTTAGTGTTAAATTAAGGTTATAATTTAATTAAGGTAATGATTCAATTAGGGTTAACATTTTAGTTCAATAATAGTTAGGGTATAATTAGGGTTAGGATTAGAGATCAAGGTTATATTTTTATTAAGGTTAAGGTTGTTGGACATTATTGCTGCTAGGATATGTTGTCATTGATGTCAACATATTCTCGTGATTTATTGTTTTGGTGATTGCAGATTGGTTTATTGGGATCATGGTTTGTTGTATGGAGTATTTCTAGTATCATTATATTCTTTTGTATTGTTTTTGGTGATCCAAAAATCTTAGATGATCATATCATATGATCTAGTTTGCAGTTGTTTTTCTGATCAGTGCTTTGCAGAGTTCAGTATTTCCTCCGGTATATTCTGATGTGATCAGATCTTGAGCTGAGTTTTTGGGAGATTGTTTGGAATGGTCTTGTGTATCTTTAGTGCAGATGGTTCATGATTTGGTGGTCCATAAGTTATCTTTCTCTGTGATAGTTATTGTTGTTTGAGTATTCTTGAAGTTTAGATGTTGATCGATTAAGATTTGATAAGTGGTCTTGGTGCAACTATTGTTGATGATTCTAATGTTCTTGCTAGTGTTTCCTAATCATTTCCTATTTGTTTTGGTGATCCGCAAGGATTGTTGTGTGAGTTTTTGGTGGATTTTCTGATCTGGTGATGTTCTTCATGTTATGCAGTTTTTCTAGTGGTGTAGCATGTTGCAATTGATCTTGGCATGATTTACGGTGGTGTTGCACATTTGGAGATTTCATTTAGGTCCATGTTATGTCATGTATATCATTATATTGGTCTAGTGGTCAATCTTTGTATGGTGTGATGTAATTTTATAATTGTGAGTTGAGGGTTTAGCCGACCTTGTTGTCAAGGTTGATGATTTTTATAAATAGGTGATATTGTCATGTAATTTGGGTATCAAGGTTGTGTCTATATTATTAGAGAGTGATGTATGTGTGAACAAGGGATTCATCTTTTGGTGTGATGTATTGAGCAGAAATTGGTGTTGTAGAGTAGACAATTATGCTTAACTAGAACTATCATTAGGCATTTGGAGATGCTATTATTTTATTTCATTCCTTCCAGATTGTTGTCTAAATCTTGTTGTAAGTCTGTGAGACTTCCCTGAGGGTTGTAGCCTTTCGGGTGATTATATTTGAGCCGGTAAGCTCTAGGCGGTGTGCCTGAATGCATGTGCATTCTCCATTGTAATGTTTGCATGTACTACTATAGAGTATCATCTTACTATGGGTAGGTTCCCACCATGGTTTTTCCATTAACCTGGTTTTCCACATCAAAATATTGGTGTTGTATGTTATTTTATCTATTTTATTATCCTTGTTGTTGTTGCAATTTATCAGAATTATATTTTTGGTTAGGTTTGTAGATCTGGTGAAAATTGATTCACCCCCCCCCCCTCTTAGTTTTCTTTCATTGTTGTTTCCAACAATTGGTATCAGAGCTAGATCCTTTGGAAGAAGCTTGACCACTTGAGGAGATCCAAGATGGCAACTATAAGTGGAAGTGTTATCTTTAAGGAGAGTTCAAGATTTGATGGAAGTAACTATGCTATATGGAAGAACTAGATGGAAGTGCACTTGAGATGTCTTGGAGAATATTATTGGAAGATCACAAAGAATTCCTATTCTATTTCTCAGAATGCACCGGTTACTGCTGATGAGATCAAGGAAGCTGAAAATAACATTAGAGAGAAAGAAGAACTATTGGGTGCCCTGACTGCTTCTGAGATGACTAATGTAATGGGACTTCAAACTGCACATGAGATCTAGGAGAAGCGTGAAACCTTGTATGAAGGAGATAAACAAGTAAAAATTGCTAAATTGCAGAGTTTTAAAGGAAAGTATGAGATGTTGAGGATGGGAGAAGATGAGAACATAAATTCTTTCATGGCTAAGGTGAATGACCTTGTGCTAGGTATCAGATGTGCTGATGGAACCCGTAAAGAAGATGAAATTATTGCTAAGGTTTTGAGATCATTGCCTCTTGCTTACAAACATAAGGTAGTTTCTATTGATGAGATCCGGAGTGTGACCACTGTGACTAGAGATATGTTGGTTGGAAAGATTGTTGCATTTGAATTGAGTGAATTTGGTGAATCACATGGAAATTCTGAGAAAGTGTTTAGAGTATCCGTATTTGAAAAGAAGAAGTTTGATCCTAAAGAATGCAAAATATCCAGATATGAAAGAGAGAGAAGAAAGATGGAAGAGCAAGAAAGAGAATTGGAAGAGCTTGAAGAATTGATTTCCTAGAGATTGCCTAAGGGAGTTGGTAAGTATGATGGAAAATTGCCTTTGAAATGTTTCTCTTGCAATAAGATAGGACATTTTGCTTCTATATGCCCAGAGAGAATGTCTAAATATGATAGGAGTGATAAATTTGATAAGTGTGATAGGATTGATAGATATGAGAAGCTTGAGAAGTATGATAAGCCTTACAATCCTAACTAGAAGTATAAGCATCAGAAGACTATTATTATGTTGTTGATGAAGGTGTTATAGATGAAGAATCAGAAGGTAATGAAGTAGTGTTTATTTCTATCAAAGAAGATGGATCGATACCTATTGATTCCACAAGCTGCACTATTGAGGAGAAAGATTTAGTTGCTAAAGTTGAAGAGAAAGATGAATGGGTGATTAACAACAGTTATTCATATCATATGACAAGTGATAAAAGAGAAATTTGTGAGTATGGAAAGGTATGATGGTGGGATAGGGAGATTTGGAGATGACAAAGCCTATGTGATTCATGGTAGAGGTTCTATTTCCTTTGATGGTAAGCATAATACTGATGATGTCTTGTATGTTGAAGGTTTGAAGCATAATATTTTGAGTGTTGGACAAATGGTAGACAAAGGTTATGATTTATAATTCAAGAATGGTAAATGCAAGATCCAAAATGCCTCTAGTATAGAGATAGCATCTGGAACTAAGACTGAAGGTAATATCTTTTATTTTAATGTTGGTGAGAAAAGTTTCTTGATTGCTCAGATTGATAAAAGTTGGTTGTGGCATAGGAGAATGTGTCATATTAATTTTGATTCAATGATTAAGATCATTTGTACACAAGTTGTTAGAGATTTGCCTAAAATTGTTAAGCATGCTAATCCAGTATGTAAGGAATGTCAAATGGGTAAGAAAACGAGAATTTCTTTCAAGAGTAAGCAGTATACATCTGATGAATTGCTAGATATTATGCATACTAACCTATGTGGACCTACAAATGTTAGAAGTACGCAGGGTGACAGATATTTTATGTTGCTAATTGATGATTATTCCAAGTTGATGTGCGTTATCTTTTTGAAGGAGAAATCAGAAGTATTGGACAAATTCAAGATATTCAAAGCAAAGGTTGAGACTGAGACAGGATTGAAGGTGAAATGTCTAAGGTCTGACAGAGGAGGAGAATTTTGTTCTCGTGATTTTAATTCATTCTATGAGAAGCATGGAATTAGAAGATAATTATATGCTCCTATAACCGCACAGCAGAATGGAGTTGTTGAAAGGAAGAACATGACTGTCTTGGACACTGCAAGGACTATGTTGATTGAAGGGAATATTATGAAGATCTATTGGAGAGAAGTTGTTAGCACTATTGTTTACACATTCAACCGAGTATATATAAAAGGTGATACCAGTAAGACTCCTTATGAGCTATGGTTTGGTCATGTTCCTACTGTGAGATATTTCAAAAAAATTGGTAGAAAGTGTTATATCAAGAGAGATGAGGATATAAGAAAGTTTGATGCAAGAAGTGATGAAGGAATTTTGTTGGGATATTCAATAAAGAGAAAAGCCTACTGGTGCTATAATAAGAGACAGAAAGATAGTGGAAATGAAAATGTGAAGGTTGATGAGAACTATGAAAAAGATATCAGAGCACATGGGTATGATGATGGTCAGCATGTTGTTCTAACTCCTATTCAGACTAAGGAATTGAAGTACAATGATCTGATAGAAACTGTTAATCCGGATGTTGTTGTTGTTGATGGAGAGGTGAAGGAACCTAAAAATCAGAACAATCAAAAGACTCAGAGGTATGTAAGATTGAATCATTATGAAAATCAGATTATTGGTAATAAAAATTAAGGTGTGATGACTAGAAGAAGGCTAGCTATTGAAGAGGTATGTTTAATTTCTAAAATTAAACCTAAATATGTTGTTGAAGCTTGCAAAGATGACAATTGGATAAGAGATATGGAAGAAGAAGTGAATCCGATTGAAATGAATAACACATGGGAGGTTGTGCCTAGACCTAAAGATAAAAATGTTATTGGTACTAAATGGGTATTCAAGAATAAATTGAATGAAGTCGATGAAGTTGTCAAAAATAAGGCAAGATTGGTATGTAAAGGACATTCACAAAAAGAAGGAATTGATTATGGGGAGACTTTTTCTCGGGTAACTAGATTTGAATCTGTAAGACTATTGCTTGCATATGATGCTTATAAATATTTCAAGGTATATCTGATGGATGTCAAGTCAGCCTTTTTGAATGGTGATCTTTAGGAAGAAGTCTACATTGAAAAACCTGATGGATTTTCCTTATCTAATGATGGAGACATGGTATGCAGATTGAAGAAATCTCTTTATGGATTGAAACAAGCCCCTAGAGCCTGGTATGCTAGATTGGGATTTAATAAAGGTATTGTTGATAGTGATCTATATTTTAAGATTGAAAATGATAACATCTTGATTTTTGAATTCTTTGTTGATGATATTATATTTGGTGGAGATGATGACTTGAGTATGAATTTTGTTGGTGATATGCATAAAGAATTTGAGATGTCTATGATAGGAGATGAAATATTTCTTAGGTTTGCATATTTAACAGACTCCAAACTGGTTGGAACTCTTATGGTGACTGGCTGCAAATTATCTAAAAAATAATAAATCTCCAAAAGCTAACCAGTCTTTATACAGATATATGGCTAGTGGATAGCTATATCTTACTCAGATTATACCTGACATAATGAATGTTGTGTGCATGGCTGCTAGATATCAAGCTGGTCTGAAAGAGAGTCATGTCACTGTTATAAAGAGGATATTCAGATACTTGAAAGGGACTATGGATTATGGTTTGTGGTATCCGAGGAATGATGATTTCATGTTATGTGCTTACACTGATGCTAATTGGGTTGGTGATATTGATGACCTAAAGAGTACCCTTGGTGGTGCTTTCTTTTTGGGTAAGAAATTGGTTTCATGGGCGAGTAAGAAATAGGATTCAACATCCTTATCTACTATTGAAGTTGAGTACATTGTTGCTTCTAGTAACTGCACTTAGGTAGTTTGGATGGAGCAAATGTTGAAGGATATTAGAGTTATCTATGATGAGCCTACTATCATATATTGTGATAATTCCAGTGTTATTAATATGTCAAAGAATCTGGTGCAACATTCAAAGACTAAATATGATTCAATCAAGTATCATTTCTTAAGAGAAAAGGTCAGTGAAGAGGAAGTGAAGCTGGAGTATGTGTCTACAAAGGAACAGATTGCTGATATTTTTACTAAGCCTTTGCCTGCAGATACATTTGTTTATTTGAGAGACAAGTTAGGGGTATCCACCCCTCCTGATGAGAACTAGATGCATTGAGTTGAATCAATTTGGTGGACTTCACAATCTTATTCTTTTGTCTGGATTGATGAGTTGGTGTTGCTACTCTGCTAGGGTAGTCAGTATGGGAGAGAGAATCATTATTTGTTTATCTAAGGGGGAGAGTTTGGTATTCTATTTTGAGCATCTTTGGCATTGTTATCAAAGGGGAACAAAAGCATGTGAAAAACTATTTTATCTGCTTGATCTTAGGGGGAGTTTGTTGGAGATGTTTTCTTTCTTTTCATTGATTGTTTTTCACATTCATATGTTTCCATCAATGCCAAAGGGGGACATTATTGGACATTGATGTTGCTAGGATATGTTGTTTCCATTGATGTCAACATATTCCTGTGATTTATTATTCTGGTGATTGCATATTAGTTTATTGGGATCATGGTTTGTTGTATGGAGTATTTCTAGTATCATTATATTCTTCTGTATTGGTTTTGGTGATCCAAAAAGCTTAAATGATCATATCATATGATCTGGTTTGCAGTTGTTTTTTTTATCAGTGCTTTGCAGAGTTCAATATTTCCTCCAGTATATTTCAGTCTTATAAGATCTTGAGCTGAGTTTTTGAGAGATTGTTTTGGATTCTCTTGTGTATCTTGATTTCATATGGTTTGTGATTTGGTGCTCCACATGTTATCTTTCTTCATGACAGTTGTTTCTATTTGAGTGTTCTTGAAGTTCAGATGTTGATCGATGAAAAATTTGATAAGTGATGTTGGTGCAGTTATTGTTGAAGATTCTAATGTTCTTGTTGGTGTTTCCTAATTGTGTCCTATTTGTTTTGGTGATCCACAATGAACATTGTGTGAATTTTTGGTGATTTTGTTGATCTGGTGATGTTCTTTGTGTTTTGCGCTTTTCTTAGTGGTGTAGCGTGTTGCAGTTGATCTTGGCATGATTTTTTGTGGTGTTGCACGTTTAGAGATTTGATTTAGGTCCATGTTATGTCATGTATATCATTATATTAGTCTGATGGTCAATTTTTGTATCGTGTGATGTAATTTTATAATTGTGAGTTGAGGGTTTAGCCGACCTTTTTATCAAGGTTGATGATTTGTATAAATAGGTGATATTTTCATGTAATCTGGGTATCGAGGTTGTGTCTGCATTATCAAAGAGTGATGTATGTGGGAAAAAGGGATTCATCTTTTGGTGTGGTGTATTTAGCAGAGATTGGTGTTGTAGAGAAGATAATTGTGCTTAACCAAAACTGTCATTTGGAGATGATATTATTGCAGTTCATTCCTTCCGGACTGTAGTCTGAATCTTGTTGTAAGTCAGTGAGACTTCCCTGAGGATTCAAGCCTTCTAAATTATTATATTTGAGCAGTGAGCTCTAGGCAGTGTGCCTGAATGCATGTGCATTCCCCATTGTAATATTTTCACATACTAATGCAGAGTATCATCTTACTATGGGTAGGTTCCCACTGTGGTTTTTCCCTTAATTGGGTTTTCAACATCAAAATCTCAGTGTTGTGTATTGTGCTATCTATTTTCTTATCCTTGTTGTTGCTATAGTCTATCTGAATTATATTTATGGTTAAGTTAATAGATTTGGTGAAAACTTATTCACCCCCCCCCCCCTCTCTTAGTTTTCCTTCATTGTTGTTGCCAAAAAAGTTAGTATTAGGAATAATAATATTAGGGTCATATTTAAGGTTAGAAAGAATATATTTAGAGTTAAAACTATAATTAGAGTTAGTGTTGAGGTGAGGGTTAAAATTATAGTTCAGACCCTAATCATAATGTTATCCCCAACCCCAACCCTAACTCCAACCCTCATTAATTTAATGTCTTGTGTGTCATTAGGTTAGGGTTAAGGCTTAATTAGGGTTAAATTAGTGTTAGGGTTAGGGATAAAGCTATAGAATAAAGCTTGGGGTCAAGGTTACAATAAAAGTTAAGGTTATGCTAGGGTTTGTATTAATGTTATGGTTAAATTAAGATTAAAGTTAGAATTAGGGTTTGTAATGTTGAAAATTGAGAATCAGGGTTTAAGATAATAAAACCACTAACTAGCCCAATTAACACCACCACATTGGAAGAGGGTTGAACCCAATAGATTTAGGCCCAAACATTATGGGAAAGAGACTGAGATTCTAATTGGATTCAACTAGTTGATTATGATTCAACCTCTTTATTAAGTTGAATTGGATTGATTGTGAAATTAAGGTAAAATAGTGAATTATTGAAGCAATCTGACATAAACAGTAAGCTATAGATATACCACTAAGCCACAAACCTGGATTTGGGCAAAGGAAGATGTGTTGGAATTATTCCCAAAAGTTTAGCCTGATTTTTTGGTACTAGGTAGCACAGATTCGCCCTAGTCCTCCAATTTTTTTATTATAGAAATCTTAACCTATTCGTCACTATCGACTCTGCTGGATTTCTTAAGTAAGCTTCACACCTATTTTCTGCATAGATAAAGAAAGGGAAATATTATGGGAATAGGGGTTTGCATTAGGTCAAACCCCACTTTTAGAATTAACCATAAAATGGAATTGAAAAATATAATGAAAGACTGAAATAAAGTACTTTCCTTTTGAGTGAAAGTTGGAATCTAAAATGTAATGCTTGAAACAACATTGTTTACCTTGATGAAGTTTTGTTTGTCTTCACACAAATCAATTAGGTTTTCATGTAGGATGTCTTCATAAAACAATGATCATGAATTCCATCTTCAATTCGTGAACTTGACCTCACTTATGCTCCAATTCTTGATGAATGACTGATTGCTTGCTCACTTGAATTCACTAGAGTCATGTAGATCTTGATTTCAATTTGTTGGTTTTAAAATAAGAGGGGTAGACCTTCTTTTATACTTGACCATTGAAAATCAAATTGAACTTCTACAATAGGCTGACACAAGATCCAAATTCTCACTCATTCATGATGACCGTTAAGGGGCTACAATTTGATGCCCACTTAAGAGGCTTGAGGCATGGTACACCTTGGTCCTAATTTGGGACTAGGGCATGGAACGTCCTAGTCTTGGAAATTAGGACTCCAAAGATGGGTTTAAATTGGGAAAATGATGAAAATGCAAAATAGGTAAGTGGTGTGAGCAAAATTAACATTGCAATCAGGTCTTGGAAATTGAAACACCAAAGTGAGGCCTAGGTGATGACAAAATTACAGGCGAGTACAATTTAGGACACTAAATTTAGCCCCCACTTTAGTAGGAGTATGAGACTAAGCATACTCATGATAAAGTACAAAGTTGCATTGAAAGACTTCTATCAAGATATCAAAGAGACAAGGCACACTAAGCCCCCAGGGACTTTAGCATTTCACTACTCTAATATTGAGATAAAAGGGACAACATAAGAAAGTATAAGGAGAGATAATACATGATTATAGTAGCCTAGTAATATTTCCTCACTATGAGTAATGAAAAATAAAAATACCGAATTACAAAGGAAAAGGCTCAATTTGCAAAGTAAATCGAGTATGAAAACATGTCATATTGTGTGTAAAAAGAGTAAAATTGAGTGAATCGTATGCCCCCACATTAAAATTTTCCTTATCAAGAGAAATTTATTTAAGTTATTATGCATCCAAAATACAAGTACATTAACATAATGAAATTCCCTAATGATGAGTCACTTTGTTTATTACTAGGAGCTAGGGTTAATGCTTTTGAAAAATGTGAAGATAATTCATGATTAACATCAATAAGATCATACATATCATCAAAATCATTAGAATCAACATTGTTAGTATGAACAACATCATCATCCATATCATCATATAGATTAATAAAAATAGGATCTCTAACATGAAAAGAGCATGAACCATCATTTTTCTTAAGCATTATTAATCTTGGTGATTTAGGTTTTACTTACTCCCTAGGGTTAGGCTAAGATTGGACAAATGGGATCAAGTAAAATTTTGGTGTCTTCGGGGAGGAAATGGTTTGGGAAGAAACTTCAAGAGCCTTAGCATGACATCTTCATCAGTGTTTTGTCGCACAATGATTCCTTTTAGTTTTAGTCGACACTTGTGAAAGTTGAGAATCAATGGACATAGGCTTTTTGTCTTCCTTTAATGGAGGAGAGGTGGGAGAAGCCCTACTAGGTTGAGATATAGAAGATGCCAAGTGCTTTCCTTTTTAATATGTAGGAGATGGAACTGAGGCACATATGGGAGGAATAGGAGTAGGAAGAATACCAGGTCCATTATGAGGAGGAATATTGATGGGTTTAGGATCTCTAGGTAACTCAAGGACATGATCATCCCATTTTTCCATTTTATAAAAAGATAAGACAAAAATGTCAATTCAAGGTTTAAGAGGCTCAAGTTATTGAGGCCAAAATTAATCAAGGGTGAAATTACCATGCTTCATTGTGGGTTGGTAAAGGCTATAATTTATTGTTATGATAGTGCCATTATGAGGGAATTTCAAATATTTATGGATTGCAAAAGGGATAGCTTTCATGGAAGAGAGACAAGGATATCACATCTTCACACAAAACTAATTTGATGTGGGAATGATAGAAAAATCCGCATCTAAACTTAGTACCAACCTCAATAAGGAGAGTAATAAAACCAATAGTAGGGCAAGAGAAACTGTAATACACCTTGATCAAAACATCAGATTTATCATATGTAACTTGATGAAATTGTAAAGTATAAAGATATTCTTCAATAATCACATTCACGTTACACATTGGAACAATGAGCACTCCTCATGAGAGTTTATCTTTGATCTTTACAGTGATATACAATGGGGGATTAGGTGCAATAATAGTCTCACTAGGATAAAAAGTAATGCATAGATCTTCAAGAAGTATAGGTTTATCCACAAGATTCACAACATTATTAGACTTCATACCAAGGTCATTGGGATAAAAGGTAAAAGACTCAGACTCAAAAATATTAGTAGATTGAGAAGGCAAAAGATTGGTGGATATTTTGAGGTTTTGATTAGGAGGAGCTATGAACTTGTTTCCCTTGTCATTCACACTAGCTACAAATATGGTATTGTTATCAATGCGATTTTGAATCTTACTCCTTAATGTATAACATTTCTCACTATCATGGCCAAGTTAACGATGATATTGACAAAAGGATTTGGGATCATGGTAAGATGGAAAAGGTTTAGAAATGTCAATTGGTTTGACGGGAGGAAGTTTCAACACATTAGCATTTATCAAACTCGACATTATACTATGCAAAAACTTAGAAAGAAGAGTAAATTATTTTCTAAAGTATTTGGATAGAAGGGCTACACTTGATGTCGTGGTTACCACTTGAGTGTTGATATTGTCATTTATTTTTATGTAACCCTTGTTTGGTTTAAAATTCATAAATGATTGTTGATAACCCTCATTCTTATCAACTGGAGCCATTAAGGGGATGATTCAAATTGACTCACTTGTGGCTAATAATTATGAAGCACTACATACAATTGTGTAGAGAAATTAAACTCAGAATTGAGAAGTTTATCTTTAATGTATTTTTGTAAATTGGCAATAAAAATTATTTGAGCATCGTAATAATTTACTTGATAAGCAATTTGAGAATGCAAATGTCTATAGCTACCAATAAAATCAGTCACTTTTTCTTTAACTCCTTGCTTACTATGAATCAAATTAGTCAAAGTAATTTTGGGACCAATATTATTTTAAAATTGTTGAATGAAAGCATAATCCAATTGCTGAAATGATGTAATAGAATAAGGAGACAAAGAACAATACCATTGCAAAGCTTTATCTCTAAAGCTTCGGGTAAACAATTTAGCCATAAGTCTTTGGTCATGAGCAAAATCACTACACAAAGATTGAAACTTCTTCACATGAGTCAAGGTTTCACTTTTTTCATTGTACACTTCTAATTGATGGACTTTCATATGTTTAGGGGCAGCCACACAGACTATATCATTGGATAATGGGCTCGCTACATCAAATGTGGGCACGTTAAACTTGGATTGAGTAATGGAAGCCAATTTTTGTTGGAGGGATGTAACATTTTGGGCTATATTATTGATAGTTGCTTTGTTAGATGGATTGAAATTGGACATGTTGGATTGTGATGGAGGAGTAACATTGTTATTTGTAGGTGGGGGTTGCGAATAAGGAGGTGGAACACTATGGTATGTTGGTATGGGAGATGATTGGGATACAAATGGAAGACTCATAGAAGGAGGTATGTAAGAATATTAATTAATAAGATTATTAATATTTTGTGTGGAAGTAGGCATGATAGAATATGAAATTAATGTAGGCACACTAGGCAAGGATGTAGGCATAGGAATAGAATGATTGGCTTGACTAGTGGGTTGAGAGTAACCAAGAACTTTGGGACAACTTTTGATTAGCATGGTGTCAAAAATATGAGCAAGGCCACACAACAAATCAACACTAATTTCATTAATTTGCACCATTCTCTTTAATCATCTAATCAAAGGGATTGCCTCACTTTCTGGGTATTATTGACTCATCTATTGTTAAAGATTTTTAAATTCATTTTCAATCTTCTCCTATTGTTCAATAGTAACCCTAGTTAGTGGTTCATCCACATGATGAGAATTATGAGGAGAATGGGTATAAATGATGTCATTAGCTAGATTAGAGGAGGCACCAACATTCTCAAGGAATAAGTGATCTGGTTGAGGCTCCATACCATTAGTGATTAAACCATGGGAAGCCTTAATTATATAACTTTTTCTCCCAAGAATATTGTATGTAGGAATAATGGTAAAAAAACTCATGCATAAATAAGAGAAATTTGAATGCACAAATTGAAAACTATGATTAAGCAATGCAATTTGTTGTAACAATGATTGATTAACCAATTAAAGAAAAAACTTGAATTGTAGTTTTGAATAATAAATTCCTAAAGATCATAACATAACACGTTACAATAATTATATCTAAAATTACACTTGAAAAAATATGCAACCCACAAGCTAATTTTAGAATAATAAATTGGGGTTTTTGTGAATTTAACCTCTAAATTTATGAAACCCAATTGAAAATAATAATTAAGAGTGCAAACTTGAATTTTAAAATGCATACCAAAATCAAATCCAAGACAATAAATCAGAATTAGGCATGCAAGATGTTGGGTTCACCAAATTATAATATTTAAAATTGAGAAGTAGGGTTTAAGATAATAAAACCACTAACTAGCCCAATTTACACTGCCACATTAAAAGAGGGTTGAATCTAATAGATCTAGGCTCAATCCTTGTGGGAAAGAGACCAATATTCTAATTGTATTCAACTGGTTGATGATGATTTAGCTTCTTTCTTAAGTCGAATTCAATTAATTTTGTGAAATTAGGTCAAAACAATGAACTATTGATGCAATCTAACATAAACAGTAAGCTATAGATATCCCACTGAGCCACAAACTTGGATTTTGCCAAAATAAGATGTGTTGGACTTGAACCTAGAAGTTCGGCCTAATTTTTCAGGACCGAGTATTGCAGATTCACATTGGTCCTCCAAATTGTCCGTTGTTGAAAGCTAAACATGTTCATCATTGTTGACTATTGCATTTACTAAGTACAACTCTGCACCTATTCCATGCACACAGAAAGAAAGGTAAATATTTTGGGATTAGGGATTTGTGTTAGGCCAAACCCTAGTTTTGGAATTAATTATGAAATTGAATTGACAAATGTAATGAAAGATTGAAATAAAGTACTTTTCTTTTGAGGGAAAGACTTAATCTGAAATGTAATGCTTGAAACCACAATGTTTATGTTGATGAAGTTTTATTTGTCTTCACACAAATAAATTATGGTTTCATATAGGATGTATTCCTAAAACATTTATCATGAATGCCATATTCAATGCTTGAACTTGACTTCACTTCTTCTCCAATGCTTAATAAAGGACTGATTGCTTGCTCAATTGAATTTGTTAGATTGTAGATCTTGATTTAAATTTGTTAGTTTTAAAATGAGAGGGGTAGACCTTCTTTTAATCTTTACCATCTAAAATCAAATTGAATTTTTACAATAGGCTGACATGGTATCCAAATTCCCACTCATTCATGATGACTGTTAGGGGGCTACAATTTGGGACCCAATTAAGAGGCCTAGGGTGTGGTACATGTTTTCATAAAAGTTTGCACCCTTGATTACCCAAGAAACCTTGGTCATCAACCTTGTGAAACATTGAATCAATCTCCCAAGCGTGGAACCTTGCAAAATGTGAGGTTGAGTCTCCGGAGAAGGTCCGCTTCCTCTTCAATCTGAAATGCAGAAGGTTGGACCAAACCAACATTGGTAAAACTAATCCAAGATCTGACAAGGAAAAGGGAGAGAGAGAAGGGTTGCATGAAAGAAGGGAAAAGGTTTGCACCCAGATTAAAATGATGATCTCCCCTGCCTATGACTGCATAGAACATAAATGAAAGCACCCAAAGCATACACAAGATTCAATCTAAATAAGTTATCTAAGAAAAGATGTGTCATGCCCAAAATTTAGGGCGAGAACAGGAAATTTTTTTTTTTAAACATAACTTTTAAAAGCATTAATTTGACAAATATAAAATGCTACAACATGTTTTGTCTTAACTATGTTTAGATTAACTTTATCTACTAGCTCAAATATTTGAAATTAAATAAAATTAAATGTGGAATTCTAAGTGGATGATTTTATTGTCTACTCAAATTTTAAAAAAATCAACTGACTTGGATAATTAATTAACGCAGACAAAATTAACCTCAAAAAGCCATTAATTGATTTTAGAAATCTAATTAAAAATCATTCTCCTAGTATCCATTTTAATCCATCATTAAAATATACTTAAATTAATCCATTTTAATCCATACTTAAAATGTGCTCAAATTAAATTAATTAAAATTAAATCTCAACCCCTTGTTTTTAAAAAAAAATGATATACCCCTAGTTGAATTGAACAAAATAATGTTTACCCCCTTGATTTTATATACTCTTAAAATCTACAACACTAAATAAATATTTAGAATCTAAAGTTATACTTTATTCTTTAATTTCTACAACTATCTATTTTTATTTTCATAAATGTGTAAATAAATATTTATATTTATATACAAATACATTTCTAAATATATAAATTTAGTTTCCTTAACAATTTCCCAAACTTTATGGAAATAAGGCCATGAAACCCTAGTTAGGGATTTGCATTATAAAATATCCCTAAAATTATTATTTTTTTATCATTTCTATTGTCATTACCCTAGCCCTACCCGAGGTAGGGTTTTATACTTATATTTCTTTTGATTAACAATTTCTTTGTGCAGGGCCAAATTGGAAACCCCCGAGCGGCGGCCATGGCTGACGAGAGGGCGCATTTTAAGGGGTGGGGCGGGGGGGGGGGCGGGGGGGGGGGGGGGGCTGTGGCCGAAGCCACCCACTCTGCAACGCATAGTGGGCTCGGCCCTACCAACCAACAGTGGGAGGCATCGCCGAGGCTCGGCCTCGAAAAACCATAAAAAAAATTCCTTTTTAAAAAAAAATAAAAAATAGTTTGTTTATATATATATATTTTTAAAAGTATAATATATATATATATATATATATGTATATATATGTATTTATATATAAATATATATATATATATATATATAATATCCCTTTTAATATATATATATATCCTTTTAATATATATATATATAAGTTGATTACTTATGTATATATATATATATAAACATATAAATAAGTGTATGTTGTTTATTTCTAAGAATGAATTCCTTTACTCATAGACATAGGTATGCAAATTTGTTAAATATATAAAATTTTTATATATATAATTGTATATATATATTTATTTTCAAAATAAATGCACGTTATAACTAGAGTATCAATTTTCTATACAATAAATATGCAGGTGCTTTTAATCTGTAGCTTATTTAACAATTTTGATGCTATATTGAGATTAAATCAATTGTGTTTATTTCCCTTTTATCAAAATCTTAGTTGCTAAAAGGAAATAGATAGGTTATTTAGTTATTGATTTTCTTTCAGCAAAAATGACGTAAAAGGCAGAATTAAATCACTTAAAAACAACACTCAAGGATCTTAATTATTTCATGTAATCTGTTTCTATAGATTTTATCTGATTAAAACTAAAATAGATTAAAATTTTCAGTTTCTGTAATAATTAAATTTACACGTTCTGTAATTTCTACAACAACTATTTAGATAACAACTTTAATAAAATCTAACAACAACCAAATCTCATATTTTCTGTAATTAAAATAAAAGACAAAATCACAGATAAAAATGAAATCATAGAATTAAATAAAAATGACTTTTATATTTCCATGAACTGATGCATGCAAATCAAATGCATTTCTTTTCAATTAAATAAAAGAATAAATTTAGCTCATTTCATTCCAATAAATATTAAATACTCTACAAGATTTAACCTCAACTTTAGGACTAGAACTTAGAAAAAAATTATTTATCTTTTCTACAAAATAACATGATATTTTCTGCATATATATAACAAATAACATATTCCCAAGTCTTTATTGCTATGTTACAAATAGCCTCTCATTTCAAACAAATGAGGACTTTTCAAAGGGTATTAATTACATTTACAACAATTTTCCTCCATCAATATCTTCCGCCATAACTGCATGCCCTGATATTTCTTCTAACAATTTGCAAATAAATCAAAACTATGACCATGGAGTGCTCACCTCCCAGCCTAGGCTAACTAGTAGCCACCCCGGAGTTCGGAGAACCAAGCCCTAGACAGGTAACAAACATGCAAACACAAAGACAGAATACACACAAACTCAAACACACTCCCACCCGGGCTACACTGCACCACACATTGGTGATGTCCTTTTCAAGGGTGGTAGTGGACCAAGTACCCTGAGGAGAACTGCAAGTATGGAAAAACATATAGCCACCTCATGGAAAACCAAATACATCAAGTATAGCAACCCCTTATTCCTTATACCCCCCAAGGCATTCATGCCTTATTTCCCTCCTTATGACCCCCAATGCATAAACAATCCATGCAGCAAGGGTCACATAAAATCCCTTGTGATCGTTCTCATAATGAGAGTCTCTCACTCGAGGGCTATCAATTCTACCACCCACAAGATCCTCCTCTCTCCCAAGAGTAGGAGGTCTTGATTACTCCCAAAAACACATACAATGTATAAACACAAAATACCAAATAAATTTCCAAGAGAACATGCATGGAAACTAGTCTCTTACACGATCATTACTTTCAAAACACATGCAATAAGAAATCCATTATAAGAAAGATACAACCAACCTTAATCTGCCCAAAGGTATGCTAGTTTTATTGAGGATGAGCAGCCCAATTCCACGGTTCTTCTCTTTCTACCCTTAGCCAAAATTCTCAAACCAAATTCTATCTTTTTCTTCACAAAATTCTTTTGTCTCCAAAAATGGAGTGTGGGTGATTACCCACTAATTTTCTAATTCTTGCATAAGAAGCCCATTGTGAGAGTTCTCACAAGTTTCTAAAAACTAAAAAGGAAGGTAAGGTAAAATGGGAAAGGGAACTCTCATTTGAAAAGGAAGGTTTACAACTAGGTTCAAGTCTTCTAATTTCAATTTTCGCACAACTTAGAAAAGCCACTTTTTAGGGTGTCTAAAAGGTCACATGGGAGTAGAAACTTGCCTAAAATTACCCCTAACCCTTAGGCATACCTTATGGGCTTTAGGAAACCCTATTAAACTACCCCTAGGTGTCCATTTAACCCTTTTTTAACCCCTCTGAAGTTTATTTTCGGGTCAAACCTATGTTGACCATCCCAAAGATTCTTTTCCCAAGGCATTTATGACATCACATTACATTAATTGAAAAAGCTATAGTTAAACAATTCCCACCAAGAGACAAATTTAAAAGTTCAAACATAAATCCACACATGTGTCAAGTGACACAAAGAAAATACTTTTACAAATTTATACATGAAATCGTGTCTCTTGTGGATTTTGCATAAATCAATTAAATAACACTTAACAGACGTGCATCATTTACTGTTACGAATAAAATACAACACAAACGGGGTGTTGTCTCTCCAAATAGACAAACCCTGGCTTTACGAACATACATAGGTCTAGGTTTGGTTCTCCATTATATTTCCATGGTCACATGGATAACTTCCTGTGCATCTCAATTTACACATTAGTAGCTTCAAGTAACCTCAAATAATATAAATCACAAGAATACATCATCACTTGCATACAATTTACATCTGAACAATTTAATACATCATATTTCTATCATCATAGTAAAGTCCTGCAAATTCAATAATGACATTTATCACCGCAAATTCACCCTATTCAAAAATCATGTAGTGTTCTATATGATAAAGCATATAAATAAAGCATCAACATATAGCAATGTTATCCAAATCATGGAATCATATAAGTTCTAAATCCATAAAAAAAATAAAGCATCCATAATAGTCTCATCATAAAAACCAACTGAAATGTCAGACTGAGTCGAGGTGGGGCCTCACACCCTCCCCCTCTAAGCATGAACTTCCTATTGGAGTTCATCAAAGAGGTGGGGGTACTTTGATCTCATACATGTTGCATCCTCCCATGAAGCCGTAACCTCATCATAACAATCCCACTGGACCCTAGCCTGGTCCAGCTCTCAACCTTGAAGGGCCAGTGTCTGGCGTGCCAAAATGCGAATGGGCTCCAAAGCTAGCTGCCCGTCCGACTCCACCTACAAGGCATCCCAATCTAAAATATGAGACTCATCATAGATATATTTTCTTAAAACTGATACATGAAACACATCATGGATGCGTGAAAGGCTAGGTGGCAATGCTAAACGGTAGGCAACTGGACCTATCCTCTCAAGGATCTCAAAAGGTCCTACAAAGCAAGGTGCGAGCTTAGAACCCTTTCCATAATGGATTGGACTCTTATGTGGCCACACTCTTAAGAAGACTCTATCTCCAACCAAGTAGCTATGATCTATCCTCTTCACATCTGCATATTTCTTCTATCTATCCTGTGCCTCTCTCAGACACTGCCTAATCAAATCCACCTACTGTTCCATATCTCAAACTATCTCAGGACCAATAGCAACTCTGTCCTCTATGCAATCCCAACTCAACAGTGTCCTGCAAGGCCTACCATATAATGCCTGGTAGGGTGGCATCCCCAAGGAAGTGTGATGCCCATTGTTATAGGCAAACTCCACTAAGGGAAGGTACTCTTCCCATCTGGTCTGATGATCCATGATGTACATGTGAAGCATATCCTCTAACACATAATTAACCCTCTCTGTCTGACCATCCATTTCCAGGTGATAGGCTGTACTAAAATTGAGCTTAGTGCCCATAGCTGCCTATAATGACTTCCAAAAGGAAGAAGTGAAGAGGGAATCTCTGTCAGAAATAATCTTGCGTGGCATGCCAGGAAGTCTGAGAATGTCTCGCAAGAACACCTGTGCTACAACTGGTGCTGTGAAGGTAGTCCAAACTGGTGAAAAGTGAGCTACTTTGGTCAACTTGTCAACTATCACCAAGATAGAATCATGGCGACGAGAGGACATAGGAAGACCAATGATGAAATCCATGGATATAGTATCCCACTTCCACTCTAGTATAGCATGAGACTGGAGCAACCCACCTGGATGGCGGTGCTCTGCCTTTACTCTCTGACACTTGAGGCATCGAGCTACTATCTCAGCAATGAGCTGCCGCATTCCTGGCCAATGATATAACTGCCTCAAGTCAGCATGCAACTTTTTAATTCTGGGATGCGCTGCATAAGGAGCTCTATGAGCCTCCGTGACAATGAACTCTCACAATTCCTCAGAGGAAGGTACATAGATGCGCCCTCTATGGCGTAATAGTCCATTGAACTCCAAAGAATAATCCACATATTTCCCCTCTAGAGTAACCTGAGATTGTATTACCCGACAAACCTCTGCATACCATCCATCCTCTAGCAAGTGCTGTAGTATACGGTCTCTCAAATCTATGCCCATAGATATGGTGTAAACCTCGTGACGTCTCCTACACGAAGCATCTACAACTACGTTTTCCTTTCCTTTGATGTAGTGAACGTCAAAATCATATTCGCACAAGAACTCCATCCATCTCCTCTAACATGCATTAAGGTTCGGCTAAGTGAAAATGTATTGAAGACTCTGATGATCTGAATGTAGCTCAAAGTGATGACCTAAAAGGAAGTGTCTCCACCTCACAAGTGCATGCACTACTGCTGTGAGCTAAAGGTCATGAGTAGGATAATTAAGTTCATGAGTCTTAAGTTTCCTAGACTCGAAAGCAATAGCCCTACCATCCTGCATAAGAACTACCCCTAAACCCTCTAGTAAAGCATCTGTACAAACCGTGAAGTTAGCTGAGGGATCTGGTACAACAAGGATAGGTGCGCTAGTAAGTGCCTTCTTGAGTTCCTGAAAGGCCTTCTCGCACTTCTCTATCCACTCAAATTTATTCCCTTTACGCTGAAGAGAAGTAATAGGATGTGCGACTCTAGAGAATCCCTCAACAAAACGTCAATAATAACCTTCTAAGCCCATGAAGCTCTTGACCTCTGTCACACTAGTTGGAACTGGCCAATCCATAATAGCCCTGATCTTTGATGGGTCAACTGAGATCCCATCACCGGAAATAACGTGCCCAAGGTACTTGACCTCTGATCGAAAGAAAGCACACTTTCACAAACTGCCAAACAACTGGTTATCCCGCAAACACTGCAATACTTGTTTCAGGTGCTCCTCATGCTCCTTCTCATTCTGAGAATATATCAGTATATCATCAAGGAACACAATTACAAAACGGTCTAGAAATGTACAAAATACCCTATTCATGAGGCTCATAAAAATAGCTGGGGCATTCGTAAGACCAAATGGAACCACGGTGAACTCATAGTGACCATATCTAGTGCGAAATGTGGTCTTGTGGATATCACTTTCCACTATTCTAAGTTGATGGTACCCTGACTTCAGATCAATTTTGGAAAAGACTTTGGCACCCTGAAGTTGGTCGAATAAATCATCAATTCTAGGCAAAGGATATCAGTTCTTGATGGTTACTTTATTTAACTGCTGATAATCCATAAATAATCAGAGAGATCCATCCTTCTTCTTAACAAAGATGACTGGTGCACCCCAAGGGGATACACTAGGATGAATATGACCCTTCTCAAGGAGTTCCTCAAGCTGTATTTTGAGCTCATTAAGCTCATTTGTGGTCACCCTATAAGGTGCTCTGGAAACTAGCTCGGCTCCTGGTACAAGGTCTATATGAAAGTCAATCTCTCTATGGGGCAGCATTCCAGGTAGCTCTGAAGGGAACACATCTGAATATCCCTTAAGGATAGGATGGTCATCAAGTGATGTTTCCTTTTCTTCCTCTTCTCCTCTATCACTGATAGTGATAGCAAAAAGTTGACATCCCTTTCGCATGCTCCACTTAAGCTGCATTGCGGAGATCATACGTAGAGACATGGGTCTCTGAATCTCGGTGATAACTATGGGCAAACCATGATCATCCTCACACTCGATCTTTTTCAGGCAGCAATCCATCTTGGCTCTGTGGGCATAAAGCCAATCCATGCCAAGTACGATACCATAAGATCCAAGTGGTGTCACTCTAAGGTCTACTAATGTGGTGGTCTTGCCAATCTGTAGTTGACATGCCCTAACCTCTGATTCCACTGACACTCTAGCCCCTGAAGCTAATTTCACTTCCCAACTGACACCCTGTCTAGTTGCCACTAGCCCGCAATGCTCCACAACCAATGGAGATATAAAGGATTTAGTAGCTCCTGAATCAAAAAAAATAGATACCTTGTTACCTTTGATCATACCTGCAGCCTCGATGACCGTGGCCTGATGCTCAGCCTGGCAGTTGTCAACCACTACGAATACTCTATGGGACTTGCCCATATCACCAACTATCGGCTCTAAAGTGACCATCCATTGATTTCCTACCATCTGACCCTGAGGGAAATCCCTCGCCATATGCCCCATGGCTTCACATGTAAAGCAAGCACCCCGTACCTGAAACTGGGCGCCTTGGGGCCTAGAGAAAGCCTGTCCTCCTATCCTGCTGGATCCACTGTACCAACCCCTGGAGGACTGCTGAGTCCTCGCTAGAGATGTGTAAGGCACTTGCGCTCTCTGATCTTGCCTTTGACCTGAGACTGCCATTGCTTGGGCTTGGTGCCCTGTTGATACTGTGGAGGCTTCTGCCTCTGGTTCTATGGTGTCTGTTGCGGAGGAGGGGGTTTGGAGAACCCCTGTGAGTTTCAGTTATTTCCCTTCCAATGTGGTTTCTGGAATCCATAAGTCTGAGGTGTGGGGTTTCGATTCTGAAATCGATCCCTAGTGTCCTGTGGTCTAACCTGAATTTTCTCGGCTATTAGTACCTTCTCCATGGCAACTCGAAGGCTCTCTCAAGCGGACATCCTCACTAGCCTGACTATATCGGCATTTAACCCTCTGATGAAGCGGTTTACGAGAAGTTTCTCATCCTTTAGATAATCCATGTAAGGCAACAGCTCAAAGAATTTGCTCTCATATTGGGTTACTAATAAGCCCTTTTGTTGGAGGTCGTGAAACTCGTCTATCTGACACTGTCTGAAATGTTCTCTCCCAGAACCTCTCTGTGAATATCTCCCAAGTGAGAGTATCAGGAACTAATCCGCATTTGTACTCCTCCTGTCTCCACCATGTGGAGGTCGTTCCTCTTAGCAGATGGACTGTGACATGTGCTTTTAGGTTGCTCTCGTAAGAGCACAACACAAAGCACCTCTCAAGGCTCAAAAGCTATGCCTCAGCCTCTACCCCATCGGTAGAGCCCCCAAAAGACGGTGGCTGGAGATGCATGACCTCCCTAATAAGATCCCCTGGATCGCGATGAGCTCTCTCAAAATAAACTAGCTCCACCACAGGAGGTGGTCCTTGTATGTGCACAGACTCTGGCTCATTTCCACCTTGACTCTCTACAGGAATAGGAGCTGGGCTCTTGCTTTGTTCCCTTTCAACTGATCTATGACTCCCAGAGTCCCGATTTCTAACCTGAGGGTTCTCTGCTGGAATCCTTTCCTAAACTATACCAATTAGGTTCTGGATTGCTTCTAAGAGGTTTTGGTTAGGATCATTTGGCTGTTCGAGAGGTGCTTCTGGGTTCTCATCTGGAACTGATTCCTCCCTAGCTACCTCTTCGCGTGCTATGCGCACACGCCTAGGACCGCTTCCACGCTTGCAAGCTTGTCGCGTCGTCGGAGGCATCCTAAGAGGAAAAATAAAATAAATTAAATAACTAATTTCTTTTAGAAAAATATTTAATCAATTAAATTTAAATATCTTATAAAAATCAATATAATAAAATAAATTAAATAATCTAAAGCGAAACATTAGTGGAGTAAGGTTCCTAGTGTGGAAACCTTGCTCTGATACCAAAATGTCATGCCCAAAATTTAGGGCAAGAACGGGAATTTTTTTTTTTTAAAACATAACTTTTAAAAGCATTAATTTGACAAATATAAAATGCTACAACATGTTTTGTCTTAACTATGTTTAGATTAACTTTATCTACTAGCTCAAATATTCGAAATTAAATAAAATTAAATGCGGAATTCTAAGTGGATGATTTTATTGTCTACTTGAATTTTAAAAAAATCAATTGACTCAGATAATTAATTAACGCAGACAAAATTAACCTCAGAAAGCCTTTAATTGATTTTAGAAAGCTAATTAAAAATCATTCTCCTAGTATCCATTTTAATCCATCATTAAAATATACTTAAATTAATCCATTTTAATCCATACTTAAAATGTGCTCAAATTAAATTTAATTAAAATTAAATCTCAACCCCTTGTTTTTAAAAAAAAATGATATACCCCTAGGTTGAATTGAACAAAATAATGTTTACCCCCTTGATTTAATATACTCTTAAAATCTACAACACTAAATAAATATTTAGAATCTAAAGTTATACTTTATTCTTTAATTTCTACAACTATCTATTTTTATTTTCATAAATGTGTAAATAAATATTTATATTTATATACAAATACATTTCTAAATATATAAATTTAGTTTCCTTAACAATTTCCCAAACTTTATGGAAATAAGGCCATGCAACCCTAGTTAGGGATTTGCATTATAAAATATCTCTAAAATTATTATATTTTTATCATTTCTATTGTCATTACCCTAGCTCTACCCGGGCTAGGGTTTTATACTTATATTTCTTTTGATTAACAATTTTTTTGTGCAGGGCCGAATTGGGAACCCCTGGGCGGCAGCCATGGCTGAGGAGAGGGCACAGTTTAAGGGGGGGGTACAGCATGGCCGAAGCCACCCACTATGCAACGCTTGGCCCTGAAAAGGCATTAAAAAAATTCCTTTAAAAAAAAAAAAACAGTTTGTTTATATATATATTTTTTTTAAAGTATAATATGTGTGTGTGTGTGTGTGTGTGTGTGTGTGTGTATAAGTTTATTACTTATATATATATATATATATATATATATATATATATATATATATATATATATAAACATATAAATAAGTGTATTTTGTTTATTTCTAAGAATGAGTTCCTTTACTCATAGACACAAGTATGCAAATTTGTTAAATATATATATTTGTATATAAATATATTTATTTTCAAAATAAATGCACGTTATAACTAGAGTATCAATTTTCTATACAATAAATATGCAGGTGCTTTTAATTTGTAGCTTATTTAATCGTTTGATGCTATATTGAGATTAAATCAATTGTGTTTATTTCCCTTTTATCAGAATCTTAGTTGCTAAAAGGAAATAGATAGGTTATTTAGTTATTGATTTTCTTTCAGCAGAAATGATGTAAAAGGCAGAATTAAATCACTTAAAAACAACACTCAAGGATCTTATTTATTTCATGTAATCTGTTTCTATAGATTTTATCTGATTAAAACTAAAATAGATTAAGATTTTCAATTTCTGCAATAATTAAATTTACACATTCTGCAATTTCTACAACAACTAAATCTCATATTTTCTGTAATTAAAATAAAAGACAAAATCACAGATAAAAATGAAATCATAGAATTAAATAAAAATGACTTTTATATTTCCATGAACTGATGCATGCAAATCAAATGCATTTCTTTTCAATTAAATAAAAGAATAAATTTAGCTCATTTCATTCCAAGAAATATTAAATACTCTACAAGATTTAACCTCAACTTTAGGACTAGAACTTAGAAAAAAATTATTTATCTTTTCTACAAAATAACATGATATTTTCTGCATATATATAACAAATAACATATTCACAAGTCTTTATTACTATGTTACAAATAGCCTCTCATTTCAAACAAATGAGGACTTTTCAAAGGGTATTAATTACATTTACAACAATTTTCCTTCATCAATATCTTCCGCCATAACTGCATGCCCTGATATTTCTTCTAACAATTTGCAAATAAATCAAAACTATGACCATGGAGTGCTCACCTCCCAGCCTAGGCTAACTAGTAGCCACCCCGGAGTTCAGAGAACCAAGCCCTAGACAGGTAACAAACATGCAAACACAAAGACAGAATACACACAAACTCAAACACACTCCCACCCGGGCTACACTGCACCACACATTGGTGATGTCCTTTTCAAGGGTGGTAGTGGACCAAGTACCCTGAGGAGAACTGCAAGTATGGAAAAACATATAGCCACCTCATGGAAAACCAAATACATCAAGTATAGCAACCCCTTATTCCTTATGCCCCCCAAGGCATTCATGCCTTATTTCCCTCCTTATGACCCCCAATGCATAAACAATCCATGCAGCAAGGGTCACATAAAATCCCTTGTGATCGCTCTCATAACGAGAGTCTCTCACTCGAGGGCTATCAATTCTACCACCCACAAGATCCTCCTCTCTCCCAAGAGTAGGAGGTCTTGATTACTCCCAAAAACACATACAATGTATAAACACAAAATACCAAATAAATTTCCAAGAGAACATGCACGGAAACTAGTCTCTTACATAATCATTACTTTCAAAACACATGCAATAAGAAATCCATTTTAAGAAAGATACAACCAACCTTAATCTGCCCAAAGGTATGTTAGTTTTGTTGAGGATGAGCAGCCCAATTCCACGGTTCTTCTCTTTCTACCCTTAGCCAAAATTCTCAAACCAAATTCTATCTTTTTCTTTACAAAATTCTTTTGTCTCCAAAAATGGAGTGTGGGTGATTACCCACTAATTTTCTAATTCTTGCATAAGAAGCCCATTGTGAGAGTTCTCACAAGTTTCTAAAAACTAAAAAGGAAGGTAAGGTAAAATGGGAAAGGGAACTCTCATTTGAAAAGGAAGGTTTACAACTAGGTTCAAGTCTTCTAATTTCAATTTTCGCACAACTTAGAAAAGCCATTTTTTAGGGTGTCTAAAAGGTCACATGGGAGTAGAAACTTGCCTAAAATTACCCCTAACCCTTAGGCATACCTTATGGGCTTTAGGAAACCCTATTAAACTACCCCTAGGTGTCCATTTAACCCTTTTTTAACCCCTCTGAAGTTTATTTTCGGGTCAAACCTATGTTGACCATCCCAAAGATTCTTTTCCCAAGGCATTTATGACATCACATTACATTAATTGAAAAAGCTATAGTTAAACAATTCCCACCAAGAGACAAATTTAAAAGTTCAAACATAAATCCACACATGTGTCAAGTGACACAAAGAAAATAATTTTACAAATTTATACATGAAATCGTGTCTCTTGTGGATTTTACATAAATCAATTAAATAACACTTAACAGACGTGCATCATTTACTGTTACGAATAAAATACAACACAAACGGGGTGTTGTCTCTCCAAATAGACAAACCCTGGCTTTACGAACATACATAGGTCTAGGTTTGGTTCTCCGTAATATTTCCATGGTCACATGGATAACTTCCTGCGCATCTCAATTTACACATTAGTAGCTTCAAGTAACCTCAAATAATATAAATCACAAGAATACATCATCACTTGCATACAATTTACATCTGAACAATTTAATACATCATATTTCTATCATCATAGTAAAGTCCTGCAAATTCAATAAGGACATTTATCACAACAAATTCATCCTATTCAAAAATCATGTAGTGTTCTATATCATAAAGCATATAAATAAAGCATCAACATATAGCAATGTTATCCAAATCATGGAATCATATAAGTTCTAAATCCATAAAAAAAATAAAGCATCCATAATAGTCTCATCATAAAAACCACTGTAAGGTCAGACTGAGTCGAGGTGGGGCCTCACACTCGACTCAGTCTGACATTTTAGTGGGGCCTCACAAGATGAAGGGGAGTTGATAATTGTCTCATGATTTGTATTCAAAGATGGATTCAACACAATCAGCTATGACTAAGGAAACTAAAAGAGATGCATTCAAACAATAAGGTAAAACCTTACATAGATTAAAATAACTGAATAAGGGCAAAATAGGTGAATTCCATTCATATAAGGGCAAGGCAAAACTTTATAAGTGCAGAGAAAAATGAAGAGTTCTGTCGAAGAAAAAGAAGGGACAAGATCCTAAGAAAATGTTACAAAATTGCTTTTATAGTTTAAGCATAACTCTGGATTGAACATCTCATGAAAACCCTAACCCTATTTGGGTTAGGTTAAAAAATATAAGAGAGGAGAAGATGATTGGATTGATAGATCTGATAGCATGCTGAATTCATCCTTTGAAGGCATCCTTTGCCTCTAGAAGAGAAAATATCCTGACAAATCAGGGAAAACCCTGCATCTAGATGTGTCTCTGTGTACTGGATGGCATCTGCAGGCACAAAAAGTCTTCAAACTATGTTGAAGAGGCATGGGTTACATCTAGAATCGACAGCAGGCATCACGTTTGGAGTAATGGTAGAAAATTCAGTGGCTGGACTGACATCGAGTCCAAAATTGGGCGTTGATTGAGCAAAATGAGGACCTTGACCATCGGGTCAACAACCACCCACTTACAAAGCATTCAAAACCCAACGACCATTGTGAAATTGAATTTCAGCCATCGATTTGAGGGATTCATGCAAAGATGGATGTGCGAGATCTTTCCATGTAAGCGTGCTCAAAAGCCCAATGCAATATTAAAACATCGTTGTTGGATCGGGCTTTATGAAGATCCAACGGTCATGGATGGCTGATGTGGCACCTCAGGTCCATGCTTTCTTCATTGTGTTTGACCATCAAACAACCTTGCATCCTTATCCTGCAGCATCTCTATGGGTCTATCTTTACCCTGCAAGATAAGACTCTTTGAATTTTACCTTTTCTTTTCTTATCCTGCGGGCCCATGATGCTGATCTTTTCACCCCGTGGGATAAGGCTTTCTTTGTTTCTTCAATCATCTCTCATCCTGCGAGCCATGTTGGGCCTTCTCTTTACTTTGAGGGATAAGGTTCTCTTATGTTTTGGTTGATTCCTTATCCTACAAACCATCGTTGTTTCCTTTCATTCCCCATGCGATAAGGAAAAGCATATACTTTATCCCCGATAAGATTATCCCATGCGACCACCTTTGTATTCTTTTATCCCAGTAGGATAAGAGAAAACACGTCGTCTTGTCTCAAACCTCTTATCCCACAAGATGATGTTGATTTCTTTGAACCCTCATAGGATAAGGGTTAATTCCTCATTTGCCTTTGTATTTCTTCTCCTACGGCCCACTTTTATCTCCATGTTGTTCTTTGATGCCGACTGGGGCCCGTCTCGATGCCAAATAACACGCTGCAAACCGAGGCGGTCAATAAAACAACCTGGTCAATAACACAACATGTTATTGACATGAGATATTGATGTAGCATATGAGGCACATGGGTCAATAACACTCATGTTATTGACACATCGTATAACCCTCATGTTATATGACTGCAAAACTATGAAGAAGTAGTTAACTCTACTAAGATCAGTAACATGACATGTTATCGAGATTGACTAACACAAAATGTTAGTTACACTGAATTCCCAGAACTGATCCCTGCAAAGGTTGGCACAAAAATTGACAATAGTACAATCTGGTCCTGATTTAGGACTAGGGCATGGAATGTCCTAATCTTGGAAATTAGGAATCAAAAAATGGAGTGAAATTGGGGAATTGATGAAAATGCAGAATAGGTAGGGTATGAGTAGAATTAGCATTGCAATCAAGCCTTGGAAACCCGAACACCAAAGTAAGGCCTAGGAGAGGACAAAATTGTAGGCAAGTACAATTTAGGAAACTATAGGGTTAAGGTTGGGTTAGGGTTGGTGTCAAATATGGTTAGGGTTCAATTAGGGTTATACGATAAATCTTTGAGTTAGGGTTATGGTAATGGTTAAATTACAATTAGTGTTAGGGTAAAATTATGATTAGAGTTTCAATATCATTGGGTTTAATATTAGATTAGGGTTAAGGTTAGGCTACAGTTATATTAAGGTTAGGGTTAACATTAGATTATGGTTCAATTAGAGTTATATTTAATGTTATATTAGGTTCAATTAGGGAAAAATATTTAAATTGGGATTAGGATTGAATTAAGGTCAGGGTTAGCGATTAATTAGGGTTAGGGTTACTATTACATTAGGGTTTGAATAGGGTTAGTATTAAGGTTCAATAAGGGTTATATATTATTTTGGATAAAAATGGAATTGGGTAGAATTAGGACCTAAATCCAGTTTCACACAAACATTGGAATATGAAAGCACCTAGAGGAATGATAGTCCTTAACTAGCTCTTGTGAAAGAGATTCAAGGGATATTATAGGGCTTCTATTCCTTTGTTTCTATGGAAATGGATATGTAAAGTATGGGAGAATGCAATACTATGATTAGAGTATAAAGGAAAAAGAATACAAAGATAGTACAATAGATAGAATAATGACAAAATTGAGATAGTGAGCACAAAAATGAAAGAAGGATCTGACTGTGCACTTATGTTAAAATCTTAAGTTGAATTGTTGGGATTAAGGCACTGGATGTCCTAGTCTTCGGATATGCAACCTAAAAAATCTGGATTATAAGGCAGTCTAGAAGGCAACCCTAAAATTTGGAGCAAAACAAGGAGGACTGGGCGTTCTAGGCACCTTGACCTTGGGATAGGGGTGCCCCCTAGAGCCTTGGTCCCTGAGAACCAAACTGAATTTCTGATGGAGGACTTGTACCCACTTCCTAAGGTTTCTTAAATTTTTTCAACTCTGTGAGATACCTATAGTTGTACCTACAAGATAGAAAATGGTACGGTTGTGACTATATAGGGGTTTTCCTTGGTCAATTCCCTTGTTTTGGTGATTTCCACCTCCATTAATAGCCAATATTATAACTGAAAAAGTGTGTGCACTCTTGAATCTTATGTGAATATTTCCATGAGCTAAATGTAAACTAGAGTTCTACTCAAATATGTTAGAGAAAACCCTAAATAATTGTAATGAGAAATCATTTTAACCATAATTTGAATGCAAATCTATAGTAATAATAAAACTAATGTTATATAGATTTCAATCTCAATGTAGAGGCATAAGAACAACATGAAATCACACAAAATCCCTAGGAAGAGGTACAAGCCAATCAATAGTCAATGATTCCCTTATTATCCTCCAATGTCTCTTAAAGCTTCCATGGTTGTTGAAGACTTGATAATGGATGAATTTGCAGGTTTGAAACTTCACCTAGAGAAGAAATTTTACTTCATAAGGATCTCCTCTTGAATTGCTAGGTAGGATCCCCAAATGAGGAAAGGATTTTCCTTATATATGAAACCCTAGGTTTGAATTTAATGAAAAGCTAGCCTAGAATTGATATATTTTGACAAAGAGCAATATTTGAATTAGAAAACACTGCCAAATTATCCTCTTGAAATTCAAGGAAAAAATGTGGGACTAGGTAGCTCCCCAGCGACCTTCTCCTATCATATTTTTTTTTGAATTTGTAGGGATGTGAGATAACAAGGTTCTAATGCCAAATCCAACTTGGAGTCTCAAACAATAATATGGAGATATGAGGGATGTTCTTTGAGGATTAAAATTTTGGTAAGATAAGGGTTAAATATTTAAGGATTAAATAATAAAAAGGGGCACTCCTAGGATCAAGGGTCCAATTTTATGCTATGTGAATTCATAAAATTGGACTTAGGTTTAATTAAATTATTAATTAAATTCCTAAAGCATTCCTTGTTGGCAACAACAATGAAATAAAACTGAGAGGGGGGGTGAATCAATTCTCACTGTATCTACAAACTCAATCACAAATTTAAATCTAATAAACTACAACAACAACAACATAAGAAAATTTATACCGCAACACACAACACCAATATTTTGGTGTGGAAACCCCGCCTAAGGGAAAAACCATGGTGGGAACCTACCCACAATAAGATGATACTCTATAGTAGTATGTGAAAATGATTACAATGGGGAATGCACCAACATTCAAGTACACTACCTAGAGATCACAACTCAAGATACAATAACCTAGAAGAATAAAACCCTTGGGGAAGTCTCACTAACTTACAACAAGATTCAAACTACAATCCGAAAGGAATGAACTGCAATAATAGTATCTGCTAATGCCTGATGATAGTTTAGGTTAAGCACATATGTGTGCTCTACACCAATCTATGCTCAATACACCACACTAAAGGATGAATACACTTAAAAACCACATATACCACTCTCTGATAATGTAGACACAACCTCGACATATGAATTAGATGACTTTATAACCTATTTATAAAATTCATCAACCTTGACAACAAGGACGACTAAACCCTCAACTCAAAATTATAAAATTATATCACACAATACAAAGATCCACTACCGGACCAATATAATAATATAAATGATATAACATGAATCTAAACCAAATCTCCAAATATGCAACACCATCAGAAATCACACCAAGATCAATCACAACATGCTACACTACTAGGAATACCACATAACATGAAGAACGTCACTGGTTTAGCAAAATCAGAAAAAACTTGCACAATGATCAATGTGGATCATTAAAACAAATAGGACATAATTAGGAAACACTAGCAAGCATGTTAGAATCATCGGTAACAGTTGTACCAACACCACTTATCAAATCTTCATTGATCAACATCTAAAATTCAAGAACATTCAAACAACAACAACTGTCACGAAGAAAGATAACTTGCAGAGCACCAAATCACAAACCATATAAAATGAAGATACAAAAGACCATCCCAAACAATCTCCCAAAAACTCAGCTCAAGATCTGATCACACTAGAATATACCAGAGGAAATACTGAACTCTGCAAAGCACTAAACAGAAAAACCAAACTCCAAACCAGATCATATGATATGTTCAATTAAGCTTCCCAAATCACTAAAACCAATACAGAAAGATATAATGATACTAGAAATACTCCATAAACCAAATCATGATCCCAATAAACCAATTTTCAATCACCAGAGAAATAAATCATAGGAATATGTTGACATCAATAACAACAACATATCCTAGTAGCAATAATGTCCAATAATTTCCCCCTTTGGCATTGATGGAAACATATATATGTGAAAAACAATCAATGAAAAGAAAGAAAACATCTCCAACAAACTCCCCCTAAGATCAAGTAGATAAAACAGTATCAGAAAAACCAAACTGCAAACCGGATCATATGATATGTTCAATTAAGCTTCTCAGATCACTGAAACCAATATAGAAAGATATAATGATGTACTAGAAATACTCCATACACTAAACCGAGATCCCAATAAACCAGTCTACAATCACTGAAGCAGCAAATCATAGGAATATGTTGACATCAATGACAACATATTGTAGGATTTGAGAAATACAAATCCACAGAACCCAAAGAAACCTGCATGCAAGAAACCTGTCACAGAGAAAGAGAGAGAATGAATACAAGGGTTTTGGCTCTGACAAAGTGAAAAGATTTATTATTAGAGAAAAATGAATCAAGAAGAATGAAAAAATACAAGAGATCAATCCTTATAAAGGAGATCAACACCGAAAGGAAAACCTAACCCTAAGGTGAGAGCATTTAATAACTAAATATTAATTATTAAATGACTAATATGCATAAAGTGAAATCTTAAGAGGAGAGTAAAGTTAATTAATTACTTTACTCTAACACCCCCCCTTAAGATGAGCTAAAATGCAGCTACAAACAATGCAGAAGAAAGCAAAGGAACTACAATGCAAAAGAGGGTCCCGGCAACAAGGCCTGATCAGGTACCCGAATACAAGAAAATCTCTATAAAGCGGAGTAAAGGAGAAAACCCAGTGGGAAAAAACTCCTCTCCAAAAAGAGATAAAGGATCATGCTGAAAAGAAAACATGAAGGAAGGAAGGCCTCACTGAGACCCCCCAAGGACAACTTCCTTCACCCCAAGCATGGAGCGCAACTGAAGATAGCGCAGAGATGCCAAAGGTTTAGTGAAGATGTCTGCAACCTGCTCCTCTGTAGGAATGTACTCCAAGATGAGAGAACCATCCTGAATCAACTGCTTGATGAAGTGCATGTGGATTTAAATGTGCTTTGTCCGTTGATGCTCCACTGGGTTGAGAGAAATGTGAATGGCACTCTGATTGTCACACCAAAGAATAGTGGGACAATCTGAAGGAAACCCAAACTCTGTCATCAACTGCCGAAGCCATAAAACCTCCTCACTGGCTAACACTGCTTCTCGGTACTCAGCCTCTATAGATGATAATGCAATAGCAGACTGCTTCTTGCAAGACCATGTGATAGGACCAGAACCAAGGCAAAAAACAAAGCCAGAAGTAGACTTCTGATCATTGACATCACCAGCCCAATCAGAGTCAGTGAAGCCAATGATGTGAGGGGATCCTGAAGTGTAGTGAATGCCATAATGAGTGGTGCCCCGAATGTACCTCAAAATACATTTGGCTACTTGCCAATGGCTCTCATGAGGATCATGGGAGAACCGAGAGACAAGGCCAACCGCAAAGGAAAGATCAGGACGAGAATGTGTCAGGTACAACAAATTGCCAACCAACTGCCTGTATAAAGTGGGGTCTACTGAAGGAGTAGAGCAAGTGGAAGACAAAACAACACCTGACTGAAATGGAGTGGGGGCAGACTTGCAATCAAGCATGCCAAATCGCTGAAGCATATCAAGAGCATACTTCTCCTGAAATATGGAAATCCCATCCAAAGACTGAATAACCTGTAGACCCAGAAAGAAGTGCAAGAGACCAAGATCTGTCATCTCAAACTGCTCCATCAAGGCTCTCTGAACACTCTAAATCATGGAGGATGAGCTACCTATAAGAATGAGATCATCTACATATAGCACAAGAATCAGAAGATCACCCTCCTAACACTGAATATACACTGTGTGATTGGAATGACAGCGTGTGAAGTGAGAGGAAAGCAGGAAAGAGTCCATCTTCTCATACCAAGCCCGAGGGGCTTGTTTGGGACCATACAATGAACGTCGAAGTCTGCAAACCAAAGAAGTGTCCTACACAAATCCCTAAGGCTGCTCCATATAGATCTCCTCATGTAGGTCTCCATGCAAGAAGGCACTCTTCACATCCATCTGAAACACTGTCCATCCCTGTGAAGCTGCAAGTGAAAGTACCAGGCGTATAGAATTCATCTTGGTGACAGGAGCAAAGGTCTCAGAGTAGTCAATACCCTCTACTTGAGAAAACCCCTTCGCAACAAGACGTGCCTTATACTTATCAATAGAACCATCTGTAGCATACTTGGTACGATACACCCACTTGCACCGAACAAACTTTCTTCCCTTAGGAAGAGGACAAAGATCTCAAGTATGATTCTTCATCAAAGAAGAATACTCCTCATCCATGGCCCTATCCCACTCAAGGTGTCCTGTCGCCTCTGAAAACTTTTGAGGATCATCTGAAATGGCATGACTCAAAAGACTAGAACTAGATGTCTGAGCATGAGTGCGACGAGTATCTAAAGGATCACCTGCCAAAGAACCAACTGCATCAACAGTGTCACGGGCCCACCTCGGCAAAGATGGAGCAACTAGTGGTGGTGGAGATGGTGGATCATCATCTACATCATCCTCAAGAGATAAGTAATCCTCAAGAGATGAAGAGGAAGGAGTAGGCAATGAGGGAGAAGCTGGGGATGGAGAATCCATCTGAGGATAGCACTCATCAAACTGGACATCCTGCCGAAACAAGACCTCTCTGGAATCAGGATCAAACAACTTGTATGCCTTAACAACCTCACAGTAGCCAACAAATATGAGTGGTCAGCTCTTCCTCTCCATGGTTGTCCGCTGAGCATCAGGAATAAATGCCCAAGCCTCACTACCAAAAACTTGGAATGTAGAAACATCAAGCTTGACATGGGTCCAAGCCTCCTCAGGAGTCATATGTCGCAATACCTTATGAGGCATTCAATTTTGAATATAATTGGCACAATTGATTGCCTCAGCCCAAAATGAAGAACTCATAGCTCAAGACTTTATCATACAATTTGCCATCTCCCGTAAGGTTCTATTCTTTCTCTCAGCAACACCATTCTGCTGAGGGGTGTAAGGAACTGTAAATTGATGTTGTAAACCATGCTCAATGCAAAAATCTCTGAAAGCCTAATTAACATACTCCCCCCCATTATCTGTGCGTATCCTCCTGATAGAAAGTCCAGATTGCTTCTCCACAAATGTCTTAAAAATCCTGAAGGAGTCAAAGACATCAAACTTGTACTTAAGAAAGTACACCCATGTACGTCTGGAGAAGTCATCAATAAAAGTGAGCACATACCGGGCCCCTGAAAAGGAAGGAGTCGGAAAGGACATAAGATCACTGTGTACCAACTCTAGGGCTGCCCTAGCACAAGAGGCTCGACCCTTAGGAAAAGGATCTCGATGATGTTTTCCAAGAACACAACCATGACATACACCATCTGTACAAGAAATCTGTGGAAGCCCAACCACAAGTGCCTGTGTACTCATCTGCTGTAGATATCTGTAATTGACATGGCCAAAACGCTCATGCCAAAGCCTGCTCACTAAATCTGCATGTGCTATAAGAGAGGAACCAATAGTGTCTGAACTCTCAAAGCCATCAAAACTATATAAGTGAGATGTAGAATCCACACTCCCAGTAGCCACAACCAAGTCAGGATCATGAAGATCTCGAACAACCACATCATGAGGTGAGAACTCAACTGTCTTACCAGAACCAGAGTGGCAACTCTGATAAACGGATAGAAGGTTTGTCGAAATTTCAGGAACCAAAAGCACATCCTGAAGACAACCACCATCCAATGAAACAGTACCAGAACCCTGAACGAAAAGTTGTGCTGAGTCACCAACTACAATATGTCTAGTGCTGGTAGGGGCAAGAGCGGTGACCAAATCCTCTGTGTGTGTCATATGGTGAGAGGCACCAGAATCTAGAATCCAAGTGGATGCGGAGGACAATGCTCGTGCAGAAAGAGCATGACCTTTCCCTGTGGGCTGTGAAGGAGGCTGAGGTGCACTGATATTATGTTGCTGCATGGCTTCCTCCAATGCCTCTAAATGTTTCCAACACCTGGAAATGGGATGTCCTTCCTTGCCACAAAAACTGCAAGGATCACCAGATTTCTTCTTAGTCTTGGAGGAAGACTCACCAGACTTTGAAGATTTGCCCTGTTTAGAATTGGACTGTGGTTTTGAATCAAACTTAGGTGGTGGCTTGGAGGGATTCTCACTAGCCTCTTAATCTTTCTTAGGCTTCGGTTTCTGCTTCTGTTTTCCTTTGGAGGACTGGGCTACTAATGCTTGGTGTTGTGAACTTGAAAGTGAATCCAACTGCTTAAGCTTAGCTTGCTCACAAGTCAGAGGATCACAAAAGACCTCAAAAGAAGGCATGACATGTCGAGCACCCAAGGCATCCATGGTGGAATAGAAGGTCGAAGAGCAGATCTGAAATGGACCCTGAAGCTTGGAGAGGATCAGGAAAATGCACTCTGTATCAGTCTTAGTCTTACCACAACCCTGCAAGATAGATCGTTGTTGTTTGAACTTCATCAAAAAGTCCTTAATAGAGGGAAACGAATCAGGTACCAAGGAAGTTAACTCTGCCTCAAGCTGCAAAGCTCTGAACTCGTTGACAGTACCAAAAATTCCATCAAACTTGGTCCAAATGGCTCGAGGAGTGAGACAACCCTCAAGATGAAGCTGGAGACTGTCGGAAATGTGTAAAGCCATCAATCCCATAGCCTAATCCATATTGTTCCTGTGCTGCATAACTGTAGCGTCGTAAATTGTATGCACTTGCTAAAGTGGTACAATTTCACACCTAGTTTAGCACCCACCTTGGCGCATTTTGCATTTTGCATTGCATTTCCCCTTTAGCACTTAATTAATCAAATTAATTAGGTCTAAGGTCTTATTTCATCATCTTCCACATCATAAAGTTGGGCCCTTTCATTAAAGTGTGCCCCTTTCATTTTATTCTTCCAATACATCATTTAATCTAAAACCCTAATTAGGTCCTATTTTGAACTTGGGGGCTTGATTTCGGGGGTCAAAACATCTCAAAATCAGCTATAACTTCGGGATTCTCTCTAAAATCATCATATCCGACGGCCCTGTAAATTTGGTGAAATGTTGTCGGGACCATGGCGCCCGGAGTGCACACGGTTCCGGACATTTTTCCTGAAATTTTAGGAGCGCGATCCAATCATAAAATAAAGCTTAACCCCAAGAAATTGGCGGGAGATTCAATCTCTAGGTCGGCCAAAAAGTTGAAATTAAGACCTAGGGTTTCATATATAAGAGCTCTCTTTCTTCATTGGAAAGGATCCGGAATTTTGTTTTCAAGGATCTTCTATGCAGCGAAAGAGCAGATCTTTGAAGACTTCAACAACATTCAACATCCATCGATCAAGCATCCATCAATTTCATTCATCCTGATGCTCTGCAAAAAGGATTAGAAAATCTGTTTGATGGCAACACACACAAGAGCACAAGAAACAAACGTTAGTGTTAGCAACAAAAGATTATCCTAAACAGGCATATCAAGAGAGATATTAAGCATGAAATAGAAAGCATATAAACATAGAATAAAATAGCTAATCAAGATGCTCATAGTTGCTCCTCCCTTGTTCCTCTCCTCTCCAAGTCCCAAATGAGTGTAGCTCTCAGCTTTTAGCACTATCCATGGATGCCATATGGAGATTCAAGATGGTTGAATATGATAAGCAAATGCTATGCAAGTGTAGACAATGATGCTATGAGAAAGCTCTATGCTAATGCCAGTATAACAACAATACTCTAATGCTTCTCTTTTTTGCTTGAGGAGAAGGGTTCTATTTATAGAAGAAATGGGGAAATGAAGGGTTAAGATTGAATGGTTTAATCAAGGGTTAGGATTGAAAGATGGGGATCCATGTGCACAATTGGCACCAATAAAATGGTGACAAGTGTCAACATAGGATTGGGTTGAGAGAAGAGGTTGGAGGCATTAAAGGCCTGAGAAGACCTCATGGTTATCTAGAGGCTAAGGGTCAAGTCCAAATTAAGATTACCCACTGGATTAAGAGTTAATCCAAGGATAAACCTTTGTGCAAATGTTTAAGAGATAATCATGGTCAAAGCATTAATGGCCTGATGAGACCTTTGGGTTGGGTAGAGGTTGAGTCAAAACAAATGTTTTAACCATGTGGGAGGGTTTGAGGTAACCATTAATGGTTATTGGAGACTTTGGGGATTAAGTGGTTGAAGGTTGAAAGCCTTCAATGGTTATCAAAGACTTTGAGTCATTTAGTGGTTGAAGGTTGAAAGCCTTTAATGATTATCAAAGACTTTGAGGGTTTGAGAAGTGACTTCCCTTTTGCTTAGGAATGTGACAAAGTTTAGAGAAGGGGTTAGGTTATTTAGAAGTGATTAGAAAATTCTAGAAGGGGTTTAGGCATGCAAGTGGATTTTGTAGGAAAATGCAAGTGGGAGAAATTTTGGTATTTTCAATTAAAATAAAATCATTTATTTCAATTAAATGGTGTAATTTGCATTTGGATAAATATTCAAATAAATATTAATTTATTTAAATGAGAAAAATGAAGATAAAGCATTAAAATGCTTGAAGACTTTGAGGGAAACCATTAAAGGCTTGAAGACTTTAAGGAAAACCATTAAAGTCTTAAGAAGACTATAGAAGGAAGCCATCAAGTTTGAAGACTTTAAAGCCATCAAGTTTGAATACTTTAAGGGAAACCATTAAAGGTTTCAAGTGGGTGAGGATAAATAGGATTTTAAATAAATAATTTATTTAAAATAGTTGTGCAACTTGCTTTTGTAGGAAAATACAAGTGGGTGGAGGATAAAGGTGATTTTAAATAAATTATTTATTTAAAATAATTGTGCAACTTGCATTTGTAGGAAAATACAAGTGGGTGGAGGATAAAGGTGATTTTAAATAAATTATTAATTTATTTAAATGTGAGAGGTGGGATTTTGGGGGATTTAAATAAATATTAATTTATTTAAATGTGAGAGAAGATTTAATTAAATAAATATGATTTATTTATTTAATTAATGATCTAAATTTGGTTAAGTGAATTAAATCAAATAAATTGAATAATTTATTTAATTAATAGGAGAAGAGGGTTAAGATGAATTAATTAAATATTAATTTAATTAATTATTAATTGATGGTTAAATAATCAAATAAATACTAAGTATTCATTTAATTAAGTGGACAGATTTATGTGACTACACATCCATTTAGGGCTTTGAAGACATTGAAGAGCAATAGGGGATCACCGACTGAAGATTGGCTTGTACCCCTCCCTTGGGGTTGGGTATGATTTCATGTTGTTTTCATGTCTTTGCATAAGCCTCATTATATCATTTGTATTCATGCTTTAGATCACTTTGCATCTTGATTTGGAGCATTTACATTATCATTTACAAGCAATTAGGGTTTACTTTCTAGGTTGCTCTAGTTTGCTTACTTGCATTTTAGGATCTTGCACACACACAAGGTCTGCACACACACTACTTTTACAATACAACTTGGCTATTCGTGGAGGTGGAAATCACCAAAGTGGGGGTTTGACTAAGGCAAAACCCTATATAGCCGCCCACACACCTTTTTAGATATAAGTACAGATTTCAGGATTCAGACGACGCCACAAGTTGCAGATCTGGCGGAAGCAGACAGAAATCGAGCCCCGCACCAAATTTCAGAGCAAAAGACCAGGATAGGGGCGTGGAGTGCCCTGGTCCTGCCAGGATAGGGGCACTGGGCGCCCTGGTCCCTAGGACAGGGGCGCTGGGCACCCTGGTCCTTCTGTCAGACAGCAAGTTTCAGCATTTTTGACAGCTTTTCAGGTTGCAAAACAGCAGTTTCAGGGGCAGAATCAGGACAGTGGCGCCCGCGCCCCCGTCCCAAACATTTTCACTCAGATTTTAACTCTGGGTACGCATTTGCATTCCTGTCTTGTCCTTGTGTTTACAACTTTCCATTGTTTAAGTTCAATTCTGCAATCTTGTTATTAGTTCGTACTTGCACTTTGGGGTTAGGAATTGAACTAGCATCATTTTATCTTTCAATTACAACAAAGGAATAGAAATCCTAATAGGTAGCCCGTGGCTCTCTCTTCCACAAAAAGAAGTAGCCAATTGTGTGATACCTCTAGGCTCTTTCGTATTCCACAAGTGTGTGGTTGAAAGTGAGATTAGGGACTGTTTGCTTAGTGTCACTTTTTCTCCCACACATTTTGGTGAACCCGACGTGAACTCCAATCTTCTCTAATTCTGATTTATGTTTTCAAATTTGAGTGTTTATGCTATTTCAAATTCAAATTTGTATTTACAAGTTTTAATTTCTTGCAAGATTCAAAAATTTAGAGGAAATTTTTGCTAAAACCCTAAAGTTGAACTTGTGGATAGCTTAATTGGGATCAATAATTTCAAGTCTGATTTAGGAACTCATTTGAATCATAAATTTCATTTTATAAATCTACATTCTAAGTGCTTGCATTGGTTAAAATTAAACATTTCCTTCTATTTTGCATGTGTTATCATTTGAAAGAAGAAAATTGTTGTCATGATGCATTCATTTCATAGATGTGATAGTGGGTTAGCTTCCCTTGTTTCAATTTTTCCTTCTCCTAAAGAACCTCCCCCCATCTATAACAACGTTTTAGTGCCTAAAAGAGTTGCCACCAATCCCTTTGAGACTCTCCCATGCTCTAAGGATGAAGACTTTAAGAGTGATCTTGACAATTCTCCTAAAATGTGCCCTTCCTATTTAGCTATCCTAGAGGAAGAGAATGATATCATAAACACCTTTCTTAATGTTACTTCACCTTCCCTACATAATGCCTCTCTAAGTGAAAAGGTATTGATGGACATTGACTTATCTTCTCCTAATGTTGGTCCTTCCAATGGGGGCATGTTAGTGCAACAAGAGGTTATGAACACTTCTTTCAAAGATCTCTTTCCTAAGCATGAATCTTTGGAGAAATATGTTCATGTTCCTCCTAAAAAACACTCCCTTCATGAGGATTCTTTTGTGCAAGAAGATGACATTATCCCTACATTTCCTAGTGATGGCATTTCCTTTTCCAACAAAATTCCCACTAGAGATGATGAATTAATGATAAATGCTTACCTTTCTCCTAAAGTTGGTCTTACCCATAAGCATCCCTTAGAGAAAGAAGATGAAATAATAAGAAATTTCCTTAATTCTCTCTCCCCTAAAGATCATATTGAACATATTTTGAGGAAAGAGGATGAGTTCAACACATCTATTGATGCTCTCCCTCCTAAGGATGAGGAATTAGTAAACAATGTTATCTCCTCTCCCGAAATTGACAATACTTCAAACATTCCTTTTAACAACTTCACTATTTGGGATGAACCATTAGAAGAAGGTGTAGATTATTCTCTTCCCCATGAGAGAACCCTAGCCAAAGGGGATGAAATCAAGATTGAAAACTCCCTTGATATTTTCTCACCTTCCTTGAATCTCAATTATTCTCCCTCTAAAAATAAAGCATCTCCCTCTCCTCAACTTGGTTCTACTCATACGGATACCCTAGTTCAAAGCCAGATGGTTAACATCTCTTTCAAAGATCTCCCTCTCAAGAGTGAGACTTTAGAGAGTAATGTTGATCCTTCTCCTAGAGAGTTTATTCCCCATGTAGATCCTTTGATGATAGAGGATGATATGACCTTTCCTAGTATTACTCTTCCTACTGGAACATCAATGCCTACCCCTTGTATCTCTCCTAAAATTGATTTAATCCATGATAAGATTTTAGTGCAAGAGAAGACTATCAATAATTCTTCCAACACTTTTGTTCATTCCTCTAAACAATCCTCAATCAATTTGATATGTGTGAATGAAACACCTAACAAACCTCTCTTCACTATCCAAGGTGCTTGTCCTTCTCAAAATTCTCAACCTTTAAATAAGCCTATCTTAGTGGTCCAAGGTGGTTATGCTAATGATTCTTTTTGCACTCCTAACAAACCTATTATTACTGTGCAAGGAGGTTATTCTACTAAGAGCCCTTATGAGTATGCTAAGCAACTGACTAGAGAGAGTTATAATGCGGTTGCTCATACCTATAACACAAGAAACAATAGGCAACCTAATCCTCCTCCAGTTATCCCAACTTCAGTTCCTCCTTCCCAACCTATTCTTCCTCAAGCTCCACGTATTTCACAAATGCTTAGTAAGGACTATGATCTTATAGAACAACTTAAAGCTACCCCTGCTAAGATATCCCTTTGGGATTTGATCCAAACTTCTTCCACTCATCATGGAATGTTACAAGATGCCTTGAAAGATTTGAATGTTCCTCCACCTAATACATCTAGTAATATAGTGTCTTTGGTTAACTCTGTGATGAATCCTAAAGCTCAAATTGTGTTTACTCAAGATGAGTTGCCTACTAGTGAAATTCAACATCAATTTGATCCCTTGATGATTGTGGTTATCATAAATGACACTGCTATAAGACGAACACTAGTAGATAATGGTTCTAGCCTTAATGTGTGTAGCATTAATCTTTTGCATAAGATGAATGTGGATACATCCCTTATTGAGCCTGACTCTCATCCCATTCGAGGCTTTGATAATGTGGCTAAGTCTTCATTAGGTATTATCACCTTACCCATCACAGTGGGACCTGTTACTTTGCCTACTCCTATCCATGTTATGTCAGGAAATCTAACTTACAACTTGTTATTAGGGAGACCTTGGATTCACAGTATGCAAGCTGTCCCCTCTACATTGCATAGACAAGTTAAATTTATTTATAACAATAAGACATATACCTTGATAGGTGATACTAATTTTCAGGCTTGTTTGCAAACATCTACTTCCAAAGGGAGTTCTTCTAAGCCTTCCTCCTCTAGTGATGACTCGTTAAACAAGATACCTATGGATGAATCATTACCCTCTGATAATCAAAATTCTTTGGATGAGTCTGAAGTTCCTGAAGAAGATTCTTCTCAACTTGAATCTACACATGAAAAGGCTTTTGACCCTGAGAAGCTTCTCACAGAAGATGATTGGGGATCTCTTGATTTCAATCCCACCTTTGTAGGTGAGTATAGGGTTCCTCCTAGAGAGCTTAAAGTTAAAAAGAAGGAAGAAACTAGAGATCAATTAGTCTTACCTGAACCTATGAGCAATAATTTTGTGGCCGCTTCTCAAGCTTCTTCCCCTCACACCTCTAATTCTGAAAGATTTGATTCTTTGTCTTATGAAAAACCACCTTTTCTTTCTGAAATGGCTAATCGTTATGGTCGTGGTTTCCATATTTTGGCTAAGAGTGGCTATAGTGGAAATGGTTGTGGCGCAAATGAACAAGGAATTAAAGTTCCTTTAGAACATAACATGCATGAATATTCATTTGGACTTGGATATAATCTTTCTAAGCCCACCAAAGCATCTAAAAGACCATCTCTCAGTGTGAATGCTATATTTAGTAGTGATGATGATCTCACTTCAACTAAATCATCTTCTACTTCTATCGACTCTCATTCCCCTCATAAGGAAATCTTGGCAATGAGAAAATCTCTTTATGAATCCCCTCAAATTTCTAAATCCACTTATGAATCTTTATCTCCTATTCATCATAAAGTCCTTTCCTCCAGGGATAAGGCTCTAATAAATTACACTCATCTCTCTTCTAAGATTTCTCGTAACTTTCCTTCTTCAATTTTTATCATTTTATACATGTTTTTGATCTCACTTATAGTTGAGCATTCAGCATGTCATATTCAAATACCTCATTCAATCTATCATGTCTTTAAATAACATTAATGGCTATTATGTTGCTCATCATTATGTGACATTGGCAGCTCATTTACTGGGGGCTCATTGTCATTCATGATGGTACAATTTCAAGTGCAATCATATTTTTGAAGCAACATAATAGCCTAATTTTCTATGTTATCTCTTGTTCCTATGGGGACAAGAGTGATTTCATACATCTCTTATTTTTATGGTTAAAATTTCCCTTTGGGGTGATAGTGTGGAAATATTGATCATCTCTTCTTTAGAATCCTCTTTTCCTAGATATGGGAGGAGATGTGTATTCTCTTTCTTATCCTACCCACTTCTTGTGAGGAGCATTTTACATGCACTAATGTCTTGCTCGCATGAACTCATGTGAGTATGTAGTACATTTTGCTTATGTCTAAATCTCTCCCTAGAAGATTGTGTAAGTCCTTCTCATTGTCCTTATCCTTGGGAGGCAATGATCTTTCCTTATTTTTATCTAAGGATCCACTTTTTCCTATTTCGTGGATGGTGTGAACTTTATTACTTGATGTTATTCCTTGTATGCATTTGTTGTTGTTTGTTCAAGGATTCTCTCTTAAAAGAGGTGTAAGTCCTTGACTACAACCTCTTTTGCACTTGGTAAAATACATCCATAATGAATTCACTCTCCCAATGGGGTTAAAAAGAGCGTCATCCTTCATTAAGAATCACTTTCACCTCGCAAAAGAAGGAAGTATTGCATTCTTATTCTCTTCTTTGTCTTATTCTAGAAGATGTTATATTTGTCTAAGACAATTCCTCTCGGGGATAGGTGTCTTTTGTACAAAGATCTCTTCTCCTCTAAGGATCTCCTTTACACATACTACAAGATATCCCTTTTCAACTATCTTATCCTTGCTTAAAGAGTGCAAAAACTCCCTTGCTTGGATCTATGACATTGTTGCATTTTTGGGGTATCTTCTTTTGATGAAGGTAGGTATCCTTGTTCTACTTTTCTTATGACATAAACATTACACTTATTGAGCAATGGGTCATTCTCAGAACCAGAGCACAGACTCTTAGAGGGAGATGTCTCCATTTTTTCTTTTATGCAAGGTGATTATTCTTGGAACCAGAGCACAGAATCTTAGAGCGAGATGTCACGCTTTTGTACTATACATATACAGGTTGTAGCATACTCAGGCATAGACTCCTATGAGGTGCTTCTAACCTCACTAACACACACATGCACGAGGTTGAGTGGAACTAGCGGCATAAGGCTAGACTTTCTCACTCTCCTCCCTTACATGGATCACCTGGACAGACTCTAGGGGCTAGTTTTCCATGTCCTTTTTCCCATGGATCACCTAGACAAGATCTAGGGGCGAGAAGTCCATGTTTTCTCTCTCACTATTCTTCTCATGGATCACCACTGTGTGCATTCATGCTTTTTTCCTTTCGTTTCTTCTCTTTGCATTTTGTTTCCATTTACATCCTTCATCTTGTGTTAGAGAACTCTCAAATCTTCACACTCTTTATTGTGTTGAAATTGAGATTTAGTCCTCTTTCTTACCAAATGATTCTCCATTAGTTTTTGATCTCATATCAAATCTTCTTGGGAGCATTTGTCATCAATATTCTTTAACAATTCGAAGTGGTAAACATGATACCTTGTTTCAACTCACTAAAATTAGCAAGCCGAAACAAGGGGGGGCATATAGCTATCCTTGAATTTTCATCACCTTCCTTAGTAAGCATTAGGTGATTTTGTGATCTAACGTGTGTTTTGTAGGGTGCGGTTCCTAACTGTGTACTGCAGATACCGCTAGGGGCTTCGTTCGACAGACTTATGGATATATCCTTTTTCAAATAATGTTTACTTTTCTATACTTTAGCTTGCATATGCACGTAGTGTTCATATGACCGCTAAAGTGGGGGCTAAATGTAGCATCGTAAATTGTACGCACTTGCTAAAGTGGTACAATTTCACACCTAGTTTAGCACCCGCCTTGGCGCATTTTGCATTTTGCATTGCATTTCCCCTTTAGCACTTAATTAATCAAATTAATTAGGTCTAAGGTCTTATTTCATCATCTTCCACATCATAAAGTTGGGCCCTTTCATTAAAGTATGCCCCTTTCATTTTATTCTTCCAATACATCATTTAATCTAAAACCCTAATTAGGTCCTATTTTGAACTTGGGGGCTTGATTTCAGGGGTCAAAACATCTCAAAATTAGTTGTAACTTCGGGATTCTCTCTAAAATCATCATATCCGACGGCCCTGAAAATTTGGTGAAAAGTTGTCGGGACCATGGCGCCCAGAGTGCACACGGTCCCGGACATTTTTCCCAAAATTTTAGGAGAGCAATCCAATCATAAAATAAAGCTTAACCCCAAGAAATTGGCGGGAGATTCAATCTCTAGGTCGGCCAAAAAGTTGAAATTAAGACCTAGGGTTTCATATATAAGAGCTCTCTTTCTTCATTGGAAAGGATCCGGAATTTTGTTTTCAAGGACCTTCTATGTAGCGAAAGAGCAGATCTTTGAAGACTTCAACAACATTCAACATCCATCCATCAAGCATCCATCAATTTCATTCATCCATTTAGGGCTTTGAAGACATTGAAGAGCAATAGGGGATCACCGACTGAAGATTGGCTTGTACCCCTCCCTTGGGGTTGGGTATGATTTCATGTTGTTTTCATGTCTTTGCATAAGCCTCATTATATCATTTGTATTCATGCTTTAGATCACTTTGCATCTTGATTTGGAGCATTTACATTATCATTTACAAGCAATTAGGGTTTACTTTCTAGGTTGCTCTAGTTTGCTTACTTGCATTTTAGGATCTTGCACACACACAAGGTCTGCACACACACTACTTTTACAATACAACTTGGCTATTCATGGAGGTGGAAATCACCAAAGCGGGGGTTTGACTAAGGCAAAACCCTATATAGCCGCCCACACACCTTTTCAGATATAAGTACAGATTTCGGGATTCGGACGACGCCGCAAGTTGCAGATCCGGTGGAAGCAGACGGAAACCGAGCCCCGCACCAAATTTCAGAGAAAAAGACCAGGACAGGGGCATGGGGCGCCCTGGTCCTGCCAAGATAGGGGCATTGGGCGCCCTGGTCCCTGGGACAGGGGCACTGGGTGCCCTGGTCCTTCTGTCAGACAGCAAGTTTCAGCATTTTTGACAGCTTTTCAGGTTGTAAAACAGCAGTTTCAGGGGCAGAATCAGGACAGTGGCGCCCGCGCCCCCGTCCCAAACATTTTCACTCAGATTTTAACTCTAGGTACGCATTTGCATTCTTGTCTTGTCCTTGTGTTTACAGCTTTCCATTGTTTAATTTCAATTCTGCAATCTTGTTATTAGTTCGTACTTGCACTTTGGGGTTAGGAATTGAACTTGCATCATTTTATCTTTCAATTACAACAAAGGAATAGAAATCCTAATAGGTAGCCCGTGGCTCTCTCTTCCACAAAAAGAAGTAGCCAATTGTGTGATACCTCTAGGCTCTTTCGTATTCCACAAGTGTGTGGTTGAAAGTGAGATTAGGGCCTGTTTGCTTAGTGTCACTTTTTCTCCCACACAATAACCTCAAAGGGACGTGTCAACTGAGGCTGAACCTCATCCAAATAGGACCATAACCCTTGAGACTGGAGAAGACTCATCATGCGACCCTTCCAAGTGTGGTAATTATGCGGTGTGAGAGAGTCAATAGGTCTGTCGGCCATCCTGTGAATTGTGTCTCAACTGCTCTGAATTTTTTTAATTATTATTAAGTGGTCTTTCAAAACTAGACAGAAGATGCAAAAGGGGTTTGATTGTTTTGTTTTTGTGTTTGTAGATTCTGGTTTTCTGATGTAAAGAACAGAAAGCAAGAAAAAAACACCCCCCCACAACGCAAAAAACTAATCCCCAGTACAAACTGAAAGCCGAAAAATGATAGAAAGTAGTAACGGGTTGAGACAAAATTATGATCACCTAAAGAATTTACTAATGAAATAGACTATAGATCAGGAAAGAGCACAAAACCACCTTTCCAATGCCTATTCGCTTTCGAAAAACGGAGCAAAAACGAGCAAGTTATGCCCCTCGGAGTGCAAAAAGGCTCATCGGACTTTGACTATGAAAAAATGCAATCAAACTAAAAAAATATGAAAAAATTCCTGCACCATTAGAACGGGCTCGGAGTCAGCTTTCCAACGCCTATTTGTTTTTGAAAAACGGAGATCGGACGCCCGATTTATGCCCGATTTTGTAAAACAGCTCCAAAAAGGCCAAATGGCCCTTCTAGCCCTCATGGGCTTAAAAAAAAGGGCCCCTGGTCTGCTGGGTGACCAGGAGCTAGCGCAGGGCTGGTGGCACGGGGCCAGCGCCGCTGGTGCTGGAGGAGAGCGGGAGGCGCACGGGCGGCTCGGGGGCGGCGGGCTTCACCGGCGGCGCGACGGTGGCTGCTTGGCCGCGGCCGGTGGAAACAGCCGGCGGCAGTGGCCGGGCAGTGGCCACCGAGCTGCACACCGGCGGCACGTTGTTTGAACTAGCGGCGCACGTGGTTTTAAAAACTGCGCTTTGTTTTTTTTTAATTTTTTTTTGAATGCTTCTCGAACTACGTGCCCTGGGGCCGTATGGCCTTGGGGCAAAAAAATTTTTGCCTTCTGGAGCAACTGTGTCCAAATCAAATAAATTTTATATGAAAATAGGGGTTTTTGGGTGCTACGAGCACAATGGTGAGGTCCATTTGGGCTCAAAGTGCACCGAAAAAAAATACCCCCTATTCCAAAATAAAAAACAGAAGACAAACACAGATTTGATGCAACCAAAACCTAGATCTCAAAATCTTTCAAAAGTCTGAACAAGTTGCAGTAGATATGGCTCTGATACTATGTAGGATTTGAGAAATACAAATCCACAGAACCCAAAGAAACCTGCATGCAAGAAACCTGTCACAGAGAAAGAGAGAGAACGAATACAAGGGTTTTGGCTCTGACAAAGTGAAAAGATTTATTATCAAAGAAAAATGAATCAAGAAGAATGAAAAAATACAAGAGATCAATCCTTATAAAGGAGATCAACACTGAAAGGAAAACCTAACCCTAAGGTGAGAGCATTTAATAAATAAATATTAATTATTAAATGACTAATATGCATAAAGTGAAATCTTAAGAGGAGAGTAAAGTTAATTAATTACTTTACTCTAACACATATCCTAGCAGCAATATTGTCCAACAATCTCCCCATTCGGCATTGATGGCAACATATGAATATGAAAAGAAATCAATGCAAAGAAAGAAAACATCTCCACAAACTCCCCCTACGATCAAGTAGATAAAACAATTTTTCACATGCTTCTCTCCCCCTTTGACAACAATGCCAAAGACTCACAAAACAAAAAATCAAACTTACTCTCCCCCTAAAACACACTAACTACTCCAATAGAGTAGTAGCACCAACTGATCAATCTGGACAAAAAGATAAGACTGCAAAGTCCATCAGATCGATGCAACTGAATGCATCTATTTCTCATCAGGAGGGGTAGATACCCCTAACTTGTCTCTCAAATAGACAAATATATCTGCAGGTAAAGGCTTAGTAAAAATATCAAAAATTTGTTCCTTTGTAGACACATACTCTAGCTTCACTTCCACTTCACTAAATTTTTCTCTCAAAAAATGATACTTGATTGATACATGTTTAGTCTTTGAATGTTGCACTGGGTTCTTTGACATATTAATAAAACTGGAATTATCACAATATATGACAGTAGGCTCATCATAGATAAATTTGATATCCTTTAACATTTGCTTCATCCAAACTACCTAGGTGCAGTTACTAGTAGTAGCAATGTATTCAACTTCAGCAGTAGAGAGGGACATTGAATCATGTTTCTTACTATCCCATGAAACCAATTTCTTACCCAAAAAGAATGCACCACCGGAGGTACTCTTTCGGTCATCAACATCACCAACCCAATTAGCATCAATGTAAGCACATAACATGAAATCATCATTCCTCAGATACCACAAACCATAAGCCACAATTCCTTTCAAGTATCTGAATATCCTCTTTACAGCAGTGACATGACTCTCTTTCAGATCAGCTTGATATCTAGTAGCCATGAACACAACATGCATAATGTTAGGTCTAGTTTGAGTCAAGTATAGTAGTCCACCAACCATAGATCTATACACAGTCTGATTAGCTTTCAAAGATTAATCATTTTTAGATAATTTGTAGCCAGTCACTATAGGAGTTCCAATCGGTTTAGAGTCATCTAATCCAAAATTCTTCAGTAATTCCTTCACATATTTAGTTTGAGATATAACAATACCTTTTCCAATCTATGAAATCTGCAAACCTAAGAAAAATTTCATCTCCTACCATAGACATCTCAAATTATTTTTGCATATCACCGACAAACTTCATACTCAAGTTATCATCTCCTCCAAAGATAATGTCATCAAAAAAAACTTCAACAATCAAGATGTTATCACTCTCAATCTTGAAATACAGATTACTATTAACAATTTCTTTATTAAATCCTTATTTTAGTAGGTACTTATCCAATCTAGCATACCAAGCTCTAGGAGATTGTTTCGATCCATAAAGAGCTTTCTTCAATTTGAATACCATGTCTCCATCATTTGATAATGAAAATCCATTAGGTTTCTCAATTTAGACTTCTTCCTCAAGATCACCATTCAGAAAGGCTGACTTGACATCCATCTAATATACCTTGAATTCCTTATAGGCAGCATATGCAAGCAATAGTCTAGCTACCGGAGCAAAAGTATCCTCATAATCAATCCATTCCTTTTGTGAATATCCTTTGCATACCAATCTTTCTTTATTTCTGACAACTTCACCGACTTCATTCAATTTGTTCCTGAATACCCACTTGGTACCAATCACATTCTTATCTCTAGGTCTAGGCACAAGTTCCCATGTGTTATTTTTTTCAATCTGATTCAATTCTTCTTCCATATCCCTTATCCAATTTTCATCTTTTCAAGCCTCAACAACATCTTTAGGTTCAATTTTAAAAATCAAACATACCTCTTCAGCAACTAGTATTCTTCTATTCATCGGACCTTTATTTTTATCACCAATAATCTGATTTTTAGAGTGATTAAATCTTACATACCTCAGAGTCTTTTGATTATTCTAATTTTTAGGTTCTAGCACCTCTCCACCAACAACAATAATATTTGGGTTAACTGTCTCTACCGGATCATTCTACTTCAATTCTTCAGTCTGAATAGGTGTTAGAACAATATGTTGACCATCATCATACCCGCATGTTTTGATCTCTTTTCCACAGTTTTCATCAACCTTCATATTTTAACTTTCCACTATCTTTCTCAGTCTCTTATTGTAGCACTAGTAGGATTATCTCTTTGTTGAATATCCCAAGAAAATTCCTTCATCACTTCTTACATCAAACTTTCCTATATCCTCATCTCTTTTGATATAACACTTGCTAGCAAATATTTTGAAATATATCATAGTAGGAACATGACCAAAACATATCTCATAAGGAGTCTTATCAGTATCACCTTTTATATGCACTCGATTGAATGTGTAAAGATCAGTGCTAATATCTTCTCTCCAATAGATATTTGGAACATTCCCTTCAATCAGCATAGTCCTTACAGCATCCAAAATAGTTTCATTCTTCCTTTCAACAACTCCATTCTATTGTGGGGTTCTAAGAGAAAATAATTGTCTTCTAATTCCATGCTTGTCATAGAATGAATCAAACTCACCAGAACAAAATTATCCTCCTCTATCAAATATTAGACATTTCACCTTCAATTTGGTCTCAGTCTCAACCTTTTATTTGAATATCTTGAATTTTTCCAATGCTTCTGATTTCTCCTTGAAAAAGACAACCCACGTCATTTTGAAATAATTATCAATTAGTAACATAAAGTATCTATCACCCTGCACACTTCTAATGTTTGTAGGTTCACATAGGTCAATATGCACAAAATCTAGCAATCCATCAGATGTATACTTCTTACTCTTGAAATAAATACTTGTTTTCTTACCCAAATGACATTCCTTACATACCAAATTAGAAGGCTTAACAATTTTAGGCAAATCTCTAACAACATGTGTAGAACTGATCTTAATAATTGAATCAAAATTAACATGATACATTCTCCTATGCCACAACCAACTTTCATCAATCTAAGCAATCAAGCAACTTTTTTCACCAGCATTCGAATGAAAGATATTACCTTCAGTCTTAGTTCCAAATACAATCTCTATACCAGAGGCATTTAGGATCTTGCATTTTCCATTCTTTAATTGTAAATCATAACCTTTCCCAATCATCTATCCAACACCTAAAATATTATGCTTCAAACCTTCAACACATAAGACATCACCAATGTTATGCTTACCATCAAAGGAAATAGAACCTCTACCATGAATCACACAGGCTTTGTCATCTCCAAATCTTACTATTCCACCATCACATCTCTCCATACTCACAAATTTTCTTTTATCACTAGTCATATGATGTGAACATTTTTTGTCAATCACCCATTCATCTTTCTCTTCAACTTTAGCAGCTAGAGCTTTCTCCTCGATAGTGCAGCTTGTGGAATAAATAGATACCAGTCCATCTTCTTTAATAGAAATAAACACAACTTCATGTCCTTCTGATTCTTCATATATAACACCTTCATCAGTATCATAATAATAGTTCTTTTGATGCTTATACTTTTGGTTAGGTTTATAAGGCTTATCATACTTCTCATGCTTCACATATCTATCATTCCTATCATGCTTATCAAATTTATCATTCCTATCATATTTAGACATTCTCTCTAGGCATATAGAAGCAAAATGTCCTATTTTATTGTAAGAGAAACATTTCAAAGGCAATTTTCCATCATACTTACCAGCTTCCTTAGGCGATCTCTGGGCAACCAATGCTTCAAGCTCATCCAATTCTCTTTCTTGCTCTTCCATCTATTTTCTCTCTCTTTCATATCTGGATATTTTGCATTCATCAGGATCATACTTATGCTTTCCAAATACAGATGCTCTAAATGTTGTCTTAGAATTTCCATGTGATTCACCAAACTTTCTCAATTCAAATGCAGCAATCTTTCCAACCAACATATCTCTTGTCATAGTAGTCACACTCTAGATCTCATCAATAGTAGCTACCTTATGTTTATAAGGAGGCAATTATCTCAACACCTTAGAAACAATTTCATCTTCTTCAAGGGTTCCACCGGTACATCTGATACCTATGACAAGTTCATCCACCTTAGCCATAAAGGTGTTTATGTTATCATCTTCTCCCATCTTCAGCATCTCATACTTTCCTTTCAAACTTAGCAACTTAGCAACATTGACTTTTTTTATCTCCTTCATACAAGGTCTCAAGCTTCTCCCAGATCTCATGTGTAGTCTGAAGTCCCATTACATTAGTCATCTCTGAATCAGTCAGAGCACTCAGTAATGCTTCCTTAGCCCTAATGTTATTTTTCAGCTTCCTTGATCTCATCAATAGTAACCTATACATTCTGAGGAACAGAATAGGAATTCTTTGTAATCTTCCAATAATCTTCTCCAAGACATCTTAAGAGTGTAAAGTTCTGATGCCAAAGACTAACAAGATGAAGGGGGGGGGGGGGCGAATCATACAAACTTAATCTTCCATAAAATCAACAGATTCAACCTCGGTAACTTATACTTCAGCAATATAACCAAAAATTGATAAACATGCAAACACATAAACACATAATCATCATAAAACATATAACACTAGATTTAACGTGGAAACCCAAATAGGGAAAAACCATTGTGGGATTTTGGACCCACTACGAAATATACTCTTCTAGAGTATGCTCAGTTAAAAGCAAATCCTGTTAAAGATTACAAACACATTTCTAGATGTGACCCGGTTAAGGGATTTCCCTTAGATCTATTAGGATCTTCACTTTGTTAGAAGTGATCTTGTCAAAGGATTTCAAACACTCATTTAGAATGTTACCTTGCTAGAGGGTTTACAAATAAGACTGTTAAGTCCACTCGGTTAAGAGATTTTCTATCACTTACAAAATAACAGTAATAAAAATATATCTGCAACTTCACATCTAAAATGCTAAAGCAGATTCTATTTGCTCAAAACAATCTTGTCATAGGACTTATCTTGTCCCTCTGCTAGGCTCCCTACTCTGTTATTCAAACAAGTCTTCAAGTTTCTATGCTCGGTAATCACTATGTAGCATCCCTGTGCTTACACTTGCCCGCATACATTGTTTATCAACAATTCCTTATTTATAAACAATTTGCTAACCGCTTAATCTCCTTGATCACATTTCCCATGATCAATCTTAGCCGTCAAATCATTAAAATTAACTAGGTTCAATGTATCCTTCGATCTGAAAATGTTTTACCTTGCCTTGGAACTTGCATACGTTCCTAGGAACTAGTGTTAGGTTATTGTGGTTCAATCTATGTTGTAGATCTTCCTCCTGATTTTCCATTGCCATAGATCCTTAACAAACTTCATGCATGACATACCAATCATTTATTCATCTCTAGCTCATCAACATCCTTCATTAAATAATGCTTTTATCCATCCAATGCGATCTTTCATGACTCGGTTGCAACTCGGTAAATACTAAACTTTACTCGGTAGACATTTAGCCTTTATTAACCAATATCGATAACCTTAGGGTTTACCGACTAGGTTCCTTAGGGTTTACCGACTAGGTTCTTTGCTCGGTGACATAGTATAGTATTAACCTTACAATCAAACAACATATGTAGGATATCAAAACAATCTAAACATCATGATCTCATCATTGTCTAACTCAGTAATAGTTACCCATTGAATAACTTATTTCTCCCCTTATACATCACATTCTTTCTGTGTCTTTTACTGACATCTTAATTCTCTTCAAATCAATCTTCCCAAGATATGGCAACATCATACTGAATCAGAAAATCAATTTCTTGACATCAATGACAAAATAATGTTATAAAGATAGTTATCATCCTTCTTCAGTTATATCAATAATCTCCAACAACCTTCTCAATATCCTTATGAAATGCCAACAATCTCCCCCTTTAGCATTGATGGCAAAACCAACAATTAAATGGTAGTACCAACAAGATATTCAAATTGATTCGGATTCAGATTGCTGTTAAACTTCTCCTATTATCCTTGAGCTGTTAAAAATCCTCTGAAGTCTTATCCCTTTTCAGTAATCTTCTCCCCCTGTCATTAGTCTTCTATTATTTTCTCCATTTAGGGCTTTACCTATTTAGTTTTCCATTTAGTCTTCTCCCCCTTTGACAACAATGCCAAAAAGTAAAAGAACTAAATCATGATTTCCTCCTCTGTGAAGTGATTTGCCTTGCTATGTATCATCTCAGTCTCGGTCAGAGCAACTTGTCTCTATTCACTATTTCCTGCACACATTTAGAAAACCTTCTAAAGTGCATAAATCAACATCAATCCACACATAATATTTTGTAGATTCATCGAATTAATGCTTTCACCGAACTCTGTCAGTGAGTAGAAGATAGGGATAGGACCCCTAACTTGCTTCTAAGATACTCAAAAGTGTCCCTTGGCAGTGGCTTTGTGAAGATGTCTACTATTTTCTCCTTTGAATTGATATATTCCAGCACAACTTTCTTCGCTTGAACTTCTTCTCTAAGATAATGATACTTTATGAAGATATGCTTTGTCTTAGAGTGCATTACCAGATTCTTTGAAATGTTAATGGCACTCGTATTATCACAGAATATAGTTACTAGCTCGGTAACTTTCTCATTTATACCTTCCAATAGTTGATTTATCCATGCTATATTAGTACAATTCAATGTTGCAGTAACATATTCAACTTCTATTGCTGACTGTGAAATACATCCTTGTTTCTTACTAAGCCAACTCACTAGTCTTTCTCCTAAAAGGAAATCTCCACCAATTGTGCTTTTCCTGTCATCAATGTTGCCTGCCCAATCAGCATCAGTATAAACTTTTAAATCAAAATCATTCCTCTTTTCATATACTAAGCCATAATCTTCAGTGCCTCTCAAGTATCTAAAAATTCTCTTGATTGTTGTCATATGGGTTTCCTTGGGATCTGCAGAGAATCTTGCAACAATACCTACTGCATGTGCTATATCCGGTCTACTATGCACAACATATTGCAACTTTCCAATCATATATCAGTAAAGTGTCTCATCAACAGATGCAGATTCATCATTCTTTGATAGTTTACAGATAGTAGTCATGGGAGTACTTACAGGTTTAGAATCCTCCATTCCAAATTTCTTCAAGATTTCCTTTATGTACTTGGATTGAGTAATGAAAATCTCATCTTTCATTTGTAGTATCTGTAAACCTATAAAATACTTTATCTCACCAATTAATGACATCTCAAATTCTTTGCACATTTCATTTCCAAAGTTCTTGCATAAGGAGTCATTACCACAAAAAATAATATCATCAACAAATATGGCTGAGATCAGTATTCCATTGTCCTCACCATTCTTCATGTACATATTGTTGTTTTCACTTGTCCTTATAAAACCACTCTTGATCAAATAAGAGTGCAGACTTTCATACCATGCTCTAGGTGCTTGTTTCAGACCATATAAAGCTTTGTTTAGTTTACATACCTAATCTTTACTCTTGTCTTCAACAAATCCTTCAGGTTGTTCAATATAGACTTCTTCTTCTAGTATACCATTCAAAAATGTAGATTTAACATCCATTTGATATACCTTGAAATTTTTGAAAGCAACATATGCCAACAATGTTCTTACTCCCTCAAGTCTAGCCACAGGTGCAAAAGTCTCACCATAATCTATTCCTTCTTCTTGAGCATAACCTTTGCAAACTAGTCTTTCTTTGTTCCGAATGACCTCACCTTTTTCATTTAGCTTGTTTCTGAAAATCCACTTTGTACCGATTACATTTTTGTCCTTCGGTCTGGGATCAATGTCCTTGTGTCATTCTTCTTGATTTGATCAATCTCTTCTGTCATAGCATTTACCCAATCTTCACTGTTGAGTGCCTCTTTTACTATTCTTCGTTCAAATTCAGATATCAGACATGTGTTTTGTCTCAGTTTGTTCCTTGTCATCACTGGATCATCCTTATCTCCTATAATCTGACTTGATGCATGATGTCTTCTGACATATTTGGCTAATATAGGCTCGGTAGGCTCTGCATGATCTTCTTCATCACTCAGTAACTAGACATTATTTTCATTTTCTTCAGCAACTTTCTCGATAGGACTTCTCGGTTGAACATAAACAAATTCTTCATAATCTTCTGGTTCTTTGGAATTTCCTTCATCATTTCTTTCTGCAAATTCATCAATTTTCACATTTGCACTTTCTACTATTTTGTTAGATGATTTGATCAGACATTTAAATGCTTTACTTCTAGAAGAATAACCAAGAAATGTTCCTTCTTCACTTTTCTGATCAAACTTTCCATTTCTGTCATCTTTGTGAACATAACATCTACTTCCAAAGATTTTAAAATAACTTACATTAGGTTTCTTGTCATACTAGATCTCATATGGTGTCTTCATAGTTCCTTTCTTCAGTTGTACTTGGTTCAGGGTGTAAACTGTAGTGCTGATTGCTTCTCTCCAAAATGTTTGAGGTACCCTCTTTTCTATCATCAGGGTTCTGACACAATCTACAATTGATTTGTTTCTTCTCTCGACTATCCCATTTTGCTGAGGTGTTCTCGATGTAGATACTTGCCTTTTTATACCATGATCATTGTAGAATAAGTTAAATTCATCAGAAGTGAATTCTCCTCCTCTATCAGATCTAAAACATTCTAAGACATTCCAGTTGTCTTCCTGTTTCATTTTCAACTCTTGCCTTGTACCATTTAAGCATTTGAAAAGCTTCTAATTTTTCTTTTAAAAACATAACTGACATCATCCTTGAATGATCATCCACAAATAATATGAAATATTTATCACCATAATAACTTTGAACTTTCATGGGACCACAAAGATTAGTGTGTACAAGATCTAAAATTCCTTTAGAAATGTAGGACTTACTTGTAAAGCTTGATCTTGTCATCTTACCCATCTGGCATCCTTGGCACATAGCATTCTTAGGTTTTTCCAAGCTCAGTAGACCTCTTACTCGGTGCTTCTTACTTAATTTGATCAAATTATCAAAATTTACATGACAAAACCTTTTATGCCATAACCAAGTATCATCTATCTTTGCATAAAGACACTTGTTCCGAGTTGAGTCAAGATGAAATGTATTACTTTTTGTTTGTGTTCTGGTAGTAGCTAACTTTCCATGCTTGTCATGAACTTTGACAATTCCTTTCTGAAATTCTATTCGATATCCTGTATTGTTTAGATGTGCTACACTCAACAAATTGTATTTCAAACCTTCAACCCAGTATACATCATCACATTTAGCATTGTCAAGAAGTGTTATAGATCCTTTACCTTTCACCGGACATGGTGCATCATTACCAAATCTTACATAACCTCCTTCATAGTCTTCTAATTTAACAAACTTGTGTTTATCACCTGTCATGTGATGTGAGCATCCACTATCTATGATCCAAGAATCATTATTATTTATCTGAGATATTAGGGCTTTTTCTTCATACCTTTCTTCATCAAATCCATCTTTAATAACCACATAAACAACTTCCTCAGTATCAGTTTCATCAGATTTATTATCGTTGGATTCCTCATCAACTACTAGGCATGTCTTTTAGTCTCTCCTTCTAAAGTCTCGGTGTCCTCTATATTGGTTGTCTTTCTGCCTGTTATCTTGGTATTCTCTCTTTTCACTAGATTCTTTGTCAGGGTAGTTAGAAGCCATATGTCATATTTTATCACAATTGAAACATTTTAAAGGTAGCTTTCCTTTATACTTACCTTTTCCTCTCGGTAACCTTCTGGCTAATAATGCTTCAAACTCTTCTTGCTTCTTGATTTCCTCATACAGTTTGTGCACTTCTTCCATGTTCTTACAAAATCTTTCACTTGCTCCACTGTGATTCCCTTCAGAGTACTTACTCATTCTATCATTGTAATCATCAGATTCACCAATATCAAAAGAACTGAATGCAGATTCTACTTTATTTACCAAAGACCCACTGTTATCAAAATTACTTAACTCAAATGCATGTAGCTTACCAATAGTAGCATCCAAAGAAATTGGCATGTTAAGTACAGACCTTAGTTCATTGATTATAGAGACTCGAATGGCATAAGCAGGTAGAAGGGTTCTCAAAAACTTACTTGTTACATCCTTTTCTTCAATAGTTCCTCCTTCTCCTTTGATTTGATTGACAGTCTCGTTTAACCTTGTATTGTATTGGGTTATGTTCTCACCTTCATTCATTCTCATGGATTCAAGTTGTCCTCTTACTCTATCTACTTTTTCTCTTTGAACATGTTCATCACCACCATACATAGATATGAGCTTGGTCCACATTGCTTTTGCATCATTACAACCTTCTAGATCATTAAACTTTGAGTCGGTCAATGCTGATGTTATTTCAATCATAGCTTGAATATGTTCTTGCTTTGCCTTTATCTATTCCAAGGTCATCGGGTTGGTGCTTGGTGGTATGTAATCATTCTCCAAATAATATGTTGTATATTCTCCAATTCTTAATAAATGCAGCTTCATCCTTTTCTGCCATGTGGAGAAACCTGACTTGTTCAGCTTTGGTGCATCCCTTTTATACATCTTTGGATCTTTGCCTCAAGTACCTTTAAACTTTTCTTGTGGAGTCCAAAGCTCTGATACCAATTGTAAAATTCTGATGCCAAAGACTAACAAGATGAGAGGGGGGGGGTGAATCATACAAACTTAATCTTCCACAAAATCAACAGATTCAACCTCGGTAACTTATACTTCAGCAATATAACCAAAAATTGCTAAACATGCAAACTCATAAACACATAATCTTCATAAAACATATAACACCAGATTTAACGTGGAAACCCAAATAGGGAAAAACCACTGTGGGATTTTGGACCCACTAAGAAATATACTCTTCTAGAGTATGCTCAGTTAAAAGCAAATCCTGTTAAAGATTACAAACACATTGCTAGATGTGACCCGGTTAAGGGATTTCCCTTAGATCTATTAGGATCTTCACTTTGTTAGAAGTGACCTTGTCAAAGGATTTCAAACACTCATTTAGAATGTTACCTTGCTAGAGGGTTTACAAATAAGACTATTAAGTCCACTTGGTTAAGAGATTTTCTATCACTTACAAAATAACAGTAATAAAAATATATCTGCAACTTCACATCTAAAATGCTAAAGCAGATTCTATTTGCTCAAAACAATCTTGTCATAGGACTTATCTTGTCCCTCTGCTAGGCTCCCTACTCTGTTATTCAAATAGGTCTTCAAGCTTCTATGCTCGATAATCACTATGTAGCATCCTTGTGCTTACACTTGCCTACATACATTGTTTATCAATAATTCCTTATTTATAAACAATTTGCTAACCGCTTAATCTCCTTGATCACATTTCCCATGATCAATCTTAGCCGTCAAATCATTAAACTTGACTAGGTTCAATGTATCCTTCGATCTGAAAATATTTTACCTCGCCTTGGAACTTGCATACCTTCCTAGGAACTTGTGCTAGGTTATTGTGGTTCAATCTGCGTTGTAGATCTTCCTCCTGATTTTCCATTGTTGTAGATCCTTAACAAACTTCATGTGTTGCATACCAATCATTTATTCATCTCCAACTCATCAGCATCCTTCATTAAATAATGCTTTTATCCATCCAATGTGATCTGTCATGACTCGGTTGCAACTCGGTAAATACTAAACTTTACTCGGTAGACATTCCACCTTTATTAACCGATATCGATAACCTTAAAGTTTACTGACTAGGTTCTTTGCTCGGTGACATAGTATAGTATTAACCTTACAATCAAACAACATATGTAGGATATCAAAACAATCTAAACATCATGATCTCATCATTTTCTAACTCGGTAATAGTTGCCCATTGAATAACTTATTTCTCCCCTTATACATCACATTCTTTTTGTGTCTTTTACTGACATCTTAATTCTCTTCAAATCAATCTTCTCAAGATATGGCAACATCATACTGAATCAGAAAATCAATTTCTTGACATCAATGACAAAATAATTTTATAAAGATAGTTATCATCCTTCTTCAGTTATATCAATAATCTCCAACAACCTTCTCAATATCCTTATGAAATGCCAACAATCTCCTTTCTATTGAAATTCCAACAAAGAGCACCTCCATTTGGTTCTTCCATATAGAATAATTACTTCCATCAAATCTCAGACTCTCCTTCTTAAAGATAACACCTCTAGTTGCCATCCCAAATCTCCTCAAGCGATTAAGCTTCTTCCGGAGGATCTAACTCTGATGCAAATTGTTGGCTACAACAATGAAAGAAAATTGAGAGGGGGGGATGAATAAATTTTCACAGGATCTAAAAACTCAATCACAAATACAAATTTGATAAACCACAACAACAAAAAGATAAGCAAATTGATACCACAACATACAACCCCAAGATTTTGATGTGGACAACCTAGTTAAGGGAAAAACCATGGTGAGAACCTACCCACAATAAGATGATACTCTATAGTAGTATGTAAAAAGTATTACAATGGGGAATGCACTAGTAGTCAGGCACACTTCGTAGAGCTCATAGCTCAAGATACAACAACCCAAAAGGATACAACCTTCAGGGAAGTCTCACTGACTTACAACAAGATTCGAACTACAATCCAAAAGGGATGAACTATAATAATAGCATCTACTAATCAAGGCACATATGTCTACTCTACACCAATCTCTTCTCAATACACCACACCGAAGGATGGATTCACTTAATCACCACATATACCACTCTCTAATAATGTAGACACAACCTTGATATCCAAATCACATGACTTTATCACCTATTTATACAATTCATTAACCTTGACAACAAGGTCGACTAAACCCTCAACTCATAATTACAAAATTACATCACACGATACAAATATCAACCACCAGACCAATATAATGATATACATGATATAACATGGACCTAAAACAAATCTTCAATTATGCAACACCACTGAAAATCATGCCAAGGTCAACCACAACACACTACACTACCAGGAATACCGCATATCACAGAGAACATCACCAGTTCATCAAAAACACTAAAGACTTACATAATGATCAATGTGGATCATCAAAATAAATAGGACACAATTAGGAAAAACTAGCAAGCATGTTAAAATCATTGATAACAACTGCACCAACACCACTTATCAAATCTTCATCGATCAACATCTGAATCTCAAGAACATTAATCAAACAACAACAATTGTAACAAATAAAGATAACTTGTGGAGCACCAAATCACAAACCATATGAAATGAAGATACACAAGACCATCCCAAACAATCTCCCAAACACTCAACTCAAGATTTGATCACACCAGAATATTGAAGGAAATACTGAATTGCAAAGTACTGGTCATAAAAACCAAACTGCAAACTGGATCATATGATATGTTCAATTAAGCTTCTCGGATCACTGAAACCAAAATAAAAAGATATAATGATACTAGAAATACTCCATACACCAAACTATGATCCCAATAAACCAATCTGTAATCACCGGAGCAATAAATCATAGGAATATATTGACATCAAGACAACAACATATCCTAGCAGTAGTAATGTCCAACAGTCCTATAATGCATTATGCAATGGGACACACTAAGGTGAGTGTTAACTAAGCGTGAAAGTGGACAACCTATTTAAGGGTACACAATTTACAATGCTACATATTTAATATATTATATATTATTAAATAGGGTTTTATATATTAAGGTGATCCCATAATAATGGGTTACAAACCTAAGACACCGAAAAAATCCAAGTGGACCCAATAATTTTTACAACAATCTTCAAATGAAGGTTTACCTTTTAAAAAAGGTACTTTTGAGTCCTTTTGAAGGTATTTTTTCTCTCAAAGGTAATATACATGTAGCCTTCAAGTGAAGGTCAACCTTGAAATATTTTAATTAATAAAATAATACCTTCGCTCGAAGGTTACCTTTGAGCAAAGGTATGATTTTATATTTTTTGAGAAATTTTATAATCTCAAAATTACAGTTATATTATTATTTTGAGAGCTATAGAATGGAGTTCCATGTGAAAACAATGAAATTATAGAGTTAGAATGCAAACCTAAGACAAGTGATCATTACATCAGCTCCCTAAACCTTTAAAAAAGTGCTACATGTCCTAGGTTGGTACATTATTGCCTTGGCATAGTAGTTTTTGGCTATTGCTTTGTTTGTATACTTTCAAACCCTATTTTATTTCTTTCAAACTATTCTTAGGAAATGTAAATCATTAGATCCTTTCCTAGGTTTATTTTCATGCCAATGGATTTACTTTCGTTCATTTCCATGTCCATATATTTGTTCCTTACAATTTTAAATTCAAAATTCATCACATGCCCAAGTTGGACCCTTCTTAACTTGTCATTTAAATATAAACTCTTGCATTAATGGTTTCATATTGTAATGTGGTTAATTAAAATATAACAATACTCTACCCTCTTAATTTCATCATCTATCCATTATGCAAACACATGAATCGATTCGTATCTAATTGAGTTACTTTCAATATTACTCTTTCCCCTATCATAGCATCATGATGAATTAAAGCATGAGCTCTAACTTTGCAATGTCTCTTTACCAACAAATATTATACTCCTAGTTTCACACTGGTTTATTGGATCACTATATTTTTGTTGTAAGTTCCGAATTACCCTCATTATAATAGTCTTTAACGCATTTAGTTTAGGTTGTCCTCCTTACTTTAATCAATATCATTGTATGAAATTAGGGGTCTTGTCACAAGAAGGATAACTTTGTTGAGAGAGCTACTAAAATTGTTTTCCATATTGTTAGTCTTCAATTATAGGTTCAAAAATTAAAGTGTTAATCCTTTTTTTGTAATGTACCAAGAAATTTTTTAATGCAAATATTTAACAACTATTTAATTTTTTATCTTAGATAAGTAAAACCAAATCCTTACAAACCCTAATCTATATTAATGAAAATATGGTGCAACATTAATTACTCATTTAATTCTTTAAACTTCATTATATTATCATATATGATAAATCCTATTTGATTCTTTATTAACTCTAGTAAACCCAAGAATTTCTTATTGTTGGTTTGTCCACAAAAAGATGATAGACTACAAATTTAAATTATTTACTCTCATCAAGTAAATGTATAGTATCATCATAATCACAAAAGGGAAATAAATCACATATCATTTCTTATTTCTTATGCTATGTGAGTTTGTAATAAATTATACATTTTGCACAACAAATACCATTAAAATTATAATATAATTCTTATAATACAACCACCTAAAACTTAGATCTAGATGATGCATTTTTGGAGGCTTCTATCATGATTAAAGCTCTAATAAAATCTCAAGGTGAGACCATTCCTTAAGCCAAGAGGGGTTTCATCCTTTGAAAAATGAGATCTATAGGTTTTCATCCTTCAACCTTTACTATATCTACATATTTTCATCCTTTTATTTGGACACTTCAACATGAGAACTCAAAATGGGTTTTTGTTATGTTTAGGTTGCATTTAAAGTTTACATGAATTTACATTTAGATTATCATGGATACTAGATACATGTGAGTGAGGTTGGATATGTCACGTACTTTTAGATATGTGTTAGAATGGTGTTAAAATAATGACAACTTATGAAGTTTTAGTAGAAATACTAGTGAAGATACTACGCTTGGATATAGATGTGAGTCCATTATGGGCTTGATGAGAAGGTTGTCCTTTATTAAAATATTTTATTACATATTTTTGTATGTACATGTCAACTTTGTATCTCGCCCTTGATCTATTCAATAGGTGAATTATATAAGAGGTGTATCCCACATGATTATTAAATATTAGTCTTGAGATTTGTTAGTTCTAAGGGCTTGTTGAGAAGTAGGTCCATGAATTTATAAATTTTTGCTGTTCTCTTTATGCTTTGGTATTGAGTTACCATGGTTACATCTATAGTAAAATTTCATGGCTACATCTTGTGTATATTACATTAACTTGTACTTACATGTTCACATCTTATATGACACATGCTTACACTTTGCATGTGAGATTTATTTATTCTTATATTTTTCTATCTAGTGTTTTGGTTACTATTGCTTGCTCATTGTCTAAATTTTTTTGGGGGTAAGATTGGGAAAAAACCTCATTGCTCCTTCTAGCATTTTATTTAATGATTATTTATATCTTATATCATGCTTGTTACACATGATGATACAAAGTTATTCATTTGAATTTTCTAAATGATCTATCAAATAGTCTTAAGTAATTGCTCTTATACCTAGTTATCTATAACAGGATCTAAATATATCTAGCACAACCATAATTTGGTTCATTCACGACTCTTTAATACATAAAAACTTAGAAATTTCATTTTGCGCCTCAAATAAGCCCCTAGGAATTGGTAAGACAAGATGGACTCACTCCTTTAAAATTGTCAGCTTTTTCTAGTTTCAATTTGATCCTAATGTTTATATTCAAATGTCACATAATGATGTAATTTTCCTTTTTGAACTTGTAATGGTGGAAAAATGGTGAATGATAGATCAAGAGGAAAACAACCCTTTTCCCTCAAAGAGAGATGAGAGTTTCACTATTTATTACCCTTGAAACGCCTTTCACCATGTTATATTAGGAAGAGGAGAGGATAATTCACTAGATTCAATCTGTCCACTTGAAGATGGTAGATTGAATTCTGAATGAATTGGGAATGTTAAGTTGATCCTCTCTTCCTTGTTTGAAATGGAAAGGAATTGATTCAATTATGTAGTGCAAAAGTGATAAAGAGCTGATTATAACTTGAGATCAAAATATGGGATGAAGTTGTGCACCTGGATCTAACAGTAATATGTTGAGACGAATTTGCCTTGTGAATTTGAGAAAAAGTTGCCTGGACCGTGGCGGGAATGTACACGATCCTTTGAAAAATCTGTGAAACGAAAAGGGTTTTTCTGCCTCTACAAATGGAGCCTGAATTCGAAAGTACAGTCGTGCACCTACAACCTACACACATATTAGAGAGGGAAATGGGTTGGGATTGGGGGTTTGCCTTTAGGTCAAACCCTAGTTTTGGAATTAAACAAGTAATAAAAGAAAGTACTTATAACTAGCTGTAAATGAAAGATTGAATTGTAAATCACCTCAAGGGAGGTTGTGATAGCAATGTTGATAGAAATGCTTATGTGGAATTGTATGTTTGAATCAATCTCCTCTTCAATGGTTGAATCCTTGACTTGAATGCAACACCTAGCCTTGAAGGGGGACTTGAGAATGCTCAATGTTGGAAAAGAATGCTTGAATGCTTAATCGCTTGTGCAACTTGAATCTATCCAACTTCGACCTATCCCACTTATGCGAATGAGGGGATGAATTCCCCTTAAATACATGTTAGTGGATTTTATTTTCATCACGGGCCGACATCAGGGGAGTTTTCTCACCCAATGTACAACCAACAATGCAACCCTAGGAAGGGTCCTGCCCCAAAATAGGGTAGGGATAGGGGCGCCACATCCCTTTCCTACCCCTTTAGTGTGGTTGAGGTGATGTAGAGGCCAAGATAGAAGTTGTTTCTAAGGGTGAAGTAATCTTTGATCTCCTATCAGGCTAGAGGATCCGATCTCGCATGAGTGAGGAACCTAATGTAGTTGAAAATTGCTAGGGTCACAATTTTATGACACTACATTTAGTCCCCACTTTAGCAGGAGTATAAGCGTATGCCAATATTATCGATAAAGTATGAGGAAACAAGATTGAAAGACTTTTACCACGTCAAGGAGGCAAGATGTGCCAAGCCCCTAGTGGACTTAGGATCTTACGACTTTGATTGACAAAGTAAAAGGGAAGATCAAGAAGGGGAGAACCATGACTGCAAGTAGAAAAGTTCCCTTCACTATGAGTCATGAAAGCAAGGACACTAAAGATTACAAAGAAAAATAAAGTTCACTAAGTAATTCTAAGTATTGCAAGAAGGAAAGTATGAGCGGAGTGTATGCCCCCACGTTAAAGCGATCACACGTACCTTATCGGGAGAGATTTCTTTAAGGTAGGATACACCCAAGAGAGAGAAGGAAGGAGAATGTTATCACAAGGATTTAGCCCCCAATTGAGGAATAAATCTAAGGATAATGAAACACAAAACACAAGGTAGTTTCACTTTCCTTGGGGTCAGTATGCTACTCATGTATATCATGTACGTATATGCATATAATAATCATCATTCCCCAAAGAAGGAAACTACCTTAGAATAAAGGAAAGAGAGGATGTATTTTGAGTCAACATGAAATAGACCAAGAAAAGATCTCAATACTTTTCATCGTCCCCAAGTAGACATTAACGGAATAATAGAAGAACAAGGATACATATAAAAGAATGGTCACAAAATAGAAAGAAAGGGGAGAGAGAAAGATCTGCAGTGCTAATATTACTAATCTAGCACGACATCTGCCTCCTGATCTTGCTGATCACTATTTCGGGAAGGCAAGCAACATTCCAAAGGAGTGACATTGAGCATAGTAGATGGAGATATCACAAGATCCAAAAAAGGACTATGCTCATGTTGTAAGTCACTTTGTTTGATTCTAAGTGCTAGGATTAGTGTTTGTGAAAACTCATCCGATAAATGCTTGTTGATGTCAACATATTCATACTCACTATTAGAAGCATTAGGAGTTGTATTGCCATCATGAATAATGTTTTCACCCATTTCTTCATCAAAGTTTTGAGAAAGAGGAGCAAGAACATGAATATGAGTAAAACCATCACATGTTTTATGCAACTTATGATTTGGAGATGTAGGTTGAACATCTTTCTTAGGAGAAAAGGGAATTATGTCAACTGTTGAAGTCTGAGGAGATTGAATATTTTGAGGGATAGCTTCATGAGCTCAAACTTGACATTTTCATCGATGTTCTCTCGCACAATGATTTCGTTGAGTCTTAGTGGAAGGCTAAGAAGGAGGAGGAACACTTGAAAAGTAGGAATATTTTTCTCCTTGATAGTGGAAGGTTTAGGTTGAGGTCTTTTAGGTTGAACAATAGGAGAAATAGGCCTCTTCTATCAATAAGAGGAAGGAGATGGAACTGTGTCATAGAAAGGAGGAATATTAGGTGTTGGAAGGAGACCAGGTCCATCATGAGGAGGAGGTATAGGTCTAATGTTAGGAAGAATATTGTTGTTCTCCTTAAGAGAAGGTAAAGTCACATCCATAGGTATAGATGGATGATCTTCCTTAGGAGGGAGATTAGTTCTATCTGAGAGGGGAAGAACCTTATCTTGAAGAATAATAGGAATGTCAAGTGTTATGGATCTAGGTTGACTTAAGAATAAGATCGTATCTTTCTTTCATTTTTTATTAGATTGAAAAAGAGCATCGCTCCTTGACGGAAGAGATTGAAATTGTTTAGGCCAAAAGAGAACAATAGGAACACTAGGGCTTCTTTCGAATGGATGAAATAAGATATGGTTCATGGTTATGATTTCTCCATTGTGAGGAAATTTAAGACACGTTTATATTGGAGAAGCAATAGCCTTCATGGAAGATAGCCAAGGATAGCCAACTTCACACAAAATTGCTCAGAAGAAGGTATGACAACAAAGTTAACATCCATGGATTTAGTATGGACTTCAATAGGAAGGGTAATAGAACCAATGGTAGGACAAGAGAAGCCATCAAATAACTTCACAACCACATTAGAAGCATCATATATTAGTTTATGCAATCGTAAAGTGAAAAGATACTCTTCAGTTATGACATTAACCATGCAAGAGGGATCAATTAGGGCACCATGGCAAGAGATATCCTTAATCTTTGCAACTATGTATAAAGGGCCATTGGGTGCTCTAATGGTCTTGCTAGGGTCGAATGTAATACAAGGATCCTTAGGTATATCCCATGTTTATACCATACTAACCAAGTTTGGAGCCATAGAGGTGAATTCTTTAGAAGAGAGAGAATTGGGCACAATCTCAATAATGTTAGAGGTATGAGATGGCAAGGGATCAGTGAAAATCTAAGATTTTGATTATGAGGAGCTACTGATTTATTCCCTTTATCATTCAAACTTTCCATAGATATAGTATTATTATCAATCAAGTCTTGAATCTTATTATTCAATGCAAAACATTTCTTAGTATCATGACCAGGTTGACGATGAAATTGGCAACAAGAATTGTTATTAAAATAAGGGGATACAAGTTTAGAGTCATCAATTTGTTTTATAGGAGGAAGTTTGATAAAATTTATGTGAAACAACTAAGACATAATACTATGTAAAGATTCATTCAAGGAAGTAAATTGTCTTTCTCTTTGGAAAAAATTACAAATAGAAGGCACACCTGTTGTAGCATGCACATGGTTGTTGTTGATTGGATCATTAAACTTGATGAAACTTTTTGTTGGTTTGAACTTTGCAAGCGGTTGTTGAACACTCTCCCCCTTATCACTCGGAGCCATAGGAGTGGATTTCTCCATTTGAATCACAACCAGAGGATAATTATGGAGTGTTGCCCACAACTAGGGAAAGGAAGTAAACACAGACAACAGAAGCTTTTCCCTTTATCTTTTTGCAAATAAGAAATGAAAATTCTTTGAATATCATTATCAGGTACATGAAAAGAAATTTAAGCACACAAATTGCTTATATCTACCAATGAAATCGGTCACTTTTTCTTTAACACCTTATTTACAATTCATTAAATCAGTCAAAGTGATTTTAGGACCAATGTTGTTTTGAAATTGTTGGATGAAAGAATTTGCAAATTGTTGAAAGGAAGTGATAGAATAAGAAGGAAGTGCCATTGTAAAGCCTTATCTCTTAGTGTTCTTGTAAACAATTTTGCAAGCAATCTTTGATCATAAGAAAGATCAGTACACAATGTTTGAAATGTTTTGACATGCGTAAGAGGATCACCTTTTTCATTATAGAGTTCCAATTGAGGGATCTCAATATGTTTAGGTGGTAAGACTTTAACAATATCAAGAGAAAGTGGGATCACAACATCAAAGGTGGGCACACTAAACTTGGATTGACTCATAGAAGCAATTTGTTGTTGTAAGGAAGACACGATTTGAGCAAGATTGTTAATTGTCACTTTGGTAGAAGAATTGATGTTAGACATAGGTGATTGAGAAGGTGGTGTGATGTTATTGAAAGAAGGCATGAACTAAGAATAAGGTGGTGGAACATTATGATAAGTAGGCATAGGTGATGATTGGGTAGGAAAAGGGACACTTAAAGGAGGAATAAAGTTGTTGAAGGAATTGCCCCCTTGTATCACATTGATTAGTTGAAGAATAATAGGAACACTCATGAAAGACATAGGCAACAATGGAGGATTAAATGAAGAAGAGGGATTGCCCCCATGACCAATTTTTCTAGGGATGACATTTTGAGATGAAGTAGCCATGATGTTGGAGGTAAAAGTAGGAATACTAGTCATAAGAGTAGTCAAAGGAATAAAAGGATTGACTTGTGTTGAAGGTTGTGAATAACCTAGGGTTTTGACAAAACTCTTGATAGGCCTTCAATTAATGGAAAAGCTTCACTATTAGGGTATTCTTGGGACATCCATTGTTGAAAGTTATCAAATCGATTGTCCAATATGGAAACTTGATCTAGAGAAACCCTAGATAAAGCTTCTTCTTCATCATGGGATTCATTAATGGGGTGAATAGGCACATGATTAGGATGAGAAGAATTCACATGATCCTCATTAAAGAAGTCACCCAAATTAGGCTCCATCTCCCTAGTAATTAAACTTTGGGAAGCCTTAATTCTAATGCTTCATCTAGCAGGGATAGGATAGGTAGGACTAATAGTGGTAAAAATCATGCACTAGAGGGAATGTTTGAATTTTGATTTTTTGGAACAAAGCGTATAAAATCGATTAATGCAAAATTTAAGAAAATAATGATTACAAATTTGAACTTTGTTGGAAGAAGAGGATGACACAATTTCCAAAAATGAAAGGAAATTGGAATTTCAAAATAGGGCCAAGGGAAGACCACTTAATTTTAAAATCAAAATTTTTAAAATCAGGGCAGACTATAATTAACCTCTTAATTTTAAAACTTTTCCTGAAATTTGAAATTTTGAATGTTGAAGGTATTTTTGATTCTAGAGGGATCAAAAATTGATAAAATCAGCCAATCTTCCAGATTTAGGCTAGTAAATACAGTCATAACAGTCTCCCAAAATTTCAGGAAAAAAGCCAACGAGCGTGGCAGGAACGCACATGGTCCGACCAACTTTTTTTGATATTTTTAGGGATGGATATTAGGATGATTTGAAAGCTAACCACAAAAAAATGGCGAATTTTATGATCTCTAGATGGGCAAAATGAAGGTGCAAATGTAAAGATAGGACCCTATTAGGGTTTTGAAGAAAAAGAGGAATTGAATTGTAATTTGAAAAAGGGTCAAACCTAATGGATAGGGACACCTTGGAAAATGTTTAGAAATCAAAATGTAAATGAAATTGATTTAAAATTTACACAAAATCTAGTTAATTTTAAAAATTAGGGTTTGATGACCTACCCACTTAATTTTGAAATTTGAATTTTGGGAAGAAGGGGGGAAATTGAAAATTTGAATCGTAGGATTGAAGACAAATCTGAGACCAATCAGAAATTTGAAAATTAAATGGAAATCCAATTTTTGCACAAGTTCAAGATGATTTTTGAAAATTGGGGTTTTGACAAGTAACCTCTTAATTTTGTAAATTTTAATGGCAAATTGAACAAGACAATGAGGAAATTGAATTTGACAATCAAAACAATTTTCAGATCTACGATAACCACAAACAATTTTTTACAAATCACAAGTTCAATTTTAATTTTAAAAGTAGGGTTTTCAATGATTTAACCACTACGTTTGAAGAAATTGAAATTTGTAATTGAAAAATATGCAATGTTGTTCAAAGGAGAACATGCAAGACATCGAGTTCACCAAAATGTAATGGTGGAAAAATGGTGAATGATAGATCAAGAGGAAAACTACCCTTTCCCTCAAAGAGAGATGAGAGTTTCACTATTGATTACCCTTCAAACACTTTTCACCATGTTACATTAGGAAGAGGGGAGGATGATTCACTAGATTCAATCTCTCCACATGAAGATGTTAGATTGAATTCTGAATGAATTGGGAATGTTAAGTTGATCCCCTATTCCTTGTTTGAAATGGAAAAGAGTTGATTGAATCATGTAGTGCAAAAGTGACAAAGAACTAATTATAACTAGAGATCGGAATATGGGATGAAGTTGTGCACCTAGATCTGTTAGTAATATGTTGAGACAAAGTCACCCTGGGAATTTGAGAAAAAGTTGCCTGGACCGTGGTGGGAATGTACACGATCCTCCGAAAAAATCTGCGAAATGAAAAGGGTTTTTCCACCTCTGCAAATGGAGCTCGAGTCTGAAAGTAAAGTTGTGTACCTGAAACCTACATAGAAAATAAAGGAAAATGGGTTGGGATTGGGGGTTTGCCTTTAGGTCAAACCCTAGTTTTGGAATTAACCAATTAATGAAAGAAAGTACTTGCAAGTAGTTGTAAATGAAAGACTGAATTGTAAATCACCTCAAGGGAGGTTGTGATAGAAATGTTGATAAAAATGATTATGTGGAATTGTATGTTGGAATCAATCCTCTTCAATGGTTGAATCCTTGACTTGAATGGAACACCTAGCCTTGAATGGAGACTTGAGAATGCTCAATGTTGGAAACAAATGCTTGAATGCTTGATTGCTTGCACAACTTGAATCTATCCAACTTAGACCTCTCCAACTTTGACTTATGCCACTTATGCAAATGAGAGGACGAATTCCCCTTAAATACATGTTAGTGGATTTGATTTTCATCATGGGCCGACATCGGGGGAGTTTTCCTGCCCAATGCACAACCAATAATGCAACCCTAGGAAGGGTCCTGCCCCAAAATAGGGTAGGAAAAGGGTGCCATGCCCCTATCTTGGCAGGACAAGGGCACCACGCCCCTGTCCTACCCCTTTCAATTGGGAAGAGTATGGATGGGGTGATGTAGAAGCCAAGAAAGAAGTTGTTTGTGAGGGTTGAGTAATCTCTGATCTTTGATCGGGCTAGAGGATCTGATCTCATGTGCGTGAGGACCCTAATGTAGTCAAAAATTGCTAGGGTCACAATTTTATGACACTACAAAACTTAAATATACATTGAAAAATATAATCATCCCTAAGAGAATTATTCATCCCTCATTGACTACATAGATTAGATCTATGGTTGACTTGAGAGTTTTATAAATTTTAAAAACCAAACTAATTTAATTTATAATGTAAATAGAATTAACTAAAACCTTGTTATCCCTAATTAACTATGATCTTCTTAAAATTTACCCAATTATCACCTTAAATGAGTATTATTAAAATTTTCATCAAGAGTAGAATTATTATAGTTAGGGTTAAAATAATCTCAAGTATAAATTTAATTTAATGGATAACATGTTCTCATAAAATTATAGTGAGTGAACTTATGCAATCATGAGTACATTAATTTAGGAAAATAGGTAAACCTAACAATTATTAAATCCTTGATTTGGTTTTATGTCTTAGAAAATGGACTTAAAAGTATATATCAAGTACATGGATTCAACCATGAAAATGTGTTTGCACCCTCATGACTTGTATAAAGATTATCTTGGGGTTGTAGCCAAGTATAACTCAACCTTGAGAGTGAAGAGAAATTTAACTTGTAATAAAGAATTTTTTGACCTTTTAAATTGTTTAGGAAAATAAATTATGATGTTACAACACTGATACTTTGTGGTTGACCTTGTTTTTTCTTACTGGTTAAGAATATCTTCACAAAGTTATCACTAGGTATAAGGGAATTCCTCAGGACTAGTGAGCTCTATTTTTTCTTGAGTTTAATAAAAATTTGTAGAAATTGTTCATCTATGAACTTGATGGTTAACATGTAAGTTAAATCTTTAATTATGTTATATGTATACACTACAAATGTCCAGTAACTTTAAGAATTAAGACAATTTATTTTTGTGCACAACTTAGGTTAATATGGTAGATGTTGGTTTTTGGATAATAGTGGTATCAAGATTAATCGATTGAGATTGATTTTAGTTGACTCTTCTACCATAGGGATTTATAGGTCTAATTGTAAGAGTATCTTAGGTAGCTTGGAGTGTAGTACACATACACTAGGCAAGACACATGCCTACTATATTGATACTTTAGTTGTCATTGTTGCCCAAATATCGAAAGTAGTCATTGGTGATGTTTCTCTTATTAGTACAATACTGTATAATGTTACAAAAGAAGTTATCACATAATGTTTTCCATAGTATGATGGTAGATCTCATATGAGGGTATATTAGGTCACTAGATACATGGACCCTTTGATGGCTCCATTAATATACCCTCATTTTCTTGCTACTCATGGTTGTGATCCAAATAACAACCAAATTCCATTATATTTTTCACAATAATTATACACTAAGGTTAGTTTAGGCCTCAATGTGAACTATTATGATTTATCACCTTATTTGGGGTAGGGGCATGGTAAGGTTTTCGATAATGCTCCTCACCTTTGCATATATTGAGAGCCTCCAACTTTTAGGACATTTTTTGGGGAGAGAACATCTACTACCATCCCAACTCTGAGACCTATTATAGATCAAGTTGTCATTGCTTCCCAAAGTGAAGAAATTGACAATGTTGTTGATATTGCACTGCAAGCATCAAGGATATATGCAAACCATGTGGTTGATACTTCTTGCATCATCTGTGATCTCTATTATTGAATCAATATAATCCCTTTATTGCTACAAGTATCCTGTCACCCATTAATATGGATAGTATTACATGAGATGATCAGGTTTGGAGGACAATGACATTTTTCTTGGGACTTGAATTGGTTGCATATGTTGTGATTGCATTAGATCATAAAATCCCTTTATCAAAGGTTAGTTCATATGTGGCTCACATTTTTAGACATTAAAAGAGTGTTGAAAGACCTTCATAGCATTTTTATCACTCAAGTAGTGTTGCATAGTCTGATCCACCTACCGATCATTCATTTGCTGCACAAGTGGATCATCCTTCTACTGCTCATTTTACTACTAGACAAGTAGATACAAATATTGATCCTACTAATACTATTGCACATGTTTATCCACCTACACATCCTTCTACTAGTTCTATTCATATATCTATCCATTCACTTGAGGACCAACTGCACATGATACTATAGCTTCAAATTTACATTAATTTAGAGATTCAATTTCATAAAACCCTTGTTAATTTTGATAAAATTGAATTATGGGTTGCATAATTTATAATTTATATGCTCATATATAATTATTAATACATGATATTTCCAGATTTAGAAGCATTTAGTTATCACATAAATTATTTCTTTGAAGCATCTTATTGGTTAATCAATCGTTCTATAAGGAAATTGCATTGTTTAATCATTTATTTATCTTGGATTATCAAAAATATCATGATTTCAAGTCTATCCATACAATGTTTCTTATGTTGTGCATGAGTTTTTTTACCCTATCACCTACATCCAACATCCCAGTAAGAATAAGTTATAGACTTTTAGCTTCCTAAATTTTAAATACTAATGGGTGTGAGCATTTGTTGAATAACCTATTCCATGGGAGCATGGGTGAATGCTTAATCACTACTCAACACATGCCTAACATTATGGAGAATAATTCCCCTTGCAATTCTCATGATGAGGATGACTCATTAACTAGGGTTACTATTGACCAATCGGGGAAGCTTGACCATGAGTTGGATAAGCTTCAACAATGGATGGGTCAAGAACACCTAAATAGTGAGGCAATCCGTTTGATCAAAGGGTTGAGGAGAATGGTTCAAAGTGATAAAATGGGCATTGAAGTGTTGTGTGGCATTTCTCATATTGTTGATACCAATTTTATGCCAATAAAAAGTTGTGTTGAAACTCTTGGTTACTCTAATCCTACAAATCAAGTTAATCATTTCATTCCTATGCCTACATCCTTTCCTAAAGTTTCTAAATATACTTCTTCTATCATAACTACTTCTACAAAAAATGGCAATCCTACACATGTTAGTCATGGGGTCAATCCTATTAATCAATATTCCTAAATACCTCCTTATATTAGCCTTAAATTTGTTTCCCAGCCATCTCTTTTACCAACATACCATAATCTTCCACCTCCTTATTCTCAGCCTCCAAATATTATACCTTCATCACAATCCAACATTTCCAATTCCAACTCATCCACTAAAGCTACTATCAATAACCTAGATCAAAGTCTATCATCCATGCAACAACAATTGGATTCTTTAACCCAATCTAAGTTCAATGTCCCCACATATGATTTAACTATCCCACTATCCGATATGTGTGTGCAGATGCTCCTAAGAATGTGAAAATTCCCTAATTGGAGTTATATAATGAAAATGGTGACCCCTGGACTCATGTGAAAATATTTCAAAGCTTGTGTAGTTATTTCTCTCATGATCATAGACTTATGGCAAAAATATTTACCTTCACTTTTAGAGATAAAGCTTTGCAATGGTATTTCTATTTGTTTCCTTATTCTATCACTTCTTTTTCATAATTGGCTAATGCATTCATTCAACAATTTCAAAATAACATTGCATCTCAAATTACTTTGACTGATTTGATTCATTTTAAGCAAGGAGTTAAAGAAAAAGTGACTGAATTCATTGGTAGATATAAACATTTGCATTCACAAATTGCTTATCCTATGCCTAATGGTGATGTTCAAATAATTTTCATTACTAATTTACAAAAGGATATTAAAGATAAGCTTTTATTTTCCGAACTTTCATCTTCTACACAATTGTGTGTACTACTAAATAACTATTAGCTTCAACTGAGCTAAGTTTGAATCCTCTTCTTCAATGGCTTTGGTTGATAAAAATAAGAGTGCTCGACAATTGTTCAACAAGTTTCAAAAACAAAATTCTTCATCAAGATTAATGATAAATTTTCAAACCATATAAATACACAAGTGGTAGCCTCAACACCTAGTGTGGCCCCTTTATCATCATACTTTAGAAAAGCATTAACTCTTCTTTCTGAATCTATACATAGTATAATGCTTACATTGATGAATGCTAATGTGTTGAAATTTTCTCCCATCAAACCTATAGACATATCAAAGCCTTTTCCAACTTCTTTTGACCATAAAGCCTTTTGTCAATACCATCGTCAAGTCGGCCATGATATTGAAAAATGAAACAAATTGAGATATAAGATTCAATACCTTGTTGATTCCAATACCATATTTGTGGGGGGTGTGAATGATAAAGGAAATAAATTTGTGGTACCTCCTTATCACAATTTTCAAATCTTAACTAATCCTTTTCCTTCTCATTCTATTAATGTTGTTGAGTCTAAGCTACTTATATTTACTCATAATAATGTGGGCATAGAATATAAAAATAATCTTATTGAACAACCCAAACCCAAACCTAAACCATGCATTACCTTTGATTCTAGAGAGACTATTGAAGCACTCGATGGACGATTGTACATTACCATGAAGATTAAAAGAAAGCTCCCACAATGAATACTCATTGATCTAGTATGTGTATTCAGAAAATGTGAATGTAAACTATTGAAAAGATAAACTAAGAAAATGATAAACACGTATCTCAACCACACTCAAGACTAGGACATTTAGGAAGAAAGAAAAGTAGATAAACAAGATAAAAAAAAGTAATTAAAATGTAAACTCCATTTTCCTACTTCGATTTGATGTGTGCTTGCTATATTATAGATACTTGATTGTGCTCCAAGATAATGAATGCAAGATGAAGACTAAGCTAAGATGAGATGTAATATACTATGCTAAATGGATGTGTTTATACAAAAGGATGAGTGAGCATTTCTGCATTATGAGGTTATGAAAATGAAAGTGAATGGAATATGAAGGAAAATGGGTGGTTTAAATAGGCTTGAATGGGAGATGGAAGGGCATGAGAATGAGACATGTGTCCTTGAGAAGGGAAAGTGTCATGAGGAAGAATGGCATGTGTCCTTAAGAAGGACATGTATCATTGGAAGGAATGACATGTGTCCCTGAGGACACATGCCCATTAGGGGGTATGCAACCCAAATTAGAAGATTCTATTCCAAAACAGATTGAAAAATCATGGCATTCCCATGTTTGAGGAAATTTGGGATATTTTCCCAAATTTTAAGAAATGTTCCCCAAATTCAAAGTCATTCCCCAAATTTTAGGAAATTTGAGATATTTTAGGGAATCTTGAGATATTTTGGGAATGTGCACACATATGGTGAGGATTAAGGGATAGGGTTGACTAAACCCTTGGTTAGCTAGGTGTATTGGGTTAGGAGAAGGGTTATAAGAGGGGTTAAGGTTAGAAGACGTGGAGAAATAGAATTAATTAATTAATTCTATGATAGAATTTAAGAGGAAAAAGTCAACATGAATTAAATATTCAAATTGCATTTGATTTATTTAATAAAGGAAAAGTGTCAAATTTAATTAATTGATTGATTTATGGTTGTAAAATAATTAATTAAAGGGGGGCTATAGCATAATTAATATGATTAATTAGCTAGAATAAAACATTATTAGTTGATTAATTAAATAGTATGTAATTATTTAATTAAATGCGCTAGAGATCACTAAATTCAATTAATCAAATTTTAGGTGCCTACATTTTGCCCCTCTTTGTGATGACGCTAAAATAGCATTAGCGCAAAGACAAGAGACACTGGCAATCTGAAGAGCTAAGTGGAAAAAGGATAAGGAACAAGTTTAGTAGGCGAGAACAACACTCAAAAAGATGATCACGGGAAGAAATGGGAACAAAAATGGTCCCAAAGGGACCCGGATGATGAAAATTAGGGCTTTGGAACACCCTATATTAGCAAATTTGGAAATTTACTATTCATTTTCACTACGCATAGGAGAGATTTGAGAGTAATTTTGAGCCCTTTTAGATTCCTTTGCGCAGTTGAGAGCTTTGAGTATACTGGATGAGATGGAAACTAGGGAGATCTTGAGGTATCATGCAGACATGGTGGTGAGTGTCAAGCGAATTAGGTGACCCGATCGAGAGGTATGTCTCGAAAAACTCCAGTTTTATTTTTTATTTTTAGTGTTTATTAGTATTTAATGTTGTAGAATAATCAATCTTGTTAGTTCATGAATCACGGGATCGTGTGCTAAAGCGACGGGAATATGTTCCCTCCACCTATGCACGTAGGCAAGATTGGGTAGTTTAGGAGGGAATCAAGAATGTGATCCCGCAATGACAGGTTCATTAAAAGGGGTAGCGGGATCACTATCCCGCTATTATGATTTCAGTGAGATTCTTATCCCACTATTAGGGGAAAAGAGGGAAAGTAGGGATGCGCTCCCATGATGGTGGGAATATTGCAAAGGATAACATGATCACGATATCATTGTCCAAGACATAACTAGATTGCTTATTTTGCATTAAGAAAGGCATAAAATGCCCTAAGCGGTGGGTTTGAAGGGAAAGCAAGAGGCATAAAGAAAAATAGGATACATAGAAGAAAAGATTCTTGACATGTTGATTCGGCTTGGATGTAGTGGAGTGTGGATGTCATCATGGGTTGGGAGAGGCGTTGAGCCATTTTGAGAGTAGCAGATGGATTCAGGCCTGTAGATTGGTCTTGCATTTATGTGATTGGGTTATGTCATCCAGAACGTATTGTTAGACACAATGTACCACTGAGAGGGGGGTGAATCAGTGGTTCACAAATTTTCCCTTTTACTATTCTTATGAATAAATGTCATTTAGCTTAACTAACTGACTGCAGACTTACTGGTTAGTAAGAAAACTAAACACACATGTATTCACACAAGGGGACATCAAATAACCCAGTATGTACGAGGAAAACCCAAGATGGGAAAAACCTCGATGAGAAATGTTGCTGGAGACTACTACTCCAATCTAGCCTCACAATGAAACTATGTTACAATGTTTAGGGCACCAACCCAAGGAGTACCAACCCTTAACTTGTTTATGGGATACAACCCAAAGGAGATGCAACTCAGTGATCACAATGATAGCTTCAAATACAAAATTAGTCATACCGTTACAAGTGAATCTTGTAACCATTTCTTATACCTCACTTTGTCGATGAGACACCTTATCTGTTGCATTGGTTCACTCATCTATTGCTCTCATCTGTAGCTACATTGCTGGTAAACTCTACTGGTTCACCTCTACTCTTCTTCTTCTCTAATGGATCTCCTCCTCACTGCTCTTCTCCTTAGTCCTCTCAACTTCCTTCTTGCTAGTACAAGCACCTACCATTTATCTCCTCAGATGCACTCTAGCTGCTATATCGGTTGCTCAAACCATATCGGTTAATCCTATGTTAAACCCTATCACCAATTTAAGCTTCACTCTCTTAGTCACTGTTATCTTCTTCTATTTTTCACTTCGACTAATCTGCAACACTTAATCACTTCACAACAACTTTTTCCTCTTTCATTTAGCAGCACTTAATAATATATTTGATGTAATGCCCTACCAGGAAACCCCTAAGGGTTTAAGTTAAAAACACTCAAATAGAGTGTAAATATTTTTTTTTTATAATAATAGTTAAGAGTATTACTGATAATTTTCAACCTCAAGATAAACTAGAGTTAACAAAGACTTAGATAGAACAGCGGAAGGCTAAATGATCCTAAGGAGTTTCCCAATGCGATTACAAAACCTTACACCTAATTCAACTTGCGTCATTTGATCCATTAAACTAGATATCTTAATTACGAGATAATGCATAAGACATGATTATATATATGTTCAATGATATGACATCTTAGAATTTTAGGAAGCGTTCATTTACTTTGGGTGGTTAGGAGGCCATTGTGAGGTTATTTACTCATTGCACTTTAAATCCTAATTACATTAAGAGGCCTCCCAAAAGGATCAAAGCGATTAATATACCAAAGTTCATTCATTGGTTTTAAGATAACCACCCACATTTGATATCTTTCTTAAATATTAAAAGTATGGCTAATAAGGTGAGATTTGTTCGTTAAGGATTAAACTTCCATTAATAGAGTGAGGTTCCTTCATTTGAATTCAAGCATAACCAACTAATGAGTCGTAGTTCTTTTATGGAGGATAAAATGTAAATTAGCCATAGGGTTCATTCATTGAAGTTTTAATAATGTTAATAGAAGAACTAAATTCATTTAGGTGAAAATGTATTAGGGACACATAAGTTCATCCTTTAAATTAAAATATAGTTAGCAAGATGATATTCATCATTATAGGATTAAAATATAAGTTTCATAGTGACATTCTTCCTTTAGGATTAGAACATAACTAACTAAATGTGTGTCACTCTTTTTAGTCAAATAAAGTTAATATGAAGAGATACATTTGGCTAAGATTAAGATATAAACAACTAAATGAATCCTTCCCTTTTAGTTCAATTTTAGCTAATCATAAAGAAATTCATTTATTAGGGTTATAATATGGATAGCTAGTTGATTTCACCCAAATAAAAAATTGATCTGGTAAGGATTAATTGTTAAGACTAAAACATGAATAACTAAATAAATTCATCCAATATAGTGACATATAAATAACATGACGATATCCACTAACTAAGATAAAAAGGTAAATGCCTATATGAGGTTCATCCTTTAAATTTTAACTTAGAATTTATAACATTAATTCTAACTTTGTTTCCCAATCACATTCGTTCATTTTACATGCTTAATAACAAGTTAATCCAATAACGGTAACCTAGCAAGATTCTTTCCACTATTACTACTTCTAATTAACATAAACAAAATATTTATCCATAATCATAATTATAATGTTTTATAAATCTGATTACTACATTCCTCAAGATGTCTAATTTTAGGCACTTTGATTTAGCTTCATTAAATTTCCACCACACACTTATACAAGATAACAACCATACATGATAACTTAAAGCATGAAACAAAGGAGACAAGGCATCGCATAACATGGATATGATCTCGGAGTTCACCCCTAAAGAGCTACATCTCTGGGTCTGCTCAACTGCAAGACCCCTTTGGTATTAATATCGTTAGGAATACACAATGCATAAGTCTTTTACATCTTTGCCACTTGGGTGAACACAACCAATATACAATAGACACCTCGGTCAGAATTTACATAATGATCCCTTTGGAAGCGGATCCAACTGATCATTTCAAGCACTTACAGGATTCTATTGACTGACGATACTCTGACTAGGGACGTAACCAGCTATGACCAACACAAGTAACCAGATGACAGGATCCAAACAAACCTAGCAAAGCCTTGCCAGTACTTAACACAAGTGAAAAACATAAAATAAACTTGCCATCTTTTCCATTATCTATTTCACATCATTGGGGAAGAAACAACTAAGCTATTTATTTTACTAAAAGAAGGTATCATTTTCTTCCAATCGATGCATTATTAAGTTTCTGGTGATCTTGTTGGCATATTAGTTCAGTTTCCAGAATTTCCATGAGGAACTTAAAATACTAATACATTTTAGATTTCTATTTCTAAGTTCTCAGTATGATCAGACCGAATCACCATGTATTTCCTGAATATTGTATTATTTAAAAAAAATCACTAGTTATTAAATACTATTTGACATATAAATATATATAAATTTGTTTTAAAAATATATATATTATGGTATTGTTCAATAACGTACAATTTCAAATAAATTATTTGTTAATTCATAAATTAACCTTCTCATTAAATATATATATATTAATAAAACAAATTAATTATTAACTAAATCTTTATTTAAGAAAACTGCCTTTAAAACCAAATTGTTCATTTTATTGTATTATATATTTTTTTTAAATAATAAAAAAATTAAAACTAAAATAAAATGACAACTAAAATAAATAATAAAAAAAAGGGGCACTGCGGGGCCCACCTTCCAACACGAAGAGGCGGAAGTCCCGCAGCTCCCTCACTGCCCTACTGTGGCACATGGTTCCCCCTGTGGCCACTGTGGACGTAGGGTTTCCCTGCGGCCACTGTGGTCGCAGGTTTTACCCTGCGGCCACAGTGAACGCAGGGATCCCTACGGCCCACTTGGTGGCTACAGGTCCCTGCGGCCTGTGGGGAGGATGGCGCGGGTAGAGCCCTCGGCTCCTCCACCCTCCAACCCTAGCCGCTAATATTTTTTTTTGATTATTTTTTTTTTTTTTTTAATTTATATGGAAGATTCACAGTTCAAGCCTAAGACAAATTTTTTTTGAATGAGGATACTGAAAGATAAACCATGCACAATCACAGCCATAGCCATTTTTTTTTGCTTTTTCCAGAATGTTATGGGTTTCAAAAAAAATAGAAGGGATTGGTGAATAACCACCCATTCCAACAATATTTGCAGTCCATTTTTTTTACACAGATCCAACAAAAGCCAAGCTTTACCATTTCTTTTACAATGAAATTTACTCATAGTCAACAATGGAAAATCTGAAAACTAGTATTGCAAGAAAGGAGAATATAAGACATTATGATCAAACTGATGAACAGAATCCTACCTCCATACGCATTCCGGGCATGACCTGAAGGAGAGCTCCACCTGCAACTCCAAACAAAACTCCATTTTTTTCTCCAAAATTCCCCCATCTCCCTTCCAAAACCATTTTTTTTCCAAAAAGATGACCCAAGGAAAGAACCCCCAAAAACATTTCAAAAACTAGGTTAAATGAGAAACCCCATTTTTTGACCTAATTTTCAATTTCGAATTTAGGCATTTTTATTTTTTTTTAAAATAAAAGAAAGTGAAAATGGAAATCATTCCTTTCCACTATTCAATACATCTTATTCGCTTTTCTAATTAAAATTAAATTGCTTCTATTTCTTATTTAATTCTAATTTTAATTCCTCCATATTACTTTAGCCAACATTTATATTTTGAACTATTAACAAGGGTAAGGTATTTAAATTAATTTAAATTTCCAAAAATCAATCCTGTATACTATATCAACTTAACAAGTAAAAAGAAAATAATTTCTTTTAAATAATAAAATTTACCCTTTCCCTTCCAAAATGCGAAAATGATTAATTTATTTCTATTTCCCAAATGACTTTAAATCTTTCCTTTCTAAAGCGCATAACTCATTGAATTTCGTTATTATTAAAATTAATTATTAAATTAACTCGCTATAACATAATAAAGAGACCTTTTTAATAAATGACTAATCTCAAGAAAGAAATCTATTTATTCTAATTTTCTCAACTACTAATGCATAAATGAACGCATTAATTCAAGTTAAATACTTTAAGCTTGCTACAATTATAATTAAAGCGATCTCTTTAAATTAACGATTATTCATATAAAAGAAACTACCTATTTTAAATTTCTAAATTACTAATGCGTACATCTCCTCATTAAATTGAATTAAATACTTAGGATAACAAACTCCACTTACCCTATGCATGGCATGCAAACCGAGGAAGTCCACCAAATCACACGACACGCAACCCAACAAAAAGAAAGCCCCACGAACCACACACAATGCTCACCTGACCATGGCTAAGGCAAGACGAGAGTTTTATGACCCCCAAATCCGAATTCTGAGGATGGAGGAGGTTTACTCAAACCTGTGAATCCCAAAGGAGATGAACCTCGCCCTAGGCGGTGTTGTACCTGCAATCTCCTGCACCCATGAATCATGCAAGCATACATATACATATACATATTCAATGAAGGCATTAGCTCAAGATTTATTACAAGAGTTAGGAAACAATTACATTTACACAAGAATCGATACAAAAGCACAATAGTAGGTATGCACGATTATTTATATTATCTAAACTACACATTGCATCACGGTTAACCTACCATTCAAGAATGCCACATAGGAATTCAACCAAGGTCAAACAGGTTTTACAAGTCCGACTAGGGTTGGGGCATTACATTTGACTTGCATATTAATAGCCCAATCTTCCCACCAACACCAAAAGCCAATTCAAATCTCAGGCGGTTAGGGTTTCCTCATCAACCTCAAGGAAAACCAAATCCAATCAGATCTTATTTGATCTGATCTCCCAGATAATTGTTTTCATATCACTGCCATTAACACGCCTTCCAATACATGTTTTCTAAACTTAGCAACCACAACCTTGTATCTCGACTTGCATATGTCAAAATGCCATTAATATTTACATTGTTTCCTTCTCAAGGTTCTCATCCAATCCAATTTCCTTGCTTCAATTTAGGCGCTAACATCTCCCTGATTTTTCTCTGTCGTTCATTCTTCCTCGAGCCACACTACTCTGATCTGATCCACAAATAACGTGATCCATATTAAATGCACACCTATAAAAACACCTATCCCTACATGAAACTTCACTGACCTCTACGAGCTTTCCACTTCATCTCTACATGGCATCCACATTGACCTCCACCTCTACTAGATCATTTGTGTCGATATGTACAAGATTACCAACCAAACACTCAACTGGTTCTTCTTTTATGTCAGTTTACTAACCCTTATGATATCTCACACTTTATCGGTTAACCTTCATGTCTGCACTTTGCTAAACTATCAGAGGTATACCTTAACCAGTCTCTAGACATGTCTATCCATAGCATGCTCATTCTCATTAGGTGGGAAGACTTATGCATCTATACCTTATCCATATTATCGATGGACTTACATACTGGTGCACAATCTTGATGACACCATGTAATCTACCTTCAAATGTTTTCATCATCTGCAGGTCGATTTCACTCTCTATCTTCTGTTGCTCCACTTTGCCTTCTTCATCATCAGACTGAATATCATCTCAGTCAGTTTGTCAAGTTGAAAAACCCATCATTCTTCATCTGTACCAGCATCCCAACATGCCTTCTCTATCAGTTCAGTGCACAACCCTGATTACTTGAGGCATTCCTTTGATTCATCGGTAGATCCCGTGTGTTCCTTCAAACACCTGCCTTTACCTCTTCTTCCTTATCTCATAGAACTATGATGCATACTAGGAATAATAGGAGATAATCTCCGCTTACTAGTGGTAGTGATTCCTTGTCATCTACATCCTTCAATGCACTCATGTGGCTTCCCTATTTGTGTAGCATATCTTCAACTAGACACATGTGATCCAGAGTGGGCACATTCACTCTCAGTCATCTCTTCACATGGTGACTACATCTCTATCTGGTGGAAGTCTTGTCGTTCTGCAACAACACAACATACCGGTGACCAATTCATCCTTCTCCCTTGGTGTTGATGTGATTTAGGTAACATTCTGCCTCTTCACCACAACAACATCCAAGCATCCTGCTCATTGTCAACACTTCACTTACCAGTTGACATACTCTCCTTACCAATGATACACTATATTGGTAATCTATCCATTTCATCCACACAAGTCAAACACTAACTTGTGTACTTGTGACTCCAGTGGTCATTCTTTGGAATGACATTCTCTTCCTTACCTTACCGGTGTTCTGCAACATAAGGTGATATCAAAGATATCTCATCATGTATTCCTCCATGATAGTGTTGCACATACATCTCTCATACTGGTAGTTATGCTATATCGGTTGACATCAATGAAAATACAATGCCAACATGTATGCCACACATTAGATCTCATATGGCTATATTGACCGCACAAAAAAGCGATGGAGGAGTGACATGACTTCCTTTCACATGCCGACTAGGGATACTACCATCACTGGCGAGGATGTATATCATATCCTAAGATTGTCGATTCAAGAAGTTAGGGTGATTGTAGATTAGGCACCCCCAAATGATGCTATACATAGGTTGGTTGGAGTAGGGGTTCATCTACATCATGGACAACTTTCATTAGATTAGGCTTTAGAGCAAGCACCTCCTAATCAACATATCTAATTTTTTGTATGTGCACTGGTCAGTGGCTTCATTTTGCTAGACAGAGGTGGGAAATCAGTTGTTTTGGGTATAATGCAAGTTTATATTGGTGCTATTGATGGTGGTCGACCGATGGCTTAGGGGACTCTCATTTTGACTGAGTTATACATAGAGCTCCATCATATATGCTATCATGGAGGCTGCAGTTTTGGTTATGTGACTCTACTCTAGGTGTGGGCATGGGAGCATTTTGCAGTGACTCATCCAGTAGGACATGCAGACAGGGCAGCATATTTCTATCGAGATGGATTGCATTACGAGGAGACAAAGGATGTCGATCATTGGAGGGTCATTTTTGACAAGTTAGATGCTTCTCATGTTACATGGTGACCATATACGACATTAGCCATTTGGCCCAAGGATCATCGACATATCCCCTATGTCATTACTCCTATATAAATTATCGACAAGAGAGAGCATGTGATAGAGAGGTACAGCCCTAACAGAGTACAACGATAGTTTGATTTTATACAAGATGTCCCTAAGGCACCCCATATATTTAGGAGGATTACCCAAGAGTGAGTCGTGGAGTGGGGAGCACTTTTGGGAGGTCGATAGGGTTTGATTAATGAGTAGACATGGTTAGCGCCTACTATATGGGATCCCCAAGCATGAGTTTCTAATCCAGGGGTTACATATGCATATACAACATGGTGGGGTCAACATAGGATCACTCTAGTTGGGAGAGCAAGGTTAGCTCCATTAGGGAGCAGGAGGTGAGAGGCATGAACTCAAGGTGTTAGATTGGATGCTTATCAATCAGCTAGGGGTAGAGAAGAGGCAGAAATTGCCATAGTTTTGATATGGATGAGAGGGATTCCAATAGCACCATCAGTGTCGGCTACGAGGGCGAGGAGAGTCAGAGGAGAGGAGAGGATAGGAGGAGGAGATGATGCCAAAGGAGGAGGGATAGGGACAGTACAGATAGAGGCCACAACTATGGATCTTGATGCCCTAGCATCCACACATGCACAGGCACAGGGACATGAGTAGAGCTAGGGTAGGACTCCCTTACGATTGATACAACCTCAACAAAATAGGAGAGATGAGAGAGGAGAGGGTTCAACAACACCACCAGATCTAGCAACATGGATTTATGCCTTAGAGGAGGCAGTAGCTTGGGTGGATGAGAGATTATGGATTGTTACTGATAAGAGGTATAGCCTCCATATAGAGAGGGATATAGTAGAGTAGGTTAGGGTGCAATTCTAGGTTGAGAGGGATAGGATTTATAGGAGAGGGACGTGACTGCAATTGTGAGGGATGTTGTTGATAATTCTTGGTGGAGGACTGAGAAGATGGTAGAGAGATATAGGAAAGATATATGAGGCCCGAAACCACACCGATGGAGGAAGAGGAGGAGAGGTAGTTTTGGAAGCCATGGTAGAGTGACAGGGGGTAGAGATATAGGCTCTTTCTCACCAAGCTGGATGGCATAGGGCCCAATATGAGCAATTCATTCCTATATATCAGTGTGAGGTGTATACAACTCCACCCAAGGCTAGAGGATCTAATTCTTCTCATAGTGGAGGATCTAGCGAAGGATTATGGAGATCTAGTCATAGCACTAGTGGGTCTAGCAGGATGACTCATACACAGTGCAGTAGGTAGAGCACTAGGTTGGCATCAAGATCCACACAAGGATCCCAGGGACAAGATCGAGGATAGAGATCTCTAGGACAAAGACCAACCTAGTCTTCCTTGAGCATTTTATTATAGCTTGATGCAAATGCATAGAATTATTTTTGGTGTACCATACACAAGATATATGTGTTAGGATTAATGATAGTCCCAAAGATACTGAGAGGGGGGGTCAATAAGTATCTAACCGGATGATAGAATATTTAACCTTATTAAGTATTTTGCATTCCAAAATAGTGTACCGATAAACAAGAATTAATGTAGTAATTATGAACAGTAAAGACAACATAGAAAACACACCATAACACAAGTTGTTTAATGAGGAAACCTGATGTGGGAAAAACCTTGGTGGGATTTGTGACCCACAATATTCACTCACTGGCCAATGAATGCATATTACTTACAAGAGGGGCCTGCACATGCAGGAAGGCCAACTACCTAGAGCTCACTTCTCAATTACAAAATGGAAGTCTCACTGACTTACAAAATAGATTATGAGAATCCAATATAATGTACTACTACAATTCAGCATCTGCCATGCCAGGTTCAGTACCAGTTTAAGCTCATACTATAACCATAAACCTTATACAAAATCTGCCTTAATATTCGCTCATCACTTCTCTACATCCACGCTTATATCATCTCAAAATGATTTACAAGATCTCATGCATATATGAGTCTATTACAATATGCCATGCCGGCTTTACAAAAGATATTTACAATTAAATTCAATAAACAAAAGTTTGTTTTTGTCGGCTAGGGTGCTAGTATACATTCTTGTCGCTGTCGGTGAAGTGTCTGTCAGTGATTTACCAGATGAATGTCGGGTGGTTGCCTGTAGGTTGCCAGTAGGTTGCCATAAATGACAACACAATCATATCTCACTAGAGTGTAGAATGCCAACAATCTCCCCCTTTGGAATTGATGGCAACACTCATGAGAAAAATCCAAAAATCTGTTTCCAAAAATGAAGTCCAAAAAGTTACCAAAAATGTGTGCTCCCCCTGAGTAGATGGTCTCCTCTGATAACCATTTTTCACTGTCCACTACTCTCCCTTTGACATCAATGACAAAGGTTGTCAAAAAAAAATTGTCAAATGAGTGCAAAATTTCAACTTGAACTTTGTAACCGGTTGGTTACAATCTGGAATATGTCTACTAATACCAAGTTTAAGCTCTGTAAAAATCTGTTGTTGTCCTTCATAGTTGCCTCAGTTCTCTGGATTGTACCGGTGAGATGATGCATATGTTCCTCCGGTGATCTTTGACCTTGAATTAATGCCTCGAAGATTTCTTTCCTCAGAGAGATAAGGTTGTCTAACTTAGGACTGAGTTTGTGCTTAAGCTCTCTAGCTTTTGCCTTGATCCTTTCTATCTCTTTCTCCAACTTCTCCAATTTTTCCTCTAATCCAGCAATTTCTTGTTCAATAACTAATATAGGTTCAGATGAACCAATGATATTATCAACTATATCATTTATCTCCTTTTGAACTTTTCTTATTTCCTTATCAATGTCCACTGTTAACAGATTTGTCTTGCAAGTATCTCTGTACAGCTCCTTATACTCCAAAATTGTTGTATTCAGTACCGGTAAAAGTGTATTGATGTATTCTGTGCACTTGTTTATTGTTTCCTCAAAGAATTTTCCTTTTTCCTTTTCCATTTTCTCCTTGAATGTTTCCTCATTTATTTGATCAACTATCAGTATATTACCAGCAATATATTTAGACAATGCGTCTAACTGACTTAATGAATCCTTTACATTATCTGCATTGCATTTGGGTGCAATCATCTCAAGAATGGATATAGTGTCATCAATCACCTTATAGGACAATGCATTACAATCTATTATTTTCTTTTTTGAATCCAGAAGTACTTCAGTCACATTAGTAGGTCTAAATTCAGTCAGTGAAGTAGCAGATGTCTGACCAACCACTTTATTATCTCAGTGCTTCAAGTGGGAGTAACCAATTTTATTGTATCAACCTTTGGTGGATCAATCTATGTTTGCATTTCTACTAGCAATGGTTTTGGTTTCTCAGTAATTGTCGGTTGCACTACCTCAATATGTACCTATGAATTAGCCAGTTTCTCAGTTGGTTTCTCTGTACTATCTGTTGTCGGTTTCTTTGTGTTATCCACTATTGGTATCTCTGTTGGTTTTACTGTGCCAGCATCTACACTACTAGTAACCATTTCATTGTCCAAAGGTTTGTTTGTATGTACTGTTTTCTCTATTTGTCAACCTCAATATGTTCAGCCGGTTGCTCAGTAGCAATATCTTACCTCTGTGTTATCCTTATCCACTACAATGTTTACTTCCTGAGTATCAATGTTCATAGTGTAAAAAATTTATGACTCGGGGTTAGTGTTCTCATGTGTTGTGTCCACATTCTTAGTAGCCGGTGTGTTATCAGTCTATACCGGTGGAGTAAGTAAAGGTGGTGGTAGGTTTCCAATTACTTTTATATTTGGTATTCCACCTACCTTACCTTTCCCCTTGTCTTTGTCCTTTTGATAAACCTTGAAAGTTTTCTTAGGTCTATTCAGCTCTTCATGTTTTTCCTTCTCTACTAAGAAGATATCCCGCTTGTCTATTGTTTCTTCTACAATTTAATTGACTCTGCTAGCCATTAGGCTCACATGCCAGTGTCCACTCGCAAAAACAGATCTATTGGCTTCACTAATTAATTCATCAATTTCTTCTATAGAGTTGACCGGATGTATAGCTAGTAGTTTTTCAATCTTTAGTTTCTTGTCAAGCTCCATGACTGCAATCCTTTTGCATCTAACCTCATGTATAATTCACTTGGCAAATCATCTACAACTTCTATTAATAATTTTTTATATATATCAAGATGTAGTATTATGCTATTCTCAATACTTTCATTTTCTTCATTAGTGAATGTACTGTGCAGTTTGCTAACATTAGCTAAGTTGCCTTCATTAGCGATTTCACTCAATAAGTTATCCAGAGGTGGTATAACTTGTTGTTTCGTTTTCTTCTTTGATGTCAACTTCTTTGCTGGTGGTCTCACTGCCTGTTGCTTTTGCCTTGGTGTTCTTGTTTTCTTGAGAGGAGGAGAGGGTACCAGTGAAGGTTTTCTCTTCCTATCAACTATTTTAAACTCAACAGGAATTTCACTGTCAGATGATGTACCAACTGGTGAAATGTGTGCCTCCAGTTGTAATCCTTCTAGGTCACTTTCCTTTATTCTAGTTATGTTCATGAAATTTTCTTTTATTTCCTTAACTTGTTTAGATGCACTCCTTATGTACTTTTCTCTTCTCTTTCTTTGTTTCAATGTTTGTACATCACTTTCTATTGTTTGTGCATTTCCAAAAACCTTTTCTTCTAGTTCTATAGGTGCCTCTAAGAGGGCTTTAGCATAAGTTTCAATGATATTTGTATCTGCCTCATACCCCATTTTTGTTACCCATACAGTTCTAGGAAGAACTACCTCCATCTAGATTTCATCCTTTTTAATTATAAAACATATTTCTTTTTCATGTTTATCTACAATACTTTGTGGTTGTCTCTCTCTTGTTTTCATTTTTGCTTTGAAGGTTTTGAAGTACTCTGTTATATTGTTTCATTTGTCTATGCCTATACCGGTGAAGATTTCTAGCAGTTGTTTGCCTACCGGTATATCATATCCAAAGTCTTTCTTTCCAATACCGGGAACTTCTTTTGTGAAGTACAACATGAGATATACAAGAAGATTGCCAAAATGAAGAGTACCTTTCTTATCACCTTTGATCCTTTTTAGGTTGTCTATGAACTCATCCTTTAACCACTCACATACATCTATTTTTGCATCATTATTGACCATATCTTAAGCACTTTTAATGCAAAGACTATATACTGAGTTAAGTCAGTTTGCATGTGTGGTCTTATAACCTAGGATCATGCTTATGAATCTGACATTCTCATCTTTGACATCATTTACTCTCAGGGATTTGCTGTCATATGTTGCTCATGTTAATATCATGACAGTATTATTAGGAACCTTCTTAGTCTTATCTGGCCTGCTATCGGTGGAGGGTAAACCTATCACTGCCCTAATTGCTCCTCTGGTGATTTTACAAACAGAATCTAGCCAAAAGAATTCTCCATGAACTCTGCTAAGGACAATTCTTACTACCTCCTTAGGAAAATTAGGGATGTCCAAGATTTTCACAAAACCTAAAGTCTCAATTAACTTGTGATTGGGTTTTACATTTCAATTTTCATCACAGATAATAGTTCTAAACATTTTCAATATTTCCTCAGAACCTAATTCTTCAATATGGCAATGAATATAGATTCTAGGGTCTTTAGCATAAGCAACACCTTTTGGAATTTTTGAAAAAGCACCTATGGAATCATCTTGTTTTGCTATCTCGAGAATGATTTTAAAAACGGGTCTAGGGCACTTCACAACTTCTACAACAGTAGGGTTTGCAATAAATTCTGGAGTAGAGGAGGAAGCCATTGATAAATACCTTAATCTACCTGATAATGGTTTGAGTGCTTGAAAGAGATTTCTTCACTTCTTCACCTTGGATGCCTTCGCTCGGATTTTTGCACTTTCTGAAAGTTTGAATGCTTGGTGAATTGAAAAAGAGGGAAAATCATTGATTTATAATGTCTTTTCTTCCAACAACTGCAATAAATGCTCGCCGATTCAGTGAAACTTAACACATTTGCTGGTAAAGAAGAAGTCCATCTTCTCTCCATCAACTGAGGGTAATTTGCATGATATTCAACTTGCTGCAATACCCCCAAGGGTTACTTTTTCAGTTTAAATGAAGAGTCTCTTGTCGGTGGAGTAATACTCTATTTGTACCGGTGAAGGAATAGTCTCATCAACATTCTGATCTATCTTTCCAATCCATTGTCTTGAAAATTCTTGCTTTACCTCATCAACCTTCTCTTTGCCTTTGAAACTAGGTCCTTTATTGTTTGTCGGTGAAGTCTTTCTTCTACAAAAAAAATTATATGTCCAATCTTGTTACAAGCATAACAAGTCACATTATTCTTCTGAATAGCCTTTCCATATCCTATATCAGTTTGTGTTCTGCATTGATTAGATAAGTGCCCAAATCTTCCACAAACATAACATCTTACATTCATTCTACAGTTTTCTAAATTGTGACCAATTTTGTTGCATTTGGAACATTGACCGATGGGTGCATTAATGTTCTAATTGTTTTTAGATCTACACTGATTTTCTCTATGACCATAATTATTATAGTTAAAGCATTTCCCATTAAATTTGTAAGCATTAGGTTGTCTTACCGATTTACTGTGATCATGATTGTTTGCAGTACCAAAACTTTCTCCAACTTCAAATCCAAGTCCATTAGTGTCTCCATTAGGTTTCTGACTTTTCAGCATACCATCACGTTCTTCTGAACTTTTCTTGAATTTCTCTTTATGTTGATTTGCAGTAGCCAACTCATTTTCTAGAATTCCCTTTTGTCTCATAAGTTTAGTTTTATCATGTTCCATGTGAACCAAATCTATCTTCAACATATCATTTTCATGACTGAGTCTTATATTTTCATTTCCAGCATCATTGAGTCTCCTAGTCAAGTCAACTTCATTCTTCTTTTTGTCTTCAATATCTTTACAAAATCTCATAGTCATGTCTTGCATTTCATTCCTCAAGGTCATGTTTTCTTGCCTCATCTTGTTTACAAGCTCATTAAGAGTTTCCTTTTCATCATCATTACTCTACATCTTCGCATGAAGTTCTTTTCTCTTATTTCTAGCAATAGTGAGATTCTCCTGAAGTCCTTGAATGAATTCCTGTGCAGTCCTCAGATAATCTTCAAGTTTGATATTCTTCAATTTCTCTGCATCATAGTCCACAAGAGCTCCTTCTAATTGCTTTCTTAAGTTCTCCATCTGTATCAGTGTCAGAATCTTCCTCAAGTTGTTAGGATTTTGAAAATAGAGGACCAAACTCTGATACCAATTGTTGGGATTAATGATAGTCCCAAAGATACTGAGAGGGGGGTGAATCAATATCTAACCGGTTGACAAAATATTTAACCTTATTAAGTATTTTGCATTCCAAAATAGTGCATTGGTAAACAAGAATTAATGTAGTAAATATGAACAGTAAAGACAACATAGAAAACACACCATAACACAAGATGTTTAACGAGGAAACCCAATGTGGAAAAATCCTCGGTGGGATTTGTGAACCACAATATTCACTCACTGGCCAATGAATGGATATTACTTACAAGAGGGGCCTGCACATTTAGGAAGGCCAACTGCCTAGAGCTCATTGCTCAATTACCAAATGGAAGTCTCACTGACTTAGAAAATGGATTATGAGAATCCAATATAATGTACTGCTACAATTCAGCATCTACCATGTCAGGTTTAGTACTGGTTTAAGCTCATACTATAACCATCAACCTTATACAAAATCTGCCTTAATGTTTGCTCATCACTTTTCTACATCCATGCTTATATCATCTCAAAATGATTTACAAGATCTCATACATATATGAGTCTATTACAATATGCCATGTCGGATTTACAAAAGATATTTACAATAAAATACAATAAACAAAAGTTTGTTCCTGTCGGTTAGGATGGCGGTATACATTCTTGTCGGTGTCGGTGTCGATGTCTGCCAGTGATTTACCAGATGAATGTCAGGTGGCTTCCTATAGGTTGCTGGTAGGTTGCCATCAATGACAACACCATCATTTCTCACTAGAGTGTATAATGCCAACAATATGCATTATTTTATTATTTGCACCCCATGTAGGTTTTTGAGCATAAGAGGTGAACATCATTTTTTCATTTGTTATCAGTCAGAGATGTACTTATTCTTTATTCATGATGTACCATATGATGCATATATTAATATAGTTGTATATATACAAACTTTTGACATTTATTGTGACATTTTGACATATATATATGATGATGATTTTGCTCCCTATGTATGACAATTTTTATACTTTTGATGCATGTTATGATGGATGTATCATGATGTATGATTATGATATAGTATTCTAACATGTTTATGATGCAAGATGTGATGTACTATATGATATGATGTATTGACATGGATATTATACATGATGATATTATGAATAGATGGATATTGATAATGAAAAATATGATAATGACATCATGAGATGACATATATGATGTTTTTATTGATAACCTATCTACATATGATTTGCATGATATGATATGTACATGTCCTAATTATGAATATGATATGGTATTGATGACACAATGCTTTAATAATGATGCATGATGTGATGTGTGTAATGTTATACTATATGATCCATGGATATGTGATGTTTATGTAATGTGAATCATACAATGTAATGAATGAGTTATGTGATACCTACTAACCTATGGGCAATGCAAGATATATGAGTGGAATTTTATTATGATGAAGGCTATAATGAATGCTCAAGGATATTTCAGCAAGGATGACGGTCAGGAAGACAAAGGACATGTGCACATTCCCAAGGGAAAACATGAAACAAAAAGAACCATGTAAATGTATTGCATTTGCAAATTTAAATGAATCATGGAGCACAAGTATCTTTAACATTGATTGTTATTTGAGAAAGCACTTATTTTATTTAACATTATATGTGACACACCAAGGTATAAAAAACCAGGGTGTTTTTTACAAACAATGCATGAACTGACCCAAATAAACACATAAAAGTTTAATTTTCACTTGGAGGAACTTTACATTCAAAAGAGGGGCTTGAATCCAATAGATCCAAATCCAAGGGAGACAAGGATGTGAATTCCAAGTGGATTGCAAGGGTTGAAGTGTGATTTACCCTCTTTTGTAAATGAGAAAGTTGACTTGTTGACTATGTGGAAAAGAGAGAGAAAATGAGTGAAATGAAGAGCTAACAGTTTGGGATCGTGTTGTAACTTTGGGTCTGAGCTAATTAGAGTGATGCGGATTTGCCTTGAAAATTTGGAGAAAATTCGTCAGGACCATGGCGATAATGCACATGGTCCTCCACAAAATTCATGAAATGAAAAAGGGTTCTTTCATCTCTGCAAATAAAGCCCAAACCTACAATTATAGTTGTGCACCTGCAACCTACACACAGAAAAGAGAGAAAGAGGGGTTGTGGATACGGGTTTGCCTTAGTCAAACCTCACTTGAGGAATCAACCTTAAAAGAAAGTAATTGCAAATGCTTGAATTTAAACAAGGGAAATGTATACCTTGTAGATCTGCAATTTGTTGATGATGATTGCTTTGCTTCTTGAATGCAATCACAAGTGTTGCATGAAATGGCATGTAACAAGACAAAACCCTAACACATACACATGCTTGCAAATGAATGTTGTAATGTTGCTCCAATGGATGACTAAAGAAGACTTGAATTATTGAATGCTTGATGATGTATATCTTCGCCTATGCTTTCTTATCATCCCTTTGCTTGAAATTTTCCTCCCATTCTTTCTTATGCAAATGAGAAAACCAACTCCCTTTTATACATGCCTCTTGAAGATTAATTCACCTCATAAAAGGTCGACATCGTGGAGATTTAGGATCCCGAAGTGCAGATGGGGCCGAGGGGACCTATCTTGGGGCCACCCCAAGAGGGTGGGATAGGGGCACCACGCCCCTATCCAAGGGGGACTAGGGTGCCACACCCATGTCCTTCCCTATCTTGAGGCTTGGACAGGGTCATGAGGCTATCTCAGGGCTCAAACATGAAGGGGGCAAGGGGTGAAAATACAGAAATAGGTCTTGGTTGGGGAAGAAGATGTCATCGCCGAGGTGAGGACCTAAAATATGGTCAAAATTGCAAGAGGCACAATTTTATGACACTACATTTAGCTCCCACTTTAGTGGGATTATGGCTTATGCCACTACTACCGGTAAAGTAGAAGAAATAGAGATAAAGATGAGAGATGTAGAGCAAGATCACAAGAAGTATAAGATGTCACTAATCTTGAGGAACCAAGCCCCCAATCTTAGGATCTTAACTCACTCAAACATATGCAAGAGCACACAAAACAAAAAGGAACAAGACTCACAAAACAAAGTCAAAAATACACACGACAAAAACAAGACACAAGATGACAAACCAACTAGCCGAAGAGACCTCAATACTCAGATGTCTCAACTAATTAGGACACAAATACCAATGCCATCACATAAACACAAGAAATCACATAAAAGAGAAAAGATGACATCATCCATGAACCATCAATAGAAAAACTATGGGTTCATGAGAGGAAGAAGAGAGAGAACATGAATACACACTTTACTGATCCATGAGAAGAAAGGTGAACAAGAGAGAAACCTTGGACATATCACCCCTAAAACTAGGTGATCCATGGAGAGAAGGACATGGAAATCTATCCCCTAGAGCTTGTATGGGTGATGCATGTAAGGGAGGAGAGTGGGAACACCATTAGTTCCACCCAACCTCCAGCGCATGTGTGTGCAAGTGAGGTTTGAAGTGCCTCATAGGAGTCTATGCCCGAGTATGCTACAACTTGTATAAACATGTGTCAAGAAAGGCGTGATATCTCACTCTAAGAGTCTGTGCTCTAGTTCTGAGAATATTCACCCTACAAAAAGTGGTGTCATCTCGCTCTAAGAGTCTATGCTCTAGTTCCGAGAATGACCCTATACAAGAGAAAAGTGACAACATCTTTCTCTAAGAGGCTTCCCTTTGGTTCCAATAATGTCCCACTATACAAGAAAAGTGACGACAGCTTTCTCTAAGAGGCTTCCCTCTCATTCCAAGAATGTCCCTGTACAATGCATGAGAGAAGTATAGTAAAAAGGAGTAGTGTGGGTGCCCCCCCCTTAAAATTTCAACATGGACTAATGTTGATATCTTAAGGAAAGTAGAACAAGGATACCTACCTTCATCACAAAGCAGATATCTATTATGCAACAATGTCATATATCCAAGCAAGAGAGGGAATACTCTTCAAGCAAGGATAAGATAGTTGAAAATAGATATCTTGTTGTAAGTGTAAAGATGATCCTTGGAGGATAAGAGATCTTTGTTCAAAAGACATCTAACCCCAAGAGGAGTTATCTTAGACAAATATAACATCTTCTACAACAAAGAAAAGAAGAGAACAAGAATGCAATCCTTCCTCCTATTCCTAGGTGAAAGGGATTCTCGATGAAGAATGACTCACGTTTAGCCCCGAGAGGGATGGGTGAATTTATCATAGATGTACATTACTCAGTGTGAAAAGAGGTTGTAGTCAAGGACTGATACCTCTTGTATAATAGAGAATCCTTGAGCAAACAACCAACAATTTCACACAAGGAATGACATCAAGTAATAAATCTCACACCATCCACACAATAGGGAAGGAGAGAGATCATTCCCCCCCAAGAATAGGACAATGAGAAGAATTACACAACTTCTAGATAGCTATTGCTCATAAAAAACATACCATTTCAAGCAAGGAATACATCCTAACCAAGGAACAAACATGCGCTCACATGAAGGATAAATCCATTCAATAAAGGACATCAAGTTATGAATAACGCAATAGAAGAGGTAATTTTAAAAGAGAGAAAGAAGGAGTTTCACAAAAGTCCTCTAAATAGAGATTATTCATAATAGACATATCATTTTAAGCAAGGAGAAGATCCCACTCATGGAACAGACATGCGCTCGCATGAAGGAAAGCTCCATGCAAGAAAGCACATCAAGTTTACAAATAATGCAATAGAAGAGGGAATTTGCAAAGAGAGAGAAAGAAGAAGAAGAAGGTTCACAAAAGTCCTCTAAATAGAGATTATTCATAATAGATGTACCGTTTCAAGAAAGGAGAAGATCCCACTCACGGAATAGACATGCACTCGCATGAAGGAATGCTCCATGCAAGAAAGGACATCAAGTTTACGAATAATGCAATAGAAGAGGGAATTTGAAAAGAGAGAGAAAGAAGAAGAAGGTTCACAAATGTTTTCTAAGGAGAGATTTTTCATAACAGACGTACCATTTCAAGCAAGGAAAATATCCTAAGCATGGGAGAGACATGTGCTCGCATGAAGGAAAATTCCATGCAAGAAAGGACATAAAGTTTATGAATAAATCACTCCATAAAGAAAATAGTGAAACCTTAGAAAGAGTAAAAGGAATATTATTGCCCCCCAAGCATAGAGGAAAGAATAAATAGGCTATTATGTTACTCACTAAGTATGATTGCACCTGAAATTCTACCACCATGAATGACAAAGAGACCCCAATAGGTAGGCTAACTATGTCACATAGTGAGGAGCAACATAATAGGAATTTGAATGTTATTTTAAATGATCATGATGAATATGTCATTAATTATCAGTTGTTATTTTTAAAATGCCTGAATCAATGCAATGTTGTATTTGTATTTTCAAAGCTTGACACTCATTATTAGAATGGCTATGGTTTTGATGATATTTACAAAAAGAAGAATTTTAAGAATGTTGTTTATGTTTTCTTCTTTGTTAAGGACAAAGAGGAGATATGAATTTGGAATTTAGAAGATTGGTCAACATATGTTCTTTTTGTAACTCAAATTTAGAATGAGAAGTTATGGATTTACAATACAATGGAGAAGAAAATGTGGACAAAGGAAAGTGTGATTTCTCATGACTTTGTTGCTCACATTCAAACATTTTTCCATCGAATGTATTTTCAAAAGAAGGTTCACTCTTAAGGGGAATTAGATTGAATTTTAAAGAGGCCCAATAAATTTCAAAATTTGTTTTAAGAGAAAAATTGGAATGTGAAATTCAGGCATCTTAGACTTTCTAGAAAAGGTAGGAGTAAAATCTAAGGACCCCCAATCATTCTCTAAGAGTTCTTCTTTAGGAACTTCTTTGGTAGGAGATGGTGTATATGAGTGAATTGAAGAGAGGATAGTAAGAACTAAGAAAGCATATGATTCTTCACTTATGTTCTCATCAATTACCTCATTAGTATACGTGTGAGGCACAACATGATAATTAGTAAGAATTTTTGGTTTCCTAGGAACATGAATGGAATTGATTTGATTTTTGTTAGGCTCTTGATTTTTGGGAGAGAGAGCATTATGATAAGAAATAATATCATCCTCTTGTTCTAAGGGATCTTAATGTTCAAGACACTCATTAGAAAAAGGACTATCATGTGTAATTAATGCTTCATCTTTAGAGGGAAGATCATGAAAAGAAGGTATGGTATCACTAGGATAAGTAGCCATAATATCATCCCCTTGCACCAAATAATCCTTATGAGGGAGGTACTTTTTAGGAGAAGAAGGAACACAATTCTCAAAAGATTCATCTTTAGGAGGGATATCTTTGAAAGAAGTGTCCATATTCCCTTTTTGCACCAATGTGCCCTCATTAATAAGATCAATTTTGGGAGAAGGTAAATCATAGCTGTGAATGAAAGGGAGAACTAGATTGTCATCATATACATGAAAGGGAACATCATGAACATTTTTAATGTAACTTGAAATTGAATTAGAAAAACAAGGTAGGAACTCCATATGCACTTATGATCAAACAAGAAACTCATATGTCATTTAATCATAATAATGTTCACCCCATACATGCATAGAAATTTGAATAAAGGAGGGAAAAATGGAATTTGAATTGCAGATTTGAAGTTTGAATTTGTGTTTGACCTTAAAGGGTGTAAAAACTGATAAAGTACACCAATTTTCTGAATTTAAGCAGAAAAACACAGTAAATTTCATCCCCTAAAATTTTGGGAAAAAAGACAAGGACTGTGGCGAAAGTGCACATGGTCCGACCAAATTTTTTTAAATTTTTTTAGGGATTATAGGTGTAGACATCTAAAAATGGTCAATGCTTATGGAGTCATACTTTAACATTTGCACATTGCCTTATTTTAGGGTTCTTACGTCGCATTAACATTTCTTCTATGTTGCGCACTTGGTCTTTATCATTTACGAGCATCGAGTCCTTCTTCTGCATTCCTCATTTTTATCGCTTTTGAATTAGGTCTTGTCGATAGCAATCTTCAGTCATGATTTTGGTCAATCTTATCCTGTTGCATCATGGTGCGTGCTCATTTATCATCATTTTGGACATCATCAATCCTAATCAATGATAGAATTAGGGTTTTGTCCTCTTGTCAATCTTTCAATCATCTTTATCTTGTTAGTAATCATTTGCGATTATCAACTTGTCAATCTCATCATTTTGCGATCGATTCATCATCGATCCTTGTCCTTGTCAGCCTTGTCATTATGTGATCGATTCGTCATCGATTCTTGTCCTTGTCAATCTCGTCTTTTTGTGATCGATTCATCGTCGATCCTTGTCCTTGTCAATCTTGTCATTTTGCGATCGATTCATCATCGATCCTTGTCCTTTTCAATCATGTCAATTTGGATCGATTAGTCATTGTTCCTCGTCAATTGGCGCCTATCAATTTGATCTCCTTGTCAATCTTGGTCAATTTGTCATTGATTTTTGTCAACCAATCTCAATCATTTATCAACATTGGTCCTTTGTCAATCAGAATCATGATCGAACCTACATTAATTTCTTATTGTCTTGACCTAATTCCTTGTCCTCTTATTTCTAGAGTTTTATGATTTGTTCATTTAATCCTTTTCTTCTTCTTTGTGGGTTAAATAAATCTATTTATTTAGTCCTAGGTCTCTCTCATGAATTAATTAATGGATGAAAACCCATTAATTAATTCACCTAATTTCTATTTCTCCTATTTTCTTTAATTTTTCTAATATTTCCCCTAATTTCATTCCCTCATTTTCTCCTATGTTTATGCTTCCATTTGTTGCAATCATGGAGGCTATTTTCTCTCTTCCCTTTTGTCATGGGAATGGCATTTCAATCTTGTCATAATTTGTCATAATTTGTCATACACCTTGCATAGAAATTGTCATACATTTGTCATAATTTTGCCATTCTTGATTTGAATTTCCTTTCAAATCTCTTCATGCTAATCTTGTCCTCTCTCCAATTTGTCTATAAATTGGATCATTTTCTTCAATGAAAGAGATCAATCACATTTTTGAGTAACCTTATACTACGAATTTCATCAACAACTTGCTTTCCACTTGCATTTTGCACTTGTAGGTGAGATCCACATCAAATTCGAAGGTGAAAGAAGAACAATGGAGCCACATGAAGGAGATATCTGTGTTGGTTTGCTTCGATTTCATTTGATTTGAATATCTTGTCTTTATGTCTTCATTGATTGGATTGGGATTGCTTTCATAGTAGCTTAAGGTTTTGTGGTTGTCCTAATTGCTATTATTTTGATGATTTTCAATTTCCTGATCTACATTTCTGGTGAACCCGACGTGAACTAACCCCTTAACCATGTTTTGAGTTCTTTTGAGCTGTTTGCAGGTGAAAAACTCAAGAAACAGGGTGACTCGAAGCTTTCTGGACACTTTTGCGCCTGTGTTTGAGTTTTCTATGCATATGTTATTGTTATTGTCTGGGGCATTTTCATTATTGTTCTTTGAAACAATGCTTAGAATCGCATTGTCTCAAAGAGGGGCAAAATGTGTGGTTGTCCTAATTGCTATTATTTTGATGATTTTCAATTTCCTGATCTACAATAGGTATTATGATATTATTGTGGAATCCAAAAAACCAGCTGATTTGGAGATGTCTAGATCAAGCAAATTCGCAATCAAAGGTCGAAAATAGAAAGATCTTAAAAATTAGGGTTTTATGATTTAACCACTGAATTTTCATAATAAAGAGAGAGATTTGAATTGCGATTTTGAAATAGAAATCAGATCTGAAACAAGTAATTAAAATTTAACACTTCACAAGCTTAATTTTCTCAAAATGAAAAATTAGGGTTTTTATGCAATTAACCTCTAAAATTTGCAAATAAATCAAACCTGGAAATGAAAATTTGAAATCCAAATTGCAATTATTCAAATCTAATAATGAGAAAATAGAATTAAGATGTAGGACATTGGGTTCACCAAAATGTAATGGAGGGAAAAAGGTGAATGATAAACCAAGAAGGAAAACTACCCTTTCCCTCAAAGAGAGATGAGAGGTTTGCTATCGATTACCATTCAAGCAATTTTCACCATTACATTAGGAAGGGGGAGAAGAATAATTCACTAGATTCAATCTCTCCACACAAAGATGGTAGATTGAATTCTAAATGAATTGGGAATGCTAAGTTGATCCCCTCTTCCTTGCTTGATTTAGAAAGGAAATTGATTGAATTATATAGTGCAAAACTGACAAAGAACTAATTATAACTTGAGATCAGAATATGGGATGAAGTTGTGCACCTGGATCTAGCAATTAAATGTCAAGATGAAGTCACCCTATGAATTTGAGGAAAAGTTGCCTAAACCATGGTGGGAATGTACACAGTCCTCCGAAAAATCCGCAAAATGAAAAGGGTTCTTTCATCTCTACAAATGAAGCCCAAACCTACAATTACACCTACGCACCTGCAACCTACACATGGAAAAGAGAGGAAGAGGAGTTTTGGATAGGGTTTTGCCTCGGTAAAACCCCGATTGAGGAATCAACCTTGAAAGAAAGTAATTGCAAATGCTTGAATGTAAACAACGGAAATGTATACCTTGTAGATCTACAATTTGTTGATGATGATTGCTTTGCTTTTTGAATGTAATCACAAGTGTTGCATGAAATGGCATATAACATGATAAAACCCTAACACATACATATGCTTGCAAATGAATGTTGTAATGTTGCTCCAATGGATGAATGAAGAAGACTTGAATGCTTGAATGCTTGATGATGTATATCTTAGCCTATGCTTTCTTATCATCCCTTCACTTGAAATTTGCCTCCCATTCTTTCTAATGCAAATGAGAAAACCAACTCCCTTTTATACATGCCTCTAGAAAATTAATTCATCTCATAAAAGGCTAACATCGGGGAGATTTAGGATCTCGAAGTGCAGATGGGGTCAGGGGTGCCTATCTTGGGGCCACCCTAAGAGGGTAGGATAGGGATGCCATTCCCCTATCCAAGGGGGACAGGGGCACCACACCCTTTTCCTAGGGGGGACAGGGGTGCCACACCACTTTCCTGCCCTATCTTGGGGCCCAGATAGGGTCCTGAGGCTATCTTGAGGCTCAAACATGAAGGGGGCAAGGGGTGAAAATGCAGAATTAGGTTTTGGTTGGGGAATAAGATGTCGTCACCAAGGCAAGGACCTAAAATATGGTTAAAATTGTAGGAGGCACAATTTTATGACACTACACTAGGACCACACAGAATTCCAAAGAATGTTGTAAGAAACAATGTTAGAAAAACCACAATCAAAGAGATATGCCCCAGTGTAACATGAGATAACCAAGACCTCATGCGGGAACAACATGGAACACATAAAAAACACACCAAGCGGGAAAAAAATACACAAAATCAAACTCCTGGATTTGTTATTCCTAGCACACTATAATATGAAAGATAACAATGACTAAGAAATCACAAAACATAGGTGCTTAAAATATTAATCAAAGATAAAAAAGAATAAAAAATCAACACAAGTATCTCAGATATCTTTTGCCAAGGAATAACTGACAAATGAGGATTTGATGATGTTTGAATAGAGGAAGGATATATCCTATACAGACTAATGATTGCATAAAGAACCTATGAGAGGTATTTGACAAAGGAGACTTGATATGATCATGATGACAAAGATGCTCATTAATACTTGATGAAGAAGTAGTAAGGTATGATCCTAAGGATACAACCAACATGTACATATGAACTGCGAAACAAGGCTATACACAAGGCACATTTTACCCGACCGACTAAAATATTATATAGAACTAAGCTGACACTACGTAAAAAAATCTACACACTTCTTATGTTCAAACATACTACAATCAGGGGACAACCACATAGAAGCTTGAAAGAGGACAAACACGAGGATGCGCAAAAGTGCAATTGGCAATGGTGAGTAACAAAAGATAGCGTGCCAAGATGGTATTGAAAGGAAGTAGCAAAAGGATAATGGAACTACCCTTATAAAGAGTGCATGTTTTTAGGTTTTCACCATATACACATACCCAAGGTGCCACCAAAGGTAGTTTTCACCATAGAACGATTTTTTATTTTTTTAAGATTTTTTCTGAACTTTTGAATGGTACACTGTCATGGATTACACATTAAATTTCTTCAAATGCATGATAATTAGGGAGTCATTAAGAGGCTCCCCTTCTAGATTAGATAACTGATAGGCTTCTAAACCATATTTTGTAGTGATTACACATGATTCCAACCAATTAACCTCAAACTTTCTTTTCTTTTCTCTATCTTGTTGGTTTCTTGGATTCTCCCTAAGCACTAGATCACCAACTTCAAACTCATGAGGATGAAATTTATTTTGATATTGTCTCTTGAGTCTAGTTTGATATACTTGTAGATGATCGTAGGTTTTCTGGCATTGTTCATCAAGAAGTTCTAAATGAGCCAGTCTTGCCACCCTATAATCTTTGTTAGACACAAAATCTTTCAAGGATATGCATAAGGATGGTAATTCAACTTCAATTGGAAAAACTAATTTTGCACCATAAACAAGGGAGTATGGAGTAGCTCTAATGGGAGTTCTAATGCTGGTGTGGTATGCCCAAAGGGTGGGATTTAAATAAAGATGCCAATTATGGCTAGTTTCATTGGCAACTTTTTTAAGGATACACAATAGGGTTTTATTAGTTGCCTCAGCCTAGTCATTACCTTGCGGGTATTAGGGAGTAGACCAATGATGTTGAATATGGAATGTAGTGCACAAATCACATGTATGTTGGTTTTTAAATGGAGTTCCATTATCAATAATAATGGTAGAAGGAACTCCATAGCAGAAAAAGATATGGTACAAGATAAGTTTTTAAATTTTAACACCAATGATAAGAGTAAAGGGAATGGATTCAACTTATTTGGTAAAATATTTTATAGCCGCAATGATGAACTTGTTCCCATTTGAAGGAGGACTAATTTTACCAACTAAATCAAGGCCCCATGTATAAAAAGGCCATGGTGTTGTGATTGGCTACAAATCTTGGGCTGGAGCATGAATTTGGTCACCATGTTGTTGACAAGGTAAACATTTCTTTACAAACTCACAACAATTTGTTGGCATATGATGAACTGGTGATAAAGTATGTTGTCATTTATGTCAATATGTGTTCAAGAAGGTACACTAGTATGCATCAATATGAATCTTGGAAGCGATACAGGTTAACCGGTATGAAGAGATGTGGAGAACCGATGTCAGGGTTTCACTAAGTGTGACTACCGATTGGTAGTCTCAGCTCTAGGGTTTCTGGTTTGACAATCAGGCTTGTGTGATGCAACCGATGATATTCTATGATGAGTTAGCTAAGAAATAAGGGTGAGATCAAGATGCCACATTAGTTTTGTGCACGTGAAAGGATTTCTCTGAGGATCTTGCATGTGAAGATCGACTGCATTAAATGTCTACCTCGAGAATGAACATTGTTCTTAGCGGTATGAGAAGAAAGCCTGATGGGTTACTGATTTCTATGTGTGGTGAAAAATGGATGATGCAGAATGACTTGTGATCTATTTGAGATTATTTCATTCTATGTAATGTGTTACCGACCTAAGTCTATAAGGTCGATGATTTTTGATATTGTTGTTGTTGGCAAAAGTCATGTATGTATCCATGTGATGAGATACTTGCCAGACCAGTGAGTGAAAACTACAGAGTGTGATTGCAGAGTAGAGGAATTGAAAAGGATCTGCCTTAGCATATAGTGTTGTTATCAGATCAGAGTTTTACCTATTGTCTTCTAACCATTTCAATAGAAGGAAAATCCCTTTTTCGGGTAGCTTTAACAGGCTTAATGTAAATCCTCTAACCAGGTGACTCAAGTTCATTGAGTTATTTAAATCCTCTAGCGAGGTAACCTTTAGTAGGGTTTCAACCTTTAACAGGGTATATAGCCATCCCTTAACCGATTGATCTTTAACAGGATCGGTTCCTTGCAGAACCTTATTGTAAAGTATTTAACCGGACTAGGCTCCTAACAGAGTGAACTTCAAAAGAGTTCAAAATAAGCTTGTGAGTATTCATCCCCACCATGGTTTTTCCCATTTGGGTTTCCACCTGAAAAATCTATGTGTCATGAGTTGTGCATTTTTCACGTGATGATTAAGTATTCTTTGTTTGAGTGATCATGCATGTAGAGCTAATGGTTATGGTATTGTTGACATACCACATGCATATGTTTATGGGTGAAGTAGTTATCAAGTATTGAATATATTTGAAGTGTTTAGTTTTACCGGTTTATGTTGTCTGTAGTCTTACTATGTTTAACCGGTATTGCCATGGTTAAGTTCAATAATGAAGACAACCGGTTAGCACTATTTTAACTTGATAAGTTGCAGAAAAGTTTTTGTATGTACTGATTCACCCCCTCCCCTCTCAATACTAGTTATGGTATTTGTTGTTCATCATTATTCATCATAATCATGTTCCATTGTGGGCCAATAGTATCCCACTCTCAAAATTTGTTTAACAAGGACATATCCACTCATATGAGCGCCACAAGTTGTGGCATGCACTTCTTTTATCGCTAGATTAACTTCTCTTGAATATAGACATCTAGTGAGGATGTCATGATAGACCCAATGATATAGATTATCTCCTATAATTGTAAACCAAGCACATTGACGAATCAGATTTCGACGATCATTTCAGGATATGTTGGGTGGAAGAGTGTTATGTTTTAGATAAGTGTAAATGTCATGATACCAGGGTTATTTGGGGTTAATATTGTACACCATATCTACGTATGATACGTCAAAAGCTAGCTAAAGAAGTTATTTTACCAAAAACTTATATTTTGGACTATCTGAGTCCATGGCAATTAATTAGCTAATAGTGGTCATTGCATTAGTAGCTTTACTTTGAGCTCTAGGGATTTGATCAAAGATAATATTCTAGAAGTTCTTCTTGAGGTAATCTACCATTTTATTGTATGGAAATAACTTATCATCCTTGGTTTGATATTCATCATTTACCTATTTAACAACTAATTGTGAATTCCCATACACGGGGATGTTTGCAATGTTCCATCACCTAGCCATTTTAAGTCCCGCAATGAGACCTTCATAATCAACAATATTATTTGTACATGAAAAAGGAAATTTGAAAGATTTAGGAATAAAACCCCTTGTGGTGTGACAAATCAGAAACTTGCCCCTAACCCATTTTGTGTATGTGATCCATCAAAATAAAGTTTCCACGGGATCTATGTTGCAACTATACAAACATACTTATCTGGGAATTCTGCAATTAAAGGATGAGAATCTGTTAGGGGTGTTTCCACTAATTGATTTATAATTACCTATCCTTTAATGGCTTTCCTATCTACATATTGGATATCAAACTCACTGAGCAGCATGACCCATTTGGCCATACAACCAGTCGAAATTATTTTGGATAATAGATATTTCAGGGGACCAATTTTACAAATGATCTTAACTGTATGACTTAGCATATAATGTTGAAGCTTTTGTGAACATAAAATAACAACTAGACATGTTTTTTCCATGGGTGAGTAATTAAGATCGGATCCTACTAAGTTTATACTAATGTAATAAATGGAATGCTCTTTCTCCTGATCATCATGTTGGGCAAGAAGTACCCCCACTGCTACTAGAGTAATTGAAATATATAGAAGGAATGGCCTTCTTGGAATGGGTGACATCAATACTAGAGAGTGAGCTATATATCCCTTTATCAAATGCCTATTGACACTGAGCATCCCATTTGAATTTTGTACCTTTCTTAAGAAGATGTGTGAATGGTTGACATTTATCGGCCAACTAAGCAATGAAACATCTGACAGATTGTAGCTTTCCTTAAATGCTACGCAAATTCTTTAATGTTTTAGGAGGCAGCATTTCAATAATTTCTTTGACTTTCTTAGGGTCAACTTCAATATCGCGCCTAGAAACTGTAAAACCAAGGAGTTTACCTGATGTAACTCCAAATACACACTTTTTAGGATTAAGGCACAACTTATACTTAGCCACGTGTTCAAAAATTTGTTCAAGAATAGCTAGATGTTTAGCCTTGGTTTTTTATTTTCCTAAGATATCATCTACATAATCCGCCAATATTTTGTGCATGAGATAGTAGAATATTAGTGTCATAGCTCGTTGGTATGTGGCACCTACATTTTTAAGGCCAAAAGGTATAAATTGATAACAAAAGTTTCCCCAAGGAATAGTAAAGTTTGTTTTATGTTGATTATCCTCTACAATTTTTATCTGATTATAACCTGAAAAACCATCCATAAGGGAGAGCATTTCATGTCCTGTTGTTAAATCAACCAGGATGTCAATATTAGGAAGTGGAAAATCATATGTGGGGCATGCTTTGTTGAGGTCTCTAAATCTATACAAACCCAGATGGATCCATTAGGTTTAGAGACATGCACCATGTTAGAAATCCATTCTGCATAATCAATTGGTCGATTAAATTTGACCTCTAACAATTTTTCCAATTCTACTTTGACCAATAATGCAATACAAGGATGCATCTTTCAAAGTTTTTGCTTAACAAGCTTAACATTTGGATGAATAGCTTGTTGATGTACAACAAGCTTAAGATCAAGCCCAGGCATATCTCCATAGGACCATGCAAATTTAATAGGCCATTTATGAAGGATCTTAAAGAAAACGTGAAACTCTTCATCAAACAAAGATGTTGCCGCATAGGTAACCCGAGAATTTTCTGCAGTTCCCAAATTAACTTCTCTTGTGTCATCAATGAGAATTGGGGATTTATCAGGAATTTGCATGTCTATGAGAGGAAGGGGGGAGTCCTCATCTTCTAGTGTCTTGGAAAGGTTTTCACTAGCATATACACCCTTTGTTTTTACTTTTTTAGAATCTACACATGCCTCAGAAAGGTTTTCACCTATAGATAATTGTTTTTTCAATTCTTTTTCACTTTTACGGTTAAGGATCCCCTCTTCCCCAAAATATCCTTGAGAGTCCAACTGATAAAATATATTTGAAACTAGATGATAATATGGTGCACACTCAGTTTCTCCCAAAAATTGCAAGAGAATACCATCATTATGAAATGTATCAAGGTGTGCAATAGTTTGACCCCAATCAATGAGCTCGGGATGGTGAAGGGAAAGGCTAATTACAAGAATGGATGAGTCGAAAATGGTGGATGTGCCAAAGGATGAGGATCTATCTATATCATTGTATGCTTGTTTGACAACCTCCTTAGGTATGTCTTTGATATCAACCAAGACATTTTCATGGTTTCTATAAGTGCATGCCAAAGTTGAGGCTTCATGAGAATGTCCAAAACCAAGCCCCTAATGACGAATATTTAGAATTGGATCAACATGTCTTCTGATTCCATTTTCTTCTTGTCCTAATCCTCCACCTTGATAATCCCATTTCCTGGTAGCCAACTTGTGTGCTACTGGGTATTTTCCTTTGAAATGATTAAGGCACATACCTTAGTCTTTAGTAACATCTTTGAAAAGCCACTAATTAATATCTCCAACTATATCTTCACGATTGAGTTCACTATGGGATTAGAATGTAGTAGAACCACACATTCTGATCATAGGTTCTTTCTTCTTCTTCTCTTTCATAGGTTTCCCATGAGTATGAGGATCTAGAGGTAATGCACCCACTACAAGGGTTTCTTGTAAGGAATATTCACCACAGCCAACGTCATTGATCTTGAGCTGGGAAAAGGTGGATGAAGTGAAAGATTTTCCTTTAGGAGTTGTGAGTATGGAGTCAAGGTCAACATATGAAGATGATGGATTAGTTTGATTAATTCCACCTTTAATTCCAAGGCAATGATGGGAATATGGGGAAGATGCTTCAAGAGCACGACAATATTCAAATGGTTGAGTGTCACCATGAATAGTAATTTAACAGGGAAATTTTAAACATTGGTGATAGGCATATGACATAGTCTAAATAGCATGAATCCATAGGCAACCAAGAAGGATATTGAATGTAATATCAAGATCAATAACATGGCACTAAGTATCTTGTGTTACTGGGCACACTTCAATTGGAAGATTAATCATTCCTATCGAGATTCTCTCTACATCACCATATGCTTTGATATTGATGCACTGATTATGAAAATCCATGATAGTATACCCTATTTGCATAACAAATTTCAATGTACAAATATTTAGGGAAAAACCATTATCAATTAGGACTCACTTTAATTTATAATGCTTGATAACAACTTCAATAATAAGTGGATGAATCCGATGGGGATCAGGAACCATGGAATCAGATCGGGTAAAACTGAGATGGTATGCAACAGAGAAATGTTCTATGAAAGCTTGGAATTGTGTTGGATATATGTTGTTTGCCACGTGAGTTTCTTGCAATGCACAATTAAGGATTTTTTGATGAGTGGGTGAAGCTTTCAACAAGTCTAAAATAGAAATACATGCAGGGTTCTTCCCTAAATGCTCTAGAATATCATACTGTGTTGGCATAGGCACTTGAGATAGAGTAGGAGGTGGAGCTCCAAGAACACTCATGTGATCTCTTCTAAAGGTTGTAGAAAACTAGGTATCAACTCCCTTGACTCGAACCATATTAACATGTTTCTCTGCATGAGTAATACAACCTATTGTAGGATCATAATTAAATGGAACCTAGTTGTAATTAATGTTATTGGTGGCACGAATCTAACTAGCATTGGATGTATTGGTTTTTCCTTGATGCTTGGGAAGAGAATCTTTGTACATACCTAAATTCGCATTGGGTGACTTTCCTGTGGTAGGGTCAACATCAATCTTTCCTTGATCAATGAGATCTTGGACTAGATGTTTAAGTTTCATGCATTTGTTTGTCGCATGACCCTTAACATGGTGATAAGCACAGTATTCATTTTCCTTATACCAATCAGGCTTAGGTTTGGACTCATCAAATGGTATTGTCTATGGATATACGACCATATTGTGCTACTCCATACGTTTTGAAGATCACATCCAAGGATTCCCTCATTGGTGTAAATTGACGTCGCAGATTATTATAAGTTGTTTGTCGAGCAGGAGCTTGAGAAATAGTGCTAGCATTGGTTTGATTGATTTGTACATTTTATGTTGGCATTTGAGGATTGCGATAATCCTGAGGTGGTGGATTGACATGTAATGTTGATGATGAATAATTATTTAATTGTTGATTAGAGTATGCTTGCATAGGTGCTAGTTTAGCAACCACAACCATTTGAACTGTTTTAGAATCAATAACACCATCTCCTACAGCGTTCTTGTTTTTGTTCCAATATCTCTGCCTATCACCACTTTATTTATCAGAAGATTACTGTAAAGATTGATGAATTTCTCATTAATCAAGGCTTGTTCTACTGATGGTCCTTTAGTCATGATATCTTTGAAAATAGATGCACAGTTTAGGCAAATATGATATGCAAGCTTGGGATGTAGATTACTGATGAATATCAGAACCAATTGAGTGTCAAGTACCGTATAAGGGAGAGGACCTACGAGGGCTCTCCATCTTTGGATATAGTCCAAAGGACTCTCACCACCTTTCTGTTTAGCTTGACAAAGATCAAGCATGGAGATGTCCTTTTCCACATTATAATGATAATGAGCCACAAATCATTTTGGTAGGTCTAATAATGTAGTGATTACACCAAATGGTAACTTAGAAAACCATTCCAGGTATGAACCACTAAGACTCTTAGGATCGAGTCGTAGGAGATAATTGTCACAATATACAACCTCTTGGCAATCCATATAAAATTCTTTGATGTGATGATGTGTATCACCCTTCCCTTGATATTTAGTAAATTTTGGTGTTTCAAATGTTTAAGAAATGGCATTGATGTTATTGATTTATCAAACAGATATGGATGAAGTTCATCAAATTTGAAAATTCTCAAAACTATTGTCTAGTAGAGCTTTGAGGGTTGCCTTCATTTCCTCCCATTCAATATTAACTAGGAAAGGTTTGGGAGATGGTGTTTTCTATGCCATTTGAGATGGATGTATATAGTTTTGTTATTTCTGTGATTATTGATAACCTATCATACTTTGATAAAGCGAGACATTTTGTTGACCGAAAGGTATTTTTTGTTGTTGATATTGTGGCATTTTTTGTTGCTAAATTTGAGGTGTTTGTGAATAAGTAGCCACATTATGTTGCGGTGGAATTTGTTGATATTGCACATTTTGAGGTTGTTGAATTTGAGGATTACTACTTTGTAGATAACTACCTCCAACATACCTTGGATGAGGTGCACTTGGTTGTGGTGTACTATACGATGGATGATTCCGAGGAGTGCCACTTGGTAATTATTGCACATTAGGAAGAACATATGATGAGGATGGTGGTTGCAAGTAACTAAATCATGGTTGTGGGACAATAGGTGGCATAGTCACTTGAGGTTGATGTTGAGGTGTGCTCATAATATATGGCATAGATTGTATAGATGGAGGCACTGATGATGTTGATGCTACAAAAACATTCTTCCAGTCATGGCCTATGTACCAGATGATAAAGGATAACCTGGCATACCTATGGTCCAAAGCGGTGTTTGTGTGGATGATAAATTCAATGGTCTTGTGACTAGATTGACAAAAGGGGTCGTATGCACTATGCTAGAAGTCATGGGCATTTGATAAATCATGGGAATTGAAGTAGTGAGTTACATAGATAATACATTAGTGGGTGCATTATAAATGACTCATTATGAGGCTTAGTATAGAACTTGTTGGAGCCTCGTAGAAAGATTGATAACATCTTGCCAATGTATCCCAAGGTGGTAATTCCATAGATATCAGTGGGATATTTTATTGTGGTGGTGTTGCTAACTCTTGAATTGAAAGAGATACTGACAAAAGTTGTTGTAAAGGTATATGTTGTTGAGGTGGTTCTTGAAGACTAACAGTTACAAGTGTGTCAAATGACACAATGGTCATACCTTGTGCAACCATATGAGCAAAGATTAGATGTTTGTGTTTTTCAATGATTTTATCAACCATTTGTGCATTGTCTAGGTTTGAAAGAAATTGATCAAGAGGATTAACCAAAATATCAATCTAATCTGGTTGATTAACCATAGTTTCTTCAAGGGCAACTGGATTAAGTGGATCAAAACTAATAGGGACACTTTTTGATAAGGTAGGATTAGTACCCATGTCGGGATTCAATTGTGGATCAGATGTCCCTACTCCCGACTGAGAGGATTGTTGTTCTATTGCTTGTCTAGATTGGGATCAAGTGGTGATGGGCATGAACTAAAATTGACATCGAATATTTGGATTAACTAATTGATCGACAAAAGGATGGACAAGATGATGGACTATGATGATTTGGTACTCAAATTGCAAATGGATAATCTATTTTAAATGATGCAACTTTTAAAGTCACTTAAGAGGATACACTCAAGCAACAAGATGAATCATGGACTAAACCTCTAGTTCAAAGTAACAAGACCACAATGATGTAGACCAAGCTCAAAACTCAATATAGTCAACAGAGCTAGTGATGATAGTTGCTAAAATGAGATGTAGATTTGCAATTTCGTATATGAGGCCAAAGATGATGAAAGGATTTGATTCAATGTGATTTGATGTGCTTTGGTATAATTTGATAGGATATGATTTGATATGATTTGATTTGATAAAGATGTGATAATTATGTGATTGGATTTGATTTGATAATGATGTGATTTGATGGCTGGATTAAAGATTTGATTCTAATGAAAAGATCAATACTTGACTTTAGGAACAAAGTGTGACAATGATGAGATGATGATAACACAAACTGACAAAGGATACAATTTGCCAATAGTAACAATGCAAAATCAAAATGATGACTAAGATAATGACTTGACAAATAAGGTAATCAAGATGAGGAAATAAGTCAAGACCTTATTAGGCAATAGTAATGACGCAAAAAGACAAAACAAGTTTAGGTAACTAGTAAAATTGTGATAGAAAAATTAAAGACCAGATTCTAAGGAAATTTGGGCACCATAACAAGACAATAAACAATCTTGCTAGTTGTTAGGGCAAATTTGTCATTTCAATAGGTGATCTTGAGGGTTACTAAGACTGATAGGCTATAAACAAAGCAATCCCGCTATTACAAATTATTGGTAAAACTAGCAAAGGCAATCCCACTATTTTAAAAATCGCAAAAATAGAGAAATTCTGCCACTATAAGATTTGTAAAAACAAGGTGATCCCGCCATTTCAGAAAAAAGACTTACAGGGAATACTTGACAGAGCGATCCCGCCACTATAAGACTAGTAAATACAAGGTGATCCCACCATTTCATAAAAGACTTATAGGGAATACTTGACAGAGAAATCTCGCCACTCTAAGACTAATAAAAATAAGGCAATCCTGTCATTTTAGAAAAGACTTATAGGGAATACTTGACAGAGAAATCCCACCACTCTAAGACTAGCAAAAACAAGGTGAACCCATCGTTTCAAAAAAGACTTACAGGGAATACTTGACAAAGCAATCCCGCCACTCCAAAACTGGTAAAAACAAGGTGATCCCACCATTTCAGAATGAGAGTGTAATGAAAATGATAGATTTTTGGACTGAAGCTTTTGATATTTCTGAGATTTTTGGTGATTGTTTGACAAAAGATATAAATAACACCAAACATAGCAATCACACAAGTAAAATAAATGTATTAACAGTCATGTACTTTCTAGGCTAGTCAAATGATAGTACTTGTTGAATCCCCTTGCCCAAAATACCTCATTTAGTTGGATAGATAGAAGCTTAGCAACATTGGCTACACTCCATGGCACACACTTCTCGAGCATGCCAAGCTTTGAATTTCTAAGGATTCAAAAATCTCAACAAATTTACTATCTCAAGTTGAAGGGTACATGAGGGGTTTCTTCGGTATGCACGTATCACAACACATGAGTCAACAAGTAGAATGTTTTTTTTGGCAACTAATAACAATTTGGTTTATAGTGGAGGTACTTTCGAGGTAAATTTGGTGGTTATACATGTGATGGCTAGCTCATTTAAGAGATATCCCAGCATGTAGAACATAGGTTTTTACGCATCTACTGAACAAGCACCAAGGGATTTTGACTTTCGTCAAGATCACGAAGGTATTTTCATGTAGATACTGAGGGAAACCACCGGCATAACATAGTGGCACTAATTGATTATGGTTTTCACCATAATTATGAATATTTATATAGCGAACTGAAAAAGTATTGTGTGGGTCGTTCTCTCTCAGCTGACCTTATTGCCTACTCGAGAGACATGTCCTCCTACTTAAAAAGAAAAAGCGAGTCTTGTTAACACTTTTCTCTAATGCTCAGGTCCATGAAATCTAGAGGAGAGGATAATGTGTGTTAACGGTAGGACCACTCTACATGCAAAAATGTGCCAAACACAAAAGACAAGTTTATTCTTTTATGAAACTAAAATGTTTTCCAACTACAAGAAGACACAAGATTCATTTTAACCAAAAATATTTTTGGCAATTGTACCCCTCTTTGGTATTCTCGCAACAAATGAGTTAAATTTTTAAAGCATTGGGGTCTTCTTATCTTTAAACTTGCACTAAATATCAGATAAAACCAAAAAAATAAAAACAGATTAGCGGATTAGTAATAAAATGAGAAAAATTCAATTCTAGAAAATCACTCAGAATTAAACATAGAGCAATATTTCTCTTTCTTCTATCAATCTCACTATTATACCCTTCAATCCTTCTATTCTACTGGTAAATAACTATTTTGATAGAACCTTAAACACAGAAAACCCAACTAATCAATCTCGTTATTTCCTAAGTCAGTCTTGCGAATTTACCCTGCAATCTTGCTATTTCTGATAAATGAGAATTTTGTTTGAACCCAAAAATGAAACACATAATATATATAACTAGAAATTATGCCTGCACAAGATGGCGAGAATGTGTTCCTGTTGTTTCTATAAGCAATCCTGCTATTCCTACAATCAATCCCATTGTTTCATACAATCATAATTTTTGAAAAACTAAATTTCTGTCGAGGTAGAAATTCACCTTAGTTATCATGTTTTTTCCTGCAAGTACTAAAAATTTATCAAAAAGCACAATAAAACAACAAAAAAAATTTGATTGGACCCATGAAGTGAGCTCCCATTGAGCATGCTAGAAATGTATGCAAAAAAATGTGAATGTTAACTATTGAAAAGATAAACTAAACAAATGACAAACACATATCTCAACCACACTCAAGACTAGGACGTTTAGGAAGAAAGAAAAGTAGATAAACAAGATAAAAAAAAAGTAATTAAAATGCAAACTCCATTTTCCTCCTTCGATTTTATTGTCCATTGATTTGATGTGTTCTTACTATATGATAGATACTTGATTGTGCTCCATGATAATGAATGCAAGATGAAGACTAAGCTAAGATGGGATGTAAAATACTATGCTAAATGGAAGTGTTTATGAAAAAGGATGAGTGAGCATTTTTGCATTATGAGGTTATGAAAATAAAAGTGAATGGATTGTGAAGGAAAATAGGCTTAAATGGGAGATGGAAGGACATGAGAATGAGACATGTGTCCTTGACAAGGGCAAGTGTCATGAGGAAGAATTATAATCTGTTGACAAATGATTCACCCCCGCTCTTAGTTGTTCACTAGTTATCCTAACAATTGGTATCAGATATTTGGTCCTCTTTTGCAAAAAATTAACCGCTTGAGGTAGATCCTATAGCAACTAATCCACCGGCAACTATTTTCAGAAGAGAAATCCCTAAGCTTGATGGAACAAATTATGGGATATGGAAAATTTGAATGGAGACTCATCTTAGATGTCTTGGCAAGGATATTTGGGAGATCACTGAGAAAGGATAAATAGCTTATGAATACGTACTGATCAATAGATAAGAATATTGAAAATGATTGCAGAGCTAGAGAAGCCCTCTTGTGTGTACGTACTGATCAATAGATTATGGGATTGACTGATAAATCATCGGCTAAGGTTATGTGGGACAAATTGTAAACTTTGAATGAAGGTGATCCTACTGTCAAAATTGCTAAACTTGATGGTTACCGGGTAAGATATGAAAACTTGAAAATGGAAGATAATGAAAGAATTGTTGTGTTTATGGAAAGAGTAAATGAGATTGTTATGGGAATTCCATGTTGTGGAGGAATTCTATGTGAAGATGAAATAGTTTCCAAAGTCTTGAGAGCCCTTCCACCGGCTTACAAGATGAAGGCAACTGCAATTAATGAGTTAAGAATAATGGAAAACACCTCAGTTAACAGAGAAATTCTGATTGGGAAATTATCTACTTTTGAGCTTGAAGAATTTGGATCTTCTAGAGCTATAAAATCTGAACCTGGTTTTCATGCATCATCATCAACATCTACCAACAAAAGTGATTGGAAATCCCTATATGCAAAAGAATTGGAAGACATGATGAAAGAATATGAAGAACTTGAGAAACTTGAAGCCTTATTTGATAGAAGAATACCCAAAGGACCAACTGGAAGTAACTATGAAGGAAAAGCACCTTTTAAATTTTTTTCATGTAATGAGATTGGTCATTTTGCATCTAGATATCCTAAAAGGAATGCAAGGTTTGAGAAAAGAGTTAAGAAATCTTTTAAGCCTAACAAGAAAAGATATAGATTCAAGAAGAGTAAACAATGCTACATAGCAGATGAGCAAGGAGTAACTGATGACTCTGGAGATGAACCGACAGAAGACTCTGCTAGTGGATCTGGAAATGGAAAGGAATGGGTGTTCTATGCTTTGAAGGAATATGAACTGGAACCGGTTATCAAGAATGAAGAAAAAGCCCTAGTAGCAAAAGTTGAAGATAAGGATGAATGGGTAATTGATAGTGGATGCTCACATCATATGACTGGAGATAAAGGGAAATTTTTGTCCCTGCAAGAATATAATGGCGGTCAAGTCATATTTGGAGATGACAAGGCATGTATGATCAAAGGTAGAGGTATTATTTATTTGGATGACAAGCATAACATTGATAACATATATTATGTAGAAGGTTTAAGGAATAATCTTTTGAGTGTTGGTCAATTGGTTGATAAGTGTTTTCAACTTCATTTTAAAGATATAAAATGCAAAATCATTAACAAGACTGGTTTGGAGATTACAACCGGTATTCAGAAAGGAAGTAATATCTTTCACCTGAACACTGGTAATAATACATGTTTGATTGCTCATATTGATGAGAGTTGGCTATGACATAAGAGGTTGTGTCATGTTAATTTTGTTGTATTGTTAAGATCAGTTCAACTAAGGCAGTTAGAGATATACCTAAGATTATGAAGCCTCATAATCTAGTATGTAAGGAATGTCAATTGGGTAAGAAAGTCAGAAGTTATTTTAAAAGCATACATGATAAATCTAATGACGTACTTGATTTGATTCACACTGACTTATGTGGTCCAACAAGGATTAGAAGCTTTCAAGGTGATAGGTATTTCATGTTGATTATTGGTGACTATTCTAGAGTGACGTGGGTGACTTTTCTAAGGGAGAAGTCTGAAGCTTTTGAGAAAATAAAGATCTTTAAAGAAAAGGTTGAAACTGAAACTGGATTGAAAATCAAATGTCTAAGATCAGATCATGGTTGTCATTTCACTTCTCATATATTTAACAGTTATTGTGAGACGAATTGAATCAGGAGACAAATATCTACACCTAGGACTCCTCATCAAAATGGAGTAGTTGAAAGAAAGAACAGAACCATTTTGGATGTAGCTATATCTATGATGATGGAAGAGAAATTGCCTCATATCTATTGGAGAGAAGCAGTGAGTACAACAGTCTACACATTCAATAGAGTTCACATCAAAGGTGAAATTGGTAAGACCCCTTATGAAGTATGGTTTGGACATACACCTATTGTTAAGTATTTCAAAAATTTTGGAAGTAAATGCTATATCAGAAGGGATGATTCAATTGGAAAGTTTGATCCTAGATGTGATGAAGGGATATTTCTTGGTTATTCAATTCAGAGAAAATCATATAGATGTTATAACAAAAGATTGCGAAAAATTGTGGAGAGTGCTAATGTGAAAGTGGATGAATAGTACAGAAATCATTCTATATCATATGATAGGGAAATGATCATAACTAAACCAACAATGCCTCAACCAGTATAAGAATCTGAGACAGTTACACCGGCACAATTAGAAAATTCAACTGTGACGAATGATCATAGCAATGAACCTGAATTTGAAAAGACACCTAGGTATGTAAGATTAAATCATTCTGAATATCAAATTATTGGAGATGGAAACAAGGGAGTTATGACTAGAAGAAAACTAGCAAATGAAGAGGTATATCTTATTTCTCAAGTTGAACCAGAAACTGTTATTGAAGCTTGTAAGGACAAACATTGGTTAAAGGCTATGGAAGATGAATTAGATCAAATAGAGAAGAATGAAACTTGGTCTTTAGTTTCCCGGCCTAAAAATAAGAATGTTATTGGAACTAAATGGGTTTTTAGTAATAAACTGAATGAGGATGGTCAAGTTATAAGGAACAAGGCTAGATTGGTTTGTAAAGGATATTCTCAAATACAAGGAATTGATTATGGTGAGACATTTGCATCTGTAGCTAGAATTGAAGTTGTTAGACTATTTCTTGCCTATGCAGCTTATAAGAACTATAAGGTTTATCAAATGGATGTTAAATGTGCATTTTTGAATGGTGAACTTGAGGAACAAGTTTACATTGAGCAACCTAATGGATTTTGACTGATAGATGATAAAGATATGGTTTGCAGATTGAAGAAAGCTTTATATGGATTGAAACAGGCTCCTAGAGCTTGGTATGCAAGGTTGGATAAATATCTTTTGAAGCTTGGTTTTACTAAAGGCATTGCTGATAGTAATCTATATTATATGATCATTGATAATGATATTCTGATTATTGAATTTTTTCTTGATGATATCATTTTTGGAGGAGAAGGTAAACTGTGCATGAAATTTGCTAACATGAAGAATGAATTTGAAATGTCCATGATTGGTGAGATGAATTTTTTCTTAGGTTTGCAAATTACTCAAACTGACAAAGGGATTTTTATCTATCAAACTAAGTATTTGAGGAAATTGTTGAAAATTTTTGGTATGGATAATTCCAAACCGGTAAGTACTCCTATGGCTACAAGTGATAAATTATCTATCAAGGATACTTCTACACCGGTAAATCCGACAAGGTATAAGTCTATGATTGGTGGTTTGTTATATCTAACTCAAACTAGAATTGATATTATGAATGTAGTGAGTATTGTTTCAAGATATCAAAGTATTCCTAAATAAAATCATGAATGTGCAGTAAAGAGGATATTCCGGTGTTTGCAAGGAACAACATAATATGGTTTATGGTATTCCAGAAATGATGATTTCACTTTATATGCATATACTAACTCAAATTGGGTAGGTGATATTGATGAAAAGAAGAGCACTTTTGGTGGAGCTTTCTTTCTTGGAAAGAAACCGGTTTCATGGATCAGCAAAAAACAGCCATGCATTTCTTTATCTACTGCAAAAGCTGAGTATGTTGCAGCAGCAACTAATTACACTCAAGTCTTGTGGATGAAGCAAATGTTGAAGGTTTTTAGGGTAATTTGTAGTGAACTGGTAGTTATCCACTGTGATAACTCTGCAGCTATTGACATGTCTAAGAATCCGGTATTTCACTCTAAGACTAAGCATATTTCAATAAAGTATAACTTTCTGAGGGACAAGGCTGAAACAAAGGAAGTCAAATTGGTTTATGTGAACACTAAAGAACAAATTGCAGACATATTCGCTAAACCATTATCTAAGGAATCATTTGAGTATTTGAGAGACAGGTTAGGGGTTTCTGCCCCTTTAGTAGAGACTTGATTGATGAAGTTTTTCATTAGTCTAGCATGCATTACCCACAACATTATTCATTCTGGCACTGATGAGTGGTGCTTCTACTCAAGGGGAGTAGTCAGCTTTGAATTTCAGAGGTTTATACATCATTGCTTTGATATTTTATCAGATTTATGGCATTGATGTCAAAGGGGGAGTGATAGTAATGTGAAAAATCATTCAGAACCTTATAGAGATATCATTCATAAGGGGAGAGCTATTGATTGTTGGTTGTCTTCCATAGGGGGAGACTTGTTTGGACTTTCTTGGTACTTAGATGTTTTTTACATCTAGTGTTGCCATCAATGCCAAAGGGGGAGATTGTTGGCATTATGGATGAGTTGATTATGTGTTGCATTGAAGTTTTGTCATTGATGTCAATACTAGCTGTTATGGTTAGCTATCAATAGACAAGTTTTAGTTACTGATTGAAGATATAGTGTTACCGACAAAAGAGACTATCTGTTGGACATTTCTGGCATGTTTGTATCAATGAAGTATATTTGATTTCATGAGCATGTTTTGGTCAGTTGGTATCGACTTGGTAATTGGATGTTATCATACACTCTGGTAAACCCTTACCGGCATTGATTTAAGGCTTTATCGGCAGAGCTTTCATTAAGGAATCATGACAGGATGCATAGTTGGTGTTGGTGCTACTTCTTCATGGATTTCAGGATGTTGAAGATGTTCTTTGATTGTGCTTCAAATACTTGAAGACATTGCTTTGGCATGGTGGGCCCAAAATAGGTTTGGTACCTATCTAGGTTATGGACCGGTATCATGCTAACGTGTACTCCACACGTTACCAGGATGACTCGAGATTATTTATGGATTTGTTATTATTGTTTTGGTCTTAAGCTGACATGGCATATCATTTTAATATGGAATTATGTAGTGATCTTATTGTAATATCTTTAGGTGGCTAACCTAATCACTTTAGGCCTTAGGGTTTGCATAAATAAGAGGTAGAAACTCTTTGTAAAGTATCATGGTTATTGAAAACATCATGGTCAAGGAATGTAATGTGTGAATATTGTAATATCATTTAGGCAGAGGATTTGGTCGATCATTGGTGATCAAATTAGATTCAGAAGAGGATTTAGACCTCTGGTACTGAGCTTAACCAAGACTGTAATGAGGCATGGAAGATGTTATTTATAGCAGTTCACTCTATTGGATTGTTGTCCATTTATCTTGAGATGGTTGTAGCCTCTCTATAGTCAGTGATACTCTTTTGTAATGAGCAGTATGCTCTAGGCAGTGTGCCTTCCTGCAAGTGCAGGCCCCTCATTGTAACACATACTTTCTGTAGAAGTATCATCTAACTGTGGGTAGGCTTCCCACTGTGGTTTTTTCCCTTCCGATTTTTCCATATACAAATCATGGTGTTATGTGGTATGGTTGCTTTGCATTTATTATCTGGTTAATTGTTAAGTTGTATTGTTTACTAGTATCTTTCCATACTGGCATATGTATGTGCTTTACTAGTACTTCATTTGTTTAAAGTTGTATTGTGGATTAAAAATTATAATCGGTTAACAAATGATTCACCCCCCCCCCCCCCTCTCAGTTGTTCACTGGTTATCCTAACACGTTTCATTAGAAGGAATGACATGTGTCCCTGAGGACACATACCCATTTGGGAGTATATCACCCAAATTGGAAGATTCTATTCCAAAATATTGAAAAATAAAATCATGTCATTCCCATTTTTTAGGAAATTTGGGATATTTTCCCAAAGTTTAGGAAATGTTACCCAAATTCAAGGTCAATCCCCAAATTTTAGGAAATTTGGGATATTTTAGGGAATCCTGAGATGTTTTGGGAATGTGCACACATATGATGAGGATTAAGGGATAGGGTTGACTAAACCCTTGGTTAGCTAGGTGGATTGTGTATACACCTAAAAATGGCCTAAAGATAATTAATTAAATAAGCAATTATTTAATTAATCCCCCTTCCTAATTTAAATGAATTCATTAGCAATTTGATTAAATTCTCCCTTTCATCTACTTATTAATAAATCTAAGGATTTATTTAATAGGTTCATTTCAATGGTCCCCTTTGATTAATTAATTTAAATTAATTAATCCTCCCCCATTTCAATCCTCCTTATCCTAACCTCCTATGGTGTGTATATTCTCCCCTTGAGACACATGGCACTTTTGCCACATGTCTCCTCTCTTGGACACTTGCCCTCTTATGAGCAAGGCTCCTTGACACTTGTTACCACAAAGATGACAAGTGTCCCTTCCTCCAATTTCACCCTTGACATCTTCAGGCTCAATCATGACCATTGATTCCTGCCACTTCACCCCTGGCCTTGGAAATCCTATAAATATCCCCCATTTTGGAGCACAAAGGATCCCATCTCATTATCAATTTAAGCATTGTTACTATAGGCATATCATTTGAGCATTGTTATAGGCAATTGCACTAGCTTAATTTGATCATTTTCTAGCATAATTGTTGAATCATGTGGCTTAATCAATCTCTTTTCTAGCTTAATTGCATCATCATCATAGCTTAATCATGCATATCATTAGCTTAATTAGACTCTTGGATCAATCTAGCATAATCAATCTCATCTAGTTTACATATCATTATTATTTCAAATCCTTCATCTAGGTGTAGTCAAGTCACTGGGATTACTTATCCAGATCTGAGAGAACATCCATACTCACATCCCTTAGGAGGTGATAGGTCGCTTTGTCATGGTTCACCTTTAATTTTCTTTTAATTTTCTAACCATGCTTGTAATGATCTATTGAGTGTTTGTATTGCAGCTGCAAGTACCACACTATCACATGCATGACATTTTAGCACCCACCGTGGGGTTGGAAATATCATTTTTGGCCTCTTAGCATCATTAAATTTTCAATCTAGCAGGTTTCTGGTCGGGTTTGATTCAGAATTTCATATGAGTTCCCTTTCTATCACATATGATCTCCTTTGTGCCCTCGTACGAGTATATGAGAATTATCATACAATCAGGTGAGAATTGTTGTACGAATTTCTGCTTCCATGTTTTCAAAACAAATTGCATTTTAAGGTTTTCATGCTTTAATTTGATTATTACTAATGCTAAGCCTAGTCTGTTTGTGAGTTTTTTGACAACCTAACTGGTTTTTGCAGAATGATTATTGAATATTACGCTTGTCAAAGTTTCATTTCATCAAAGCACCAACATGACTACTAACGTATCTATTTTGCAGGTTGCCTAGGAGGACTCAACCAAACTTTGTGTCTTCTTTAAGTTTTCTAGGCACACTTATTTTGCTAATGGTAAATGAACATCTTGTTTTCTATGTTTGAGAAGTTGTCTAAAAGGTAGGAGAATATACTCTTGTCCATTTGGATAATCATAAATCCTGGCCCTTAAAGCACTTCTAAGTTTGAGATTTGATTACCTTTAGCGGGCCTGCCATAGTGGGAAAAAGTAATCACCCTGTGAGAACGACCCAAGTGAGTATAGCTAGACTTAAGCTTTGTGACTCACTCTAAAAAATAAGCCTCTCAGGATTAAAGTCTTGGAGGATGGGATTATTTGAGTTTTCTCTTTCGAGCTCTCTCATATCATACATTTTATAGGGCCTCGCGGTCTCAATCACGCTTGTGTGACTACTTCTTGTTTCGGTACCTTGTAGGGCTATAGGCCTCAATCGTGCTTGCACGACTACAAGGGGTAATTTGAAATGGAAACCCTTACTACGAACCCTATGATAGAAGTTACTTTATTCACCTCCAAAAGGGGGATAATCTTTGTGCAAGAGAGATAGTAACTCTCCCAAGACAATAGCCATATCATGCCCCCATTAGCATTTGGATTTGGATAATACAGTGTTGAGACTCAGCGGTCGTATTCTAATTAGCTATTGGGCATGTACCTAAGTTTGCAAGCAAAGGTTTTCTCTCTCAGCCAACTTCCTTAGGATTTAGCGTGTTGTGCTTGAGATCACTTATCATATCACAAGTTTGTTGTGTCTTCATCCCTAAAGCAAAAAATCAGACATCTAAAACTGGAAAAACAAAAGCAAAACATCAAACTTCATTGATCAAAAATTTGTCCAAACAAAATTTTTGTCTTTGTTATGTCCTCAATCATACAAAACATCTAGTTTATCGTCTGGTCCAATGAGAATTGTCGTACGAGTTAGTTTAGCAGAGAATTTTGTGTCATCTTTTGTCGTCTAGTTCTATGAGAAAGCTCATACGATTTTATGCGTTTGTCATCCAAGATTTCTAGTTTGTCGTATGAGCCTATCTAAATTATCGTCTAGGGTTGTCTAAAGTGTCATACGAATTTTTGTCTCAGTCAATCCAGAGTTGTCTTCTTGCATGTCTTTTTCAGATCTATCATGTTTGCTTGGTCAATTTACAATGAGCATAAACACCTGATATTTGTCATTCTCTGCTTAGATTGTCTCCTTGGTTTGCTTGGTCAAGTTATTATCTATCAAATCAGATTCTAGAAATAGACACCTCAAGATTTTCAAGTATTCGCCTTCAACAAGTTCAAGATCTAAACATCTCAAAGTGCATTATCACCCTCTTTGATAAACTAATCACTCAAAACATAGTTTCTCATTAGGATCTATCATCCTCTATCACGAAACTACAATGTTTGGTTAGGATAACCTTGTCCCACATCATAGGATATATTGTTCCTATTAGACTTGGTTTTATCAAAATCATCATCATTGCACTCCAAAACCGAAGATCGAAAAACTTGCAAACTTTTAAACACTTGAATCATCTTTTCGTATTTACATTGATAGTTGATCACTTATCAAAACAAATTTTAGACAATCGAATCCTTGCACAATATCTAACACGTGTATGCTTGTTTTAACTAGAGCACAGAGTCGGAAGATCGCATAAACGAAAATCAAAACATTGGAAATAACTTAAGATAATAGAAACATGGAACCCAAAAATGGAATAAAAGAAGAAGTGGAAATAACAAAACAACATCTCTGATAAATCAAAAAAGATCCTAAATTCGATAAATTTATGGAGAAATTATTGGAGAGAGAAAAAGAAAAATACTTCCTAATGTTAGCTAAATCTGGTGCTACACTCCCCCAAAGATTTTGATGTGAGAAAATTAGCACAAAAGAGAAGTGACTCTTCCCCTGATAACGAACGACATGAGGATATTTTTGGTCTCAAAATTAATGACACATCAATTCTTGATAACACAAGAAATAATGAGGAAACTTCCATTCCTGAAAAGGATGATGTAGAAATTCTCAACCATGTCAAATCTAATGAAGACACAAGAAGGGGTTGAGATGACACAAGAAGAGATCAAGATCATACTAGAATGCACACTCATGGTCATACAAGGACAAATCATGTTGATAATACTATCACAGCTCTTACACAACAAATACAAATGCTGCAAACACAAATTCAAGATATGCAAGGAGGAACTATTAGAAGATACTCGCTTCAAGAAATATGTCCTTACCCCTTCGATAGAAATCTAGACATGATACCATTTCCTACATGTTGTGAAACTCCTCGATATGATAAATATAATGGAAGAACTGATTCCTCGGATCATATACGAGAATTTTGCATGCTAAGTATGGAATTTGCACATGAGGATACCTATCTGATGAGATTATTTCCAAAGAGCTTAAGTGGACTAGCTATGGAATGGTTCTCCAAACTTCCACTTGGAATTAGATCATTCATAGAATTGGTGGATAAGTTTGTTTCACAATACTCTTACAACATTCAACATGAGGTAACAATGTTTGATTGATGTAATACTAAACAAAAGAGTTGAGAACCTTTCATGATGTTTCTACAGAGATGGAGGCGATTAGCTTCACGATATCCTCGAACGGTGCCGAAATATGAGAAAATAGACATATTCATCGACAACCTAAATGGACAAGTGAGATCATCTAAAAATGAAATGCCATCAAAATTTTGAAAAGATGATTGATAATGGTATTAGAATGGAAGAAACTATGGTAAAGAAGGGTGAGTTGAAGCTATACAAAGAAGGTATTAATCCTCCTAACAACAATGTTGGCAGCAATAACAATGATAAGCCTAAATTTTGGAATAGAAATCGAAATGTTGTCAATGATGGAATAGTGGATAACAACAATGTAAAACCAAAACAACTAGTTTCAATTTATCCACTCACTCAACAGTAGCTCAACAAAACAACAATCACCAAAATTCAACTTTCAACAATTTCTTTCGAAGGAAATTTACAAACATTGGTGAACCACTTGGGTCAGCATTGAAGACACTTCTCGCAAACAAATTGATTACTTTTCAGAAGGAAAGAACTATGAACCTCAAGTAAAACCCTCTTGGTGGAATGATAACCATTATTGTGATTTCCATCAAAACAAGGGACCTCACACGGATAATTGTCAGTGGTTGAAACATGTCATCCAAGATTTGATTGATAATGTAGTAATAACTATGGATGGACATATGACAAACGAATCTCATACATCTTTTAAAACTCCACTTCCGAATTATGAGAAGGGTGAATCATCAGCAACACATAATGATAAGGGTAAAGAAAAGGTAAACTACGCTCATACATATGATAATGTGGTAAATGTGATTGTAGTTAAAGAAAAAAAACATCAAGAACTTTCTCATGCTATCACAAGAAGCAAAGCTAAAGTTGTTTTTCTAGGTCCTACCACTAACATATCATCCACTGGGAAACAATATAATCTAGTGGAGCAATTGCAGAAAACACCCGCGGAAATATCCATCTTAGGACTTTTAAAGCTTTCACCTGCACACAAAGAAATTCTTGAACGAGCATTAGTAGATACAATGGTGTCTAAAGATCTTGATATAGATCAATTGAAAACCATGGTAGGACACCTCACAACCCCTCACTGCTTATCATTTACTGAAGAAGATGACATGTCCTTGCAACATCCCCATAACGCTCCCTTGCATATTGAAGTCCTCATTCACAAGACATGTGTTAAACGTGTCCTAATAGATGGTGGAGCTGGCTTAAATATTTGTTCATTGAATCTTTTCTATGCTCTAGGTTATTCAAAAGATGCAGTTGATCCCTACAAAAAGATCACCATCAAAGCCTATTATGAAGAAGAGCGTTCCTCTAAAGGAATTGTGGTGTTACCTATCAGAGTGGGACCTTTATAGAAAGACATGGTATGCCAAGTTTTAGACTTGGACTTATCATACAACATACTCTTGGGAAGACCCTGGATACATGACATACAAGCTCTTCCATCCACATATCATCAGTGCCTAAAATTCCCCTACAATGGGCAGGAAATCACGATCTCAGCAGATTCAAATCCATTTCAGTACTGTAGTAATCTCAAACTAGTTCAAGAGGTCATTGTTCCTCATAATAGGGAGGCATCATCTTCAAACACACAATCCAAAGAAAAATTATTTGCCTCAATTTTGTCAAGTATGGAAAAACAAATGTAGTTAAGAGATCGAGGGAATGAAGAATATTCAATATCACAATTACCACTTTCTCCTAAGTCTTATGGAAAACCATCAAACTCTAAACAACAACAAATTGTGAAACATCTTCCAATATTTGATGGAGCATTTGTTAGTGTTGGGACCTTATCAGAGGAAATAGAAGACAAAGATGTGCTATAGTGGCTATACAAAGATGAAGAAGTCCAACAAAAGATCAACAATATCTGCATACCTACAAAAAAGTATGGAAAAGGATTTAACATTCTTCAAAAAATGGGATACACTAGAACAGACCCTATAGCAAAAAGAAAAGAAGGTATCTCAGAACCTATCCAGCCTTACACCCAATAGGCTATAGACAAAGTAGGCTTATGGTATGGACAAGTTACTCTACCAAAAGACACACTGTCTAACCAACAATAAGAAGAATATGAAAATAGACAAGAACAACTTGCAATTGAAAGGGAAGAAGCATCAGCCAAGTAACAAACACAAGCAAACATGAAATGGAAAAAGAAGCAATCTTCAAATCAATAGGAAAAAAAAACTAATGGCACCTCCCAAGGAGCCTTAAATCTTAATCAAAACAAGCACAAACCTAGTACCAATCAAGGAGAACTCATAGCAAGGCTGACAAAACTCAATCTTAGTCTAGAAGAGGTTGAATATGAAAGAAGAAAAGATACAGCAAGAAAATCAAAGGAAAAAAATCAAACACTATATGAACAAATCCGTAGATTGCAAGCTGCAAGTGAGACATATTCTAATGAATGGGAATGGGATTCCTATCACTCTGAAGAATTAGGTGAAGAAAATTGCTTTGAACAAGATCTAGGAGTCAATGTAGTTCACACGTATGCAGGGCAAACATTAGGAACTAGCCCACTTGAATTAGAATCACATTTGGCTAACTTGGACTTAGTCGAGGACGATCAAGAGCTCCTTATGCAAGGTCATTCTGATGAGAGTACCATTCTAGACATTGACATACATATCAAAAACTTTGACACATCTATCATGACCCTTCATACCCTCGAAATATCTCAACTTGATGACCCCCTACCTATAATCCACCCTGAACTTATTGATTGGGAAAATGAAAGACATACTGCCATTGATACCTTTCCTAATGACCATGCCATATCTGTATATCTTAATGTAATCAAACCCGCAACAAATTTCACCAAGAATTTCAACAACGCATCTTCCAGTCAAGTAGGTGCCAAATCTCCTAGTCACAAAAGTGAAAATAAAGAAAACAATATCCGGTCTAATGTTGAAAACCATTTCTTGGCAACATTAGATCAAGAAAAAGTAAAAAGAAAGGACACATCTAACGGTGCAAACCTCCTTGAGGTGCTAGAAGATGGGAGATTTGACACTTTACCTATGCACTATCAAGAAAGGTCATCCATTTTGATCGAACCAATAGAGGAAGTTAACATTGGGACAATAGAACAACCAAAGATCCTACATCCAACAACCTCATTGTCAGAGCAAGAAATGCAACAATATATGGAATTCTTCAAACGACGGCCAATCAATTTTGCTTGGTCATATGTAGACATGTCAGGATTGGATCCAGAGCTTATTATGAATCACTTAAATGTTAGTCCAGGAGCCAAACCAGTTAAACAAAAATTAAGGAAGATGAATCCACATATCGCTCTCTTGATCAAAGCAGTACTAAAGAAATTACTGGATGTCAGATTCATCAGAGCCGTAGCATATCCTCAATGGGTATCCAGTATCATTCATGTTTCCAAACCAGATAAATGTATCAGAATATGCACAGACTTCAGAGATCTTAATAATGCATGTCCAAAGGATGATTTTCCTTTGCCTAACATTGACATCATTGTAGACTTAACTACTGGACACTCCATGTTTTATCTAATGAATGGTTTCTCTGGATACAATCAGATTAAAATAGCAACTGAATATCAAGAAAAGACAACTTTCACATGTCCATGGGGTACTTTCTATTTAAATGTCATGCCTTTTGGACTAAAGAACATAGGTGCTACATATTAGAGAGCTATGACAATGATATTCCATGACATGATGCATACATTCATGGAAGATTATGTGGATGACATATTGGCCAAATCATACAATAGAGAAGACCATATAGGAATACTAAAAAAGATCTTTGATAGGTTAGAATAGTATAAGCTACGACACAATCCCAAGAAATGTGCCTTTGGTGTTACTTCAGGAAAGCAATTGGGATACATTGTTTTAGCTAGAGGTATCGAAGTAGATCCAGCTAAGGTCAAAGCAATCATGGAAATGGCATCTCCTCAAAATATCAGTCAACTAAGATCACTTCAAGGAAGACTACAGTCAATTAGAAGATTTGTTGCTCAGCTAGCAAATAAATGCCAACCATTTACTCATTTGTTACATAAAAATGTTCATCTCAAGTAGGACCATCAATGTGAGGATGCATTCAATAAGATCAAGGTCTATCTCATGCAACCACCCGTCCTAATGTCACCAATTCTAGAAAAGCCATTTTTACTCTATGTATCAACCATCAAAGTATCATTAGGAGTCTTGCTTGCACAACAGGATAATGAAGGAAAAGAACGAGCCATCTAATACATCAATAGAACATTAGTAGGATATGAGATCAACTATTTACCAACAGAAAAGACATGCTTGGTGGTGGCTTTTGCTTCTCAAAAATTAAGACACTATCTACTATCTCACTCCATCAATTTGATTTCTAAAATCGATCCATTGAAGTATTTTCTCAGCAAGACAACATTAACAGGACGACTAGCAAAATGGATCATGATTCTAAGTGAGTTTGATATTGAGTATATTGATAGAAAAGCTATCAAGGGGCAAGTCATTGCAGACCAACTAGCAGAGGCGCCACTTCAAGATGATCATCCTTTACAAATTGAGTTTCCTGATGCTGATATCCTAATGATCACCACAAAAACATGGCAATTATACTTTGATGGTTCATATACACAACATGGATCAGGAGCAGGCATTCTATTCATCACACCACAAGGTCATACAATTCCAAAAAGCATACAAATTAAGCTTTCCATGCACCAACAACATAGTAGACTATGAAGCTTTGGTTACAGGTATCAAAATGGCTATAAAATGGAACATTACACAACTTCAAGTCTTTGGAGACTCTCAGCTCATCATCAATCAAATCAATGACGATTATCAAACAAAGGATGAAAATTTAATGCCTTATAAGAATATGGTTGATGATATCAATAAATAATTTGTAGAAATAACTTTTCAGCAGATTCCAAGGAATGACAACAAACCAGCAGATGTCATGGCAACACTAGCTTCTCTCCTTCAGATAGGAAAATCAAGAGCGTTACGAATTCCTGGTGGAAGAGTTGTTTTACCCTGCACATAATTGTCCAGATTCCCAAACTATTTGTCACCTTGTTGGGCATGATTACTCCCATTATGGCCAAACTTATACATACCTGAAAGATAATATCCTCCCTCCCGACTTATCAAAAAACTAAAAGAGAAACTTTATTCTTGAATCCTCCCATTATACTCTTGTTGCGGATACCCTTTTTAAACAAGGTCTAGATGGTACTCTTTTAAAATGTCTCAAACAATGAGAATCTGAGAAGGCCTTAGATGAAGTCCATAATGGAATTTTTGGCACTCGTTCAAGTGGTCTTACCTTTTCAAAAAAACTAATAAGATTGGGCTATGATTGGCCAACTATGGAACGAGATTCTTCTTAGATAGCTAAAACATGCAAACAATGCCAAATCCATGGAAATTTGATTCATGCACCAGCATAAGAACTTCATGCTTTGGCAACATCTTAGAATTTCTGCCAATGGGGTCTTGATCTAGTAGGAAAGATAAATCCTTCTTCATCTAGTGGTCACAAATTCATCCTTGTAGCTACAGAATGTTTCACAAAATGGATTGAGGCAGTACCTCTCATCAACATCACAGGAAAAAAAAATTGTTGCATTTATCTTAAACTATATCATCTGTCGCTATGGAATACCCATGACCATTATCACTAATAATGGGCAACCATTCAAGAATCAAGATGTCCAAGAATTATGTGAGAAATTCAAGATCCAACATAGATTTTCAACACCCTACTATCCATAAGGGAATGGGAAAGCAGAAGCATCAAACAAAACCATTCTAAAAATCCTCAAAAAGGTCGTGAATGATGCTGGAAGAGATTGGCATATTCAATTGAACCCTGCTCTATGGGCCTACCATACTAGTATCCGTACACCACTAGGTGCCACACCTTTCTCTCTTGTCTATGGATCAGAAGAAATACTACCAATAGAAGTAGAGATACCTTCTCTATGAGTATCATTAAAAGGCCTTATCCTAGATGAAGAACAACGAATATCTAGATTGTAAGAGTTAGAATTGATCCATGAACCAAGACAACATGCATTTGATCATTTAAAGGTATATCAGCAAAGAATGTGTCACAGTTATAATCACAAGGTAAAACCAAGAACATTTCAAGTTGGAGAACTAGTACTAAAAGAAAATCCACGCAACTAGGTAGATTGAGAAAAGAAAGGGAAATTTGAACCAAACTGGTTAGGTCCGTTTGTGGTCACAACAGTATTTGGGTCATGAGCATATCAGCTATCAACACAGGATGGGGATCAGCTCAAGGAACCCATCAATAGAATGCATCTGAAGAAGTTTTATGTCTAAAAAAGAAGAAAAATCCAAAAACAGTGAAAAGGCAGAAAAATCCAAAAATAGTGAAAAAGTAAAAAATTCCAAAAACAGTGAAAAATTCAAAAAATAAATAAATAAATAAAAAATCAAATATGAAAAAAAGTGCAATAAAAACATATGGTGAAAACCTGGCAAATAGGTGCTATCTGTCGGCTATCTCTTCCATCTATTAGTTCATGCATCCTTCCACTTTCATTCATTTTCCATCAAGGTTGTTCATATCTATAATAAAGCCTTTGTACATATGCAGGCATCCCGGGTGATTTCTCGTCATGGTTTGGATCATTGGGTATATCATAATGACTTTGTTTCTAGACTGGGGGCAAAATCCTACACCTAGCTGGGGCAAAAATTTTTATCATTTTGAGCTTAATAAAATAGGTAGACCAATAGTAAGGCAACTCTTATCAAGCGAAAACTAAGTCACATCCAATGTTGAACACAAGATCAAATTGTCAACCATCAAACTATCACATGTCTGTCTAAGCACATCACACACTTTTCAATAGATGATATCTTTTAGATAATGATTTTAACATGCTTGTTCAGCTTTTATATCTTGATTTTTGCTATCATGATTTTTGAGTGACTCCAGGATGTCTATGACTAGAGAAACAAGGAAGGAACATGATATTTTTCTTGTCTGTTGTCTGTAAATTAATCATTAATATGTGCAAATTTGTCTCAGGACATGATCACCGGAGTATCATCAAAGACATTTCCGATTTGCGTATAGAAATGGTTAATACTGCCTATTTTACGCAAGAAACACTCAGATCATCTTGGTTCAATTATACCTTGATTCTTGTGCTAACTTGCAATATCAAAATCTAGGAAAGAAGTGCTCATGTCATCATGGTTTAAGTATACCATCAATGTTTGCACTCACTTCCCATATTTTAAAAAGCTCAATGATGACAAAATGCAATAACCCAGTGACTGGTATGGTCATAGCTTTGCATTCGCATTTGCATGTAGCTTGCATATCATTCTTGCATGGGATCCCACACGCTCATCTTATCCAAGGTTAAATCTATCACAAGAATCATCAAGGTATCATCATAAGTGTATACACAATTAGAATGATGACTCATCTCTCTCCAAATATTGTTCGACCCACCACAAATCTTATGTTACCCCCTCAACAGAACTGACATCAGCATATCTGAATCTTCATGCAACCGGATATCAACAAAATTTCAGTTCCTTACTCAATCAGCCTTATCAATTATATCAATCGATCACATCTAAATTTATTCTATCATGTCTTATACAAGATGTATCTTTCCTGGAACCAGACATTCTGATCAAGTCTTATACAGGATATATCATTCCTAAAACCAGACGCTTTGATCATCTTTGTCTTATACAGAAGGTGTCATTCCTAAAACGAGACTACATCTTGATCTTATCAATCTAATCAATCCAAATTTATCAATCATCACATCCAGAACTGCATCACTGTGATTGTAGAACTTGCACTTTCATCAAACACAGTTGCAGAAATCGGATCATTTCTAATCGGGATATCAATTTCGTAAAAAAAATTCACACACTCCAAAGGTCAATTATCTCAATTGATCTCTCGAGGGGGCATCATCATACCGCAATTTATCAATCAATGTCTGGGGCATTCTATCAAACCAATATCATCATCAAAATGAGATTATTCTTTGAATCAACACTTCATCACACCTCGCTTCAAAGAGGGGCAAAATGTATACACCTAAAATGGTCTGAAGATAATCAATTAAATAAGCAATTAATTAATTAATCCCCCTTCCTAATTTAATTGAATTCATTAGAAATTTGACTAAATTCTCCCTTTAATCTACTTATTAATAAATCTAAGGATTTATTTAATAGGTTCATTTCAATGGTCCCCTTTGATTAATTAATCCTCCCCCCATTTCAATCAATTCTTCTAATCCTCTAATTAATTAAAACAAATCAATTTATGAGTTGCTGAAAATTAATTAGTCTTTTCCTATAATTTAAATTTTTAAATTTCAAATTACCCACATGCCTCCTAACCATCCACCTAACCTAACCATCCCCCTAACCTAACCCATTCCACCTAACCTTGGGTTTAACTAACCCTATCCTATCTTGCACATTCTAACCTCTTTATCCTAACCTCCCATGGTGTGGATATTCTCCCCTTGAGACATGTGGCACTTTGGCCAAATGTCTCCTCTCTTGGACACTTGCCCTCTTATGAGAAAGGCTCCTTGATACTTGTCACCACAGAGATGAAAAGCGTCCCTTCCTCCAACCTCTTCTTCAACCTCCTCCAATTTCACCCTTGATATCTTCATGCTCAATCTTGACCGTTGATTCCTGCCACCTCACCCCTGGCCTTGGAAATCTTATAAATATCCCCCATTTTGGAGCACAAAGGATCCCATCTCATTATCAATTTAGGCATTGTTACTATAGGCATATCCATTCTAGCATATCATTTGAGCATTGTTATAGGCAATTGCATTAGCTTAATTTGATCATTTTCTAGCATAATTGTTGAATCATGTAGCTTAATCAATCTCTTTTTTAGCTTAATTGCATCATCATCATAGCTTAATCATGCATATCATTAGCTTAATTAGACTCTTGGATCAATCTAGCATAATCAATCTCATCTAGTTTGCATATCATTATCATTTCAAATCCTCTGTCTAGGTTTAGTCAAGTCACTGGGATTGCTTATCCAGATCTGAGAGCAAAACCATACTCACATCTCTTAGGAGGCAATAGGTCACTTTGTCATGGTTCACTTTCATTTGCTTTTAATTTTCTAACCATTCTTATAATGATTTATTGAGTGTTTATGTTACAACTGCAGGTACCACACTATCATAGGCATGACAGATTGGGTTAGAAGGGTTAGAGGAGGCATTAAGGTTAGGAGACGTGAAGAAATAGAATTAATTAATTCTATGAGAGAATTTAAGAGGAAATAGTCAACATGAATTAAATAATCAAATTGCATTTGATTTATTTAATAGAGGAAAAGGGTCAAATTTAATTAATTGATTGATTTATGGTTGTCAAATAATTAATTAAAAGGGGACTATAGCGTAATTAATAAGATTAATTAGCTAGAAGGAAACGTTGTCAGTTAATTAAATAATACGTAATTATTTAATTAAATGTGATTGGGATGACTAAATTCAATTAATCAAATTTTAGGTTCCTACGGTATGTATGGTGAATGTTATTACTAAAGAGGATCTCTTTACTAAACAATTTCATCGAGAAACATATGTTAAATATGATGTTATTGTAATGTTGAGAAATATGGTTCACTACCTTAATACATGCAAACTAGGATACTAGGCTTATTTCCACATTAATTACATTTAGAAGGAGAATGATCCACTAAGCTCAAGATGGCTCAAGCACAAAGTGAATGTAGTGATCCTCCGTTGTTGAGTTTAAATGTGAAATGTAATTGTAGGAAAGATGAACGAAATAGGAACAAGTAATCTAAAATGATAGTTTTCTGCATATATAGGAAGACAACAAACTCAAAACCAAATTTTGGAAAAGTGTGTGGAAGTAAAAATTGTAACTAACTTGTAGTCCAAATTTGAGGGAAAAGTGCAGGGACTCAATCACCTAGCTTGGCCTACTCTTGGGACTCAATCGTCAATCTTGACCTACGCTTATCAGTTTCAGCTCTACCAAATTGTAGACTGTAGATCTTTGTTTGATGATTCTGCACCTATTTCCATAGCTTTGTCACTTGTTCTTGCACACTAAAAGGAGAGGATATTGTTGGAGAGAAAGGATTTTGCCTAAGTCAAACCTCAATTTAGGAATTAACTTTGAAATTGAATTAAATTGGAATTGAAATTGAAAGCGTGTTGTTAGGTAGTAGAGGCTAGAACTAAAATTGAAATGTGTATACCTTCATAGGAATTCTTTGTGTTTAAATTCTCATGAATATGCTTTATGTTGACTTGTAATTGATTTAAAAATAGAAGATCATGGAGGTCATCACAAATGCATAAATCTGCCACAACGTCTAGTCTTCAATGCCTTGATGCTTGATCTCTTTCTCTTGAGGATTTGGTCCAATATTTCATCCTTGTAGTTGATATATCTACAAATGAGGCAGGATACCTTTCTTATATACCTCTCCCAAGCATTTTGGGGTACAAAAATACGAAGCAAACCGACACAGAAAAAAATTTCTCTCTAAATCAAGTGGACCATTGTGTGGACCAAATTTGGGGCTAGTTTAGGGGGAGTTGGGCACTCTAGGCACCTTTCTCCCTCCAAGTGTTGAAATGTGGTGACTGATCAGAAAAGTACTGTACACTCAGCACGTATCCTCACCAGGGTCCAAGGCCGGGTTGGGCCTTGGGCAGGGGTTCGGGGGCAGCAGCCCCTAAGAAAAGCAGGGGTTCGAGGGCGGGAGCCCCCGAGAAAATAAATTTTGCCATTTTTCGTTGATGAAAACCAACATTGTAATCAAACCCTAAAAAGGCCGACTTTGTTTGTTGCCCTAAAAATGCATGTTATAAGCGGTTGGGATGCTTAAGGCATTGTAAGGTTGATGTACTATTTTTGTTGGATAATAAGAAAGATTAGACGACTGTGTATGGTGGACGTAACCCATTCTGGGTGAACCACATTAAATCTCTGTGTTATTCGTGTCCTATTTTATTTCTTTATCTTTTGTATTTAAATCTACATATAATTGTTAGTTCATATTTGCTTTGGATCTGCTTGAAACCCTAACAATTGGTATCAGAGCGAGGTTTTTTGTAAATTGGCAGGACTTTCAGATTTGAGTGGGAGCAATGGAGGATTCCAAATTCAAGGTCAAAAAGTTGAATGGCCAGAATTATCAGTTATGGAAAATGCAGATGGAGGATTACCTGTATCAAAAGGATTTGTAGCGGCCATTGGAAGGAAAGGCAAAGAAAGTGACCACAATGTCAGATGAAGAGTGGGACATTTTAGATAGAAACGCACTGGGATCCATTCGATTGTGCCTTGCACCATCTGTAGCATTCAATATAACAGAAGCAAAAATGACTATAGATTTGATGGCAACATTAGCTAAGTTGTATGAGAAACCCTCAGCTTCGAATAAGGTATTTCTTATGAAGCGTTTGTTTAATTTGAAAATGAGTGAGGGAGGATCTATAGCGGAGCACTTAAATGAATTTAATACAATTACCAGTCAATTGTCTTTGCTAAAAATTACTTGTAGAAGAGGTTAGGGCTCTCTTGATTTTATGTTCTTTGCCAGAAAGCTAGAATAGCTTGGTTATGGCTGTAAGTAACTCTGTCTCTGGTAAAAATACTTTGGTATGTGATGATATTGTTGGTGTTATCCTAAGCGAGGAAATGCAAAGGAAAAGCACAGGTGAGACTCCAACATCATTGGGCAGTGTTTTGAATGTGGAGAACAAAGGAAGATCAAAGGAAAGAGGAAAAGGCCCTAGGAATAAGAAGTCACGAGGGAAGTCAAAGAAAGATTGCTGATACTACGGAAAGCCTGGTCATCTAAAGAAAGATTGTTGGTCTAAGAAAAACAAAGAAGGAGACAAAAATGAAAATGACAGTAAGGAAGCTAATATTGCAAGTAATACTTTACAAGATGCTTTAATCTTATGTTTGGATAATGTTAATGATTCCTGGGTAATAGATTCTGGGGCTTCATTTCATGCTACACCCCATAGAAAATATTTTCTAGATTACGTTCAAGGTGATTTTGGACAGGTATATTTGGGTGATGATGAGCCCTATCAAATTGTTGGAAAAGGAAAGATAAAGATCAAGTTGTAGAATGGAAATGACTAGTTTCTGCAAGAGGTAAGACATGTTCCTAATTTAAGAAGAAATTTAATTTCTGCAGGGCAACTAGGTAGTGAAGGTTGCATAGTTACCCTCTTAGACAGTATGTGGAAGGTCGCTAAAGGATCATTAGTAATAGCTAAAGGTGTGAAGGTAGGCACATTATATCTATGTACAGGTAACACTTACTCTACCCTAGCTGCTACAGATAAAGTTAATGCAGGGACAACAACAATAAATGTTGCAAGAATAGATTCAATAATGTGGCACCATAGGCTTGGGCACATGAGTGAGAAAAGGATGAAAACCCTTCACTCCAAAAATCTATTTTCAGGACTAAAGAAGATTGATTTAGAGTTATGTGAAAACTGTGTTTATGGTAAACAGAAAAGGGTCAGATTTCTCAAGATTGGGAAAGAGAAGAAGAGTGAGAAGTTAGAGCTTGTGCATTCAGATGTATGGGGACCGGCTCAGGTATCATCTCTTGGTGGATCTTGTTATTATGTTATTTTTATTGATGACTCAACCAGAAAAACATGGGTATATTTCCTAAAACAAAAATCAGATGTTTTTGAAACTTTTAAGAAATGGAAAGCTTTGGTTGAGAATGAGACAGGAAAAAAGTTGAAGTGTCTCAGATCGGATAATGGAGGTGAGTATTGTACCAAATCATTTGAAGATTACTGCTCCTTAAATGGGATTCAAAAGTAGAAGATAGTTCTAGGAACTCCATAGGAAAATGGTGTGTCAGAGAGAATGAATAGGACTATCATGGAACGCGCGAGGAGCATGAGATTGCATGTTGGATTGCCCTTACATTTTTGGGCAGATGTTGTACATACTACTGTCTATTTGATAAATAGAGGACCTTCAACCCCTTTGGATGGTTGTATTCCAGAGGAGGCATGGACTGGTAAAAAGGTATATTATTTTTTTCTAAAAACTTTTGGTTGCGAAGCTTTTGTCCATGTTGATAAAGAAAACAGAACCAAGCTTGATGCTAAATCTCAGAAATGTACCTTCATTAGACATGGGATAGATGAATATGGCTATCGGTTATGGGATTTTGAAAATAAGAAAATAATTAGAAGTAGAGATGTTATATTCAATGAGAAGGTTATGTATAAAGAACAGATGCAAGAAAAGAAGCATGAACAGGACAAACAAGAATATGTGGTGTTGGATGAGATTCCTAAAAATGAAATGCCACAAGTACCTGATGCTCAGCAACAACAGATTGCCCCACAAACTCCTGCAAGTGTTAGACATTCTACGAGGACAAGTAGACCCCCTGAAAGATTTTCTCCTTCTTTGTATTCTATTTTATTAATGGATTCTAGTGAACCAGAAGAATATGAAGAAGCAATGCAGGTAGATGTCAAACAACAGTGGGAGCTAGGCATGAAAGAGGAGATGGACTCCTTGATGAAAAATAAGACTTGGGACTTAGTCCCTTTACCTACAGAAAAAAGAGCCTTTCCTAACAAATGGGTTTATCAGCTGAAGGAGGAGGAAGGAGGTCAGAAAAGATATAAGGCCAGACTTGTGGTCAAAGGTTTTGCATAGAAAAAGGGTATAGATTATGATGAAATATTTTCTCCAGTTTTAAAAATGATTTCAATTAGAACTGTACTTAGTCTTGTGGTTGCAGATGATTTACATCTTGAACAATTAGATGTCAAAACAACTTTTCTCCATGGAGATTTGGAGGAGGAAATTTACATGTTGCAACCATAGGGATATGAGGTCAAAGGTAAGGAGAACTTGGTGTGCAGGTTGAAGAAAAGTCTGTATGGCCTAAAGCAAGCACCCCGACAATGGTATTTAAAATTTGATAGTTTCATAGTTGAACACAGTTATCATAGATGTCATTCTAATCATTGTGTATATTTTAAGAGATTTGATAATGGTAGTTATACTATCCTATTGCTTTATGTTGATGACATGCTTGTTGTTGGGTCTAACATGCAACATATAAATGATCTTAAACAGAAATTAGCCAAGTCATTTGCTATGAAGGATTTGGGTGCAGCTAAGCAAATTCTCGGTATGAGGATTACACGGGATAGGAAAAATAGAACCTTGAATGTTTCCCAAAGTGAGTATATAAAGAAGGTGTTGAAAAGATTTAACATGCAGGATGTAAAAGCAGTTAGTACACCTTTGGCTAGTCATTTCAAATGGACTAAGGAGATGTGCCCAAAGGCACAGGAAGAGGTTAATGAAATGTCTAACATCTCGTATTCATCAGCTGTTGGCAGTCTGATGTATGCAATGGTATGCACAAGACCAGATATTGCACATGCAGTGGGAGTTGTGAGCAAGTTTATGAGTAATCTGGGTATGGAACATTGGAATGTTGTCAAATGGATTCTTCAGTATTTGAAAGGAACTACTATGAAGGCATTATGTTTCAAAGGATCTAATGCTGCTCTGAGTGGATTTGTTGACTCTGATCTGGCGGGTGATATTGATTCACAGAGGAGTACTACAGGGTATGTTTTTACTATAGGGGGAACTGCAGTCAGTTGGATTTCTAGGCTACAAAAGGTTGTTGCACTTTCAACCACTGAAGCTAAGTATGTTGCTGCTACAGAAGCCAACAAGGAGATGATTTGGTCGCAATGTTTTCTAGAGGAATTGGGTTAGACACAAGAGGATAGCCCATTGTATACTGATAGCCAAAGTGCCATTCATCTTGCGAAGAACTCTACTTTTCATTCAAGGACAAAGCATATTCAGCTCAGGTACCACTTCATCCGGACTGTTTTGGAGGAGGGTCAGTTACGGCCTGAGAAGATTCACACAAGTGAGAATCCTATCGATATGTTCATGAAGGTAGTTCCACAGAGAAGCTGATTTCTTCATCAGTTTTTGTTGGTCTTCTTGATTGATAATTGTGGAATTTATACCAGTCAATTCCTAGTGTTTTATCCAGCGGATGCTGCATGTATAGTGGTGTCGTGTAGTATTAGCCTCCAAGTGGGAGATTGTTCGGTGTGGAGCTTGATCAGTCTCCAAGTGGGAGATTGTTGAAATGTGGTGACTGATCAACAAAGTACTATACACTCAGCACATATCCTCGCTAGGGTCAGGGGTTGGGCCGGGCCTCGGGTAGGGGTTCGGGGGCGGGAGCCCCTGAGAAATTTTTTTTTGCCACTTTTCATTGATGAAAACTGACATTGTAATAAAACCCTAAAAAGGATGACTTTGTTTGTTGCCCTAAAAATGCATGTTATAAGCGGCTAGGATGCTTAAGGCATTGTAAGGTTGATGTACTATTTTTGCTGGATAATAAGAAAGATTGGACGACTATGTATGGTGGACATAACCCATTCTAGGTGAACCACGTTAAATCTCTGTGTTATTTGTGTCCTGTTTTATTTCTTTATCTTTTGTATTTAAATCTGCATATAATTGTTAGTTCATATTTTCTTCGGATCTGATTGAAACCCTAACACCAAGATGGTCCTAAACTAGGACCTAAGGTCCTAAATATGGATAAGATGCTGAAAACAAATTCTTAATTGGGCTAGATCAAGCATGTCGAGCACGAAAGTCTAGAAACGCTAAAATGAGGCCCAGATAAGCATGAATTTGCATCAAGGTGCAATTTTGTGACACTACATTTAGCCCCCACTTTAGCATGAGTATTAATATGTATACATACTCATGGTAAAGGAGATTCAAGCATAATAAACTTTCATCAATACAATGATCACCAATCCCCAAAGTGACTTAGGGCCTTATTAATCTAAAACCAAGATAAAAGGAGCAACGCGTGAAGAGAGAGAGAGAGCGGGGGGGATAGAGACAGAGACATAGAGAGCATTACCATGCTAACCTAATAAGGTTAAAACTTACTATGAGTCATGTAAAGAAAATGGTGCAAAGGAGAATTGAAATAGTCTAGCAAGCTATGTTATGCTAGTCAATTCACCTCAAGGATAACCAAGGAAAGCATTGTATCCAAGGAAACTTGAAAAGAGAGAAGATTACAAAGCAATAAGTCATAATTTGCCAAAAAATGACTACAAAAATTGATTAATGGTGTGTGCATAAAGTGTAAAAAAGAGTGGAATGTATGCCCCCACGTTAAAGTGATTGCATACACCTTAATAGGCTAATTTATTTAAGGTAGCATAAATGCATCCAAAAGATAAGCACGTTTCCACTATGATATCCTCCCAGACAAGGAAAAAATCAAGAGATATAAAACACATGACAAAAAAGATCTCATAAGGGATCTACTAACTCAGGTGTCGATATGTGCATGTCATAATTTAGGTACATCAAGTATAAATTTGCATTAAATTGACCTCATCCCCAAAGATATAAAAACTACAAGAACAATGGAAGAAGAGCACATAGAGTGACAAACAAATGTACCTTTGGGTCAACATGGAAGATACTAAAAGATATCTCAACACCTTGCATCATCCCCAAGTAGACAGCACAAGGAACAAAGAGAAAATGCATGACAAATAGAAGAATTAAGATACAAATAGAGGAATGTCATTACACATAAACAAGAAGCACATCATGGGGGAGGCACATTACAAACAAGAAAATACACAAGAAGAGGATCCACAAAATGAATGAAGATAATCAATCAAATCATCCACCTCCCAACCTTTCTTAACATCATTTAAGGAAGTTGGACACGATATAAGAGGAGCAATATTGAGCAAGGTAGATGGAGCTACTTCGAGTTCCAAACAAGGACCATGATCTAATGATGTGTCACTTTGTTTGTCACTAAGAACTAAGGTTAATTCTTTGGAAAATATTGAGCATAACTCATGATTAATTTCAATAACCTCATACATATCATCAAAATCATTAGAATTATTTATATTATTTGTAGCAAAATTGTTAGTATCAGAAACATTATCATCCATATCATCATCTAAATTAATCACAATAGGATCTTTAATGCAAAAAGAACAATTATCATATTTAGGTAATTTAATATTATTAAAATTTTCTTCTTCCCCTAGGCTAGTTATGGTTTGGTTAAATGGGATCAAAGCATTGGCAGGTGTCTTAGGGGAGGAAGTGGTTTGGGAAGCAAGTTCATAGGGACATTGATCACAAGAACTATGGTTTCATTTGGTTTGGTTTGAAATTTGAGAAGGTTTGGGATCAACAAAATCAACTCCTTTTCTTCCTTTATATGAGGAATAGAAGGAGCCTCACTAGGTGGATAAATAGAAGATGTTGGACATTTGTATCAAATAGGAGGTGGAACTGAAGCATAAATAGGAGGAATGGAAGGTATAGGAAGGAGTCCACATCTAGGATGAGGAATTGGGACATTCTTAGGCTTGCTCAATTATAAAATAATTTCATGTTTGTATTTTAGGTAAGATGAGAAGAAAATATCTTGACGAGGTTCCAATGGTTTAGGTGTTTGATGCCAAAAGAAGTCAAGGTAAAAGTTTCCATGACTCACTATAGGATTATAGAGACTATGATTGATTATGATAATATCTCCATTATGAGGGAACTTCAATCACCTATGGATAGGAGAAGCAATAACTTTCATGGAGGTAAGCCAAGGAAGTCCTAGTCTTGGAATTGGTTGGAGGTTGGGATAATGACAAAGGTAAAATCTAAGAACTTTTTACCAACTTCAATAGGAATGGTAATGGTGTTAGAGTATATTTAGCTACTGGTTATTTTTTACAACTAGTTATGTTTTTTTTCTTTTTTGCTTAAGTTTACTTAGGAGCTCCTACTTCTAATTTAACATTTACACATCTAATTTAACTATAGTTGAGATTTATTTAGCTCCTCATTCTTGCACTTCATTTCTCCTAAATTTAACTTTGTCCTTTCTTTATAAGCACCTTATTTTATAATTTTAATTCATCCTATAATTTTGTAAATAATTTGCTTTTGAGTAATATAGCATTCATTTATGCAGCTCTCATTTGTGGAAGGTGTTTTTATTTTTTTTTGATCTTGTAGGCTTGTGTTGAAATATTTAAATTCAACATGGTATCATAAATTTCAAATCCAACATAGTATCAGAGCATGGATGTGGCAAGTCTCTTCTCAATCTTCGAGGGTTTTCATTGCTCAGAAGTGTTGCAGGGTCACGAATTTGCATACCTTTTTTTAGTTATAAGTACTTTCTTGAGCACATTCAAATTCTCCTTCATGCACTTCATGGTGACACATAGTTTTAGAGTACCTTTCATGCCTCTCTCTTATCAACATTATGGGGGAGTTTCAACTATTGGTGCTAATGCTTCCCTAGTTTCACTTTGGAGTTTGACACTTTTGCATTTTGTTTTGTGCTTTGGAGTTAAACACTCTTGCATTATAGTTTTGTGGAGGTTACCTTCCATCTTCTATTACTGATTAGTGCTCTCTAGACTATTGGCACCTATATTTTTTACTTGTACTTTACTCTTTCATGGTTGAGTAGTGTTGTTGGGGTCACTCGTTCAGATTATTGTGCCATCTGTATCTTTGTCTGATAGATGTATAGCCTTTGTTTTCCATTTGATTGTTTGAGTAGTTTAATTGGGGGCACTCATGTAGATTTTTGTATTCTTGATCTTGATCATCATCTTTGTTTCAGGGGAGGTTCTTTATTCAATATTATAGCAGTTATCATTCGACAATTGTCTACAACTTCTTTGTGCTTTGAGGATTTTCTTCATATTTCTGTTCTTTTGGGTCATTTTATTGGAGGCTTCTTAGTCATTCCTTCCTTCCTTTTTTTACTAATTCACCTTTCTTTTCATGCATTGCATCTCTCGCTTTTGGAGAGGGGCTTTTTCCCACATATTTTTCTCCTTTTCTCCACCTAGAGAGACTTCATTGGTTTGTACATGGGTAGCTAATTAGGCCTTTTGTTACCAAAACCCCTTTTTGCATTCATGAATTTATTTTACTCGCCCTAACTTTCACTTAAGGGGGGGTGTTAGAGCATATTTAGCTATTAGTTTTTTCTTACAACTAGTTATGCTTTTTTTCTTTTTTGCTTAAATTTAGCTTTGTGCTTTCTTTATAAGCACCTCATTGTACAATTTTAATTCATCCTATAATTTTGTGTTATTTTATTTGGAGTAATATACATTCATTTATGCAACTCTCATTTGTGGAAAGTGTTTTTTTTTTTCTATTTGATCTTCCAGACTTGTGTTACAATCTCAAAATTCAACATGGTACTAGAGCTTTCAAATCCAACAAATGGAACAATAGGTAGGACAAGTAAAACCATTATAATTCTTAATCATCACATTAGATTTTTCATAAGAGTCTTGATGAAATTATCTTGTTAATAGACATTTTTCAATTATAACATTCACCATATACATAGGATGAACAAGCACACCCTAAGAAAATTGCCATTAATCTTTGCTACAATGTAAAAGGGTCCATCAAGTGCTTTTATGGTCTCCTTGGGATTGAAGATAATGTAAGGTCTGAGCTTAGGTTTGGGTCTTAGTTTGCATTGTTCAATAAGGTTAATAAAATCATTGGCCTCAACACAAGTATTATACTGATTCATGGTGGTAGGGTTACTCGACACAACAACATTGGTGTGAGAGGAAGGAAATAAGTTGGAAGGTTTTTGTAGTGTCATAAAATTGCGACCCTAGAAATTTAAACCACATTTGAGGTCCTCACCTCAGCAACAACATCTTCCTTCCCAACTGAGACTTCTCTCTACATTTTCACCTCAAACCCCTCCTTTTTTAAGCCCTGAGATGTCCTCAGTGAGATGGCCTCAGGACACTATCCAAAGCTAGGGCAAGATAGGGCGTGGCACCCATGTCCTCCTAGTACAAGGGTGTGGTGCCCTTGTCCCCCCCTCTTAGGGTGGCCCTACGATAGGTCCCTTCGGTCCTATCTGCATTTTAGGATTCCAAATCTCCTCGATGTTGACCTTTGGTGAGATGAATTAATTCTCTGAGGCATATATAAAAGGGAGTTGGTCTTCTCATTTGAAAGGGAAAAAGATAGAGGAAATACATGATAAGTAGATTTCAAGCATCCATCAAGTCTTCTTCTTCATGTATCTTCTTCATTCATCCATTGGATCAACATTACAATATTTATTTGCAAGCATATGTGTGTGTTAGGGTTTTGTCATGTTACATGTCATTTCATGCAACACTTGTGGTTACATTCAAGAAGCAAAGCAATTATCATCAACAAATTACAGATCTACAAGGTATACATTTACATTTAAGCATTTGTAATTACTTTCTTTCAAGGTTGATTCCTCAACCAGGGTTTGACTGAGGCAAACCCCTATCCACAACCCTTCTTCCCTTCTTTTATGTGTGTAGGTTGTCGATGTGCAACTGTAATTACAGGTTTTCAGCTTCATTTGCAGAGATGGAAAAACTCTTTTCATTTCATGGATTTTTTCGGAGGACCTTGTGCACTTTCAACACAGTCCCGATGATGTTTCTCCAAATTTTCAAGGAAGATCCATATCATTCTAAATATCTCAAATCTGAAGTTATAGTATGATCTCGAACTGGTAGCTCCTCATTTCACCCATTTTATCTCTCTTTTCTGCATAGTCAACAAGTCAACCCTTCTACATACAAAAGAGGCAAAATTACATTCCAATACTTGCAATCCACTTAGAATTCACATCATTGTTTCCCTTGGATTTGGATCTAGTGGATTCAACCCCTCTTTTGAATGTAAAGTATCTCCCAAGTGAAAATCATCTTAGTGATTTCCTTTCTCTCTCCTAGGTGGGGAATCACTAGGGTTCAATTTTCCAATTTACATTTTGGTGAACCCGACGTCCTACATCTTAATTCTGATTTCTTATCTGTTAGATCTGAATAATTGCAATTTGAACTTTAAAATTTCATTTCCAAGTTTGATCTTTTTGTAAAATTTAGAGGTTAATTGCATAAAAACCCTAATTTTTTATTTTGAGAAATTTAAGCTTGTGAAGTATAGCATTTTGGTTGCTTGTTTCAGATCTGATTTCTATTTCAGAATTTCAATTCAAATTTGTCTTTTCATTCTGAAAATTAAGTGGTTAAAAAGTAAAACCCTAATTTTTAAGAATCTCCTATATTTACCTTTGACTGCTTATTTGACCTATCTAGACATCTCCAAATCAACTGTTTTTTAATTCTATAATAAAATCATAATTTCTATCATTCTTGAAAATTTTGAAAAAAGTTGGTCGGACTATGTACACTTTGCACATGGTCCCTAGCTTTTTTCCCAAAATTTCGAGAGTCGGAATTGATTGTATTTTTCTTCTTAAATCCACAAAATTGGCTGATTTTATCAATTTTTAAACCACCTAAGGTCAAAAATAAATTAAAAATTGAATGTTTGATTTTCTTGCAATTTACAAAAAATCTAGATTTGAAATTGAATTTGTTCAAAATTTGGATCGATCTTCAATTTTTCAGATTTATCATTGTTGTCACACTTGTCTTCTTGCCTAAAATTCAAATTTTTAATTTCCCTCCTTTTCCCAAAATTCAAAATTTCAAAATTTAGTGGTTAGGTCCCAAAACCCTAATTTTCAAATTTAATTGGATTTTGTGCAAATTACAATCAATCTCAACCAATTTCAGTCTTCTAAATATTACTTAAGGTGGCCTTATCCATTGGGTGTGACCTTTTTCAAATTTGCAACTCAATTCCTCATTTTTCTCAAAACCCTAATAGGGTCCTATTTCGACATTCACACCTTAATTTCACCTATCTAGAGATCGTAAAATCAATTAATTTTTTGGGTTTAGCACTCAAATCATCGTAGCTTTCATCCCTGAAAATTTTTGAAAAAGTTGGGAGGACCGTGTGCACTTTCAACACGGTCCCTGGCTTTTTTCCCAAAATTTTGGGAGACTGTTATGACTGTGTTCATTTGCTTAAATCCAGATAATTGGCTGATTTTGTCGAATTTTGATCCCTTTAAAATCAAAAACAATATCCACTTTCAACATTTTAATTTTCAAGATATATTTTAAAATTAAGTGGTTAATTAAGAACAACCCTAATTTTAAATTTCAAAATTTCAATTCAACAACTTTCAATTTTTAAAATTAAGAGGTTTTTCAATAGGCCCTAATTTTAAAAATTCAATCTCTTTTGGATAATTTTAAATTATAAATTAAGAGGTTATTTTTTTATATAATCCTAATTTTAAAATTTCAATTTTCTAGGAGGTTGCATTATTATTATTTCAATCAATTTGTTCATTTAATTGAATAATCATTTTTTTTCTAGAATTTTGAATTATTCAATTATTTTGCAAGTTTCAAATTTCAAATTCCAATTTCACACTTGCAATTAAAATTCCATTTTATCTCCTTTATTTAATTTTCTATGCATGTATGGGGTGAACATTATTATGGTTAAGTGACATATGAGTTTCTTGCTTGATCTTAAGTGCATATGGAGTTCTTGTCTTATTTTGCTAATTCAATTTCAAGTTACATTAAAGATTTTCATGATGTTCCCTTTCATACATATGATGATAATTTAGTTCTCCCTTTCATTAAAAACCTATGATTTACCCTCTCCCAAAATTGATCTCATTAATGAGGGCACATTCATCGCAGAACAGGAATATGGACACTTCTTTCAAAGATCTCCCTCCTAAAGATGAATCTTTGGAGAATTATGTCCATTCTTCTCCTAAAAAGTACCTCCCTCATAAGGATTACTTGGTCCAAGAGGATGATATCATGGCTACTTATCCTAGGGATACCATACCTTCTTTTCACGATCTTCCATCTAAAGATGAAGCATTAATTACATTTGATAGTCCTTTTCCTAATGAGTGTCTTGAACATAAATATACCTTAGAACAAGAGGATGAAATTATTTCTCATCATAATTCTCTCTCTCCCAAAAATCAAGAGCTTAACCAAAATCAAACCAATTCCATTCTTGTTCCTAGGAAACCAAAAATTCTTCCTGATTATCATGTTGTGCCTTACACATATACTAATGAGGTAGTTGATGAGAACATAAGTGAAGCATCATATGCTTTCTTAGTTCCTACAATCCTCTCTTCAATTAACTCATACACCATCTCCTACCAAAGAAGTTCCTAAATAATAACTCTTAGAGGATGATTGGGGGTTCTTAGATTTTACTCCTACCTTTTCTAGAAAGTCTAAGATGCCTGAAATTCATATTCCAAATTTTTCTCTTAATGCAAATCTTGAAATTGATGGGGCCTCTTTAAACTTCAATCCAAATTCTCATAAGAGTGAACCCTCTTTTCAACATACATTCAATGGACAAATGTTTGAATGTGAGCGACAAAGTCATGAGAAATCACACTTTCCTTTGTCCACATCTTCTTCTCCATTATCTTGTAAATCCACACCTTCTCATTCTAATTTTGAGTTACGACAAGAAAATGTTTTGACCAATCTTCTAAATTCCAACTAAATATATCCTCTTTGTCCTCAATGAAGAAGAAAACATAAACAACATTCTCAAACTTCTTCTTTTTGTAAATATCATCAAACCCATGGCCATTCTACTAATGAGTGTCAAGCTTTGAAAACACAAATACAACATTACATTGATTCAGGCATGTTAAAAATAATATCTGACAATGAATGGAATATTCATTATGATCATTTCAAATAAAATTCAAGTTCCTATTATGTTTCTCCTCACTATGTGACATAGTCAACCTACCTATTGGGGGCTCCTTTTCATTCATGGTGGTAAAATTTCAAGTGCAATCATACTTAGTGAGAAACATAATAGTCTATTTATTCTTTTGCCTCTATGCTTGGGGGGAAAGAATATTCCTTTTTCTCTTTCTAAGGTTTCACTATTTTCTTTATGGAGTACATTATTCATAACATGATGTCCTTTCTTGCATGGAGTTTTCCTTCATGTGAGTGCATGTATGTTCCGTGAATGAGATCTTCTCCTTTCTTGAAATGGTACATCTATTATGAATAATCTCTCCTTATGGAACTTTTGTGAATCTTTTTCTTTTTCTCTCTTTTAAAATTACCTCTTCTATTGTGCTATTCATAACCTGATGTCCTTTCTTGAAAGGATTTATCCTTCATGCGAGCGCATGTTTGTTCCTTGGTTAGGATGTATTCCTTTCTTGAAATGGTACATCTCTTATGAGTAATCTCTCTCTAGAAGTTGTGTAATTCTTCTCATTGTCCTACACTTGGGGTAAAATGATCTCTCTCTCTCTCTCTCTTTCTCTCTCTTTTCTAAGGATCCACTCTTTCCTATGTTGTGGATGGTGTGAGTTTTATTACTTGATGTCATTCCTTGTGTGGAGTTGTTGTTGTTCACTCAAGGGTTCTCTCTTATACAAGAGGTGTAAGTCCTTGACTAAAATAAATTTCACACTTGGTAATGTACATCTATAATAAATTCACCCATCCCCATTGGGATAAAAGTGAGTCATCCTTCATCAAGAATCCCTTTCACCTAACAATAGGAGGAAGGATTGAATTCTTTTTCTCTTTATGCGCTTCATTCTAGAAGATGTTATATTTTTCGAAGATAACTCCTCTTGGAGGTAGATGTCTTTTGAGAAAACATCTCTTCTCCTCCAAGGATCTCCTTTACACTTATAGCAAGATATATCTTTTCAACTATCTTATCCTTGCTTGAAGAGTATTCCCTCTCTTGCTTAGATCTATGACATTGTTTCATAATGGATATCTTCTTTGTGATGAATGCAGGTATCCTTGTTCTATTTTCCTTAAGATATCAACATCAACCTATGTTGACATCTTAAGGGGTGGCACCCAAACTCCTCCTTTGTACCATACTTCTCTTGTGCATTGTATAGTAGGTCATTCTCAGAATCAGAGCATAGACTCTTAGAGAGAGATGACAATGCTTTTTCCTGGTAAAGTGGGTCATTCTCCAAACCAAAGAACGGACTCTTAGAGCGAGATGTCATCACTTTTTCCTTGTACAGTGGGTCATTCTCGGAACTAGAGCAAGATGATGCCACTTTTCTCTTATGCAGGGTGATTATTCTCATAACTAAATCACATACTCTTAGAGAGATATGTCATGCCTTTCTTGACATTTTTATTATACATACAGGTTGTAGCATACTTGAGCATAGACTCCTATGAGGCACTTTGTGTAATGCCCCACTAGGAACCCCGAAGGAAAACCCACAAACAAGGGTGAAACAATTTTTTTTTTTTTAAGTATAAACATCATAAGTGCATTTACACACTATGCATGATAACACAAGCGGATGACTAACACCAAAACTCCTTAAGGGTGACCAACGAAGAATTAACTTCAAAAGATAAATTCCACAATTACCATTAATCCACATATACATCACTAACTCAAAGATCACAAGAAACCTTAAGCAAATAAAGGTACACCATTGAAATATTGAAAGGGTACAATATAATTCCACTTCAATAGCATGTACAAATATCATAAAGGAAACTAATAAAGACATCCCAACATAGGATTACATTGCTCTTCCAATACATAGCTTCTCAATATACATAGTAAGATACATCTCAACCCAAATACAAGGTTACATAAGATCAATATTACAATGACCACATAGGTCTCCAAATAACAATAATCTTCAAACATAAGATGAATCATGAGCCACGAACCATAGGAACACCTGCAAAGCCAATCCTCGCATGAAGGTACAAATCTGAACATCCAATGGGAAGTGGCACTACCACCCGACCATGTAATTCCCAAAATGGAATCACCCCACCGTGCTAGGAGATAGTTGAGGACCCTCAAACAAGCATAAGAATGACATGGTCGACAAAATAATATGAATCCATAACAGCACAATATGATTCCACACAATCCAGGTGACTCAACATCACAAATACACAAGTGTACCAAATGAGAGAGTGTCATCACATAGCTTGATGGTTACCTCGGTAGGCTCTTTGTCCTAGTAACCTCTTCCAAACCTCTGGCTCCAACTAAGTCTCATGCGGACCCTTCCAGCCTTTCATGAAGACAAGGTGGCCGGTTTGCCATTCCAGGCCTTCTCAAAACATGATGATCCTCAGCACAAGCACTCACCCAGGCATGAGATACAATTATATTATTAATGTTAGAGTACTACCCACCTAATCAATTAATTAGATTATCATTTATTATCTGACTTTCGCAAGGGTGACCTGCTTGAAAGCCACTCCCTCAAAGGACACTAGACAAGGTCACTCCCTGAGGACCCTATTAAAAAATAGACAACCATAACACCACTATCAAAAATAAGTGGTCAAACAAGGACATACTGACTCTTGGCTAACCATAAGGCAAAGACACTACATGGTTATGACAACGAAGCCAACATATATCACTTGGTCAAAGGTACCAAATATGCCACCACAGGATGACTGAACCACAGACCAAAAATAACACAATATACACTTGCAAGGATAGCTATTTCACTAAGTCTGTACTCAAACAATCTTTGAGAAAAACAACATCATAAACACTTGCAACATCATTGATTGAAAATTAAATAAAACACTCTTTCTAGCAATCACATCTAATCAATTTCCAAATCAATATTCCATCAGGAATGAAATCCACATTAAACATTCAACCGGATTAAACATGAATTCTAAAAAGGCATTTAATCCATTTCTAGAATACATCCAAATTTACCAATTTGAATCTCTAATTCATGCCTTAATTTCCATTAATAATATATTAATCACATAATTAAATCATAGGGAAATTACCATTCTTATTCAATGCAAAAACCACTTTACAAAATATATTTTATTTATTAAAAATTAACTTTATGCACTAACCGGTTTGAACCTATAAAGGGACATGGTTACGCGGGGGTCAAACTAACCCGTAGTAGTGCCTCTATCGGGGGCTACAGGCACTACCTACTGCTAGCGCTATTGTTGACCGATAGCAAGCACTACCATCCAGTAGCACTGCTACCAACTGGTAGTAGTGACTACCGACCGGTAGCATTGCTATCGTCGATAACAGTAGCTGCTGACCGGTAGTAATGCTACCGTGTAGCAATACTATTGACCGATAGCAATGCTACCGCGTAGCAGTACTATCAATCGGTAGTACTCCTACCTATAGGCAACAAAGACTACCGACCCGCGTGGTGGGACTAGCCCACCATGGGGTGAGGTAAGCCAAGGATAACAAAACAAATAAAATACATGCCTTCCAAGGCAATAAAATCAACACTCCACCCAATCGTTTAAACAAGAAAATGATTCATTTCTGGAACATTTCATGGGCACACACATACATAGTGCCAAATCTAATTTTTTCAAATGGATATTTACCAGCAAGGTAAAAGATGAAATAAAGTCCCACAAGAACCCCAAATCTAGGCAACATGAAACTAGAAAGCACACAACAAGCTAAATCTAGTTCATTCTTTCCAAATAAAAGAGGTATAACCAGAAATTGATTTTCAAGAACAAACACACAGCAGATAGAGAAATGAACCATTTCTTTCCTAAATGCAACCATATGATATAGATTTCACAAAACCAACAATAATAAACACTCTTTCTTCCATTCCAATAATTCCACAAGCATCTATAGGAAGGTTGCATAATTTCCACACACAGGAAGCAAACTAAGAATTTCAAATAACAAATTCAAAACAAGAAGAGAACCTCCAACCTTGAAGCAATAGCAAGCAAAGAGATGAAGACTTTTCCAGTCTTGCAAACCAAGTCGAATTTCAAGTTCCTCCAGGAAGTTTTCCATAATTTCTCTCCAAAAATCCCTCTCTTCCTTCTTCCCGTGAATCCCCAGAATAGCATGAAAAATTATCTTTTAACCTAAACTTTCTAGGTTAAAAAGTTATTCCATCCAATTGGATTAAAATATTTAAAAACTAAAAAGCAATCAAATTTACTTATTTTCAAAAATAATTCTTTTCCAACAATTCAAGTGAAAAGGTCAAATGAAAAAGTAAAAAGGAAATTTTTTATTAATTTCTATATCTAAAAATACTTTCTTTCCACATAATCATTAATCATTTAAATGGCTAGGCAATTATTTATTTCCTTTCACAAAATATATTAATGCCACTTTACACAATAAAATAAGCCATTTAACCATTTAATCTAGCAATTCATCCATTAATTAAATCAATAATCACAAAGCATAATAATCAACTAATTACGCCAACATAAGATAGCATCATCCATTCAATTAAATAACCATTTAAATAAATGGAAGCACGCAAAACAAAGGATGATCAAATGGCGACTCACAAATGACCAAGCCAAAGCACTATGACTCGCATACCAGCCAAACGGAACAAGACAACTGACTAACAACACTCACACGAGTGAAATTGTGGGTCAAGCTAGGGTACAAAAACTATCTCCTCCACTCCCATCGAATATAAAAAGGCATGCTCAGACCTGTGAAACCAGGTGGAGTCAATACCCTGTACCTACTCGGTACTAGTACCTGCAATGTCCTACACCAAAGAACCACACATGCATATAAACCAATATATATACAAACATTGCATGCACACAGATGAAGGAGAATCATGGTGTTCCCTATCTCATCAAAGTGAGTGAAATAAAGCCATCCCCTCTCATCCCAATACACTTGCAAACATGCAACATAATAATAACACATCGTAATATAAGGAAAAAGTGTCAGTCCATGATAATGATCTATAAAATAACATTAATCATAAGCACTGAGATACTACATAAAATCATACACCACAGATCCAGATAAAGCATGAAATAACATCGCATAACATCTGAATCAATATACAAAAGATTTCCACTGAACAGTCACTGCAATCAATCAAAATAGACAAAAAGAGGTTGATCGAGGAGAGGTACTACATCCTCCCCCCCAAGCCTAGGCTTACTCCTAGAAGCCTAAAACAAATAAGAATAAAGCTCTCTCATCTTCACTGCATCTTCCCAAGTTGCTGAGGTCTCATCACTGGGGTCCCATAGGACCCTTACCAGCTCAATCGTATGACCCCTGAGGGTCAAATCCCGATGCTGAAGAATGCACACAAGCTCCATGGAGAGCTTCCCATCCTCGACTTGCATAGAGTTCCAATCAAGAACATGGGTCACATCAGAATGATAAGGACAATAAGAGAAAAATGAAAGACATCATGGATGTGGGATAGACTTGGCGGCAAGGCAAGATGGTAGGTAATAGGTCCTATCCTCTCAAGGATCTCAAAAGGGTCTACAAAATGAGGCACCAACTTAGAACCCTTTCCATAACGAATCAGACTCTTCCATGGATGCACTCTCAAGAAGACATGGTCACCAACAAAAAATTGATGATCGACTCTATGGGCATCTGCATACTTCTTCTGCCTATCCTGAGCAGCAGCCAAATGCCCATGAATTATCTCAACCTGTTGCTCCATCTCACGAAGAAAATCCAGGCCTAAACACACCCTGTCCTCCAACTGATCCCAACTCAAAGGAGTACGAAAAGGATGACCATACAAATCCTGGAAGGGCAACATGCCTATAGAGCTTTGATATCCTTTGTTATAAGAAAACTCCACAAGGCAAAGATATTCCTCACAGCATGACTGCTGGTCCATAACATACATGCGAAGCATGTCCTCCAAAACCTGATTTACACACTTAGTCTGACCATCGGTCTCTGGGTGATAAGGTGAACTGAAGTTCAACTGGGTTCCCAAAGCATGTTGAAGAGAAGTCCACAGGGCTGATGTAAATACAGGGTCTCTATCAGAAATGATCCACCTTGGGATCCCATGCAACCTCACCACGTCTTCCAAGAAGACTCGTGCCACAACTGTTGTCGTATAAGAAGATCGAATAGGCACAAAATGAGAAACTTTGGTCAATCTATCCACAATGACCATGATGGCATCATGATGACATGAATAAATAGGCAACCCCACAATAAAATCCATGGAAATGATATCCCACTTCCAATCTGGTATCAAATTAGGCTATAAAATCCCTGCAGGGTGTTGATGCTCCACCTTCACCTGTTGACATTCCAAGCACTTGGACACAAAATCAGCAATGTCACATTTCATACCAACCCAATGATATAATTGTCTAAGATCTGCATGCATCTTCTTGACACCAGGGTGTGCCGAATAAGGTGCACGATGGGCCTCAGTCATGATCAAAACGTGAAGACCCTCCAAAGGAGGTACATAGATTCATCCAAGATGTCGAAGAAGACCATCTAGCTCAAGAGCATATCCAAAATATCTACCCTCCAATGGTCCTCTAGACTCCGACACGACTCTAACATCCTGATACCAAGTGTCCTAAGGAAGAACTCCAAGAATTCTCTCACTCAAGTCCACACCAAGGGACAATGCTGCAACCTCATGACGCATATGGCTCAAAGCATTTGCCACTACATTTTCTTTCCCTTGAATATAAAGAACCTCAAAATCATACTCGCAGAGGAATTCCATCCATCTTCATTGTCAAGCATTCAAGTCCGGCTACGTGAAAATATACTGCAAACTGCGGTGATCACTATGCAGCTCAAACCGATGCCCCAATAGGAAATGTCTCCAACGAACCAACGCATGCACTACAACAGCCAACTCCAAGTCATGAACTGGATAGTTCAACTCATGATCCTTGAGTTTGTGAGACTCATAAGCAACCACACGTCCATTCTGCATAAGCACCACACCTATACCTTCTAAAGAGGCATTTATGCATACCATGAAATCTCTGGATGGGTCAGGAACTGCCATAATCAGAGCACTAACAAGGAGTTCCTTCAAGGTATGAAAAGCTGATTCGCACTGCTCTGGCCAAACAAACTTCTTCCCTTTCCTCTGAAGAGAAGTAATCAGATGGCCTATCCAAGAGAAACTCTGAACAAAGTGATGGTAATATCCGACCAAACCTATGAAACTTTGAACCTTAGAAACATTGGTTGGCACTGGCCAATCAACAATGGATTAGATCTTAGAAGGATCCATGGATACACCTTCTCCCGAAACTATATGACCGAGATAGCTCACCTCTGACTAAAAGAAATCACACTTTGCCAAATTCACAAAATGTTGATTCTCCCTCAAGAACTGTAATACCTGATGCAAATGACCCTCGTACTCTTCCATAGATCTAGAATAAATTGATATGTCATCCAACAACACAAGGACAAAGTGGTAAAGGTAGGTGCGAAAAACCCCATTCATAAGACTCATGAATACTGAAGGCACATTCGTCAACCCAAATGGCACCATTGTGAACTCATAGTGACCATAACGAGTACGAAACATCGTCTTATGAATGTCTACATCAAGAATGCGCAACTGATGATACCCAGATTTTAGGTCTATCTTATAGAACACCTTGGCTCCCTTTACCTGATTGAAAAGATCATCTATCTGAGGCAATGGATATCATTTCCAAATGGTTACCTTATTCAACTATCAATAATCAATGCATAATCAAAGAGAACCATCCTTCTTCTTAACAAAGATAACTGGCACACCCAAGGAGAAACACTTGGATGAATGAATCCCTTGGCCAACAACTCCTCCACCTACAACTTCAACTCAATCAGCTCCTCAGTAGTCATCCGATATGGTGCTCTCGAAATAGGTTCCACACCAGGAACCAAGTCTATGTCTTGCTTTAGAGGCATAACAAGAATATCAAAGGAAACACATCAACATACTCTCGAAGAATAGGGTGATCATCAAGAGTGAGTTCTCGACTCTCTTCCTCATCCACATCCTCAAGAGCAACTACAAAAAGCTGACACCCTTGATGCATGCACTGCCTAAGTTGCATAGCAGAAATCATACGTAAGGATATCAATCGTTAAACTCCAATGATCCCCACTTTCTTGCCATGGTCATCTAAACACTATATTGTCTCTAGATGACAATCTACATGAGCACTGTGAGATGATAACCAATCCATCCCCAGCACAACTCCATAGGACCCCAAAGGAATGAATCAAAGGTCAACTGAAGTGACAAAGGGTCCTAGGTCCAAATCACAACTAGGAATGAAGGCATCTACAAACACTCACACACCAGTAGCTAACTCTGCTTGCCACCTATCTGCCTGCTTAGTAGACATGAGCCCGCACCGCTCCACAATGGATGAAGAAATAAAATAATCTAAAGCACCAAAATCAAAAAGTACAGAGATAGGAATACCACACAACACACATGCAGTCTCAATCACGGTACTTTGATGCTCAGCCTGGCGGTCATCCACTGCTGCAAATACTCTATGGGATCTACTTGCATCCCCCACTATCAGCTCTAATGTGGCTGGCCTCTAGCTACCCATCTAGTGAGGATGTTGAGGGCACTAAGCGGCCTTGTGGTCATACTGACCACAAGTGAAGCAATCTCCTTGAACCGGTCCTCTACTACTAGATGGCCCACTGGACTATTGAAAGCTCTCCCCACTAGGGGCCTGAGATGCTCCTTGAGAAGACTGCCCTAGAAAGGCCTGCCTACCCTTCCTCCAGAACCTTCTCTTCAGAACCTGAGAGTTGCCACCCTGCTGGCCCTGAGATTACTTCGGTCTCTGTGATTGTTGTTGCTACTACTGACCACCCTTAGCGGGTGCTTGAGGACCCCTAAAAGGTGCAGCAGTATGGGATTGATTCCCTCTACTTCTAGACCCACTGAAATGATCACTCCCAATCTTGGCCACCATGAACACAACTAAGGTTTTTCTCTACCAACTTGGCTTTCACCACGGCTACCTCTACTGAAGCAGGCTTGAAAACTCTCACTCCTCCACTAATGCGGTCATTAAGAACCCTCAAGAAATGTTGCACAAGCATAGCCTCATCATTATCGATCCTAACATATTGTTTAAGCTCATAGAACCTATGCTCAAACTGATCCATTGATAACCAAAACTGGCACAAAACATAGAACTCATCTGCTCGCAACTGCCTCCCCTGGGGTGAGAGAAATCATGCCCTGAATCTCTCCAAGAAGATCTCCCAAGATGCGGTGTTAATGCTCACACCGATCCTCTCCTCCTCTAATCTCCACCAGATGGATGTGAAGCTCTTGACATGCATGATCATGCATCTCTCCTTGGTCTTGCTACTATAAGGATACATAGCAAAAAACCAATCCAAACTGATAAGCCAGGTCTCTACCTCGAGACCGGTACCTTTACCATCAAAGAAGGGAGGATTGGACCTCATCAAGTCCCTAATATGCCCTATGACAACTAGGTTCTGGTCCATAGGGATCTCTCTCCTTCTAGGAGATCTCTCTCTCTCTCTGGAATCTACTGAAGCGATTCCTCTACCAGCCATGGATGGGCAGATCCACCTCGGGCCTGGTGCCTAGTCTAGCTAGCACCTCCTAAAACATCTGACACAGCTCTTCCCTTTCAGGAACTTGCTCTATTGAATGTGGTTCCTCTTGGTGAGCCTACTGATCTCTATCTACACTCACATGAGTGGGTGGTGGTGAAGGACTATGGTGGTCAGGACCTCGGCCCCTTCCTCCTCCTCTGCCTCTGGTACGACCACCAACACAGCCACCTCCATTGGCTTTCCTAGCCATCACCTAACACTGCACGAGAGGAAAAAGATTCAGATCAAAGGCAAAGAAAGACACAAGTAAGTCACACCACAAGACCTACACAAAAGGTCAAGGAAAATAGGCTCACTACAAACCCAGAGTACCCAGTGTTGAAACATGGGCTTTGATACCAAATGTAGTGCCCTGCCAGGAACCCAAAAGGAAAACCCACAAACAAGGGTGAAACAATTTTTTTTTTTAAAGTATAAACATCATAAGTGCATTTACACAATATGCATGAAAACACAAACGGAAGACTAACACTAGAATTCCTTAAGGGTGACCAACGAAGCATTAACTTTAGAAGATAAGTTCCACAATTACCATTAATCCACATATACATCATTAACTCAAAGATCACAAGAAGCCTTAAGCAAATAAAGCTACACCATTGAAAGATTGAAAGGATACAATATAATTCCACTTCAATAGCATGTACAAATATCATAAAGGAAACTGATAAAGACATCCCAACATAGGATTACATTGCTCTTCCAATACATAGCTTCTCAATATACATATAAAGATACATCTCAACCCAAATACAAGGTTACATAAGATCAATATTACAATGACCACATAGGTCTCCAAATAACAATAATCTCCAAATATGAGATGAATCATGAGCCACGAACCACAGGAACACCTGCGAAGCCAATCCTCGCATGAAGGTACAAATCCAAACATCCGATGGGAAGTGGCACTACCACCCGACCATGTAATTCCCAAAATGGAATCACCCCACCATGCTAGGAGATACTCAATGACCCTCAAACAAGAATAAGCATGATATGGTTGACAAAATAATTTGACTCCATGACAACACAATATGACTTCAAAAAATCCAGGTGACTCAACATCACAAATACACAAGTGAACCAAATGAGAGAGTGTCATCGCATAGCTTGAAGGTTACCTCGGTAGGCTCTCCTAGGTCCCAGCTCTCTGTACTGGTAACATCTTTTGAACCTCTAGCTCCAACTAAGTCTCATGCAGACCCTTCCAGCCTTTCATGAAGACAAGGTGGTCGGTTTGCCATTCTAGGCCTTCTCACAACATGATGAGCCTCTGTACAAGCACTCACCTAGGTGCAAGGTACAATTATCTTATTAATCTTAGATTACTACCCACCTAATCAATTAATTAGATTATCACTTATTATCTGACTTTCATAGGGGTAACCTGCTCGAAAGCCACTCCCTCAAAGGACACTAAATAGACAAGGTCACTCCCCGAGGACCCTATGGCGAAACAGACAACCATAAGGTCAAACAAGGACATATTGACTCTTGGCTAACCATAAGGCAAAGACACTACATGGTTACGACAAAGAAGCCAACATATATCACTTGGTCAAAGGTACCAAATATGCCACCACTGGATGACTGAACCACAGACTAGAAATAACACAATATACACTTGCAAGGATAGCTATTTCACTAAGTCCGCACTCAGACAATCTTTGAGAAAAACAACATCATAAACACTTGCAACATAATTGATTGAAAATTAAATAAAACACTCTTTCTAGGAGTCACATCTAATCAATATTCCATCAGGAATGAAATCCACATTAAACATTCAACTGGATTAAACATGAATTCCAAATAGGCATTTAATCCATTTTTAGAATACATCCAAATTTACGAATTTGAATCTCTAATTCATGCCTTAATTTCTATTGATAATATATTAGTCACATAATAAAATCATAAGGAAACTACCATTCTCATTCAATGCAAAAACCACTTTACAAAATATATTTCATTTATTCAAAATTAACTTTATGCACTAATCGGTTTGAGTTAGTAAAGGGACATGGTTACGCGGGGGTCAAACTAACCCGCACCAGTGCCTCTATCAGGGGCCGCAGGCACAACCGTCTAGTAGCACTGCTACCAACCAGTAGCAGTGACTACCGACTGGTAGCGCTACTACCATCGGTAACAGTAGCTACCAACCAATAGTACTGCTGCCGCATAGAAGTACTGTCAACCGGTAGGACTACTACCTGCGGGTAGCAGAGACTACCGACCCTCGTGGTGGGTCTCACCCGCCATGGGGTGAGGTAAGGAAAGGATAACAAAACAAATAAAATGCATTCCTCCCAAGGCATTAAAATCAACACTCCACCCAATCGTTTGAATAAGAAAATGATTCATTTCCGGAATATTCCATGAGCACACACATACACAATGCCAAATCCATTTTTTTCAAATGGATATTTACCAGCAAGGTAAAAGATGAAATAAAGTCCCACAAGAACCCCAAATTTAGGCAACATGAAACTAGAAAGCACACAACAAGCTAAATCTAGTTCATTCTTTCCAAATAGAAGAGGTATAACCGGAAATTGATTTTCAAGAATAAAAACACAGCAGATAGAGAAATGAACCATTTATTTCCTAAATGTAGCCATATGATATAGATTTCACAAAACCAACAATAATAAACACTCTTTCTTCCATTCCAATCATTCCATAAGCATCTACAGGAAGATTGCATAATTTTTACACACAGGAAGCAAATTGAGAATTTCAAATAACAAATTCAAAACAAGAGAACCTCCAAGCTTGAAGCAATAGCAAGCAAAGAGATGAAAACTTTTCTAGTCTTGCAAACCAGGTTGAATTTCTAGTTCCTCCGAGAGGTTTTCTAGAATTTCTCTCCAAAAATCCCTCTCTTCCTTCTTCCAGTGAATCCCTAGAATAGCATGAAAAATTATCTTTTAACCTAAACTTTCTAGGTTAAAAAGTTATTCCATCCAATCAGATTAAAATATTTAAAAACTAAAAGCCAATTAGATTTAATTCTTTTCAAAAATAATTATTTTCCAACAATTAAAGTGAAAATGTCAAATGAAAAAGTAAAAAGGAAAGTTTTTAATTAATTTCTATATCCAAAAATACTTTCTTTCCACATAATCATTAATCATTTAAATGGCTAGGCAATTATTTATTTCCTTTCACAAAATATATTAATGCCACTTTACACAATAAAATAAGCTATTTAACCATTTAATCGAGCAATTCATCCATTAATTAAATCAATAATCACAAAGCATAATAATCAACTAATTACGCCAACATAAGATAGCATCATCCATTCAATTAAATAACCATTTAAATAAATGGAAGCACGCAAAACAAAGGATGATCAAATGACAACTCACAAATGACCAAACCAAAGCACTATGACTTGCATACCAGCCAAACGGGACAAGACAACTGATTGACAACACTCACATGAGTGTAACTACGGGTCAAGCTAGGGTACAACAACTATCTCCTCCATTCCCATCGAATATAAAAAGGCATGCTCAGACCTGTGAAACCAGGTGGAGTCAATACCCTGTACCTACCTGGTACTAGTACCTGCAATGTCCTGCACCATTGAACCACATGTGCATATAAACCAATATATATACAGAAACAGTATGCACACCGATGAAGGAGAATCATGACGTTCCCTGTCTCACCAGAGTGAGTGAAGGAAAATCATCCCCTTAGTTCCCAATAGACTTGCAAACACGCAACATAATAATAATGCATCGCAATATAAGGTAAAAGTGTCACTGCTTGATAATGATCCATAAAATAACATTAATCATAAGCACTGAGATACTACATAAAGTCATACACCATAAATCCAGATGAAGCATGAAATAACATCGCATAACATCTGAATCAATATACAAAAATATTCCACTGCACAGTCACTGCAGTCAATCAAAATATACAAAAAGAGGCTGATCGAGGAGGGGTAGTACACTTTGAACCTCACTTGCACACATGTGCATGAGGTTGGGTGGAACTAACAGTGTTCTCACTCTCCTCCCTTACATGGATCACCTAGATAGACTCTGGGGGCTATATTTCAATGTCCTTCTCTCCATGGTTCACGTAGTTTTAGGGGTGAGATGTCCATGGTTTCTCTCTTGTTCGCCTTTCTTCTCATGGATCACCAAAGTGTGTATTCATGTCCTCTCTCTCCTTCCTCTCATGAACCCATATTTTTACAATTGATAGTTCATAGATGATGTCAGCTTTTCTCTTTTATGTGATCACTTGTATTTATGTGATGGCATTTGTCTTTGTGTTTCAATTAGTTGTTTGAGACAATTATATCAAGGTTTCTACGGCTAGTTGATGTGTAATCTTCTATCTTGTTTTTGTCATGTGTCTTTTGCGCTTTGTTTTGTTTTGTGTGTCTTGTTCCTTGTTGGTTTTGTGTGCTCTTTCATATGTTTGAGTCAGTTAAGATCCTAAGATTGGGGACTTTGTTCCTCAATATTAGTGATGTCTTATACTCCTTGTGGTATTTCTCTGCATCTCTCATATTCATCTCTCTCTTTCTTCTACTTTACTGGTAGTATTGGCGTAAGTCATACTCCCACTAAAGTGGGGGCTAAATGTAGTGTCATTAAACTATGACCCTAGCAATTTTAACCATATTTGAGGTCCTCACCTTGGTGACAACTTCTACCTTCCCAACTGAGACTTCTCTTTGCATTTTCACCTTGAACCCCTCTTTGTTTAAGTCCTAAGATGGCCTCAAGACCCTATCTGAACCCCAAGATAGGGAAAGATAGGGGCGTGGCGCCCCTGTCCCCCCTCTTAAGGTGGCCCCAAGATAGGTCCCTTCGGTCCTATCTGCATTTCGGGATTCCAAATATCCCCAATGTCGGCCTTTGGTGAGATGAATTAATTCTCTAAGGCATGTATAAAAGGGAGTTGGTATTTTCATTTGCAAGGGAAAAAGATAGAGGAAATACATGATAAGTGGAGTTCAAGCATTCAAGTCTTCAAGCATCCATCAAATCTTCTTCTCCATGTGTCTTCTTCATTCATCCATTGGAGAAACATTACAACATTCATTTGCAAGCATATGTGTGTGTTAGGGTTTTGTCATGTTACATGCCATTTCATGCAACATTTGTGGTTTCATTCAAGAAGGAAAGCAATCATCATCAACAAATTCCAGATCTACAAGGTATACATTTTCATCATTTACATTTAAGCATTTGCAATTACTTTCTTTCAAGGTTGATTCCTCAACCAGGGTTTGACTGAGGCAAACCCCTATCCACAACCCTTCTTCCCTTATTTTCTGTGTGTAGGTTGCCAGTGTGCAACTATAGTTGGAGGTTTGTGCTTCATTTGCAGAGACAGAAAAACCCTTTTCATTTCACGGATTTTTCAGAGGACCATGTGCACTTTCAACACAGTCCCAAAGAATTTTCTCCAAATTTGCAAAGCAAATCTGTATCAGTCTAAGTATCTTAGATCCAAAGTTACAATGCGATCCCGAACCGGTAGCTCCTCATTTCACCCATTTTATCTCTCTTTTCAGCATAGTCAACAAGCCAACCCTTCTGCTTACAAAAGAGGGCAAATTACATTCCAACACTTGTAATCCACTTAGAATTCACATCCTTGTTTCCCTTGGATTTGGATCTAGTGGATTCAACCCCTCTTTTGAATGTAAACTATCTCCCAAGTGAAAATCATCCTAGTGATTTCCTTTCTCTCTCTTAGCTGGGGAATCACTATGGTTCGATTTTTTACTTTACTGTTCTATGTTATTGCCTGACGAGAAGGAAAATAATTGGTATAGATTTGCAAGTTTTGGTTAGGGAGTGCAGCTAATTTGTTTCCTTTTTAATTAACACCCACAACAATTATGGTATTGAAATCAATGAGATCTTGGACAAGATGTTTCCACCTATAACACCTATCAATATCGTGGTGAAGTTGACGGTGATATTGGAAATGGTTTGGAAGGGCCATTTGGTTTAATTGGAGGAAGTTTCAAAAAATTGGAATTAACCAATTGTAACATAATATTATGCAAAGCTTTAGAAAAAAAGTATAAAATTACGTGTTGATTTAAAATTGGACAACAAAGGAGACACATCTGATGTTTTAGCTGCCACTTGTGCATCAATATTGTTTGAGTAAATTATTGATATTAATAAATCCTTTGTTTGGTTTTTGAAACTTTGTATTATCTTGTTAAAGAACATCATTCTTATCAACCAAAGTCGTTGGAGTGGATGCCTCAAATTGGCTCACTTGAAGTTGATAATTATGAAGTACTACACACAATTGGGTGAAAGAGGTTAACTAAACAATAACTTATCTCTAATATATTTTTACAAACTAGAATTGAAAGTTATTTGAACATCCATATCAGGCATAGGATAAGAACCCTGAGCATGCAAATGTTCAAATCTACCAATGAAATCCATCACTTTTTCCTTAACACCTTATTTACAATGAATTAAATTAGTCAAAGAAATTTGAGGATCAATGTTATTTTAAAATTGTTGAATGAAAGCATTAGCCATTTTTTGAAAAAGAATCAATAGAATAAGGAGGCGAAGAACAAAACCGTTATAAGGCCTTATCATGAAATGTCCTAGAAAACAATTTAGCCATCAATCTATGATCATTTGAGAAGTTACTACACAAGATGCAAAATATTTTCACACGAGTCAAGGGATCACATTTTTCATTGTACACCTCTAATTGGGAAATTTGAATATCCTTAAAGGTAATGATACAAAAAACATCAAAGGAAAGTGGGCGTACAACATCATATGTAGGAACATTTAACTTGGATTAGGTCATTGAAGCAATTTCTTGTTGCAAGGAGGAATTTTATGTGGAATGGTATGAGAAATGGATGGAATTTTGGAATACGAAAAATGGGACATGGTGATAAGTAGGTATAGGAGATGTTTGTGAGGGACATGGAACACTCACGAAAGGTGGTATGATAGGGATTATCTTAGACCAACATGTGTAGGATTGACATTTTGTGTAGATGTAGCCATGATAGGTGGGGTATAAGTAGACACATTAGACAATGATAATGGAATAGAAATAAGAATTTCAACATTATTAGGAGTAGAAAAGTGAAGAGCCTCAACACAATTTTCATGGACATAAGATTATCATTCATAATATGAGATATACTATGCAACAAATTTACACCATGTTTATCATTTTGAGCCATCCTCCTCAACCCTTCAATCAAGGGGATGGCCTCACTATTCAAGTTTTCTTGACCCATCCAATGTTCAATATTTTCTAGATCATGAACAAGCTTTACTACTTGGGTAGGATACACTCGTGTTAGATATTCATCTTCATCATGAGAAATATGGGAAGAATGATTTTCAACAATGTTAGGAATCTCATGTGAAGATACAGAGGTTTCACCCAAGGTCCCATTGAAAATGTTAATTGACTTGGGATCTACATCTTTTAGGGAAGCCATAAGTCTGTAACTTCTTCTCACACCAATATTAGATATAGGACTTAAGGTCATAAAATGTTAGCAATGATAATGAAGGAAAAATTAGAGGGGGGGAGTGAATCAGTTTTCACCGGATCTACAAACTTAATCACAAATATAGATTTGATAAACTATAGAAATAACAAAGATCAAATTGATAACACAAAACCCAACACCAAGATTTTGACGTGGAAAACCTGGTTAAGGGAAAAACCACAGTAGGAACCTACCCACAATATCATGATACTTTGTAGTGGTATATGTAAATATTATAATGGAGAATGCACATGCATTCAGGCACACTGCCTAGAGCTCACTACTTAAAAGATAATGACCCAAAAGGCTACAACCCTTAGGGAAATCTAACTGACTTACAACAAGATTCGGACTACAACCCAGTTAAGCACTACAACACCAAACTCTTCTCAATACATCACACTGAAGGATGAATCCTTATTTGCACATATACTACTCTTTAATAATGCAGACACAACCTCAACACATAAGTTGTATGACAATATCACCTATTTATATAATTCATCAACCTTGACAACAAGGTCGGCTAAACCCTCAACTCACAATTACAAAAGTACATCACATGATGCAAGGATCAACCACCAGACCAATATAATGATATACATGATATAACATGGACTTAATTCAAATTTCCAAACACTCATCTCCATCAATAATCACGCTAAGATCAACTACAACACGCTACACAAACAAAAATACTGCATAACACAAAGAACATCACCAGATCAATAAAATCACCAACAATCCACACAATGATCAATGTGGATCATCAAAACGAATAGGACACAATTAAGAAATGTCAGCAAACACGTTAAAATCATCAATAATAGTTTCACTAACACCACTTATCAAATCTTCATCTGTCAATGTCTAAAACTCAAGAACACTTAAACAACGGCAACTATCATGATGAAAGATAACTTGTGGAGCATCAAATCATGAACCATCTATAATGAAGATACACAAGACCATCCCAAACAATCTCCCAAAGACTCAGCTCAATATTTAATCACACCGGAATATACCAAAGAAAATACTGAACTCTACAAAGCACTGATCAGAAAAACAAACTGCAAATTGGATCATATGCTATGAACAATTAACCATCTCAAATCACCAAAACTAATACAAAAGAATATAATGATACTAGAAATACTCTATACACCAAACCAAAATCCCAATAAACCAATCTACAAGCACCGAAGCAACAAATCATAGGAATATGTTGACATAAATGATGACAAAATATCCTAGCAGCAACAATATCCAACAATCTCCCCCAATGGCATTAATGGCAACATATGAATGTGAAAAACAATCAATGCAAAGAAAGAAAAACATCTCCAACAGACTTCCACTAAGATCACGCAGATAAGACAGTTTCTCACATGCTTCTCTCCCCCTTTGACAACAATGCCAAATATCTCAAAATAGAAAACCAAACTCCCCCCCTTAGATAAACAAGTCATGATTCTCTCACCCATAAACAAATAACCAATCCAACAAACTACTATGCAAGAGGAGTAGCACCAACTCATCAATCTGGATAAAGAAATAAGATTATGAAGTCCATGGATTGATGCAACTCAATGCATCTAGTTCTCATCGACAGGTGTGGATACCCCTAACTTGTCTCTCAAATAGACAAATGTATCTACAGGCAAAGGCTTAGTGAAAATACCAAAAATTTGTTCCTTTGTAGACACATATTCTAGCTTCACTTCCTCCTCACTGACTTTTTCTCTCAAGTAATGATATTTGATTGACACATGTTTAGTTTTCGAATGTTCCACCGGATTCTTTGACATGTTAATAGCACTGGAATTATCACAGTATATGATAGTAGGCTCATTATAGATAAATTTGATATCCTTCAACATTTTCTTCATCCAAACCACCTGGGTGCAGTTACCAACAGTAGCAATGTACTCAGCTTCAGCAGTAGATAAGGACACTGAATCTTGTTCCTTACTAGCCCATGAAACCAATTTCTTACCTAGAAAGAAAGCACCACCAGAGGTACTCTTCTGATCATCAACATCACTAGCCCAATCAACATCAGTGTAAGCACATAACATGAAATCATGATTTCTCATATACCACAAATCATTATCTACATTTCCCTTCAAATATTTGAATATTCTCTTTACAACAATGACATGACTCTCTTTCAGATCAGCTCGATATCTAGCAGCCATGCACACAGCATACATAATGCTTGTCCTAGTCTGAGTAAAATATAGCAGTCCACCAACCATAGATCTATACAAACTCTGATTAGCTTTCAAATATTCATCATTCTTAGACAATTTCCAGCCAGTCACCATAGGAGTTCCAACTAGTTTGGAGTCATCTAACCCAAACTTCTTCAGCAGTTCCTTCGTATATTTAGTTTGAGATATAAAAATACCTTTTCCAGTCTATGAAATCTGCAAAACTAAGAAAAATTTCATCTCTCCTATCATAGACATCTCAAATTCTTTCTGCATATCATCGGAAAACTTCATGCTCAAGTCATCATCTCCTCCAAAGATAATATCATCAATAAAGACTTCAACAATCAAGATGTTATCATTCTCAATTTTAAAATGTAGATTATTGTCAACATTCCCTTTATTTAATCCTAATTCCAACAAATACTTATCCAATCTAGCATACCAAGCTCAAGGGCTTGTTTCAATACATAAAGAGATTTCTTTAATTAACATACCAGGTCTCCATCATCTGATAATGAAAATCCATCATGTTGCTCAATGTAGACTTCTTCCTCAAGATCACCATTCAGAAAAGCTGACTTGACATCTATCTGATACACTTTGAAATCTTTATAGGCATCATATGCAAGCAATAGTCTAATAGCTTCAAATCTAGATACCAGAGCAAAACTCTCCTCATAATCAATCCCTTCTTTCTGTGAATATCCTTTGCATGTCAATATTGCTTTATTTCTAACAATTTCACCAGCTTCATTCAATTTATTCCCGAATACCCATTTAGTACCAATCACAATCTAGGCATAAGCTCCCATGTGTTATTCTTTTCAATCTAATTTAACTATTCTTCCATAGCTCTCATCCAATTTTCATATTTGCAAGCCTTAACAACATCTTTAGGTTCAACTTTAGAAATCAAACATACCTCTTCAATAGCTAGCCTTCTTCTAGTCATTACACCTTTATTTTTATCTCCAATAATCTGATTTTCAGAATGATTTAATCTTACATAACTCTGAGTCTTTTGATTGTTCTAATTTTTCAAGTTCCTACACCTCTCCACGGATAGCAGCAACATCTAGATTAACTATCTCTACTGAACCATTCTACTTCAATTCTTCAGTCTAAATAGGATTTAGAACAATATGTTGACCATCATCATATCCGTAGGCTCTGATTTCTTTTACAATGTTGTCATCCACCTTCACATTTGCACTTTCCACTATCTTTCTTGGTCTCTTATGGTAGCACCAGTAGGCTTTTCTCTTTGTTGAATATCCCAAGAAAATTTCTTCATCACTTCTTGCATCAAACTTTCATATGTCATCATCTCTCTTGATATAACATTTGCTACCAAATATTATGAAATATCTCATTGTAGGAACATGATCAAACCATAGCTCATAATGATTCTTACCGGTATCACCTTTAATATGAACTCGATTGAATTTGTAAATAGTAGTGTTAATAGCTTCTCTCCAATAGATCTTCAGAACATTCCCTTCAATCAACATAGTCCTTTCAACATCCAAAATAATCATGTTCTTCCTTTCAACAACTATATTTTGTTGAGGGGTTCTAGGAGCAGATAATTGTCTTCTAATCACATGCTTCTCACATAATGAATAAAACTCACTGAAACAAAATTCTCCTCCTCTGTCAGATCTCAGAGATTTCACCTTAATTCCTAACTCATTCTCAACCTTTGCTTTGAATATATTGAATTTGTCTAATGCTTCATATGTATCCTTCAAAAAGACAACCCACATCATCTTGGAATAATCATCAATTAGCAACATTAAATATATGTCTCCCTGCACACTTCTAACATTTTTAGGTCCACATAGGTCAATATTCACAAGATCTAGCAATCCATCAGATGTATATTGTTTTCTCTTGAAAGAAATTCTTGTTTGCTTACCCAATTGACATTCCTTACATACCAGATTAGCAGGCTTAACAATCTTAGGTACATCTCTAACAACTTGTGTAGAACTGATCTTAATCATTGAATTAAAGTTAACATGACACATTCTCTTATGCCACGACCAACATTCATCAATCTGAGCAATCAAACAGATTTCCTCACCAGCATTCAAATGAAAGATATTACCTTCAATCTTAGTTCCAAATGTAATCTCTATATCAAAGGCATTTAGGATCTTGCATTTACCATTATTGAATTGAAAATCATAACCTTTGTCAATCATCTATCCAACACTTAAAATATTATGCTTCAAACCTTCAACATACAAGACATCATCAGTGTTATGCTTACCATCAAAGGAAATAGAATCTTTACCATGGATCACACAAGCTTTGTCATCTCCAAATCTCACTATTCAACCATCATACCTTTCCATACTCACAAATATATTTTTATCACCGATCATATGATGTGAACAACTTCTATCAATTACCCATTCATCTTTTTCTTCAACTTTAGCAGCTAAATCTTTCTCCTCAATCGTGTAGCTTGTGGAATCAATAGGTACTATCTTCTTTGATAGCAATAAATACAACTTCATCTCCTTCTAATTCTTCATCTGTAACACCTTCATCAAGAGCATAATAGCAGTTTTTTCTGATGCTTATACTTCTTGTTAGACTTGTAAGTCTTATCATACTTCTCATGCTTCTCATATCTATCATTTCTATCATGCTTATCAAATTCATCATTCCTACCATATTTAGCCATTCTCTCCAGGAATCTAGAAGTAAAATGTCCTATTTTATTACAAGAGAAACATTTCAAAGGCAATTTTAAATCATACTTACCAGATCCCTTAGGAAATCTTTAGGAAATCAATGCTTCAAGCTCATCCAGATCTCTTTCTTGCTCTTCCATTTGTTAGACAGTTAAATAAATGGAAGACAATTGAGAGGGGGGGTGAACCAGTTATCACCAAATTACTGGAACCTTAAACAATTAAAACTTTAATACTGGAACCCAAAAGATCAATGCTAGAATGCATAAACTAAATACCAAAATAGTAGATAAACCAATTAGCCATAAACAATAATCAAAGAATAAATACCATCCACATGACAAATAGATTTATACGTGGAAAACTCGGTAAAGAGAAAAACCACATTGGGAAGCCTACCCATAGTCAAATAATACTTCTACAGTAAGTATGTGAATTACAATTGAGGGGCCTACACCTGTAGGAAGGCCAATAGCCTAGAGCACACTACTCATCACAAAAGGAGTCTCACTGACTACATAGAAATCTAGACTACAATCCGGAGAAATGAATGAGCTGCAAAGATAGCATCTCTTATGCCTGAATACAATTCTGTTTAAGCTCAATACCAGAGGACTAAATCCTCTTACATAAACCCAAATCGATCACCAATTATCGACCTAATCCTATACCTGAATGATTATTACATTATTCACTCCTTACATATCCATTTCCCATACCATATATAATCTACAATTAGATCTTACATCATATATATACAAACCCTCGACCATAAACAATAGGGTTAGCCACTAGACAATAAAACAATTACATAATTATAAAACATGTCGGCTAGAGACCAAACAAATAATATCCAACCCATAAGATATCCCAAAAACACATCGAGAGGTCCAATCCACACGTTACATTAAGTCGGTCCATAACCTAGACAATATTGGGACCCAGTATAGGTCCACACATGCTAAAGCAATAATCTTAATCAACCAAGTCTCAAAGATGATAACCATCAGCATCCTGAATCTCCACTAGAAGCCACACCAACACCACTTATGCATATCATCAAATATCTTCATCGAAGCTTTGTCGGTTGAACCCTCGCCGGAACAACAAACCAACTTGCTAGCATACAGGATAGCATCCGATCACCAGATCAAAACCAACTGATTGAACATGAATATGAATAAGCCAATTCCATAACCCAAACATACTGGAGCATACCAGATCATGATGATCCAATCCAACCAGAAACCAAACAACCTACCAGGACCAGAAGGATATAGGTAAAGCAACCAAAAGAGCTAGTGTTGACATCAATGACAAAACATCAATGCAACACATAATCAATTCCTCCAACTGGCCAACAATCTCCCCCTTTGGCATTGATGGTAGCACTAGATGTGAAAAATATCCAAGTACCAGGAAATGCCAAACAAGTCTCCCCCAATGGAAGATAGCCAAAAATCTCCCACACAAAGATATAGCAATGAAGTTTTGAAACAAAGACCAAACTCCCCCAGTGAATGATATCTTTGTAAAGCTCTATTTTTTCATATATATCTCTCCCCCTTTGACATCAATGCCAGAAATCTAACATAAATATCAAAGCAAAAAATAAAAACCACTGAAACACAAGGCTAACTACTCCCCCTGAGCAGTAGCATCCCCACATCAATCCTGGAATGAATAATATCTCTGATAATGCATATTGGACTAATGTCAAATAACATCAATCAGTTCTCTATCGGAGGGGCAAAAACCCCTAATCTGTCTCTTAGGTACTCAAATGATTCTTTAGGCAAAGATTTAGTGAAAAATATCTGCAATCTGCTCTTTAGTGTTCACATAAATCAGTCTAACTTCATTTTCTCCCACCTTCTCCTTCAAAAAGTTATACTTGATAGATATGTACTTTGTCTTAGAGTGAAATACCAAATTCTTTGATATGTCAATAGCAAGAGAGTTATCACAGTGAATAACTATTGGTCCAATGCAATGCACTTTAATATCCTTCAACATTTGCTTCATCCATAGAACTTGTGTACAGTTAGTAGAAGAAACAACATACTCAGCTTCAGCAGTAGATAAAGAAGTACATGATTGTTTCTTGCTGATCCATGAAACCAACTTCTTTCCAAGAAAGAAAGCTCCACCAAAAGTACTTTTCTGGTCATCAACATCACTAGCCCAATCTATATCTATATATGCACATAAAGTAAATTCATCACCCTTGGGGTATCACAAACCATATTTAGACGTACCTTGCAAATATCTAAAAATTCTTTTCACTGAACTCTCATGATTTTCTCTAGGATCACGCTGAAATCTAGATGCAATAAAAACAACATTCATTATGTCAGGCCTAGTCTGAGTCAAATATAGCAGACCTCCAATCATAGATATGTATCTTGTAGGATTTACCAGTGTAGATTCATCTTTCCTTGTCTATTTATCACTTGTAACCATAGGAGTACTTACCAGCTTAGAATCTACCATACGAAATTTCTTCAATAATTCCCTAGCATACTTAGTTTGATAGATGAAAATACCTTTATCAGTCTGAGTAATCTTCAAATCTAACAAAAAATTCATTTCCCCACTCATAGACATTTCAAATTCTTTCTCCATATTCTTATAAAATTCCATGCACACCTTATCTTCACCTCCAAAAATGATGTCATCAACAAAAACTTCAATAATCAATATATCATCATCAATGACTCTATAATATAGATTATTGTCAGCATTACCTTTAGTGAAACCAAGCTTCAAAAGATATTTATCTAACCTTGCATACCAAGCTTTAGGTCCCTGTTTTTAATCCATATAAAGCTTAACTTAACCTGCAAACCATGTTTTATCATCTAAAAGTGAAAAACAATCAATTTTCTCAATATAAACTTCCTCATCAAGATCCCCATTCAAAAATGCACACTTAACATCCATCTAAAAAACCTTGTAGTTTTTATGTGTAGCATAGGCAAGAAATAATCTTACAGCTTCAATCTTAGCTACGGGTGCAAAAGTTTCACCATAATCAATTCCTTCCTTCTGAGAATATCCTTTACAAACCAATCTAGCTTTATTCCTTACAACTTGTTCTTCTTCATTCAATTTATTCCTAAAAACCCATTTAGTTCCAATAACATTCTTATTTTTAGGCCGAGGAACTAAAGTCCATGTGTTATTCTTCTCAATCTGATCTAATTCTTCTTCTGTGGCTTTCATCCAACATTCATCTTTACATGCTTCAATTATTGATACCGGTTCAACTTGAGAAATTAAACATACCTCATTAGATGCCAATATTATTCTTCTCATCACTCCATTGTTCTTATCCCCAATGATCTATTGGCATTCTACACTCTTATGAGAATAGTTGATGTTGTCATTGATGGCAACCATCTGGAAACCAGCTGGAAAGTCATCAGCAATTGTTTTATACATGCCCAACATCACAAACTTCATACACTGGCATACACCGACACCGGTAGGCACTTCACTGGCTTTCAGATTACATTAGCAACAAGCATATCGGCACCCCAGCCGACATGGGATAAATTTTTGTTTATATGAATTGTTTTGTAATGTAATTATCTTTTGTAAAGCCGACATGGTATATTGTAAAAGACTCATATATGTATGAGATCTTATAGGTAATTTTATGTATGTAGATGGAAGAAAGTGATAATGTGTGATAAGGCAATTTTTGTATAAGGTGATATAGTTGACAGCAAAGGTTTTGGTTATTGACTGAGTTTAAATCGGTACTGAACCTGGCATGAGAGATGTTGTTTTGAGTAGTACATTATATTGGATTTGATAATCCATTTTGTAGTCAGTGTGACTCTTTATTGAGCAGTGAGCTCTAGGTTGTTGGCCTCCCTGCATGTGTAGGCCCCTCATTGTAAGTAGTATTTATTCATTGGCCAGTGAGTAAATATTATGGGTCACAAATCCCACCGAGTTTTTTCCCACATCGGGTTTCCTCGTTAAATATCTTGTGTTATGATGTGTTTCTATGTTGTCTCTATTATTTTTGTTTATTGCAATAATTCTCATTTACCGGTACACTGTTTTGGGATGCAAAGTTATTAATAAGTTTAAATATTTTGTAAACCAGTTAGACACTGATTCACCCCCCCTCTCAGTGTCTTTGAGACTGTCATTAAATCTAACAATTGGTATCAAATCATGGTCCTCTATTTTCAAAAGCCTAATAGCTTGAGGAAGATTCTGACACCGAAACAAATGGAGAACTTAAGAAAATAGTTGGAAGGGCCTCTTGAAAATTTTGATGCAGAGAAATTGAAGAATATCAAACTTGAAGATGATCTGAGGATTGCATAGGAATTCATTAAAGGACTTCAGGAGAACTTTGCTATAGCACAAAATAAAAGAAAATAACTTCATGAGAAGATGCAGAATGATGATGATGAAAAAGAAACTCTTAGAGACATTGCAAACAAGTTGAGACAAGAAAACAGTAATATGAAGAATGAAATGCAAGATATGACTATGAGGTTATGTAAAGATATTGAAGACAGGAAGAAGAATGAAGAAGACTTGACTAAGAGACTTAATGATGCTGGAAATGAAAATCTGAGACTTGGTCATGAAAATGATATGTTGAAGATAGATCTGATTCACATACAACGTGATAAAGCTGAGCTTATGAGACAAGTTGGAATTCTGGAAAATGAGTTGGCTACTGCAAATAAACACAAAGACAAATTCAAGAAAAGTTCAGAGGAGCTTGATGACATGTTGAAAAGTCAGAAGCCTAATGGAGATACAAATGGACTTGGATTTGAAGTTGGAGAAAGTTCTAGTACTACAAACAATCAAGATCAAAACAAACCGGTAAGACAACCTAATGCTTATAAATTTCATGGCAAATGTTTCAATTGCAACAAATATGGTCACAGAGCAAATCAGTGTAGATTTAGAAATAATCAGAATATGAACTCACCAACCCGTCAATGTTCCAAATGCAACAAAGTTGGTCATAATTCAGAAAATTGCAGAATGAATGTGAGATGCTATGTTTGTGGAAGATTTGGACATTCATCTAATCAATGCAGATCATAAACCAGTCAAAGATATGGAAAGGCTATTCAGAGGAATAATGTGACTTGTTATGCATGTAACAAGATTGGACATATTGCAAATTTTTTTAGAAGCAAGAATGCACCGGCAAACAATATGAGATCTAGCTTGAAGGGAAAAGAGAAGGTAGAAGAAGTAAAGCAAGAATTTTCAAAACAATGGATCAAGAAAAGAGATCAGAGAGTCGATGAAATGATCTTTGCACCGGTAGAACAGAGTAACTCTCCACCGGCAAGAGACTCTTCATCTAACTGAGGAATAATCCTTTGGGGGTATGGCAGCAAATTGAAAAATATGCATTCTACCCTTGGTTGATGGTGAGAAGATACATTTCTTCTTTATCGGCAGGTGTGTTAAGTTTTCACTTAACCGACAAGCATTTAATGATGTTTTAGAGAAAATTTTAGGTATAAAACACCAGGAAACCCTCATTTCAAACTCACCGAGCATTCAAACTTTCTATGAGTGTGAAATCGAGCAAAGGCATTCAAGGCGAATCTGAAAAGTGTTTTTCAAGCATTCAGCAAACATCCGAATAAGAGGTATTTTTCATAATGGCTGCTTCATCTTCTGTTCCTAAATTTATTCTGAACCCTACCATTGTGGAGAACGTGAAACGCCCTAGGCCCATATTCAAAATAATTCCTGAGATTGTGAAGCAAGATGACTTTGTAGGATCTTTTTCAAAAATACCTAAGGGTGTAGCATTTGCAGAAGACCCTAGGATTTACATACATTGCAATATAGAAGACCTAGGATCTAAGGAGTTAATGAAAATGTTTAACAAGGTCATTTGTGATGAACATGGAATTGTTAAACCTGAACATAAGATTGCGGAAACTTTAGGTTTTTTGGGGATACTGAATATCCCTCAATTTCCAGAGGAAGTGGTAAGGATTGTATTGAGCAGAGCACATGGAGAATTCTTATGGTTGGATTATGTTTGTAAGATAACTCGACAAGCAATTAGGATAGTTATGGGTTTACCCTCAACCGGTAGTAGATTTGATAAGACAAAGAAGATCCCCAACAAAATGGTGACAAGCCTAACCAGAGCAACATCTGACAATAGATCACTTAGAGTAAATGACATTAAGCACATTAATGTGAGATACGTAAGTATGGTCCTTGGATACAAAGCCACGCATGCTAACAAACTCAATTTTGTTTCTAGTCTTTGTATTTATAGTGCATATGAAATGATAAACAACAATGCTAAGATAGATGTCTGTGAATGGTTAAAAGATGAGCTTATTGATAACCTGAAAAAGATTAAGGGAGACAAAAAGGGTAATTTACGCTTTGGAAACCTTCTAGTATGTTTGATGTTATATTTCACCAAAGAGATCCCCAGTACAGGACACAAAGACTTTGGTTATGATATACCAATAGGAAAACAACTACAGGAAGCTTTTACTGGCATGGGAAGTGATAGAGATGATAACACAATAGATTACTTTAAAACTTTCCAATCTAAGATGAGAGCTAGGGAAAGGATTCCTCAAAGCATAGTTAAGAAATATGACAAGCAAATCTGTTTTGTCATTAAAAGAGATGAAACCTAGATGGAAGTAGTAAGCCCTAGAACTATTTGAGTTATTGAAATGGGTTATGAGGTTGATCTACATATTCTGGAAATGTATGCAAAAGCACAGCTTGAAGCACCTAGAGAACCATATGAGGAAATATTTGGAAATGTGAAAACCATAGAGAGTAAAGTATCTATGTAGAAAAGGAATAAGAAAAGAGACAAATTCATTAGGGATGCATCCAAGAAAGCACAAGAAATCAAAGAAAATGTCATGAATCGTAGTGGCATATCGGCTAGTGAGCTAAAAGGACTACAACTGGAGGCACATATCTCACAGGTTGGCAGATCTTCTGACAGTGACGTGGGAAGGCTACTGAGTTCAAAAGAGTGGAAAGGAAAAGGAAAGCCTCGCTGGTACCTTCTCCTACTCTAAAGAAAACAAGAACATTAAGGAAGAAATAGCAGGTGGTTAGGGAACCAAAGAAGAAGCTTACTCCAAAGAGAAAATAGACATTGGTTACCCCTTCACTAAATGATCTACTTAATGAGGTTATACATGAGGGAAATCTGTCAAATGTGAACAAGTTATATCATTCTTTCAATAACACTGATAGGGAAACTATTGAAGAAAGCATTGTTCTTCATCTAGACATTTATAAGAAAGTTTTGATTGAAGTTATTGATGAGATACCAAATGATCTCTACATGAGACTAGAAGCTAGAAGGCTAACAGTGATTAAATTAGATAATAAATTGAAAGTTGAAGCACTCTTCATTGTTCACTCGGTTAACTCCAAAGAAGAAATAGATGAACTTATTTCTAAGGCTAACCGATCAGTATTTGCTAGTGGACACCGGCAAGTGAGCCTAATGGCTAGAAGAGTGAAGGAAATTGCAGAAGAAACAGTAGATAATTAGGATATATTCTTTGTAGAGAAAGAAAAATAAGAGGAAAAGAGAAGACCCAAGAAGACATTTAAGGTTTATCAAAAGGACAAAGGTAAAGTAAAAATTGGTGGAGTTCCAAACATTAAGATTATTGACAATCTTCCACTGCCACCTTTGGATACTACACTGGTACACTCAGAAGATCCACCGGTTATTGACACTAAAGGAATAAGACATGATGATACTAATCCTGAGTCAGAGATACTTTTTATAATGAATGTGGATACTCAAGAGGTAAACATTGTTGTGGATAAGAAAACCTCTTAGGTAAAGTCTGCCAATGTTGACAATAGCAACATAGCAGAGGAACTGATACAAACTATTAAAACTGAGAGATCAACACAAACAGAGCAACTGGCACAGACTGAAAAACCTACTGAAGATAAAGGTACTAGCATAGGGCCACCAGAGACAGAGAAACCAGAAATCACAGAAACATTAAAACAATCTGAGAAACCTTTAAAGGTTGAGATGCAAACACAGACTGATCCACTAGAAGAAAATGCAAGCAAAATGGACACATCTGATGAAAGAAAAGAGGTAATAAAAATGATTGGTCAAATATCTGGTACATCTATAGGTGAATTCAGACCTACCAATGTTATAGAGGTACTTTTGGATTCAATTAAGAGGATAATTGATTTCAATGCATTGGCTTTTAAGGCAATTGATAATACTTTACCAGTTCTTAAGATGATTGCACCAAATTGTAACATAGATCACATTAAGGATTCTTTAGGCAAATTGGACAAATTGTCCAAATTCAATTCTAATAATGTTATAACTATAGACAAGGTGAATGAGGATATCATAAAGGAGAGATTTGAAAAAGAGAAAAACACATTCTTTGAAAACACAATAAAGAAATGTATTGATCATGTAGATACACTTTTACCGGTACTCAATTCTACAATTTTGGACTATAAGGAGCTATATAGGAAAGCATGTAAGCCTTATTGTTTGACTGAGGACATTGATAAGGAGATCAAGGAGACACAAAAAGAAATTGATGACATTGCGAGCAATATTATAGTTTCATCTGGACTCATCAATTTTTGAATGGGAAATGGTAGTTTTTGAGGAGAAATTAGAAAAACTTAAGAAAGAGAAGGAAAGGATAAAGTCTAATGCCCGAGAACTAAAAGATAAACTTGGTCTGAGGCTGTATAATCTGATTACTCAGAGAACTAAATTGTCTAAGGCAACAGTACAAGGAGAATGATCACCGGAGCAACAAATGAACTATCTCATCGATATGATCCAGCAGACTGAGGCAACCTTATATGACAGCAACAAATTCATGCAGAGTCTGAATATGATTTTGGCGGACATCTTTCAGATTGTAACCAACCGGTTACAAACATTGAGGTAGCAATTTTATACTCTTTTGATGACATCCTTTGTCATTGATGTCAAAGGGGGAGTAGTAGAGAGAAAAATACATGTACAGGGGAGATCACTTGCTCAAGGGGAGCACATCTTTTTGAATTTTAGTTTTTGGATAAAAATTTTGATTTTTCTCATGAGTGTTGCCATCAATGTCAAAGGGGGAGATTATTGGCATTCTACACTCTTATGAGAATAGTTGATGTTTTCATTGATGGCAACCATATGGAAACCAACTGGAAAGTCACCGGCAATTGGTTTCTACATGCCCGGCATCACAAACTTCATACACTGGCATACACCAGCATCAACTGGCACTTCACCGGCTTTCAGATTACATCGACAACAAGCATACCAGCACACCAGCCGACATGGGATAAAGTTTTGTTTATATAAATTGTTTTGTAATGTAATTATCTTTTGTAAAGATGACATGGTATATTGTAAAAGACTCATATATTTATGAGATCTTATAGGTTATTTTATGTATGTAGATGGAAAAAAGTGATAATGTGTGATAAGGCAACTTTTGTATAAGGTGATATAGTTGACAGCAAAGGTTTTGGTTATTGACTGAGCTTAAACCGGTACTGAACCTGGCATGAGAGATGTTGTTTTGAGAAGTACATTGTATTGGATTTGATAATCCATTTTGTAGTCAGTGTGACTCTTTATTGAGCAGTGAGCTCTAGGTTGTTGGCTTCCCTGCATGTGTAGGCCCCTCATTGTAAGTAGTATTTATTCATTGGCCAATGAGTAAATATTGTGGGTCACAAATCCCACCGAGGTTTTTCCCACACTGGGTTTCCTCGTTAAATATCTTGTTTTATGATGTATTTCTATGTTGTCTCTATTATTTTTGTTTATTGCAATAATTCTCATTTATCATTACACTGTTTTGGGATGCAAAGTTATTAATAAGTTTAAATATTTTGTAAACTGGTTAGGCACTGATTCACCCCCTCCCCCCCCCCCCTACTTTTAGTTTCTTTGGGATTTTCATTGAATCTAACATGATATGATCTTCTGAATGATTCAATCTCACATACCTGGGAGTCTTTTGACTCTCTATTCCTCTTCCCAGTTCTTCAGTTACTATTAATTTTTTTGATACTGCCGGATTAACTAGCTCAACATTACATTCTAGTAAAGGTGTTACCGGTTCAATTATGATCATTTCCACTACCGGTTCTTGCTCATAAACTTTGATTTGACTTATATTCAGCTCATCCACCTTGACATTAGCACTCTTCACAATTCTTTGCAATCTCTTTTAATAACATCCATATGATTTTTCTTTCATTAGAATAACCAAGAAAAATTCCTTCATCACATCTAGGATCAAATGTTCCAATGATATCATCTCTCCTAATATAACATTTACTACCAAAGATTCTGAAATACTTAACTATAGGTGTATTGCCAAACCATAATCCATAAGGTGTCTTACCAGTTTCTCCTTTGATACATACTCTCATGAATATATAAATTGTTGTGCCTACTGCTTCTCTCTAGTAGATATGAGGTAGACTAGCTTCCATCATTATTGTTCTAGCAACATCCAAGATAGTTATGTTATCCCTTTCCACAACTCCATTTTGTTGAGATGTCCAGGGAGCAGAAATTTGTCTCCTTATACCATGCTTCTCACAAAGTTGTTAAAATCACCGGATGTGAATTCTCCATCATGATCTGACCTTAAACATTTAATCTTCAATCCTGTCTTTGTCTCAACTTTAGCCTTAAACATTTTAAACTTTTCAAAAGCCTCAGATTTCTCCCTTAGAAAAGTAACCCACATCATTCTGTAATAATCATCAATGATTATTATAAAATATCTATCACCTTGAAAACTTTTAACTCTAGTAGGGCAACACAAATCAGTATGAATAAGATCAAGAACACCATTAGATTTGTCTTTTATACTCTTAAAAGAGGTTCTGACATGTTTTCCCACTTGACATTCTTTACATACCGGATTATAGGTCTTCACAATCTTAGGTATATCTCTAATTGCCTTAATTTAACTAATCTTCACAATGCAATCAAAATTCACATGACATGGCCTTTTATGCCATATCCAACTCTCATCAATTTTTCAAATCAAACATGTCTTCTCACAAAAATTTGAATGAAATATATTAACTTTTGTCTGTGTACCGGTTGCAATCTCCAAACCAAATCTATTAATAATTTTGCATTTTTCATCCTTGAACTGTAATTGAAGTCCCTTATCCACCAATTGTCCTATAATCAAAATATTATGCCTTAAACCTCCAACATAATAAACATTATCAATATTGTGCTTACCATCTAATGATATAGTTCTTTTTCCCTTGATCATGCATGCTTTGTCATCTCCAAATCTAACCAGACCGCCATCAAATTCTTGCAAAGATAGAAACTTCCTTTTATCTTCAATCATATGATGTGAACATCCACTGTCAATTACCCATTCATCCTTATCTTCAATTTTAGCAGCAAGTGCCTTCTCTTCAGGTGCATTCTCTTCCTGTGCCAAAATATATTCCTTGATAGCCAAGAACACCCATTCCTTTCCAGTGTCGGAACCACTAGAAGATTTTTGTGTCGGTTCATCATCAGAATCAGTCACACCTTCCTCATCCGCTATGTAGCATGATTTATCTTTGTTTTTCATGTACTTATACTTGTTCTGATATCTAGGGTTGGGCTTAAAAGATCTTCTATCTCTCTCTTCAAATCTTGAATTCCTTTTAGGACATCTTGATGCAAAATGACCAATCTTATTACATGCAAAACATTTAAAAGGTGTTTTTCCTTCATACTTACTTCCTATCGGTCCTTTAGGTACTCTTCTAGAAAATAGGGCTTCAAGTTTCTCAAATTATTCATCTTCTCTCTTCATATCATCTAATTCATTTGCATATAAAGCTTTCCAATCTTGCTTGTCGGTCGATGATGTAGATGCATGAAAAGCAGGTTCAATCTTCATAGCTCCAGGGGGTCCAAATTCTTCAAGCTCAAAAGAAGATAATTTCCCAACTAGGGTATCTATATTGACAGAAGTATTAGCCATTGTTCTCAATTCATTAATTGCAGTAGCCTTCATCTTGTAATCCAGTGGTAAAGCTCTCTAAACTTTAGAAACTATTTCATCTTCACTCAAAGTTCTACCACAACATTGAATTCCCACAATAATCTCATTTACCCTTTCCATGAATGCAATAATCCTTTCGTCTTCTTCAATCTTCAATTTTTCATACCTCACCCGATAACAATCAAGTTTAGCAATCTTCACAGTAGGGTCACCTTCATTAAGAGTCTCCAACTTGTCCCATATAGCCTTTGCAGATGATTTGTCAGTTAATCCCATTATTTGTTGATTTGAAAGTGCACACAAGAGGGCTTCTCTTGCTCTACAATCATTCTCAAGCTCCTTATCCAAGTTTTCCTGAGGAGGATTGCTAGATGCTAGATTATGAGGTGTAACACCATTCTCTATGATCTCCCAAATCTCCTTACCAAGACATCTCAGATGAGTCTCTATCTGAATCTTCCATACTCTGTAATTTATTCCATCAATCCTAGAAATATCTCTTCAAAAGATAGCTCCAGATGAACAAGATGAACTTGAACTTTTACTCACCATAGGATCTTCCTCAAGCGGTTAAGCTTCTGCAAAGAGGCTTAGAGCTCTGATACCAATTGTTAGACAGTTCAAATAACTGGAAGACAACTGGGAGGAGGGGGTGAATTAGTTGTCACCAGATTACCAAAACCTTAAGAAATTAAAAATTTAATACTGGAACCCAAAAGATCAATATCGGAATGCATAAACCAATTACTGAAATACCAGATAAACCAATTAAGCATAAACAATAATCAAAGAATAAATACCATCTACATGATACCAAGGTTTATACTTGGAAAACCTAATAAAGGGAAAACCACGGTCGGAAGCCTACCCACAGTTAGTTAATATTTTTGCAGTAAGTATGTGAATTACAATTGAGGGGCCTACACTTGCAAGAAGGCCAATAGCCTAGAGCATACTACTCATCACAAAAGGAGTCCCACTGACTACATAGAAATCCATACTACAATCTGGAGAAATGAATGAACTACAAAGATAGCATCTCTTATGCCTGAATACAGTTTTCGTTAAGCTCAATACTGGAGGACTAAATCCTCTTACATAAACCCAACTTGATCACCAATGATCGACCTAATCCTCTACCTCAATGATTATTACATTATTCACTCCTTAAGTATACATTTCTCATACCATATATAATCTACATTAAGATCTTACATAATATATATACAAACCCTTGACCATAAACAATAAGGTCGGCCACCAAACAATAAAAAAATTACATAATTAGAAAACATGTCAGCCAGAGACCAAACAAATAATATCCAACCCATAAGATATCCCAGAAACACATCGAGAGGTCCATTCCACACATTATATTAAGTCGATTCATAACCTAGACAATACTGAGACCCAATATAGGTCCACACATGCTAAAGCAATAATCCCAATCAACCAAGTCTTGAACATGATCACCATCAGCATCCTGAATCTCCACTAGAAGCCACACTAACACCAATTATGCATATCATCAAAGATCTTCATCAAATCTCTATCGGTGAAACCCTCACGAGAACAACAAACCAATATTGCTAGCATACAGGATAGCATCCGATCACCAGATCTAAACCAACAGACTGAACATGAACATGAATAAGCCAATTCCATAACCCAAACATACCAGATCATGATGATCCAATCCAACTAGAAATGAAACAACCTATTGGGACCTGAAGGATACTGATAAAGCAACCAAAATAGCTAGTGTTGACATCAATGACAAAACATCAATGCAATGCATAATCAATTCCTCCAAATGGCCAACACCATCTCTCTCCTTTCTCTTTCATATCTGGATATTTTGCATTCATTAGGATCATACTTATGCTTTTTAGATACAAATTATCTAAATCTTGTCTCAGTCTTTCCATGTGATTCACAAAATTTTCTTAGCTCAAATACAACAATCTTTCCAACCAACATATCTTTGGTTACTGTAGTCACACTCTGGATTTCATCAATAGAAGCTACCTTATGTTTATAAGTAGGAGGCAAAGATCTCAGCACCTTCGCAATAATTTCATCTTCTTCAAGGGTTCCACTGGCATATCTGCTACCTAGGACAATGGAATTCACCTTAGATATAAAGGTATTTATGTTCTCATCTTCTCCCATCTTCAGCATCTCATATTTTCCTTTCAAGCTCTGCAACTTAGCAACTTTCACTTGTTTATCTCCTTCATACAGGGTCTCAAGCTTCTCCTAGATCTCATGTGCAGTCTGAAGTCCCATTACATTAGTCATCTCTTAATCAGTCAGGGAACTCAGTAATGATTCCTTCACTCTAATGTTAAGTTCATCTTCCTTGATCACATTAGCAGTAGCCGGTCCATTTGGAGGAGCAAAATAGGCATTCTTTGTAATCTTCTAATAATCTTCTCCAAGACATCTCAAGTGCACTTCCATCTGGTTCTCCCATATAGCATAGTTACTTCCATCAAATCTTGGACTCTCCTTCTTAAAGATAACACCTCCAATTCTAGTTGCCATCCCATATCACTCCAAGTGATTAAGCTTCTTCAGGAGGATCTTGCTTTGATACCAATTGTTAGCAACAATAATGAAGGAAAACTAAGAGGGGGAGGTGAATCAGTTTTCATCGGATCTACAAACTTAATCACAAATATAGATCTGATAAACTACAACAATAACAAAGATAAGTAAATTGATAACACAACACACAAAACCAAGATTTTGATGTGAAAACCTCGGTTAAGGGAAAAACCACGGTGGGAACCTACCCACAATATGATGATACTTTGTAGTAGTATGTTTAAATATTACAAGGGGGAATGCAGATGCATTCAAGCACACTGCCTAGAGCTCACTGCTCAAAAGATAATGACCCGGAAGGCTACAACCCTCAGGGAAGTCTCACTAACTTACAAAAAGATTCAAACTACAATTCAGAAGGAATGAATTGCAATAATAGCATCTCCAAATGCCTAATGACAACTTTGGCTAAGCACAATTGTATGCTCTGCAACACCAATCTCTACTCAATACATAACACTGAAGGATAATATTCATACATATACTACTCTCTGATAATGTAGACACAACCTTGACACATAAGTTGTATGATAATATCACCTATTTATACAATTCGTCAACCTTGACAACAAGGTCATCTAAACCCTAAACTCACAATTACAAATTTACATCACACGATACAAGGATCAACCATCGGACCAATATAATAATAGACATGACATAATATGGACCTAATTCAAATTTCCAAATTCTCATCTCCACCGGTAATCACGCCAAGATCGACCGCAACACGCTACACAACCAAAAATACAATTCGCACAACAATTAATACAGATCATCAAAACAAATAGGATACAATTAGGAAACAACAGAAAGCACATTAGAATCATCAGTAACAGTTGCACCAACACCACTTATCAAATCTTCATCTGTCAACATCTGAAACTCAAGAACACTCAAACAGCAGTAACTGTCAAGAATAAAGATAACGTGTGGAGAATCAAATCATAAACCATATGTAATGAAGATACACAAGACCATCCCAAAAAATATCACAAAGACCAACTCAAGATCTAATCATGCCGGAATATACTAGAGGAAATACTGAACTCTGCAAAGCACTGATCAAAAAAACAAATTGCAAACCAGATCATATGCTATGAACAATTAAGCATCCCGGATCACCAAAACCAATACAGAAGAAGATAATGATACTATAAATACTCCATACACCAAACCAAAATCCTAATAAACCAATTTTCAAGCACCAAAGAAATAAATCACGAGAATATGTTGACATCAATGACAACAACATATCCTAGCACAACAATATCCAACATAGAACTCATACACCAATGAAATGTCTAAACAATACAATTTTTTATCAAATTGACCATTTAAACATATAATGAAGAAACTTGTATGTTTAAATGCATAAAATGTAAAACAAACCAGATCTAGACATCCAAATCAAAAGTAGGAATAAGATACGTTGACTTCACCAAAATGTAATGTTGGGAAATATGGTTCACTAGCTTAATGCATGCAAACTAGGAAACAAGGGCTATTTCCACATTGATTACATTCAAAAGGAGAATGATCCACTAGGTTCCAGATGGCTCAAGCATAAAGTGGATGCAATGGTCGTTCATTATTGAGTTGAAATGTGAAATGTAATTATAAGGAAGAATGAACAAATTAGAAGCAAGTTAAAATAATAGTTTTTGCATGTACAGGAAGACAACAAACTCAAAATCCAATTCCGGAAAAGTATGTGGAAGTACAAACTATAACTAAAATGTAGTCCAAATTTGAGGGAAAAGTGCAAGGACTTAATTGCCCACTCTTGTCAATTTTGACTCTGATGATTTGTAGACTGTAGATCTCTATCTAACAATTTTTCACCTCTTTTCATATCTTCATAGCCTATTATTGCACATATAAATGAAAGGAAATTGTTGGAGAGAAAGAGGTTTTCCTAAGTCAAACCCCAATTTAGGAATTAACCTTAAAATTGAATTGAATTAGAATTAGGTAGCAAAGGATAGAACTGAAATTGAAATGTTTATACCTTCATAGGCCTTCTTTATGTTGAAATTGTCATGAAGATGCTTGATGTTGACTTGTAATTGACTGAGAAATAGAAGATCATGGAGGTCATCACAAATGCATAGATCTGCCACAAACTCCAAGTCTTCAATTCCTTGATACTTGATCTTTTTCTCTTGAGAATTTGGTATAATATTTTAATCCTTGTAGTTGATCTATACACAAAATGAGGGAGGATTCCTAACTTATATACCTCTCCCAATAATTTCAAGGTGCAAAATATAAAGCAGGCTAACACAGGAAAAAAAATTCTACTAAATCAAGTCGATTGTTGTATGGACCAAATTTGGGGCTAGTTTAGGGGGAGAGAGGTGCCCTAGGTACCTTTCTCCCTCAAATATGGTCCTAAATTGTGACGTGAGGTCCTAGACAAGGAGAAGATGCTAGAAACAAATGCTAAATTGGGATGGATCAAGCATGTCGGAAACAGAAGTCCACAAACACTAAAATGGAACCTAGATAAAAATGAATTTGCATAAGGGTGAAACTTTGTGACACTAAAATTATGATTAAGGTGTACAATGGTTTCACTTTTCCTACTATAGGTTCTATCACTCTTCTAATTGAGGTTGGTACCAACTCCTTAGATGTTACCTTTGCTATCATCCCTACCATTGATCAATTTCGTGTGAAGTTGGGACATCCTTGGCTCTCTTTTATGAAAGCTATCTCTTCTACCATCCATAAGTGTATGAATTTCCCTCATAATGGGCATATTATCATGATTAATCAACCTTTACCAACCCACAACAAGATGTGTAAATGTCACCCTTGATTACTTTTGGCCTTAGCAACCTGAACCTTTGAAACGTCGAATGGATATCCTTTTCCTATCCTATCAAAAATGGAAAAATGAGGTGATATTATTCTTGAGTCAACCTAAATATACTTCACTTATGGATATTAGTCCTCCTCATCCTAGACCTAGACTTCTTCCTACTCCTATTCCTCCTCTATATGTTGTGGTCCCACACCCTGCCTTGTATAAAGGAAAACGCCCAACATCTTGTATCCCTCAACCTATTGAGGCCTTGTATAAAGGAAAATTCCCAACATCTTGTATCCCTCAACCTATTGAGGTTTCCTCTATTACTCCCCTTGCAAGGGAAGAAAAGAAGCCTATGTTGATTGATCGTCAACCTTCTCAATTTTCAAGATGAACTAAGAGAAATTGTAGTGTGAGAGAACGTCGAAGAAGATGTTGTGTAAAGGCTCATGAACTTTCTTCCCAAACCAATTCCTCCTCAAAGACGTCAAATGTTGACTTGGTCCCATTTGTCCAACCTTTGCCTAACCTTAGGGAGGAATTTCAACTCAATGCACCACATCTAAAGCTAAAAATATCTATTCATGATAAAGATCCTATTGTGATTAACTTAGATGATGACATTGATGTTGATGCTAATTCTAACAATGTTGATCCTAATGATTATGATATATATGAGGTTATTGAGATTAATCGAGAGCTATCTTCACAATTTTAAAAAGCATTAACCCTAGCTCCTAGTGAAAAACAAAGTGACTCATTATTAGAGAATTTTCCTTGTAGTAGCTCCATCTACAATTATCATTGTTGCTCCTCTTGTATCTTGTCCACCATCCATAAGTGATGTTAAGCAAGATTGGGGGGCAAACAATTTGCTTGACTATCTTCGCTTGTGCAGTAGACTCTTATGTGTGTTTGCTTGTACGTAATGTGCTTCCCCCATTTTATGTGTTTCTTTATGTCTTTATGTTAGGCTCTCTTTGTATGACCCTTGTGTATAAGATAATAAAGAGGTCAAATCTATCTTGAAATTCCTCTATTTGTATGTAAATTCTTCTATATGCCTTATCAATGTTATGTTGTACATGTGCTATTATTTGTAAAGGTGCCTTTGTGTTGTCTACTTGGAAATGATGCAAATCATTGAGATCTCCCTTTTATTTCTACCATGTTGACCCAAAAATACATTTGTTTTTTCATCTTATGTGATATTTTTTCATTGTGTTCATAGTTCCACTACCTTTGGTGATGAGGTCAATTCAATTTTGTCATACTTGATATACATAATTTATCATAAGTACATATTGACCCCAGTTTGGGGTTCCTTATGTGGTTTTTCATTATGTGTGTGACCATTTCCCTTGATTTGTCATTGTTTGGGGGCATTTCATTAAGGCAACATGCTTGTCTTTTGGATGCATATATGTTATCTTAAAGATATTGCTTCTGGTGAGGCGTACACAATCGCTTTAATGTGGATGCATACACTTTGCTAATTGTTACACTTTGTGCACACACCATGACATGTTTGGTACATGCTACAATACCCATTTTGTAGCCGATTCAATTCACTTATTTAGATTACTTTGAAAACTAAGCCTTTTGCTTTGTGATCTTTTGCACCATTTTTCAAATTTTCCCTTCTCAAAAAGACTCATAGTAAGCATTAACCTTAGTAGGCCAGTATAGTCATGCTCTATTTTCTCGTCATGTGTTGCTCCTTTTATCTTGATATTAGATTGATAAGATCCTAAGTCCTTAGGGGTTTGGTGTGTCTTACCTCTTTAATATATTGATGAAATTTTTTAATGTTATTACGTACTTTATTGAGAGTATGAGCATAGGCTCATACTCCCACTAAAGTGGGGGATAGATGTATTGTCATAAATTGTATCCGTATACAATTTCATCCTCACCTAGACCTCACTTTTGTATTTTGGCCTTTCATGCCCTAACTTTGCTTTGATTTTGCACACACCCATATAAAATATGTATCTTTTGTACCTTTGTGAGGCTCTTTTCAAATTTGAGCCTTTCTTGGTAGGACTAGGATGCCCTGAGCACCATGGCCCTCGCAAAAGGGGCCCAAATTTGAACCCCACCATGGTCACATTTCAGAGGCGGGAAAACATTCTCTATGTTGGCCTGCTCCAAAATTCCATATACATTTAGTGTAGTAGGTATAAAAGAAAGCCTAACCCCCTCATTTTGTAAGCTCTCAAGATCTCTCAAGTTAGAATTCAATTGCACTTTTGCATATTCAATTGAGCAAGCAATCAATAACCATCAAGGTAGTGAAGGAGAGGTCAAGTTCATATTTCAAGCATTCATGATGGCATCCATGATCAAGACATTATGAAGATATTTTACATAATATTGTCAACCCATGAATGAAGACATAAAAGTAAGATTCATCAAGCTATCAAGTTCCAATTCAAGGATCTCAAAAAATATTTAGGGAAACCCTCAAAAGGAAAGCTTTTCCAATTTAGTCAATTCTATTTCAAGTTAAATTTTAATTTCAATTAAAAGGTTAATTCTAAACTTGAGGTTTGACCTAGGCAAACCCCTGTTAACAACATCATTTCCGTTCTTTCTATGTGCAGGAAATAGATTTAGGAGCCATGGACAAATCTTGTGGCAAATAATTCAATGACAACCAAACCTAACTTTTGTAGGATCAAAAAACAAAGGATTGGGTTGATAATTGCATCTCGGTCCGATGAATTTTCGATGAGATTCTATGAACATAATCTAAGCAACATTCTGATTTTGAAAGTTTCTTGTTTGTTTGCATTTGATAACTAGAGGACCAAGTTGATAATTGCCTCTTGGTCTACTTTTGAGTCAAATTCATTCTCACAGGTGCATCTCTATCCCTTTTGCTCATATTTAGCTTTGAGTTTGCATACTATATTTGTAGCTTATTGTTTTTGTTATTTTAAGTCAAATGTTCATCATTTACCCTAGATGTAGCCTTTAAATTATATCATTTTAATTGCATCATCAACTAATCAAAAGGGAAACAAAACTCAATCTACAATCAACCTCTTCTCAATATATTTGAGCTTGGATCTATTGGGTTCTAATTTCACTTTAATGTGTTGTGTGGAAATAAGTGATTTCATACCTTAATTTGTGGATCACCTATTTCACCACCTTATAGATGGAAGTGTTGGGTTTTGTGGAGATGTTGACTTTAAACTCATTGATGCCATCTTGTCTACATAGTCCACTACATACATAATTACTTCAACTAGTAAGGGATATAGATACAAACGAGTTGCCAAACACCATTGTAGACACTAAAAAGTTTTCCAATGCCTGCTAGCAAATTTTTGCTTATTATTCCTCTAAATTTATTAAATAATTTTAATTATTTAATTAAATTAACTTTATTCTTCTATTTCAATTTCAAATTTTAAATTTCCCTCCATTGCAATTATAATTAAATATATTTTAATTATTTAATTATCCTAATTTATTCATGCACATTAATTAAATATTTTTTAATTATTTTAATTATTTAATTAGTTAACTAAGTCTTCTACAATTAAATAAATTATTTAATGTATTTAACTATTCACTTTTCTAAGTTTAGTTCTTCTAAAAATAAATATAATAAATATTTTATTTATCTTCTCATGTACAATTAAATATTTTATTATTATTTAAGCTAATTAAGTCTTTGCTACCACCTCTCCAATTCCCACTCACTTTAAGTTCAATTAATTAATTAATTCAGCTTCTCCAATCATGCAATTAGTTAACACTCTAACTATCTTCATCAATTCATCTCATCAAATCTCAACCATTTATCATCAATTCTTCTATTAGACCAACACCATTGATCAATATCAAAAAATCTATAAAACCAATCATCTTTCATCAAACCAAATCCTGGCTAATCAATCATTATCAAGCTAGCAAGCTTCATTTATAATTCATCCTCAACCACAATCTTTGAGATTTCATGCACTCACGTTGCAATAATAGTGCTACAGATTATGATGCACACTTGAGTGAAGGTATAATTGCATGCTTTCCATTCATTTAATTATCTAATTTTTTCGAGGTTTTGGAATTAGATTGAATCTTAGGGTCTTTATGGTTGTCATGTTTGATGATTCATTCTCCTCTAAAAATTTTCCCCTCATACAACCATCATGGCAGTGGGTATTGGACTAATTGATACACATGCATGTACATGTGTAGGCACATTATTTAAAATTTCAAAACTTTAATTTTTAATCTAGCTTTAAAAAACTTATATACATGACAAATTTGGTAGTCCTAATGTATATTACAAATTTACATTAAGAATACTAGATTTGTGCTAGATTAAAACTTTAAATTTTGAACATTTGAATCATGTGTGTGCACATGCACATACCTGTGTATCAAGTGGTCCAAGACCCATTTCCATGACGGTTGTATAAGGGGAAAATTTTAGAGGAGAATGAATCATCAAATAGGACAACCACAAAGACACTACGATTCAATCTAATTCTAAAACTTTGAAAAAATTAGAGAATTAAATGCATGAAGAACTTGAAATCAAATGGAAATCACACAATTGTACCTCACTAAAGCATGCATCATAATTTATAGCACTATTATTGCAGCATGATTGCACAAAAGCTCAAAGACTATGGTTGGGAATGAATTAAGGTTGCTATCTTGATAATGATAATAATTGATAATGATTGATTAGCCAAGGTTTGGTTTGATGAAAGATGATTGCTTTTATACATTGTTTTATATTGATCAATGGTGGTGATCTATTTGGAACAATTGATGATCAATGGTTGAGATTTGATGAGATGAGTTGATGAAGATAATTATGATGTTAACTGATTGCATGATTGATAGATGGAGGTATCTCATGTTAATCGTAGTTTGAGGAAAATGCATGTATTCAAGCATGATTCAATTGATCGTAACATTAGTGGATAGATGAGTTTTATTTCAAATCATACAATATGTTTAGATAGTAACTTTTATATACATATATTTATTGTACATGTCCTAGGAAGTTCACACATGGCTCAAGAAAATGTATAATTTGTACATGTATATGTTAGACAGTTCAAATAACCAGAAGACAACTGAGAGGGGGGGGTGAATCAGTTGTCAATAATTACTGGAACTATTAGTAATTTAAACTTTAAGACCAGAACCCAAAACATTAATACCAGAATATTAGTTAAACCAATTAAGCATAAACAATAATCACAGAATAAAAACCATCCACATGACAACAAGATTTATATGTGGAAAACCCGATCAAGGGAAAAACCATGGTGGGAAGCCTACCCACAGTCATATTATACTTTTGTAGTAAGTATGTGAATTACAATTCAGGGGCCTACACTTGTAGGAAGGCCAACAACCTAGAGCATCATGTGCTCATCACAAAAGTAGCCTCACTGACTACATAGAAATCCAGACTACAATCTAGAGAAGTGTTGAATTGCAAAAGATGGCATCTTATATGCCTGAGTACACTTCTGGTTAAGCTCAATACCAGAGGAATAAATCCTCTTATATACACCCTATTCGATATCCAATGATCAACCAAATCCTCTGCCTGAATGATATTACATTATTCATACATTACATTCCTTGACCATGATGACCTACAATGAGATCTTGCATCTATATATACAAACCCTTGATCATAAATAATTAGGTCGGCCACCAGATAATAAACCAATTACATATTTGAAAACCATGTCATCCTTAGACCAAACAAATAATATCCAACTCATAAGACATATCAGAAATACATTGAGAGGTCCAATCCACATGTTACATTAAAGCCGATCCATAACCTAGATCAACAGGGACCCAGTATAGGTCCACATGCTACAGCAATGATCTCCATCCGCCAAGTCTCAAACATGATCACCAATAGCATCCTGAAACTCCACCAGAAGCTGCACCAACACCACTTATGTAATTCATCAAAGATCTTCATCAAAAGCTCTACCGATGAAACCCTCGCAAAAACCAGAAACCAAGCTTCTAAGCAAGCAGGATAGCATCCAATCACCAAACCAAAACCAACTGACAAAATATGAGCATGAGTATCATGAACAAGCCAATTCCATCACCAAATTATACCACAGCCTGCCGGATCATGCTAGATCCAAATCAACCAGAAACCACTCAACCTACCGAAACCAAAAGGGTGTCAGTAAAGCATCCAAATAGCTAGTGTTGGCATTAATGACAAAACATCAATGCAACACATAATCAATTCCACCAAATGGCCAACAATCTCCCCCTTTGGCATTGATGGCAACACTAGATATAAAAAAGATCTAAGTACCAAGAAATGCCAAACAAGACTCCCCCAATGAAAGACAGCCAACAAACTCCCACATAAAGCTCTGGATATTAATATCTCTCCTCCTTTGACTTTTTCTTTTTCTTTCTTTGTCTTTTTTTTCACATCAATATCTCTCCCCCTTTGACATCAATGCCAGAAATGTGACAAAAATATCAAAGCAAAAACATAAACCATTGAATCACAAAGTTGACTACTCCCCCTGAGCAGTAGCATCCCACATCAGTGCTAGAATGAATAGTATCTCTAATAATGCATTTTGGACTGATGTCAAACCGCATCAATCAAGTCTCTACCAGAGGGGCAGAAACTCCAAACTTGTGTACAGTTAGTAGCAGCAACAACATACTCAGCTTTAGTAGTAGATAAAGAAGTACATGACTATTTCTTGTTGATCCATGAAACCAACTTCTTTCTAAGAAAGAAATCTCCACCAAAAGTGCTTTTCTAGTCATCAATATCTCCAGCCCAATCAGCATTTGTATATGCACATAAAGTAAAGTTATCATCCTTAGGGTACCACAAGTCATATTCTGACGTACCTTGTAAGTATCTAAAAATCCTTTTCACCGCAATCTCCTGATTTTCTCTAGGATCACTTTGAAATCTTGAAACAATACAAATAGCATTCATAATGTCAGGCCTAGTTTGAATCAAATAAAGTAAGCCTCCAATCATAGATTTGTATCTTGTAGGATTTACGGGTGCAGAAACATCTTTTCTTGTCGATTTCTCACTTGTAACCATAGGAGTACTTACCGGTTTAGAATCTCCCATACCAAATTTCTTCAACAATTCCTTAGCATTTTTAGTTTGACAGATGAAAATACCTTTGTCAATCTGAGTAATTTGCAAACCTAAGAAAAAATTTATCTCACGAATCATAGACATCTCAAATTCTTTCTCCATATTCTTAGAAAATTCTATGCATAACTTATCTTCACCTCCAAAATAATGCCATCAACAAATACTTCAATAATTAGTGTATCGTCATCAATGATCGTATAAAATAAATTATTGTTAGCACTACCCTTAGTAAAACCAAGCTTCAAAAGATATTTATCCAGTCTTGCATACCAAGCTCTAGGTGCTTGTTTCAATCCATATAAATTTTTCCTTAACTTGCAAACCATATTTGTATCATCTGATAGTGAAAACCCATTAGGTTGCTCAATATAAACTTCCTCATCAAGATCCCCATTCAAAAATTCACATTTAACATCCATCTGATAAACCTTGTAGTTTTTATAAGTAGCATAGGCAAGAAATAATATTACAGCTTCAATCCTAGCTACAGGTGTAAAAGTCTCTCCATAATCAATTCCTTCCTTCTGAGAATATCCTTTACAAACCAATCTAGCCTTATTCCTTATAACTTGAACATCCTCATTCAATTTATTCCTAAAAACTCATTTAGTTCCAATAATATTTTTATTTTTAGGTCGAGCAACCAAGGTCCATGCGTTATTTTTCTCAATCTGATCTAATTCTTCTTTCATAGCTTTCAACCAATATTCATCTTTACACGTCTCAATTACTAATACCGGTTCAACTTGTGAAATTAAGTATACCTCATTAGTTCCCAGTCTTCTTCTTATCATCACCCCATTTCTCTTATCCCCAATGATCTGATCTTCTAAATGATTCAATCTCACATACCTAGGAGTCTTTTCACTTTCTGTTCCTCTTCCCTGTTCTTCAGTTACTGTAGAATTCTCTGATACTTCCGGAGTAACTGGTTCAACACTTTGTTCTAGTAAAGGTGCTACCGGTTCAGATATAATCATTTCCACTATCATTTCCTTCTCATAAACTCTGATTTGACTTTTGTTCAGCTCATCTATTTTGACATTAGCACTCTCCACAATTCTCTATAATCTCTTGTTATAACATCTATATGCTTTTCTTTCATTATAATAACGAATAAATATGCCTTCATCACATCTAGGATCAAATTTCCCAATGATATCATCTCTCCTGATATAACATTTACTACCAAAAGTTCTAAAATACTTAACTGTACGTGTATTGCCAAACCATAATTCATAAGGTGTCTTATCGGTTGCTCCTTTGATATGTACTCTGATGAATGTATAAACAGATGTACTCACTGCTTTTCTCCAGTAGATATGAGGTAGACTAGCTTCCATCATCATTGTTCTAGCACATCCAAGACAGTTCTCTTCTTCCTTTCCATAAATCCATTCTATTGAGGTGTCCGGGGAGCAGAAAATTGTCTTCTTATACCATGCTTCTCACAAAAGTTATTAAACTCACCAGATGTGAATTCTCTACCATCATCTGACCTCAAACATTTAATCTTCAATCTTGTCTTAGTTTCCACTTTAGCCTTAAATATTTTAAACTTTTCAAATGTTTCAGTTTTCTCTTTTAGAAAAGTAACCCACATCATTCTAGAATAATCATCAATGATTAGCATGAAATATCTATCACCTTCAAAACTTTTAAATCTAGCAAGGCCACATAAATTAGTATGAATAAGATCAAGAACATCATTAGATTTATCTTGTATACTACTAAAAGAGGTTCTGACCTATTTACCCATTTTGACATTCTTTACATACCAGATTATAGGGCTTCATAATCTTAGGTATATCCCTAACTGCCCTAGTTGAACTGATCTTCACAATGCAATCAAAATTTACATGACACGGCCTTTTATGCCATATCCAACTCTCATAAATCTATGTATTCAAACATGTCTTCTCACTAGAGTTCAAATGAAAAATATTACCTTTTATCTGTGTACCGATTGCAATCTCCAAACCAGATCTAGTAAAGATTTTGCATTTTCCATCCTTGAACTATAATTGAAATCCCTTATCTACCAATTGTCCTACACTCAAAATATTATGCCATAAACCTTCAACATAATAAACATTGTCAGTATTGTTCTCACCATCCAATGATATAGTTCCTTTTCCTTTGATCATACATGCTTTGTCATCTCCAAATCTAACTAGACTTTCATCAAATTCTTGCAAAGATAGAAACTTCCCTTTATTTCCAATCATATGATGTGAACAACCACTGTTAATTACCTATTCATCCTTGTCTTCAATTTTAGCAGCAAGTTCCTTCTCTTCAGGTACATTCACTTCCAGTGTTGAATCATAGCAAAGAACACCCATTCCTTCCCATTGCCGGACCCACTAGCAGAATCTTCTGTTGGTTCATCATCAGAATTAGTAATGCCTTCCTCATCCGCTATGTATCAAGATTTGTCTTTTTTTTCTTGTACTTATACTCATTCTGATATCCAGAGTTAGGCTTAAATGATCTTCTAACTCTTTCTTCAAATCTTTAATTCCTTTCGAGACATCTAGATGCAAAATGACCAATCTTATTACATGCAAAACATTTACAAGGTGTTTTTCCTTCATACTTACTTCCTACCAGTCCTTTAGGTACTCTTCTAGCAAATAGTTCTTCAAGTTTCTCAAACTCATCATCTTCTCTCTTCATATCTTCTAATTCCTTTGCATATAGAGCTTTCTAGTCTTGCTTACCAGTTGTAGATGTAGATGCATGAAAAGCAAGTTCAGACTTCACAGCTCTAGAAGGTCCAAATTCTTCAAGCTCAAAAGCAAATAGTTTCCCAACCAAACTATCTTTGTTGACAGATGTATTAGCCATTGTTCTCAACTCATTAATAGTAGTATCCTTCATTTTGTAAGTCGGTGGTAGGGCTCTCAGGACTTTAGAAACAATTTCATCTTCGCTCATAGTTCCACCACAACATTGAATTCCCATAACAATTTCATTTACCCTTTCCATGAATGCAGTAATCCTTTCATCTTCCTCCATCTTCAAGTTTCATATCTCACCCGGTAACCATCAAGTTTAGCAATCTTCACTACAGGTTCATCTTCATTAAGAGTCTCCAACTTATCCCATATAGCCTTTCTAGATGATTTGTCAGTTAATCCCATTATTTGCTGATCAGAAAGTGCACACAAGAGGGATTCTCTTTATCTACAATCATTATCAAGCTCCTTGTCCAAGTTTATCAAAGAAGGATTGTCAGATCCTGAATTATAAGATGTGACACCATTCTATGTGATCTCTTAAATCTCCTTGCCAAGACATATCAGATGAGTCTCAACTCAAATCTTCCATATTGTGTAATTTATTCCATCAAGCCTCGAAATATCCCTTCGAAAGATAGCTCTAGAAGAACTGGATGAACTTGAATGGTTAGTCACCATAGGATCTTCCTCAAGTGGTTAAGCTTTCTACAGAGAGGACCAATGCTCTGATACCAATTGTTAGACATTTCAAATAATCGGAAGACAACTGAGAGGGGGGGTGAATCAATTATCATAGATTACTGAAACTATTAGAAATTTAAACTTTAAAACTGGAACCCAAAACATTAATACCAGAATAGTAGTTAAACCAATTAAGCATAAACAATAATCACAGAATAAAAACCATCCACATGACACTAAGATTTATAAGTGGAAAACCCGATAAAGAGAAAAACCACGGTGGGAAGCCTATCCACAGTCAGATAATACTTCTGCAATAAGTATGTAAATTACAATTGAGGGGCCTACACTTGGAGGAAGGCCAACAGCCTAGAGCACACTGCTCATTACAAAAGGAGCCTCATTGACTATATAGAAATCCAGACTACAATCCAGAGAAGTGTTGAACTGCAAAAGATAGCATCATCTATGTCTGAGTACAGTTCTAGTTAAGCTCAATACTGGAGGACTAAATCCTCTTACATACAGCCAATTCGATCTCCAATGATCGACCAAATCCTCTGCCTGAATGGTATTACATTATTTGCACACTACATTCCTTGACCATGACCTCTAACACAACCATGATGATCTACAATGAGATCTTCCTTCTATATATACAAACCCTCGACCATAAACAATTAGGTTGGTCACCAGATAATAAACCAATTACATATTTACAAACCATGTCAGCCTTAGACCAAACAAATAATATCCAACACATAAGACATCCTGAAAATACATCGAGAGGTCCAATACATACGTTACATTAAAGTCGGTCCATAACCTAGATCAACCAGGACCCAATATAGGTCCACATGCTACAGCAATGATCTCCATCTGCTAATTCTCGAACATGATCACCAACAGTATCCTGAAACTCAACCTGAAGCTGAACCAACAACACTTATGCAATTCATCAAAGATATTCATCAAAAGCTCTACTGGTGAAACCCTCATGAGAACCAGAAACCAAGCTTCTAAGCATGCAAGATAGCATCCGATCACTAGACCAAAACCAACTAATTGAATATGAGCCTAAGTATCATGAACAAACCAATTCCATCACCAAACTATACCGGATCATGTTGGATCCAAATCAACCAGAAACCACTCAACCTACCGGGACCATAAGGGTGTTGGTAAAGCATCCAAATAGCTAGTGTTGGCATCAATGACAAAATATCAATGTAAAACATAATCAATTCCACCAAATGGACAATAGTCGACAACGGTGGCCGTAACTGGCATATCCAGCTTAATCCTGCACTTTGGGCCTACCGCACAAGTGTCCGAACACCTACAGGAGCTACACCATATTCACTTGTCTACGGCGCTGAAGCCATCTTGCCTATTGAGGTCGAGTTACCCTCTTTACGGGTCTCTTTGCAAAACATCATCACTGATGAAGACTACAGGGTCTCTCGCTTACAAGAACTAGAACTGTTGGATGAACGGAGACAAATTGCTTTTAATCATCTCAAGGCTTACCAACAATGAATGAGTCGCAGCTACAATCACAAGGTCAAGCCTCGCACATTTGAGGTAGGTGACTTGGTTCAAACTTGCCCTTCTTCTCTCTGTCTTGCTGATTCTTGGGACCAGCAGCACAGGGTCCTAGAGCACAGGGATAGAGACAGGGACAGGTGCAGGGACAGGTGCCAGTACAGGCACAGGGACAGAGACAGGTACAGGGACCTAGGCATGTACCGAGACAGGTACCCGTTCAGGCACCAGTACAAGTACAGGGACAGGTACAGGGGCAGGCACCCGCAGAGGGAGAGCCATGGGTAGAGGCAGAGGGTGGGGATCCAGAGGAGGATGAGCTGATTGAGCTCAGGGAGATCTGCCAGGGCCAGGCAGACAAGATCCAGGAGCTGGAGAGGGAGAGGGACCGACTCAGGATCAGGCTCAGGGATACTGAGCGAGAGCAGGATCAGGCTATCCAGTGCTACACAGAGGCTGAGACGCTCAGGGTAGGGAGGCAGGTGGCGGAGGACACAGGAGCAGGCTACGCATATGTCCTGCGAGCCAGAGAGGAGATTGCCTACTGGAGGGACCTGTATTATGGTGTCGTGCCAGTAGATCAGCGGGCGAGGAGCTTCCATAGACCATCACGGACAGCGACAACTATGGGAGGGAGCCGGAGGAGATAGGCATCGAGTGGTGGGGTCATGGGTCCTCCACCACCACCAGACAGGCAGGGTGATCCCGGAGCGGGTCCTTCTAGGGCTCAGATTCTGTCGAGGCCAGGCGGCTCCGAGGGAGGGAGTTCATCATAGCCATAGAGGGCTCCCTTGTATCAGTATTTGTACCATTTTTTGTATTGTAGACACCTGCGGGTGATTGTAGCCCTATGATTTTTTGACATCATTGTATCATGACATTTTTGATTATATATATGAGAGATGATTCATTTTTGCGGCAGCTATATGCATGTGTACCTATGTGATGAGATGTTCTTATGTGATGCTTATGATATGGATGCAAATATTTACATGATGCAATGCAATATTTTTGTTCTTTTATGATTCTATATGTTATGCTAATGCAAATGTGAATGTATGTAATGCAGATGAATATGATAATGCAAATGTAAATTGTGCTAACAGATGTTGTGTGCAGGATGTGATGCAGTTGTGATATCTAGATGTATGTATGAGATGCTTATATGTGGTAATGCAGGTGCAACTAGATGAAATGCAAATGTTTTTGGTGTGTCATTATACTCAGTCATGTGATAGTAGGCTACGCGGACTCGAGAAGGACGCTGGAAGTCAATCAAGAAAGGGGGGATGAAAGACAGAAGATATGAAAGTGAAAGAACTTCTTGTGCGTTATCATCATTGAGCTTTATTATGGCAAGTAGGTTATGACAATCGAGGCATGTGTTCGACCCAGAAAGTCATTGTACCTATTTGCATGGAGATAAGACAGTCTCAAACAAGGAATGCCCCAGTTCACACTAGACTCACAGTGTCCTCATATCCTTGGACAAGTCATAGTATTACTAAGAGACAATCCACAGACAGCAAATACAAATAGGTGACAATACCCCATCCTCGCCTTTCTAGTCAAAGACATCCTGGAGATAGAATCTCTAGTCAAAGACATCCCGGAAAAGCTAAAAGACATGTCACCAAAAAAAGATGAAATCAAAAGAAAACCAAGACTCGACACCAACATCCACTGTAGTCCTCAAGTTTAGTGTCTCTTGTCACTTGTATAAGTCTTATTTGATTGTGGTCACAATGTTCACTTTCACAGAAAGGATAGATAGCACTGAACCATATGTTGTCTGAGTCTGTTGAAAGATTTGATTTGTTGAAGCCCATTGTTGCTGCTGTATCTCATCTGAAACTGACTGAATCCATGAAGCTGATACTTTATTGCGGAGAAAATGAAGCTTTATTGCGGATCTGGCGATGCAGATGTTGCTTTATTGTGGATTGTGCGCGAATAGACTGGAGAAAGCTGGAAGAAACTGTACTCCTCGAAACATGTGATGTTCTTAGTTCCACACCCATCACTAGACATAGGATTTGCCTTAGCCACAGATAGGATCTGATTTATTATGGATGGAAAGGGAGGTTTAGGAACGTTTATTATGAATGGCTAACCAATCTTAGGTAGATCAATAACAAGCCATGATGGGAATGGGTAAGTTTATTATGAACGAATTGGTCGTGAGTGTGTGCAAAGTGAAATGATGAAAGAGAATCCTGAAGGAGGGAGGAGCAATGTCTCTACGCATGGTGCTGGGAACCCAGTTTTCACCATGGTACTTGCCCAGGGCGCCACCGAAGTGGTTTTCACCGTTGGACAAAATTATTTCTCTTTACTTTTTTCGATTTTTCAATGTTTTTTTGTGTCACAAGGCGCCTGTTTGCCAGGTTTTCACCAAGTAACGATTTTTTTTGTTTTTATAATTTTTTTTTTGTATTTTTGAATTTTTTTTATTTTTTTATGTTTTTGAATTAGGATACTCTGAAGAGCTATGTGTAAAACCTGCGAAGGTGCATGTTGTTGATAGGATCCTCCAAAGGTTCACCTTCTGTAGTAGAGAGCTGATATGCCCCAGATCCATAGACTGTTGTAACGATGTAAGGACCAAGCCAGTTTGGTTCAAACTTGCCCTTCTTCTCTCTGTCTTGCTGATTCTTGGGGTTTTCTCTGAGAACCAAGTCACCTACCTCAAATGTGCGAGGCTTGACCTTGTGATTGTAGCTGCGACTCATTCGTTGTTGGTAAGCCTTGAGATGATTAAAAGCAATTTGTCTCCGTTCATCCAACAGTTCTAGTTCTTGTAAGCGAGAGACCCTGTAGTCTTCATCAGTGATGATGTTTTGCAAAGAGACTCGTAAAGAGGGTAACTCGACCTCAATAGGCAAGATGGCTTCAGCGCCGTAGACAAGTGAATATGGTGTAGCTCCTGTCGGTGTTCGGACACTTGTGCAGTAGGCCCAAAGTGCAGAATTAAGTTGGATATGCCAATTACGGCCAGCGTCGTCGACTGTCTTCTTGAGGATTTTAAGGATTGTTTTATTAGACGCCTCAGCTTGGCCATTACCTTGGGGGTAATATGGTGTGGAGAAACGATGGGAAATATGGAAGCGGTCACAGAGTTCACGAACATCCTGATTTTTGAAGGGACGCCCGTTATCAGTAATAATGGACTTAGGAATACCATATCGGCAAATGATATAGTTAAGGATGAAAGTAGCAATTTGTTTTCCAGTGACTTGTGTGAGAGGCACGGCTTCAATCCATTTTGTAAAATACTCTGTGGCAGTGATAATGAATTTATGACCATTGGAAGAAGGAGGGTGAATCTTGCCTATGAGATCGAGTCCCCACTGACAAAAGGGCCAAGGAGACGCAAGTGGTTGTAGTTCTTGTGCCGGCGCATGTATGAGGTCTCCATGAATTTGACATTGCTTACATTTCTTGACAAACTGATATGAGTCTTTTTCCATATTGGGCCAGTAATATCCAGTCCTAATGAGTTTCTTGGCCAAGGTAGGACCACTAGCATGTGGACCACATATCCCTTCATGCACTTCACTTAACACAATCTGAGCTTCGTTGCTTTCTAGACATCTAAGAAGAGTGCCATCTAGACCTCATCGGTATAGGATATCAGCTAGAATGACATATCGAGAGGATTGGCGAATGAAAGTGCGGCGTTGGTTGTTTGATAGATCAGGAGGTAAGATATTGTCGCAAAGATATGTGAATATGGAACCATATAACTGGGATTCGGGACCAACAACGCATATCATTTCAGTAGGAGTGATCTCATATGAAGGAACCAACAGGTTGTCTACCAAGAACTCATAGCAAGTCTCATTTTGAGGTAAATCAATTAGTGAAGCAATTGTAGCCATGGCATCTGCGGCGCGATTCTGCTCTCTTGGTATCTGCTCAAAGTCTATCTTTGTAAAGTGTTGTTTCAGACTATCCACCATTTGTTTATAAGGCAGTAATTTTTCATCTTTTGTTTGGTAATCATTAGTTGCTTGACGGATAACAAGTTGGGAGTCTCCAAAAACACGAAGTTCCTGGATCTTCCATTGAACTGCAATTCGTAATCCTGTTGTTAATGCCTCATATTCCGCTATATTGTTAGTGCAAGAAAATGATAAGCGGTATGATTTTGGCATAGAATCACCTTGAGGAGTTATAAAGAGAATACCAGCTCCTGCCCCATGCTGTGTGTATGAGCCATCAAAGTACAGTTGCCATGGCTTTGCACGTGACACTGTTAAAATGGATTCATCTGGAAATTCTGAATTTAAAGGAACATCATCTATCATGGGAGCATCTGCTAATTGATCTATGATGGCTTGTCCTTTTATTGCTTTTCTGTCCACATACTCAATGTCGAATTCACTCAGGATCATTACCCACTTGGCCAGCCACCCAGTAAGTGTAGCTTTGTTGAGAAGGTACTTTAATGGATCAATTCTTGCAATCAACTTAGTCTTGTGAGTGAGCATATAATGTCATAATTTTTGTGAAGCAAAGACCACAGCAAGACATGCACGCTCAATTGGTGTGTAGTTTAGCTCATATCCCACCAATGTGCGACTGATATAGTATACTGCTTTTTCCTTGCCGTCAGCAATTTGTTGCGCTAAGAGTGCCCCCAGTGCTATTGGAGTAGCTGAAATGTATAATAACAATGGTTGATCTGGAACTGGTGGCATCAGAACTGGTGGATTTAGGAGATAGTCTTTGAGCGTCTGGAAAGCCTGTTGACAGTTATCATCCCATTTGAATTTGATGTTTTTATGTAGCAAGTGTTGAAAAGGGTTGCACTTATCCGCCAGTTGTGCTATGAATCTTCGTATGGACTAGAGTCTGCCTTGTAAGGATCGAAGTTGACTGATATTTCTTGGTGGTTGCATTTCCAAGATAGCTTTGACTTTTGCTGGATCCGCTTCAATTCCTCTCTTGGATACAATGAATCCTAGGAGCTTCCCGGAGGTTACTCCAAAGACACATTTCTTAGGGTTTAATCTTACTTTGTATTTTTCCAACCGATCAAAGGCAACTGAAAGTATGTCCAAATGTGTATTTATGTCTATTGATTTGATCAAGAGATCGTCAACATAATCTTCCACAGTTACATGCATGAGATCATGAAAAATAGTAGTCATAGCTCTTTGATATGTAGCACCTGCATTTTTCAGCCCAAAGGGCATGACATTCCAATAGAAAGTTCCCCACGGACAAGTGAATGATGTTTTATGTTGATCCTCGGGTGCAATTCTTATCTGATTATAGCCAGAGAATCCATCCATTAATGATAGCATTTCATGACCTGTTGTGAGATCAACAATCAAGTCAATGTTTGGTAATGGGAAGTCATCCTTTGGACAAGCTTTGTTGATGTCTCTGAAATCTGTGCAAATTCTAATGTTGCGATCTGGTTTACTGACAGGTACCAAATTGGAGATCCATTCGGGGTAATCAATTGGGCGTATGAATCCGACATCGAGTAATTTCTCAAGCTCTGCTTTGACTAGTAATGCCACTTGTGGATGCATTTTCCTTAATTTCTATTTCACTGGCTTTGCCCTTGGTTTGACTGTCAAATGATGCATTACCAAATCCGGATCCAGTCCAGGCATATCAGCGTATGACCATGCAAAGTTGATTTGTCGTTCTTTGAAGAAGCTTATGAATTTTGATCTTTCGGACTCTGTTAATGATTGAGCCAGGAATATGTTGTGTGGAACCTCTTCTGTACCAATGTTTGTTTTGATAGTCTCCTCTACCAACATGGATGATTTTTCCTCATATGATGCTGGGAGAATGTCGAGCCTTCCATCTTCGGGCGCCTCAGAGAGGTTTTCATCCTCAGATACGTCCTTTCTTTTTACTTTTTTGGGGTCAGATAGTGCCATAGTGTGGTTTTCGCCATAAGACCCTTGATTTGTTCTTATTTTCACATTTTTGCGACTGGAAGGTCCGACACCCTCACCAAAATATGCCATGTTGTTGAGTTCTATGGTGTATCCTGCTTTGTGGTCCCCAGGGGGAAGATCATCTCGTATGCCAAGATAGTCAATAATAGCTTCGTCATTCTGAAATGTGTCAAATTGTGCAGGTCCTTCATAATCCCAGTCAATGAGTTGGTGGTGAACAAGGGGAAGGCCTTTAATGTTTTCAGAGTTTGCAGGGCTAAGAGTGAAGATATGGTTATATTCGGGTATATCGAGGCAATCGTTGAGGTCATCGATGGCACTCTCCTCGTCAGTTTCGATCGCAAGTGAATCCAAATTGTCGTTACTAGTAGCGCCTTCCGGGACAGGTGTCCTCATCCTATGTGATTTCGACCTAGAACCTTGAGACGAAGACTGTGCGGAATCCTTATGGGTTGTTTCTTGACCAACTCTGAACTTTTTATAAAATTCCTCTTCTTCTGTGGGTTCATCTGGCTCTCTGAATGTCTCGGTGAGCTCGTAGTCACTGGAGGATTTGTCTGAACCCCATTCCCATTCGTTGGAATCTGTGGAATAGTAATCTTCTTGTTGAACTTTGGCAACTTTGATTTGTGATGCCTCTTCTGTCCTTTTTGTGTGGATCTTGGAAGTCAGAAAACCAAGTCCCTTTGAGCGTTCTCTTCTTACAGTCAATTCAGGTTGTAGGGGTTCCATGATGCCTTCTTTGCATAACCCAAGAGGGCTTTTTCCATCATACCCGAATTTTTGTAGAATCTTGAAGCCTTTGCCATATTTCTCACAAGGTATATTGATCTGATCATGTGTGTCATCTTCAATGTCTTTATAGAGCATTTTGTATAAATCTTCCTCTTCCAGTTCGCCCCATCTTTGAAAGGTAGTAGGATCCCATTTGAGCGTCATGATGAATGTTTGCTTGTTAGGATGTGGCCTTCCAAATTCTTTTGGAGAGCTCATGACTTGTCGTAAATACATGGTCTAATTTAAAGTGTATTCTCCCATGCCTTTGTCTTGAAATCTGCCTTTAAGTTCACCTTGTTTTGATGTCGAAGGTTTTAATGACTTAGGGTCAATGTATGCCGAAGAAGGAACAGCTTCACGATTACTGGGAATGATGGTCTCCGTATGTGATCTCAGGTTATTGCAATATATGAACGGATTAGGATCACCGTTAACTATTACCTCGACTCCATTATGAGGAAACTTAATGCATTGGTGATATATCGATGGGACTGCCCTCATTTCATGAATCCAAGGACGTCCTAGCAATATATTATAAGTGAGATCTAAATCCAGGACCTGACAAACCACATCCTTTGTAACTAGCCCAATTCTTAGAGGTAAGGTGACCGTGCCCTTGGATGAGCGTTCTTCATCATCATATGCCTTGATGGTAATTTGATTCTTTGAATTCACAGCTTTATCGGAATATCCCAATTGATTAATGGTGCTCAATGTACAAATGTTTAGACCAGCTCCTCCATCTATCAGGACTCGCTTTATTCGATGCTTGTGTATGAAGGCTTCAATATGTAATGGTGCATTATGTGGCTGACTTATGGAGGTGTCATCAGCTTCTGTGAATGTAAGGGAATGTGGAATGGATAGGTATCCCACCATGGCTTGAAACTGGTCCACGTTCAGATCAGTAGGAACGGTGGTGTCTCTCAAGATTTTGTCAAGAATAGCTTTATGAGCGGGGGATATGCGTAAGAGCTCAAGGATGGAGATGAGCGCGGGTGTCCTCCCTAACTGTTCTACAAGGTCATACTCAGGTTTGGTAGATGAAAAAGTAGTGTTTTTAGTTGAAGCACCTGGCAAAGTAATTTTACCTCGACGAGTTGTAACATGACATTCAGAGGTAGGCTCGGAAGAAGATCCAACACCTCTTAGGACAATCTTGGGTCTCTGAGGAGGATTCTCAGGATTTTTGTTCTTGATGGTAATAGTAGAGATATGATTATCCATTGAGATGTGATTGATAGTTGAGTCATAGTTGTAAGGTTCTCTAGTATAGTTGGCCTGATCATCTGTGACTTGGGCTTTTCCTTTGTCATGCTTTGGGAATGGTTCCTTAAACATCTCATGTTCTTGATTAGACGAATGTCCCTCAATCTCAATGTCACCTCTATCAATGAGATCTTGCACGATATTCTTCAGTCGATGGCAATTTCCTATCTTATGACCCTTGCTCTTATGAAACTCACAATACTCATCATCATTCCACCAATTTGGTTTGACCTTTGGTTCATATGGAGGAAAATCTGGAACTGTGATCACTTTGTTTGCCACTAGCTTTTTGAAGACTGATTCAAGTGGTTCTCCCAATGGAGTGTACTTCCTTCATGATCTGGAAGTTGTTTGAGTAGTCACTTGATTGTTTGTAGAGCTTGATCCTGAAAAGATGAACTTGGGTCTCACTGTATTGGCATCAACAACGCCATCGTTGACTGTGTTCTTGTTTTTATTCCAAAATCTTGGCTTGTCTTTTCCTTTAAAGTCATCTTTGTTTTCCTTGAATAGCTTGATGACTCCTTGTTCAATTAAGACCTTTTCTGTTGCTAAGCCCTTTTCAATAACATCCTTGAAGGTGGACAAACAAGCTTTCCTTAGATCATAGCCAATATCCTTGTTAACTTTTTGAGTGAACATTTCTACCATTTGTTTTTGGGGAATTTCACAAGAGCATCTGCTGGCTAGATTTCTCCATCTTTGTAAAAATGACGCAAAAGATTCTCCCTCCTTTTGCTTAGTATTGCACAAATTAGTGACTGAGATATCCGTTTCTATGTTGTAGGAGAAATGCTGAATAAATGCCTCTGCTAAGTCACCCCATGACTTAATACCAGGAGGTAATTGAGAGAACCATTCCATAGCTTGATCGCCTAAGCTTTGTGGGAATAACCTCATCAAATATGTTTCTTCTGCCGCTACCTCTATGCAAGCTGTGAAAAATTGTCGTATGTGTGCCTTGGGGTCTCCTTTTCCTCTATACTTGTCAAATTTTGGCGTCACAAAGTGTGCCGGAAATGGAGGCATTAGAATGCTCTTATCAAATGGATAAGGACATATGTCTCTCATAGTGTATGTTGGTTTTGGTGTACTCATGTCCTCCATTTTCTTTTGTAAATCTCTGATTTGTTGCTCCAAATTATTCTTAGGTGGCGATCGATTTCTTGTAGCATACCCCATGTTTGGGACACCAATTTGAGGGGGAGCTTGTTGCATGTATGGATGATATTGATCATAGACATGTTCATATGGAGGAGGCTTATATTGGTGCGGCATATAGGGAGCACTTGGTATAGCTTCATGTTGAGGAACCCCATATCTATTTTGTGCATATATACCATATTCTATAGGCACGTCGGGCTCTATTGTGTTGCCCCCAAATTTGACATGAGGTTTCCTTATGTCCAAATTTTGAGCGTGCCTTTGAGTGTCCAATTGTTTTGATTGATCCATAGCTTGAGCATGTGATTGAGCATATCTATCTGCATAAGGCTTCCATAATGGTCTTCGAAGGCAAGTATCATATGTTTGACCATGTGTATGTGGGACCTCTGGTTTTTGAAGCAAAGCTAAGGGTGATTCAGGTACCATATGCGGTCCTCTATTTCCTCCACTATTGGGTCTCCTTTGATCCATGTTGGAGTGAGTTTGTTGCGAGGGTCGGTTTTCCATAAGTTGAGACATGTCAAAGTCATGAGGTATTTTAGCTCCACTTTGTGCCATCATGTGTAAGAAGTATTGTCTATCCCTCTTCATTATCTCTTCAACCAATCTATTGAAATGAGGATTCATTATGGATTCTTCTACATCTTCTGATTGTATTGAAAAGTTGTCCACATTGTCATTGTGTGTAGCCTTGTTGTTTGTAGTGTCTGCGTTTTCCACATTTGGAATGTGTCTATAAACATCCATGTCAGGCACTGTAGTGTGCTCAGGATTGAAAAATAAATCATTGTCATACTCATAAGAACTCATGTTGGTGGACTCTTGAGCTTCTTTAGCTTTTCTCCTAGATTTTTGAAGACGGGTTTCAACCATGAACTAGGTGTTTGACCAAGATGTGAGAGACTAGATGAAAAATGGAAAGAGTATGCAAGACCAAGAGTTGTATGGAGTGTAAATGAATCTGAAGTTTACTTGCAATGTCCAAAGTGTAAGACCAAGTATGTATGTAGTAGAGTAGGTGTGACTTCCAAAGAGAGGATAGTTTCTCTTGATGAGGTAAGCTGACCTTGACTCTAAGTAAGACCAAATGAGACTCAAAGGTAAGAAACCTTGATGAGGGACCACTTAGCAAAGTGTAGTTGTAGTATGTTGACAAAGTATGATGAGGACAAGCAAGTGACCATTTGACTCAAGTTTAGACAAGTATGAATGTAAAATGAGATGTGAAGCAATGATGGACTGTATGAGACCCAGAGACAGGTTGAATGCTAGATGAAACCTGAAGAAACAACCTAGGAAGCTCAAGTATTCCGAAACTGATTTCTCTTGTTTGTTGGACTCTGAAATTTTTTTCTTGCAATTTTGAACACAGACGCGCCTGTATACTTCACAGACCCGGTTTCCGGACATAGACGCTACTCTGTTTAACCCAGATGTGCTTCTGCGATTTTCTTGTTTATGTTTGCTGGACTGTAAAGGTTTTTGCAATTCTGGACACAGACGCGACTGTATACTTCACAGATGCGATTCCCAGACACAGACATGTTTCTGTTCGACACAAACGCTGCTAGACACACAGACGCTATTATGCCCTTCACAAACGCGCTTAGATTACTCAGATGCGGTTAAAACAGACACAGACGCGTTTCTGTAAACTTCATGCAATTTTTCCAATCTGTGAAATTGTTTTGTTGTGACCGAATCTAACTGTTTGACTATTTTTCGTGACAAGAGGACACAATGTTGATGAGGACTCAATGTTTGCAAATGTTTAGACTCCAAAAGTGTGTTGTTTGATGTAAAATGTTTTGCATACACTTGAAGACACAAAAGACACAATGTTTTGTTGTTTGGTCTTGAATGCTTTGAATGTTTAACATAAGTCAAGCACAATTCTTATGGCTGGCCAAGACAATAGTTGTTGAACCCACATAGGGTTTTACCCCCGAGGCTACGCTATTCAGAGCGGATACTTAGATGCTTGACCTCACTGGCTCCACCCTCGGCACTCACTTCTCGGGTCAGCCAAGCATCAGTCCCCATGAAAACTCCCCATGGCGAACTTTGTATCTCTACTAAGAACCGTATGTGTGTGGGCCGCTACCAGAGGTCTGACCTCCTGCCCCAACAACTAGAAGGATTTGGGCCTCTAAAACAAAATGGTGCTAGTAAGGGCATCCGCTCGTGTGGCCATACATGCGGCACTTTCAGCTCTGTAAATACAGAAGGCTCCCAGCCGGTAGGGGTTACGCCCTACAAATGATCAAATAAATTTGATCAAACGGGTTTATGGGGAGACATAGTGTCGGTATGAACTAATCAGCACACGTTATCCATAGTTTTCACCATGAATACATTTGATTATAGTGGTTCGGATGAGGTGGGTTTTCCTCGCTACCACTTGGGTCGTTCTCTTCTCACTAGTAGTCCTAATGACCGCACGGGAAAACAGGCCCTCTAAAGAATAAACAAAAAGAGCCTATTGCTCAAGACACAAAAGACAATGATTCAATTTTAGTGCACCAATGGAAGTGTTTGCTAGTCTATGAAAACAAGGCACACAACAAAATTTCAAAACCCTAGCCAAGGACCTGCAACAAAATTTGTTAGTAGTTTGGGTTGTTTCAAATGATCACCCCTTCCTGCAAGCGCACAAGTTAGGTAAATTTTAGAAACCCAAAAGACTTTGTGAAAGAGGGGCCTTCAACCAAAACATTTTAGCTTCCAAGGCGAGCTGCACCAACTTAGTTAGCTAGATCTGAAAGGGTTAGTCCAAAAATAAACCAGATCTGAAACCCTAAGTACGAAATCCGAAAACTGAATCAATGAAAATTTAAAAATTTTGAAACATTCAAAACATAGACGCTGTTACCTAAGACACAGATGCGTCTGTATGACACAAACGGGGTTCTGTGACTCACAGACGCGGTCAAAAATCACAGACGCCCTTATCGGACACAGACGCGATCAAAAACAACACAGACGTGCTTAGAAAACACAGGCGCCCCTGTCTGAGACCTGCAAAATAAAATTTGTCAAAAACACAGACGCGACTCCAGTATCCGCAGACACTCTTTGAAAATCAGAGACGCGATCTGAAAGTTCGCAGACGCGAAAAAAAAACCTAAAATGTCGTCGAAAAATGTCCGATCATCAACTTCAAAAACGCAAAATCTGCAACAAAAAAGGTTAAATGCAAAGGGACAAGAAGTCCCACCGGGCGTGCCAAAATGTATATGGTGAAAATGGATAACAATAATAACAATATTGAAAGACTAAATGGATTTAACCACAAAACCCTAGCCTAACAATCAACAAAGATCCACCATAACATATGAAGATTACCTAAGACAATGCAAATCAAATGAAATCACAAAGATTATACCATCACATGTCCAATAGGGTTTTGATCTCCATTCTTCCTATCTCCATTGATCTTGCTTGATATATTTGCTCTCAGATTTTATATGCACAAGAGCTCAACAAAGAACGGAATGTGGTTGCAAGTAGGATCGTAGTGTAGTCGAGTCCTCCAAATTGTCGATTAGGGTTTGATAATGAAGAAGGCATCTCCTTAAATAGAAGACACACTATGAAATGGAGGGATAAGATTGAGAGGTGTAAAAAAGGAGGTCGGCTAGGATTAGAGGGTAGGTAGAGGAAATAATAAAATAATGAAAGGGGTAGGTAGTGTAGGAATTAAGAGATGAATGACATGTGTCATGTGTAGAAAAAGCTAATGAATTAATTAAATAAATAAAGATTTATTTAATTAATAGAAGAAGTAGGATAATTAAATAAATAAAAATATTTATTTAATTTAGGAAAAGGATAATTTAAATAAATAAATGTATTTATTTAAATGAGAAATAAGGCTAGAAGAGGATAAATGAATTAATTAAATAAATAAAGATTTATTTAATTAATAGAAGAATTAGGTTTAGATAATTAAATAAATAAAATATTTATTTAATTAGACATGACAATTTTGGGTGTCTACAGAAACCACTCAACCTACCGGGACCATAAGGGTGTTGGTAAAGCATCCAAATAGCTAGTGTTGGCATCAATGACAAAATATCAATGTAAAACATAATCAATTCCACCAAATGGACAATAGTATATATGTATTCTAATTTAACATAATATACTTTTACACATTGTATATATTTGTAGGGATTAGTGCATGTATTAGAGCAAGATTCTCACTTGGAAGGTTGCTTGACTCAAAGCCAATATGATGACTTGACCACCTAGAGTTTGTACAAATGATTTAGAGAGTGGGCATTTGTGGAAATTTTCATGTGTTTACATACATTTGTGGACATTTTCATGTTTATGTATACTTTTATCTTTCATTTATATTCCAACATGCATGTGGACATGTAGTTATATTATATGTTTGGCTATAGATAGATCTAGATCATGTCACATGGATCTACTAAACATATAGATAGATAGATCATGTCACATAGATAGATAGAGTGTTATACATGATTATACATGTTTATGTTTTGTACCTAGATCTCTCATATCTATTTTATAGTTATATATGAACATTTATGTATTTGACACCTATGTTATGTAAATTAAATATGTTTATAATATTGGAATTTAATCATGTGTAAAATTAAATCCTAATCTATCTATATCATGTATTATTAAAATTCTAGAGGTTAATGAATATCTAAGAAAATATAATATATTACATCAAATTTATGAATATATTATTAAAAAAATGTATAATTTAATGCAATTTCGTTTGTGTTAAATTTTAAAATTGACTTTACATACTCTTTTGTGAATAAAAAATTCAGGGAACAAATCTATCAGGCTTGTCTTGTTAGACCTACTTATAAGAGTGCATAAATTTGGAGTAAACTTATTAAGTAGATAAAAAATGAAATGAAATGTTATACAAATCACTTCCTAGTTCTCTCCCCTCTTCTCTCTCTACTCATTTGAAATGGGAGCTTAGAATTAAGATATTGTATATAATTATATAATATGGTCGAACTTAAGTGAACAATCTTTCTTAAATAGTGTTAAAATATAGATTATCAAAGGTTATATATACCTTGTGCTATTAAACTAGTTATAGGAAGAGAAAACTGTATGTATGGCACACCTTAGTGTATATGGTTCATAAATTTAACATGCTTACTATATAAATGTAAATATTTAGGTTAACCAAAATTTAAAGAAATTTAAATTCTAGATGTATACAAACTCATTCACTAACAAGTCAACTTATAAATGAATAAAATATATTCAATAAGTTATAATGTTTGCAAATAAACTCTCAATGAATAATGGGGAGAAAGACAACCTATAACTTAGGTAAAGAAGATGAGAGAAGGAGACTAACAAATTTATTTCCAAACTCAAATATATGTCTATAATTTATATCCTCAAATTCTGAGGTTGATAGAGTACAAAATTGAACAATATATAAAGTAAAATACTATCATGCAATGCCTATAAAAGCCAAGTAATGAATGTTTTAAGTACATATTACTATAATAGATCTTTATGTTCAAGGTAAGACATAACATGTTTTCAAGGTATGTGTCATAACCCTCTTTCTCTATCTTAATAAAAACTTGCTACTATTATTGTTATTGTATCGCATCAAAATGGTCAATCGAGATTAGTAATCAATATAAATTGAAACCATCTTAAAAATGATATCAAGAAAGATTAAACATAGAAGCATATGAGAGATAAAAAATGAATAAACATTAAGACTTCCCTCAAGACGTTCCCAATGCCATTATCTCTTCCTTGTCCTCCTCATCTCCACGAACTGCATTGATTTGAGGTTGTCAAATGAAGATTGGGAGATTGAGTAGGGTTAAGTGTGGAATGATCTCAACTAGCATAACAACATAGATGTGTGTGTAGATATGATAGATCAAAATGGGAATTATGATTGTGCTATGATAAGTGGATAAAAAATCAGCATGAGGATGCATAAAAAGTGGATGCTTGATTGATGGATAGAAGCTTCATTTTATAGAGTTGGAATCCTAGAAATGGATGGTCAAGATTAAAAGGGTGATCAAGGGCTAAGATTGAAAGGGAATGTGGTCCCATATCTGAAGGTCTAGCCTTGTGACAAGTGTCACAAGGGAAAGAGTGGGGGAAGGATAAGAGTGGTCTCACATGTGTGAGTACATCTTGGGAAGAACAAATATTTGAGGGAAAAGGGGAAGACGTTCTCACACGTGTGTGAGAAACCTTGGGAATTCCAAGAGGTGACAAGTGGAAATACATGTGGAAAGGTGTAAGGGCTAGTGGAAGAGATTTATGACACACGGTCCAAAAGGGGAAAGAGTCGGGTGGCTCTATGGGGAAGAGTATCCTAACACATGTGTGAGAACCCCTTGGTTAAAGGTGATGTAGACATTTGAAGTGACTTGTGACTCACATGTGGAATCACATGTGGGTTTGGGTAGATGTGTAGTATTTTTAATTTGAATAAATACTAACATTGGTTAGGCTTTGGATTAATTAGGATAATGAGGGGATTAGATGATAGGTTTTTAAGAATCACTAAATTAGCCTAATTAATCATGTATTAATTTAGCTCATTAGGATTAGGGATAAGAATAGAATATTCCATAAAAGGGAGTTTGATTTATTGAAATAAATCAATATTTGGAAGAAGTGAAAAGGGGATATTAATTAAATATAATTTAATTAATCTAAAGGTAATGGTAGGTTAATATGATTAATTAAATTAACCATGCGATAAAGGCATAATTAATTAAATATTAATTTAGTCAATTTTATGTGTCTACATTTGCCCCTCTTTGATATAGCATCATGAAGTGATGATATGTCAAAGAAGAATAAAATCTTGTGGATAGAAAAAGATAGAGGTAGCATGATGCCCTAGTCACTGGTGGGTTGAGAAAGGATGAAAAGGAAGCCGTGGTATGCCCCCTCGAGAGGACATGCGGGTTAAGAACACCAGTGTTCTCTTGAAATGGATCAGAATAGAGAATGAAAGGGAAAAGGGAGGGAGAAGAAAGGTGAATAAACTTAAGCCTCGAGGTAAAATGGGGAGATGGAATGAAAGAGGATATGATGGGTTAAATGGAAAGTGAATGAAAAGCATGGGATTATTGTTATGCATTATGTAGAAAGAAATCCTAGGTTTGATTTTGCAAACAATTATCGACATTACTAATTATACAAATCAGAATGTAATGAATATATGATGCCTAGACTAGACTCACAGACAATCGGTTATCTTAATGTACACAACCTCACAAACACCCATGATGGTGTAAATGTGAGACTTGATGGACCGTACAAGAGAAACCGCAAACACACCATAGCACAAAAACTATGCCCCAATGTACACCAACCCAGACATACCAAGATATAAAATGATCAAGGCAGCCATGAAGAGGTATAGTCCTACGACACAAAATCAAATCAAATTGAAATGATCATTCAAGCAAATGACTCATGAGGTCAACAAAAATCTCTTGCCAAGAGTAAAACATGGATTTGGATAAGTTGCCAGTCATGGGAAGGATTCATCCCGATGTGCACTGATGATAGGAAATAGATTAAGCTGATCGGGAGAGACGTTAGTCAAGAGGATCTCTACTTGGATTTGGTTAACACATTATGGATAGGTGTTTGGATTATGCATGAGTCTAGGTAAGCTCAGATGGATGGGAAAAAGCTCAGATTGATGGGAAAGATCAATTTGACGAGAATATATGTATTCATAATAGTAGATTAGGTCATCATCACAAGGTAGAAGGAGGCAGTGAGAGGATGAAAGTGAATGATGAGAGAAAAAGGAGAATGATAAGCCAGTGTGTACCCTTAGCTCATGTAGGAAATACTGTGCAAATTCAATTTTGTGATGCCTTTGAGTAATGTTGTGCAATTGATCAATATAGTGTTGGTGCAATCTAGAGCAATTGATTGAATTGCCCCAGTTTTAGTTAAAGCATGACAGTTGATGTCAGTTGGTCGCTCGGATGGGATAAAGTCTAAGTAATTGAGTCAAAGTGACCTATTGAGACTTAGACAATTGATGTAATTATCCGATGAAGTCAACGTATCTGAGTCAAATTACCTGTTGAGACTTAGATAATTGATGTAATTGTCTATTTGGATTGTGTTTGATTGGTTGACCAATTGACAATTGGGTTTAAAAGACAGACATAACAAATTGTGGTTGTATATAAGATGACCTAGATGATAGAGGGCTATGCAGCTTGATCGAGTAGATGAAACATGATGTAGGTTATGCGGTGATGATGACCTGGATAGGGAGGGTGAGGGGGGGTTATCTATGTATGAAAGATATGCAGTGATATGGATTGATGAATGGATGAAATGCAATGGTAGGATATGTTCTTATCTTGATCGAGATATTGGAAACCAAGGTTGAGTGTTACAACTATTATAGACAAGGAATATTCCCCTCCATTTTGGTGCACATAATTATGGTCGAGGTATACGTTGTAGTAAATAAGCCATAGTGAGCCATGCCTTTGTATTTTTGCATAGGATCTCATTGCTTTATGAACTTCCCATGTAGACACCATTAGTATTTTCCCCAAAACTTCATTGGAACAATCCGCATACAGGAAAACAAAGAAAAGATACCATGAACCATCCTAGCCACTCTAATCACTTGTGGATATCTTTGAGTGACATAGGAACATGATGTAAATCAAGAAAAGACAATAGCACTAACAAAAGTTGAACAACCAAAGAATCTTCTTTCCAAAAGATGTGTCATCATGTCTTGTTGTAAGGAAGGATGCATCCTTGTTAAGACAGTTGTTTGATGTTTAACCTAGGCATTTGGACCGTTTGCAAACTAACTGATAGTTTGTCTTGTTTAAGTATTTGATTTGCAGGCTCTGTTTGTTTTCGCATCTAATCGAATGTTTTTGTGAACAAGAATCAGTTTATTGCAATGTTTTCAATTGGTTTTGTGATTTTTTGGATTTTCTAGTTATGTACAATTTTTTCCAATGTTTTTGATATTTTGTTAAGTTTTTACAAATGTTTTTGGATTATTTCAGGATATTTTTCAAATATTTTTGGTTATTTTTAAGGCTTTATGAATGTTTTTGGATTTTTGCATGATGTTTTTTGAATATTTTTGGTCTTATTAGGTTAAAAAGGTTTCCCCCAATATACAAACCTATTATGATTTGATGATCAATAGAACCGCACTTAGAGACAATGAAATTTTCAACATGAAATTCTATTGTGCAATATGCAAGATGAAAGATGCATGTTCCTATTTGAGCAAGGATAATTATCTGAGGTTATTACTTTGTAATACACTGATCATTTTGAAGGTATAAAACATTTCAGAGATAGGAGTTGAATTCATTCTCAAGAACTGTCGGACAACCCACCTTAACACACTGAGTGACTAGGATGTGTGAATGGAGATGCAGAAAACTTCCACATCTATTCTCGAGACTTTTTATCTTCTTTTTCCTAATTGTGCACAATTGAATTTATTCTAACCCTTGTAGCCATTAGAGACCCTTATAATCCTATATGACTAGCTACATAAGTTATTATGACTTCAAAAGCATCCTCGATAGAGCCTCGCTGCTAGTCAGACGTCTATAGCCGCGATGAGGTTATTCACTATAATTTCTTGAATATTGCTCCATTTCCAGCAGGCATCCATAGCCCTGATAGAGTTACTCACATGTTCCCATAGCCAAGCTTTTATTTCACTTTCTTGCATGATATTTCAGCTATATATCTTTTCTATTTTGCCTTTATATCTTTTCTATTTTGCCTTGATATTTTTATATGTAATAAGGCATAGCTCTTTTTCTTTTATATTCTTGCATTGGCTTGTAAGTAATAAAACCTACATGGGTATGACAATTACAATGACACTGAAGTAATTTTTTGGATTTTTCACTAGCCATATGATCAACTAGGTATCTACAATGACTTAGAGAAAACAATTAATGTATAAGATATAGCAATTGATAGATTTTTGGTAACAACACTCAATAGTAAAACTTCTACCCAACCATAGATAAAGCTCAATCACAAGGTGACATTGAAGATGAATGACCGAAGACTTTCAAAAACTTTATGTACAAGTATCTAAGAAATGAGACAACCTTTCCTTCTCTTGAGTGTAGATAGGTAATTAACTAAGAAAATATCCTTGCTTTATTGATGCAACTATATGCTAATGAAGAGACTATATGATATGAAGATTGTAAATGTGATGTTCTTGAAAAGAAACTAAATGAAATACAATATTTTTAAGAAAATGAAATGTGAATGCAATCTTATCTAACCATAATCAATGGGCTTTATGAATTCCACATCCCACAATTTCTGTAACTCTGCTCTTAAAGCAATATGTGGATTCGTCTTCTTGAGTTTCTATTTCTATGGCTTGATTCCTGGTAACAATGGTCTGTGATGTAACACTAACTCTGGATCCATCCCTAACATATCATCATATTACTCTTTCAAGTGTATGTTATGCACAACTTAGGCTTCTTCTATGTTTACTTCTTTTGTCTTTCCCACCAATGATTCAGAACAATCTTGTGCAATAAGAAGATCAATTTCATTCATTTTTACTAATGTTTTCAATCTTATCAGGGTCTTGTGAAGTAGAGGAGCTTGCTTCTTCAAAGTATGTTGTGTTGTCAAGGTCTATTGCAAAACCTGTTTTGTAATCATCATATAGGGATCCATCTCTAATACCCGAGAACTCTTTTATAACTTCATCATTTTCAAACCAATCTAGATGTGATGGTTCTTCTTGCCCCTAGTCTATAAGGAAAATATTTGTATCATCATCATATTGTGGTTCTTCTGACATCATGCATACATGGTTATCATAGTTGTCTCTCCATGAATTTGGGTCTATTTTCTTATCCTCATCAATGATACCGTCATTTTTGTCTCCTGGGTTGACAAAGACTGTAGCAACCACTGCATCTCCTGCATTGATAGCATTGATGGTATAGTCGTATGAGACCTTTGTATAGTTGGTAGTATTGTTTTGTGTTCCTGATGTTGATGCCTTTCCCTTATCATGTTTGACAAATGGGTCTTTAAAGATGGTGTGATTTGTGTTTATCGATCCCTTGTTTGTGTCCACTGTGATGTTTTCTTGGTCTATCTGATCCTGATGTCCCCTTGGTCTACCAAATTTTGGCATCCCGAAATTGCATGGAAAGGGAGGCATGACAATGCTCTTATAAAATGGATATGGACAAATGTCCTCAAGAGCATATCTCTTTTGTGGCCTCCCCGAGTTCAATTGTTGAGCGAGTTCCTGTACTTATTGTCTCAAAATATCCATTTATGTGGGAGGGGGGGGTGCATACTTGTGGTCCCTTCATTGATATTGGTCATCGTTGTTATGGAAGGTATTCCTTGATCTTCTTTCGTTTTGAGTTTTGTCTTGATGATGATTGTTTTGGGCTTTCTTTGGTGATTCTCTAAGTTGTGATATGTTGAAGTTTGAAGGAAGTTTTGTGCCCTCTTGAGCAAGTCTTAAGAAATGAGCATTAGTGTTTCCCTTGAGAACGTCATCAAAGATTCTATTAAATCTAGGGTCATGTGTGGCTCATTCAATTTCTTCTTGTGTGGGAGAAAAAGGATCTTCTTCTGCTTTATATTTGGTATGAAAGGGATTTACATATTCTTCTTTATCCAATTCATGAAATATTTTTGGTTCCTTGCCTCTCTGGCTCTGAGATCTAGTCATAGCCATGATGAAGTTTGTATTTTGGAAATGTGATGAAATAGTGGGTGGTTGATCTCCTCTTGTAGTTCCAAGATTTGATGATAATGATGATGAGTTGAAATGTTTATGGATGAGTGGTCTCCTACACTAAAAGTTGGATATCAACAAAGTCCTCTTTAGAATTGCTTGTTTGATGTTTTAACAATTTTGAGATGAGGTGTAGCAAGGTTTGTGTTGTTACAAATCACAAGATACCTAGCTATGAGAGGATGCACTCAAAACCTAGTTTTAACCTATATATGATGCTTAGTAATGTCCCTTAGGATGAATGATCCTAGATGTAGAGACACACTAGAAAGTATTTTTGTTGGTATGATGAGGTGTAGCAAGGTTTGTTTTGTTATAAACACAAGCTACCTAGCTATGAGAAGATGCACTCATAAACTAGTTTTAACCTATCTATGATGCTTAGTAATGCCCCTTAGGATTATTGATCCTAGATGTAGAGATACACTAGAGAGTACTTTTGTTGTTGTGATTAGCAATATCTGAAAGAACTAAGGACAAGACCTCTTTGTGTTGAGAGTTGAATGGATTTTTTATGTTTGGATTGTGAACTTTGGAATGAATGTGAACCTTGGAATTTCTACTAAGGGACCATGAATTTGATGATTGATTTTGGAAATGACTTTGAAGTGAGAAAGATGGAAGAAAATGATTATGATGTTTTTATTTTGGAAAGATTAGAAGTGAATGATTTAAGAAAATGTAGGAGGATTATGTGAAGCTGGGAATCTCTAATAAGTGATTGCAGTTTGTGGAATGTATGACGGAGGAATGCGTTGACCATGATTGTGACGATATGATAGAGACCTTCTTTGAAAGAAATATTGTGATAGAAGTGGTTCTAATTCAAATTCATCGATAAAACCATGACTAAAATCATGATAGCGATGGATGAAAGTGCAATGTTTCAACAACTTACAGTTTTTGTACAAGAAACTTATTCTCTTTTGGGTTTTCTTTTCACTTTGCTTCTTTTTGGTTTTTTGATAAATTGACTTCTTGGCGTATTTGAGAGATTTCCAAACACGAAGCATTGATGGCTCTTTCAAGAATGTTGTTTTGTTTGTTGAGATCATTGTTGGGGTGTAACTTGTTTCAAATGTTTGATTCCTTTGACAAGAAAACACATCAAGAACACAAGCACATATTCTTACCTTTTTCAAAAATGGCACAAAAGGTGTGGGTCTAAATCAACCTAATCATGAACTTTTTGACCCTAATAATGTGTGTATGTTCATAGGCCTAAAGTCGGCCCAAATCTCCACTGGTATGAAACAAGACGAAGATAACTCAAACACTTTTTATCCCTAAGGTAATGGCCAATTGTGATATTTTCAACCCATAGTCGACTTTGGTACTACATACCTTATGTATCCCGCCATGGTAGGTAAGGATGTGATATACTAAGTCTTGCGCGAGCATAATGGATAGGTGGTCCCTATGATGGGGGAGTCACCACTTTCATCGAGCTACAAGTAGCTTTTCAAAAAGCCATGTTTCTACTCAAGGAAATACATGTATGGTGAGTGTCTTGGGAGCAAAACCTTCTATGCTCTTGCACTGAAATTTTCACAAATATCCTCAATCAATAGAATGGGTGGGCTTCTAAAATAAGAGGTGTCTAGTAATATTCGATGTCTTTAGATGTAAGTTTATTCTGCAGCGACTCACTTAAGATCCTAGTAACTCACAGTGGGGCCCATATGTCCTTTTAGAAAGTTACACTGTAGGAACAGATACACCTAAGGCTACAGCTTTAGCTCTCACCTGATTTCTATAGCGGATCGATGGATTTACCACTCAAGGTTGTCCCAAGGGTGATGTGTCCCTTGGAAAGCCTCTCTTAAATATAGAAAATTTTGAGTGTTACTGCAAGACCATGAGAGCCAAGGGAGAGGATAGTGTGTGTTAGAATTGGGACCAATCTACAAATTTGCACTAGTGTGCCAAACACAAAAGACATGTTTTTTTCAACCCATCATCGCAATGTAATCTATTTGCTACTTGGAGATGTTGCTCCAACAACCATGATGTTATTTTTAGCCAAGATAGCAAAATGAAGTATTTTTTTTAACTCAAAAAATGACAAGTTGATTGTTCTTTTTAGCCCATATTGCAAGATGTGAATGTTCAATTTAGCCAAGATTGCAAAAATGATAGTTTGTTTTAATCCAAGATAGCAATGTGTGATTGTTTATTTTAAACCATCATAGCAAAATGTATGTTCGTTTTAGGCCAAGATTGTAGCAAATGACAATGTGATTGTTCATTTTAACCAAGATAGCAAAGTGTGATTGTTCATTTTATACCATTTGCTTGTGCAAAGAAAAAATTTCCTATCCTAGGGTTGATCAATTTGTACCATTAGAGATTTTACAAAAAAAAAATTGCAAATTCCAAGTCTTCAAAACCTATGAGACAATTTGTTAGAAAGATGCTCCTTGATGTCCTGCACAAGATGTAAGCCCAAGGTTAGTTTCCAAATTCAAAATTAGACTGAAATAACTAAAACTTTAATCTAATCACACAAACAAAAATCATACTTAACTAAGAAACAAGATTAGATCTAAATCAACAAACAAATTTATATCTAATCTAAAAATTAAATTAAAAACTAATGTAAAATCTAAATTAAATACTAATTTAAAAATCCTAACTTAAAGACTACTTTAAAAAAAATCCTAATTTAAATACTTCCTTTTAAAAACTAACTTAAAAAAAAAAGCTAGTTTTTTTAAGAAAAGAAACATTTAAAAACTAACTTAAAAAGCTAATTCTAAAAAAGTAAACATTTCTTTAAACTATTACTCAAAAAAGCTAATTTTTTTTTAAAAAAGAAAACTAATATGAAAGAAAAGGCCTTACCCATGTAGCCCTCCACGTGGGCTTTAAAACAAATTTGTTTTTTTTTTGTTTTTTTTAGGGAAAAAGACTAAGTAGTGGGAGCTTTGGAATAGTTGTATGAATATCTATCCATGTGTAAAGGATGCATGGGTTTATAATCAAAATGGACTATGAATACTTTACTCCTAGCCTCACGTGTACTTTGAAATAGAAACTCTCTAACAGTTGTGAGTTGCAGGATATGTGCAACTCAGTAGTTGAGCGCATTCCAATTCTTGTGATAGAAGTTGTTGATTTAATACCTCCATACTTTTTGATTTAATGTCCAACCTTTGTATAACACTCCACCAATAGTTGTATGATAAGTACCAATAATTGAATGAAATATACCATTTGTTGTGAAAAGTAACCAATCATGTGATGCCACATCAGCTGCACAAGTATTGGGGCCTTTTTGCACACCTATTGGTCTCACTTTTTGGGGGGGCTTTTTTGGACACCTTGGCAAAAAGCATGCTGATGTGGCATCATATTTGATGATGTGGCCCTGAAACCTTAGTTATAAGCAAGGGACTTGCCAAGTAAGTTGTTATAAAAAAATCGGAGTGATTTGAAATTTCCATGTAGGATTTTGAGAAGCACGAAGTTAAGGTGCACAACTACTGGGTTCTTTCCCCTAGAAACTAAATCCATGAAGAGGCATTTGAAAATTTGTAAGCAAATGCAAGTAAAAGCTTAATTTTGTCAACCTTTGCTATCAGCCTCCTTGCTTATGTTTTGGGGCAGCATATGAATAGATTTTACTAAAACAGATTTTGGTAATTGATAGCTATTTCAAACTTTGGGTCGATTTTTCACATACATCTGATATTCAAAACTACTGTTGAACATACCAATAACACATATAACCTACGATGTTGCCCATGTGTTTACTGGCCCTTGCAATAATACAATATTCTCACACCGCTTTCCCAATACTAATCTCAAGATATTTATGAAATGCATCACATAGTCACATCAAATTTTAACTATTAATATATACCATCGAAACAGTCTCAGTCGGTCATCATATCAGCACAACTAATGGATTTTCAAACATATCCATAAATCTACACAGTCACATTGAAATTGACTGTTTAAAAATATGAAATGCATCACACAGTCTCAGTCAGTCATCATTATTTCAGCACCACTAAATTTTACAAAAGGATTTTGCAGAGAAGGCGTTAAAAATATTCAAGCAAATAAAATTTAAGAATTGTAAACATTAATTCTACAACAAAAGGATGTTAGTTTATGGGATGTAATAAGTGTAGGGTCCATTTGTAGGAACTTTCAGATAACTAAATGAGTTATCTGAAAAAAAATGTATGCAAATTATGCAAACATAGACAAGGCACGTTGACTGTGATCCCATGAGATATCGGGTTCATCAAATGTATCGCGTCAAAATGGTCAATCAAGATTAGTAATCAATATAAATCAAAACCATCTTAAAAATGATATCAAGAAAGATTAAATATAGAAGTATATGAGAGATAAAAATGAATAAACATTAAGACTTCCCTCAAGATGCTCCCAATACCATTAGCTCTTCCTTGTCCTCCCCATCTCCACGAACCGCATTGCTTTGAGGTTGTCAAATGAAGATTGGGAGATTGAGTAGGGTTAAGTGTGGAATGCTCTCAACTAGCATAACAACATAGATGTGTGTGTAGATATGATAGATCAAAATGGGCATTATGATTGTGCTATGATAAGTGGATAAAAAGTCAGTGTGAGGATGCATAAAAAGTGGATGCCTAATTGATGGATAGTGGCTTCAATTTATAGAGTTGGAAGCCTAGAAACAGACAGTCAAGATTAAAAGGGTGATCAAGGGCTAAGATTGAAAGGGAATGTGGTCTCATATCTAAAGGTCTAGCCTTGTGACAAGTGTCACAATGAGAAGAGGGGGGAAAGGATGAGTGTGGTTCCACATGTGTGAGCACATCTTGGGAAGAACAAATATCTTAGGAAAAGGGTAAGATGTGCTCACACATGTGTGAGAAACCTTGGGAAGTCCAAGAGGTGACAAGTGGAAATACTTATGGAAAGTCGTAAGGGCTAGTAGAAGAGATTTTATGACACGCAGGCCAAAAGGGGAAAGAGTAGGGTGGCTCTATGGGGAAGAGCATCCTAACACGTGTGAGAACCCCTTGGTTAAAGGTGATGTAGACATGTGAAGTGACTTGTGAGTCACATGTGGGTTTGGGTAGATGTGTAGTGTTTTTAATTTGAATAAATACTAACATTAGTTAGGCTTTTGATTAATTAGGATAATGAGGGGATTAGATGATAGGTTTGTAGGAATCACTAAATTAGCCTAATTAATCATGGATTAATTTAGCTAATTAGGATTAGGGATAAAAATGGAATATTTCATAAAGGTGAGTTTGATTTATTGAAATAAATCAATATTTGGAAGAAGTGGAAAGGGGATATTAATTAAATATAATTTAATTAATTTAAAGGTAATGATAGGCTAATATAATTAATTAAATTAACCATGCGATAAAGACATAATTAATTAAATATTAATTTAGTCAATTTTATGTGTCTACAGTTATTATTATATTTCATATCATTTTGTGATTTTGTTAATTAGAAATGTTTTATTTATTAAAAGGAATTGAATGGTGGACACACACACACATTTGAAAATCATAAATTCTATTGGCAAATTAATTATTTATTCAAAATTCCAATTGAGCACATGTCATATGAGAAAATGAGAAGTTTAGAGAAGTAATTTCAAAACCCATATTCTTGCATGTAACTCCTCCACTATGTCATCAATAAATTTTGCATGAGGACAATTTGGGAAAAGAATCTCTAATTTCAATTAATTCATTAGATAGTGAAAATGGTGCACATTTTCTATATAATGTTCGATAAACTTTCAAAAAAGGGAGTTCATTGTTTTGGGGTGTGAAGAAGTAATTTCTTAAGTTCTTGTAGATGCTTGTCAATAGTAGTAGGATTTTGTAGCCACGTTTCATTGTAGAATTTGTCAAGTTTGTTGTTGAAGAATTCTCACCAAGCCACAAGGAAGGATTGAGGAGGGCTAGTTTAGGGATTGGAGACGATTTGATATCCAGAGCTTTGTCAATCCAGATTCCCCTATTGCATTTGTTTATTTGCATGAGTGAATTTTGTATATTTAAAGAAAATATTATTTATCCCACTTTTAGATTTTACTTGTATAAAATTTTCTCTTCAAGAAAGCATCTCTAGTTGATTAGATAGATTAGATCAAATAAGAATCTTTTATTTATTAATTATTCTTAGTTTCCTTGATAAATGGAAAAATGCATGTAGGAACCTTGGATTGGATAAAAGTTTCCTTCAAAATGTATATGCAAATTCTTTTTTTTTTCAAATTACTATTTTTTTTAAAGGAAAGAAGAAAAAAATCAGATTTTAGGAATAGATTAGCTTAAATAAATACTTTTTGGAAATTTTCTTTAAGGAAAAAAAAAATAGGGTAGAAAAATCATATACACTTAGAAAAAATTTATTTCTTCTCAAAACATATTTACCCTCTCTGATTTTAATCCTATATATGATTTTCCCTATGAGAAATATTTTTCTTCGAATATGCATATATTGTATAAACTAATTCTCTCACAAATCTTTTCTTATATATATATATATATATTTATTTATTTATTTATTTATTTATTGTATTAATTATTTCTCTGTGAGGTATCTCTGTCTATGAAATCATATCTCAAATATATATACATTTATCCGAAATGAGAAAAACTTTAGTTGTTTATCTCAAAATAGTTTACATTAAACCCTAGTTAGAAAACTTAACTACATACTTTACACCTTGATCTTGTGTCGAAACAGGTATGTAGGCAGTCTAGGGACAAAGTTGTCCCTAGTACTCAAGCGTTTGGGAATGCGGTCTAGGCTTTTGGTCAAGGTGAGTAGATGATTTGAGAAGGGTATATAATTATTAATTGGAAGTTTTTTTGTTTGTTTTTTTAAAACATTCAACGCATAGTCGGAAGGAATCCCATACGGATTCGCTTGACTTTTCGAGGCTTTAGGCCAAATTATGAGGTAGAATTCAATCATGTATTATGTTATTTTATTTACTCCTAAGGACAGCGACCTCAGTGCACTCCAAGTAAAGGAATGTAGTTCTTAGAAAGTGACTCAGGACCCGGATGGTCCCCATGAGTCTAAGTCTCTGGCCAGAGCACTTCCTATCCCAAATTGGATAGATGCCTACCCTATTTGGGTAGATGCCTATTATGAATTGGATAGATGAGACATCCTATCCCGAATGGACAAATGCCTAACACGTATGGTTAGATGCTCATCCCGGATGGATGAAAGCCTATTCCGTTTGGATAGATGCCTAGAGTAGGCGATTGAATCAAACACAATTAAGAAATAAAATAAAAAATAATCAAAAAATTTGGGTTGATTACAATGGGTTATTACATGTGGTATCAGAGCGAAGGTTCAAGTATATGCCTCGAGCTCACTTCAACTTATGCAATCTAAAGAAGTATCTCCTAAGTAGTTGGAAGTAGTAGAGAAAAAATTGTTATATCTTAAATCAAGCACTAACTAAGGAAATTAAAATCCAGGTAAAACCTAGATGGCAAGAGGAAGAGGAAGAGGAAATGGAAGACGTACTACCACTACTAAGAGATAAAGGGAACCTAGCCATGAAGAAAACCATGAAGAAAACCATGAAGGAAATCAACAATACCAAGGGAATAAAAAAGATGGGATTGAAGCTATAATTAACTTGCTAACTGAACAAAGGGATAAGATCAACTTCTTGGAGCAATCAATGCGGGACCTTAGGGCAAGGCAGAATGACATTGAAAATAGAAGTGGAATTAAAAATGGAAACCTTGGCAACAATTGAGGGAATAAGATAGACAATAGGAGGGAAAATAATATGTTGGAGCTATCTAAGGATTTGAAGAAAATCACCCCACCTAATTTTGATGGAAAGAAAATTGGCAAAGGAGCTGAAAATTGGTTGAGTCAAATGGAAAAGTACTTTGAACTAAGGGACTTTAGCAAAACAACCAAGGCCTTATGGGGTTCCTATCAACTCACACAGGAGGTAGCTAGTTGGTGGGCTAACACAAAGGAACAAAATGGATATAGTAGGGATACAATCACATGGGATCAATTTGTTCACCATTTCCATAAAAGGTGGTTGCCACAATTGTTCTTTGATGAGAAGGTGGTAGAATTCCATAACCTTCAACAAGGGAACTTGATAGTTCAACATTATTGGGATAAGTTTGCTAAATTGTTAAAGTATGTACCCATGTATCAGAAGGATGAGAAAGGTCAAGCCATGAAGTTCATTTTGGGGCTGAACACAAACATAGGGGCAGAAGTTGACACGGACCTGAAAACATGAATGATGTACTTGAAAAGTTTTTAAAGTAGGAAAGAAATATTCAAGCCCTAGCAGCAGCAAGGCAGAACTATAATGAAAATCATTCATTTAAAAGGAAGCAAGAATTCAAGGGGAACACCAACTTCAATAAAAGTCAAAGGAATAATTCATCTGAAAGAAGGCCACCCCCTAATCAATATCAGAGGAATGGAAATAATAATAATAACAAGGGCAATTATAACAGGAATGATCGGCACAATAGGATAACTTATCCACCAAGGTCCAATGAAGAAAGGAATGATCCCCTAGGAATCAAGTAAAGAAGGGACCCCCAGGCAAGTGTTTTATGTGTGGAGGGAACCATTTTTCTAGAGAATGTTGAAGAAAGCAAGGTCAGATCAGGGCCAACCAACCATAACAAGGACCTCAACAAAGGATTCATGTTGCAGTTAGGAATTGAAGGACAAGATTTCATAATTTTCTCATGGAAACTATAGGTACACTATTTGATCAACCAATTTCTATTATTATCGACACTGGGTCATCTAAATGTTTCATTTCACCTGAATTAGTAAGAAAATTTGAATTAATATTTAAGCAAATGGAATCATCATGGACGGTTTAGTATGGGGGCAAGGCAACTAGGGAAGTAACCAAGTGTTTACCAAGAGCAAGGGTACAATTTTCTGAGTTTGAAATAAGGGTAGATCTCTATGTGTCACCCCTAGGGTTATATGATGTAGTTATTGGAATGAGTTGGCTAACATATCATCAAGCTAGTGTGGATTGCTACAACAAAGTGGTTGAGTGTTTGGATGATGGGGGGAGAAGGGTCAAAATTCAAGGAAAGTTTAAACCTATCAACATAGAAACCATATCAGCCATGCAATTAAAGAAGGAAAGAAGAAGAGGAGGCCTAATCTATATGGTTGGAATTGATGAATGAGGAGGAAAATACTCCAACTTTTGAAAATACCCCCTTCTTACAAGAGTTAGAGGATGTTTTTCCAAAAGAATTACGAGGCTTACCCCCTAAAAAGAAGTTTGACTTTTCTATCAACATATTACTAGGAGTTGAACCAGTGTCAAGGGAACCTTACCGAATGGACACAACTGAATTACAAGAACTCAAAATGCAATTAGAGTAACTCTTAGCTAAAGGATTAATAAGGCCAAGTGTATCACCATGGGGAGCGCCAATCTTATTTGTTAAGAAGAAGGATGGGACTTTGAGACTATGCATAGTCTATAGGATGTTGAACAAGGTCACAATAAAGAATAGGTAGCTCTTACCTTGAATAGAGGATTTTTTAATCAAATGAAGGGAGCAACAGTGTTTTCAAATATTGACCTCCGATTAGTATATCATCAACTCAATATTAAGGAAGAATACATTCCTAAAATAGCCTTTAGGACTAGGTATGGGCATTATGAATTCACAGTAGTACCTTTTGGTGTAACCAATGCCCCAGCTGCATTTATGAACCTGATAAATAGTGTTCTTCATGACTACTTGGACAAATTCATTTTGGTATTTTTGGATGACATCTTGATTTATTCTAGAAATGAGAAGGAACATCTAGTGCACCTACAAATGGTCTTGCAAAGGTTAAGGGAACATAAGTTATATGGAAAATTATCAAAATGTGCCTTCTTCAAAGAAAAGATTCACTATCTTGGGCATATCATACCAAAGGAAGGAATAGAAGTTGACCCAAAAAAGATAAAAAGCAATAGTGGAATGGTTGATCCCTAAAAAATGTTTTAGAGGTAAGAAGCTTTATGGGTCTAGCAAGGTACTATAGGAGATTTGTGGAAGGATTCTCTAAGATAGAAAACCCTAGCACATCATTGTAAAGGAAATGTAAAAGGTTTGTGTGGACAGAGAAAAGTGATGAGGCATTCCAAATTTTCAAAGAAAAACTAACTACAACACTTATCTTAAGGGTTCCTGATCCAAACGGGCACTTCACTGTTGTAAAAGATGCTTCTATTGATGGTTTAGGTGGAGTACTTATTCAAGATGAAGGAGTTGTGGCTTACGAATCTAGGAAATTGAAGACTCGTGAAGTAAATTATGCGCCCCACATCTTAGAGTTGGCAGCAAGTGTGCATGTGTTAAATAGTTCAGATAACCAAAAGACAACTGAGAGGGGGAGGGTGAATTAGTTGTCATAGATTACAGGAACATTCAGCAATTAAAACAAACAATAATAGCAGTTAATCAATTAAGCATAAATAATAATCACAAAATAAAAGTCATCCACACAACACCAAGATTTGTACATGAAAAACCACGGTGGGAAGCCTACCCACAGTTAGATAATACTTCTGCAGTAAGTATGTGAATTACAATGGAGGGGCCTACACTTGCAAGAAGGCCAATAGCCTAGAGCACACTGCTCATCACAAAAGGAGCCTCACTAACTACATAGAAATCCAAACTACAATCCAGAGAAATGTTGAACTACAAAAGATAGCATCTCCTATGCCTGAGTACAGTTCTGGTTAAGCTCAATAAAGGAGGACTAAGTCCTCTTACATAAAACCAATTCGATCTCCAATGATCGATAACTCCTTTGCCTAAATGATAGTACATTATTTGTACATTACATTCCTTGACCATGACCTCTTACATTAACCATAAAATGATCTACAATGAGATCTTACATTTATTTATACAAACCCTCGACCATAAACAATCATGTCGGCCACCAGACAATAAACCAATTACCTAATTACAAACTATGTTGGCCTTAGACCAAACAAGTAATATCAACACATAAGACATCCCAAAAATACATCAATAGGTTCTATCCACACATTTTATTCAAGTTGATCCATAACCTAGATCAACCGGGACCAAGTATAGGTCCACACGCTTCAGCAATGATCTCCAAACGCTAATTCCTTAACATGATCACCAACAGCATCCTGAAACTCCATCAGAAGCTGCACCAAAACCACTTATGCAATTCATCAATGATCTCTATTATAAACTCAATCGGTGAAACCCTCACCGGAACCAGAAACCAATCTTCTAAGCAAGCAGGATAGCATCCAATCACCTGACCAAATATGAGTATAAGTATCATGAACATGCCAATTCCATTACCAGACTATATCGGAGCCTACCGGATCATACCAAATCCAAGTTAACCAAAAACCACTTAACCTACCAGGACTAGAAGGGTGTCGGTAAAGCATCCAAACAGCTAGTGTTGACATCAATGAAAAAATATCAATGCAACACATAATCAATTCCACCAAATGGCCAACAATCTCCCCCTTTGGCATTGATGGCAACACTAGATGTGAAAAACATCTAAGTACCAAGAAATGCCAAACAAGTCTCCCCATGTCAAAGATAGCCAACAATCACCCACATATAGCTCTGAATATCTCTCCCCCTATGATTTCTCTTTTTCTTTCTTTATCCTTTTCACATCAATATCTCTCCCCCTTTGACATCAATGCTAGAAATCTGAGGGAAATATAAAAACATAAGCCTCTAAATCTCAAATCTGACTACTCCCCCTGAGCAGTAGCATCCCACATTAGTGCCGGAATGAATAGTATCTCAGATAGTGCATGTTGGACTGATACCAAACTGCATCAATCAAGTCTCTATCAGAGGGGAAGAAACTCCCAATCTTTCTCTCAGGTACTCAAATGATTCCTTGGATAATAGTTTAGTGAAAATATATGCAATTTGCTCTTTAGTGTTCACATAAACTAGTCTAACTTTATTTGCTTCCACCTTCTCCTTCAAAAATTTATACTTGATAGATATGTGCTTTGTCTTAAAATGAAATACCGGATTCTTTGATATATCAATAGCAGCAAAGTTATCACAGTGAATAACTATCAGTGCATCACAATCCACCTTTAAATCATTCAACATTTTCTTCATCCATAAAACTTGTGTACAGTTAGTAGCAGCACCAACATACTCAACTTTAGCAGTAGATAGAGAATTACATGATTGTTTCTTATTGATACATGAAACCAACTTCTTTCCAAGAAAGAAAGCTCCACTGGAAGTGCTTTTCTGGTCATCAACATCTCCAGCCCAATCAGCATCTGTATATGCACATAAAGTAAAGTTATCATCCTTAGGGTACCATAAGCCATATTCTGATGTACCTTGCAAGTATATAAAAATTATTTTCACCACCATCTCATGATTTTCTCTAGGATCACTTTGAAATCTTGAAACAATACAAACAACATTCATAATGTCAGGCCTAGTCTGAGTCAAATAAAGAAGACCTCTAATCATAGATTTGTATCTTGTAGGATTTACCAGTGCAGAAACATCTTTTCTAGTCAATTTATCACTTGTAACCATAGGAGTACTTACTAGTTTAGAATCTCTCATACCAAATTTATTCAATAATTCCTTAGCATATTTATTTTGACAGATAAAAATACCTTTGTCAGTCTGAGTAATCTGCAAACCTAAGAAAAATTTCATCTCACCAATCATAGACATCTCAAATTCTTTCTCCATATTCTTAGAAAATTTTATGCATAATTTATCTTCACCTCCAAAAATAATGTCATCATAAAATACTTCAACAATCAGTATATCATCATCAGTGATTTTATAATATAAATTACTATTAGCACTACCCTTAGTAAAACTAGGCTTCAAAAGATATTTATCCAACCTTGCATACCAAGCTCTAGGTGCTTGTTTTAGTCCATATAAAGCTTTCCTTAACCTGCAAACCATATCTGTATCATCTGATAGTGAAAAACCATTAGGTTGCTCAATATAAACTTCCTCATCAAGATCCCCATTAAAAAATGCACATTTAACATCCATCTAATAAACCTTGCAGTTTTTATAAGCAGCATAGGCAAGAAATAATCTTACAGCTTCAATCCTAGCTACAGGTACAAAAGTCTTTCCATAATCAATTCCTTCCTTCTGAGAATATCCTTTACAAACCAATCTAGCCTTATTCCTTATAACTTGACCATCCTCATTCAATTTATTCCTAAAAACCCATTTAGTTCCAATACCATTTTTATTTTTAGGCCGGCGAACCAAAGTCCATGTGTTATTTTTCTCAATCTAATCTAATTTTTCTTCCATAGCTTTCAACCAATGTTCATCTTTACATTCTTCAATTACTGATACCGGTTCAATTTGTGAAATTAAACATACCTCATTAGTTGCCAATCTTCTTCTTGTCATCACTCCCTTGCTCTTATCCCCAATGATTTGATCTTCAAAATGATTCAATCTCACATACCTAGGAGTCTTCTGACATTCTATTCCTCTTCCATGTTCTTCAGTCACTATAGAATTCTCTAATGTTGTCGGAGTAACTGGTTCAACTCTCTATTCTGGTAAAGGTGCTACCAGTTTAGATATAATCATTTCCACTGTCGGTTCCTTCTCATAAACTCTGATTTGACTCATGTTCATCTCATCTACTTTGATATTAGCACTTTCCACAGTTCTCTACAATCTCTTATTATAAAATCTATATGCTTTGATTTCATTAGAATAACCAAGAAATATGTCCTCATCACATCTAGGATCAAATTTCCCAATAGTATCATCTCTCCTGATATAACATTTACTACCAAAAATTCTGAAATACTTAATTGTAGGTGCATTGCCAAACCATAATTCATAAGGTGTCTTACCGGTTTCTCCTTTGATATGTACTCTGTTGAATGTATAAACCATTGTACTCACTGCTTCTCTCCAGTAGATATGAGGTAGATTAGTTTCCATCATCATTGTTCTAGCAGCATCCAAGATAGTTTTGTTCTTCTTTTCCACAACTCCATTCTGTTGAGGTGTCCAGGGAGCACAAAATTGTCTTCTTATACCATGTTTGTCACAAAAGTTATTAAACTCACTGGATGTGAATTCTCCACCATGATCTGATCTCAAACATTTAATCTTCAATCTTGTCTCGGTTTCCACTTTAGCCTTAAAGATTTTAAAATTTTCAAATGCTTCAGATTTTTCTCTCAAAAAAGTAACCCACATCATTCTAGAATAATCATCAATGATTAGCATGAAATATCTATCACCATGAAAACTTTTAACTCTAGCAGGGCCACACAAATCAGTAGGAATAAGATCAAGAACATCATTTGATTTATCTTGTATACTCCTAAAAGAGGTTCTGACCTATTTACCCATTTTGACATTCTTTACATATCGGATTATAGGGCTTCATAATCTTAGGTATATCCCTAACTGCCTTAGTTGAACTAATCTTCACAATGCAATCAAAACTCACATGACATAGCCTTTTATGCCATAGCCAACTCTCATCAATTTGTGTAATCAAACATGTCTTCTCACCGGAGTTTAAATGAAATATGTTACCTTTTGTCTGTGTACTGGTTGCAATCTCCAAGCCAGATCTGTTAATGATTTTGCATTTTCCATCCTTGAACTGTAATTGAAATCCCTTATCTACCAATTGTCTAACACTCAACAGATTATACTTCAAAACTTCAACATAATAAACATTGTCAGTATTGTTCTTACCATCCAATGATATAGTTCCTTTTCCTTTAATCATACATGCCTTTTCATCACCAAATCTAACTAGTCCACCATCAAATTCTTGCAAAGAAAGAAACTTCCCTTTATCTCCAGTCATATTATGTGAACAACCATTTTCAATTACCCATTCATTAGTGTCTTCAATTTTAGCAGCAAGTGCCTTCTCTTCAGGTACATTCTCTTCCAGTGTCGGATCATCTTCCTTGATAGCCAGGAACACACATTCCTTATCATTGTTTGATCCACTAGCAGAGTCTTCTATTGGTTCATCATCTGAATCAGTAATGACTTCCTCATCCGCTATGTAGCATGATTTATCTCTTTTTTTCTTTTATTTATATTTGTTCTTATATCCAGGGTTAGGATTAAATGATCTTTCAAGTCTTTCTTCAAATCTTGAATTCCTTTTAGGATATCGAGATGCAAAATGACCAATCTTATTATATGCAAAACATTTAAAAGGTGTTTTTCCTTCATACTTACTTCCTACCGGTCCTTTCGGTACTCTTCTAGCAAATAGTGCTTCAAGTTTCTCAAACTCATTGTCTTCTCTCTTCATATATTCTAACTCCTTTGCATATAAAGCTTTCCAGTCTTGCTAACTGGTTGTAGATGTAGATGCATGAAAAGCAGGTTCAGTCTTCACAGCTCTAGAAGGTCCAAATTCCTCAAGCTCAAAAGAAGATAGTTTCCCAACCAAAGTATCTTTGTTATGTATTAGCCATTCTCAACTCATTAATAGAAGTAGCCTTCATTTTGTAAGCCAGTGGTAGGGCTCTCAGGACTTTAGAAACAATTTCATCTTCGCTCAGAGTTCCACCACAACATTGAATTCTCATAACAATCTTATTCACCCTTTCCATGAATGCAGTAATCCTTTCATCTTCTTCCATCTTCAGGTTTTCATATCTCACTCGATAACCATCAAGTTTAGCAATCTTCACTGAAGGGTCACCTTCATTAAGAGTCTCCAACTTATCCCATATAGCCTTTCCATATGATTTGTCAGTTAATCCCATTATTTGTTGATCAGAAAATCCACACAAGAGGGCTTCTCTTGCTCTAAAATAATTCTCAAGCTCCTTGTCCAGGCTTGTCGGAGGAGGATTGCAAGATCCCAGATTATAGGGTGTGACACCATTCTATGTGATCTCCCAAATCTCCTTGCCAAGAAATCTCAGATGAGTCTCCATCTGAATCTTCCATACTGTGTAATTTGTTTCATCAAGCCTCGGAATATCCCTTCGAAAGATATCTCCAAAAGAACTAGATGAACTTGAATTGTTAGTCACCATAGGATCTTCCTCAAGCAGTTAACCTTTCTGTAGAGAGGACCAAATATCTGATACCAATTGTTAGGCAATTCAGATAACTAGAAGACAACTTAGAGGGTAGGGTGAATCAGTTGTCACAAATTATAGGAACATTCAGCAATTAAAATAAACAATAATACCGGAATAGTAGTTAATCAATTAAGCATAAATAGTAATCACAGAATAAAAATCATCCACACAACACCAAGATTTGTACATGGAAAACCTGGTAAAGGGAAAAAACATGGTGGGAAGCCTACCCATAGTCAGATAATACTTCTGCAGTAAGTATTTGAATTACAATTGAGGGGCCTACACTTGCAGGAAGGCCAACATCCTAGAGCACACTGCTCATCACAAAAGGAACCTCCCTAACTACATAGAAATCCATACTACAATCCGAAGAAGTGTTGAACTGCAAAAGATAGCATCTCCTATAACTAAGTATAGTTTCAGTTAAGCTCAATACCAAAGGAATAATTCCTCTTACATAAACACATTTTGATCTCCAATGATCGACCAACTCCTCTGCCTAAATGATATTACATTATTCGCACATTACATTCCTTGACCATGACCTCTTACATTAACCATAAAATGATCTACAATGAGATCTTACATTTATTTATACAAACCCTTGACCATAAACAATCATGTCAGCCACTGGACAATAAACCAATTACATAATTACGAACCATGTTGGCCTTAGACCAAACAAGTAATATCAACACATAAGACATCCTAGAAATAAATCAATAGGTTCTATCCACACATTTCATTAAAGTCGGTCCATAACCTAGATCAGCCGAGACCAAGTATAGGTCCGCAGGCTTCAACAATGATCTCCATACGCCAAGTCTTGAACATGATCACCAATAGCATCCTAAAACTCCATCAGAAGCTGCACCAAGACCACTTATGTAATTCATCAAATATCTCTATCAAAAACTCTGCCAGTGAAACCCTCGCCGAAATGAGAAACCAATCTTCTAAGAAAGAAGGATAGTATCCAATCACTAGACCAAAACCAACTGATCAAATACAAGTATAAGTATAAGTATCATGAACAAGCCAATTCCATCACCAGACTATACCAGAGCCTACCGGATCATACCGGATCCAAGTTAACTAGAAACCACTTAACCTACCAAGATTAGAATGGTGTCGGTAAAGCATCCAAATAGATAGTGTTGACATCAATGACAAAACATCAATGGAACACATAATCACTTCCACCAAATGGTCAACAGCATGCCCTACAAAAATGGAGGCATTTCTTACTTGGAAAGCCCTTTGAGTTAAAATCAGACAGCCAAGGACTTAAGTACATTTTTACCCAGCCCTACTTAAATGCTAGACAAAGAAGGTGGTTGGAATTTTTAAGTGAATATGATTTTGAAATTTAATATATTAAAGGGAAGGAAAATAGGGTGGCAAATGCTTTGAGTAGGAGGAGGCACTTGATGACTATAGAAACATTCAAAACCATTTTCAAGAAGTAAGTAATGGAAGAGCAACAACATGATACAAGGTATGAGCAAGTCAAAATGACTTTAGAGTATGAACCAACAGATCCTAAGGTTGAAGGGTACATGTTAGATGAAGAAGGGTTGTTAAGATACAATAATAGAATTTATGCTCCAAATTCAGGGGACTTAAGGAAGGTAGTCTTATCTGAGGCCCATAATACCCCTTACTCAGGACACCCAGGGGTTAATACACTTTATGCAGATCTAAAGAAGTTATACTTTTGGCAAGGGATGACGAATGATATAGTTCAATATGTGGGTAAATGTTTGGAGTGTCAAAGGGTAAAATCAAAACATAGACATCCAAGTGGACTATTAAAGTTACATGATGTACCTCAACACAAGTGGCAAGTTATTAGTATGGACTTTGTTTAAGGGGTGCCCATGTCACCTTCTAGGCATGATACAATAATGGTGGTTATTAATAAATTCACAAAGGTGGCACACTTTATACATGGGAACTTGTCAAATGATGCACCTACTTTGGCAAGGTGTTTTGTTAAGGAAATATTTAGGTTACATGGGATGCCAGAGAAAATTATATCAGATAGAGATGCTAGATTCACTTCAAGGTTTTGAACAACTCTTCAATCAGCTTTAGGAACTTAACTAAACTTTAGTATTGCATACTATCCTAAAATTGAAGGTCAAACAGAAAGGACAAATCAGATTTTGGAAGACCTACTTCGCATGTACTACATGGACCAACAGAAGAAATGGGAAGAGTACCTACCACTAAAAGAGTTTGCTTATAATAACACTTTTAAAACATATTTGGGAATGACACCTTTTGAAGTGTTGTATGGTAGGCCATGTCAAACAACTTTGAGTTGGGACAGTCTTGAGGATAGAGTAATAATTGGTCCAGATGTGTTGAAGGAAATGGAAAGGAAAACTAAGGAAATTAGGCAAAGGTTGAAGGAAGCTTTAGAAAGGTAGAAAAGTTATGCAAACAAGAGAAGGAAACCAAGGGAGTTTGAGGTGGGAGAAAAAGTCTTCCTGAGGGTCAAACCACATAAGAGTTCCATAAGGTTTGGGAAAAATACTAAGCTAGCATCTCGATATGTTGGACCTTTTGAGATCTTTGAAAAGATTAATCTAGTTGCATAACAGTTGACCTTACCTCCCCAGTTGAGCCGAATCCATGATGTCTTCCATGTGTCACTTATTAAAAAGTGTGTGCCTAATGAGGAAAATATTTTGAATTGGGCTGCCTTACAGGTCAAGGAAATGGGGGGGATAACAATAGAGCCATTTAGAATCTTGGAGAGGCGCCAATACCAATTGTGTAACAGAGAGGTTGATCGGTGCAAAGTACAATGGAATCAGTAAGATGAGAAGTATGCAACATGGGAGGACACTAATGAGATACAGCAATTATTTCCTTTTTTGTGTAAGACTTGTCATGAACTACAAACTCTTATATAGTTATATCAAATAAGTGCATCGGGACGATACACAATTTAAGGGGGGAAGGATATCATAACCCTCTTTCTCTATCTTGATAAAAACTTGCTACTATTATTGTTATTATTATATTTCATATCATTTTGTGATTTTGTTAATTATAAATGTTTTATTTATTAAAAGGAAATAAATGGCGGACACACACACACATTTGAAAAACATAAATTCTATTGGAAAATTAATTATTTATTCAAAATTCTAATTGAGCACATGTTGTAGGAGAAAATGAGAAGTTTCTAGAAGTAATTTCAAAACCCATATTCTTGCATGTAACTCCTCCACTATTCCATCAATCAATTTTGCATGAGGACAATTTGGGAAAAGAATCTCTAATTTCAATTAATTCATGAGATAGTAGAAATGGTGCACTTTTTTTATATAATGTATGATAAACTTTCAAAAAGGGGTTTCATTGTTTTGGGTGTGAAGAAGTAATTTCTTAAGTTCTTGTAGGTGCTTGTCAATAGTAGTAGGATTTTGTAGCCACGTTTCATTGTAGAATTTGTCAAGTTTGTTCTTGAACAATTATCACCAAGCCACAAGGAAGAATTGAGGAGGGCTAGTTTGGAGATTGGAGAAGATTCGATATCAAGAGCTTCGTCAATCCAGGTTCCCATCTTGCATTCATTTATTTGCATGAGTGAATTTTGTATTTTCAAAGGAAATATTATTTATCCCTCTTTTAGATTTTACTTGTATGAAATTGTATCTTCAAGAAAGCATCTCTAGTTGATTAGATATATTAGATCAAATAAGAATCTTTTATTTATTAATTATTCTTAGTTTCCTTGATAAATGGAAAAATGCATGTAGGAAAGGATTGGATAAAAGTTTCCTTCAAAATGCATATGCAAATTCCTTTTTTTTAAACTGTTATTTTTTAAAAGGAAAGAAGAAAAAAATCAGATTTTAGGAATAGATTAGCTTAAATAAATACTTTTTGGAAATTTTCTTTAAGGAAAAATTTACAAGGTAGAAAAATCATATACACTTAGAAAAAATTTCTTTCTTCTCAAAACATATTTACCCTCTCTGATTTCAATCCTGTATATGATTTTCCCTATGAGAAATCTTTTTCTTTGAATATGCATATATTGTATAAATAAATTCTCTCAAGAATATTCTCTCTCTCTCTCTCTCTCTCTCTCTCTCTCTCTCTCTCTCTCTCTCTCTCTCTCTCTCTCTCTCTCTCTCTCTCTCTCTCTCTCTCTCTCTCTCTCTCTCTCTCTCTCTCTCTCTCTCTCTCTCTCTCTCTCTCTCTCTCTCTCTCTCTCTATATATATATATATATATATATATTTATATATATATAATTTCTTTGTGAGGTCTCCTTGTCTGTGAAACCATATCTCAAATGTATATACATTTACCCTAAATGAGAAAAACTTTACCTTTTTATCTCAAAATAGTTTACATTAAACCCTAGTTAGAAAATAAAACTACATACTTTACGCCTTGATCCCATGCCGAAATGGGTATATAGGCAGTCTAGGGTCGAAGTTGTCCCTAGTACTCAAGCGTTCAAAAATGGGGTCTAGGATTTTGGTCAAGGTGAGTAGATGGTTTGTGAAGGGTATATAATTACTAATTGGAAGTTTTTTTTGTTTTGTTTTTTTAAATATTCAACGCATACTCGAAAGGAATCCTATATGGATTTTCTTGACTTCCCGAGGCTTTAGGCCAAATTTCGAGGTGAAATTCAATCTTGTATTATGTTATTTAATTTACTCCTAAGAATGCCAAACTTGGTGCACTCCTAGTAGAGGAGTGTAGTTCTTAGAGAGTGACTCAGGACCCGGATGGTCCCGATGAGTCTAAGTCTCTGGCCAGAGAACTTCCTATCCCGAATTGGATAGATGCCTACCCTGTTTGGGTAGATGTCTATCTCGAATTGGATAGATGAAACATCCTATCCCAAATGGACATATGCCTAACTCGTATGGTTAGATGCTCATCTCGGATGGATGAATTCCTATTCCGTTTGGATAGATGCCCAGAGTATGCAATTGAATCAAACACAATTAAGAATAAAATTTAAAAAATAGTCAAAAATTTTGGGTTGAGTACAATTGGTTATTACAGTATGAGACATAACAAATATATGAATATTTTCAAGGTAAGACATAAAAAATTCAAAATAAATGAATGTAACTAATCAAAAACATACTCAACCCATAAGATCCAATGTGGAACTTGTCACCAAACTACCAAAGTAAGACATGATTAATGATCACCAATCATTTAGACATTCTGCATAGAAAATTTCAAAGATAGCATCCCTCGACTCCTATATATATGATTCATGAACTAAAGAGACATGTTAGCCATGACACGTTCATCTTAGGATCATCTCCAATACTTAGTTTATAAGGCTAGAACATGACACATGTGTACAAGAGAAATATCGTCAATATGTATGAAAAATTGATGCATAAACAAAGGTGATATAGTTAAATAAATGCATATGCATGTATTTATATGATAGAGATTATATGTAAAAGACAAATCATCTCTAGATTTATATGTATGTATAAGTTCAATCATAGTTAAATAAAGAAAAATAGAAATTTAATATAATCTAGTCCTACATGTGTAAATTGTTCAAGGACCCACATTTTATTCTGGCCCAAGTGGTTTTGTTTGCTCTTCAATAACATTATCATAATTACTATCGAGTCTCCACTTGCGACATCCACATGCATATGAAACTTGATGAAGATGTAGGTTGATGGAAATTACTAGCTGGCTATACCAATATACCATATTGTCATGTTGACAATCAATCAAATGAATCCCATGTTCATCAATTTTGACTTGTTTGAGATAATTCCCTTGCACTACAACTAAACCTATGGGAAACAACATTCCATTGCTTTTTTTTGGTTTTGTGAACTTCTCCTCTCTTTTGTGCAACACAATAAATAATAATTAACACCTTCTATGTTTCCAGCCTCTTCTATATGTGCAAAAATATCTCCTGCACCACAAACATAAAAATTTGTAAAAATATTAGAACCACTTTCAAACTATGTAAACTTAAGAAAAAACTATCACATGTATATTATACTTTTAAAACCATCAATCTTTAAGTTATAGATGCACAAGCACAATATAAATACATACCTTTTTTAATCAATCCTGAAATATGGTCATAATCAATTGAAATCAAAGGAATGTCTTCAAATCTTTTAAACTCATCTTTATGGTATATATCAGTGCCACCTATAATGGTGGAAGAATTAGGGTTAACGTTAAATTAAGATAATAAAACTACTAACAAGCCTAATTAACCATTAAATTAAGGAGGAGAGGAATCTAATAGATCTATAATTGATGGATCTAGACTTTGATCAAATTCCAGGCCTCCTTGATGGGTCTCTATCCTCCTTAAAATGAATTTATTTGAATTGTTGAAGATTAGGGCAAGAGTGAATTATTGAAGCAATCTAATATTAATAGTGAGCTATAGATGTCATACAGAGACACCAACCTGGATCTGATTAGAAGAAGGTGATTTAAATTTGTTCTCAGAAGTTTGGCCTGATTTTTGGGACCAGGTAGTATCAATTCACCATGATCCTTTGAATTACTTGGGATTGAAAGCTAAAACCTATTCATCTCTACGAATATTTTTTATCCTCTCAAATGTAGCTCTATACTTGTTTCTTGCACAAAGAAAGAAGGGTGAAATTATTGTGAATAGGGGTTTGCCTTAAGTCAAACCCCAATTTTGGAATTAACCATGAGATTGAATTGAAAATGTAAATGAAAAACTGCAATAAAATACTTCCCTTTTGAGGGAAAGGCTGAAAATGAATGACACTAATGATATATATTTAATGAAGTTTTGTTTATGTCTCTAAAGGAATTAGGATTTCATGTAGATTATCTTCATAAAATATAGAACATGAATATCATCTCCAATGCTTGAATCTTGACTTCACAATTCTCTAGTGCTTGATAGAAGACTGATTGCTTGCTCACTTGAATGTAGGATCTCAAATTTTCTCTCTTGAGTTGATTAGGAATTCAAAATTAGGTTAGAAATGAGAGGGGTAGACCTCCTTTTATACTTTCTTATCAAACACTGGATTAAATTTTTGACCTAAGACAACACAAGATATAATTTCGCACCCTCAAAATATGATCATTGAGAGGGGCCATTTTGGGGCCCAATTGAGAATAGGGAACATACACCTTGGTCTTGATTAGGCCTAGGGCATGGGTTCCATGGTCCTACACCCTGGTCCTGTTGTTGGAATTATATACTCTAATGATAATTATTGGTGTTGTCATTGATGGCAACCTTCAGACAACCTTGTGGCATTCATATGGTAAACCACTAGCAGACACTTCACTGGCAGCGGAAACAATGCATACCAACACCCCAGCCGACAGGAATAAACTTTTGTTTATTGTATTTAATTAAAATTATCTTTTGTAAAGCCAACATGACATATTGTAATAGACTCATATATGTATGAGATCTTTTAAATCATTTTGAGATATGAGATGGAATAGGAATGAGCGAATAATAAGGAAGATATATGCGAATGCATAAGGCAGATTTTGTATAAGGTTTATGGTCATAGTATGAGCTTAAACCGGTATTGAACCTGGCATAGGTGATGCTGATTTGAAGCAATACATTGTATTGGATTCTCATAATCCATGTTGTAAGGTAGTTGGCCTTCCTGCATGTGCAGGCCCCTCATTGTAAGTAATATTTATTCATTGGCCAGTGAGTGAATATTGTGGGTCACAAATCCCATCGAGGTTTTTCCCACACTGGGTTTCCTCGTTAAACATCTTGTGTTATGGTGTGTTTTATATGTTGTCTTTATTGTTCCTATTTACTGCATTAATTCTTATTTACCGGTACATTGTTCTGGAATGCAAACTACTTAATAAGGTTAAATATTCTACAAACTGGTTAGATACTGATTCACCCCCCCCCCCCTCTCAGTATCTTTGGGACTATCCTTAATCCTAACAATTGGTATCAGAGCCTGGTCCTCTATTTTAAAAAGCCTAATAGCTTGAGGAAGATTCTAACACTGGTACAAATGGAGAACTTAAGAAAGCAATTGGAAGGAGCTCTTGTAGACTATGATCCAGAGAAGTTGAAGAATATCAAACTTGAAGATGATCTGAGGACTGCACAAGAATTCATTCAATGACTTCAAGAGAATTTTACTATTGCTAGAAATAAAAGAAAAGAACTTCATGAGAAGATGCAGAATAATAATGATGAAAAGGAAACTCTAAATGAGCTTGTGAACAAATTGAGGCAAAAAAACATGACTATGGGGAATGAAATGCAAGATATAACTATGAGATTTTGTAAAGACATTGAAGACAGGAAGAAAAATGAAAATGACTTGACTAAGAAACTCAATGATGTTGGAAATGAAAATCTAAGACTCAGACATGAAAATGATATGTTGAAGACAGAACTGATTCACATGCAACATGATAAAACTGAACTTATGAGACAAATGGAAATTCTGGAAAATGAGTTGGCTACTGCAAATCAACATAAAGAGAAATTCAAGAAAAGTTCATAAGAACTTGATGATATGCTAAAAAGTCAAAAACCTAATGGAGATACTAATGGACTTGGATTTGAAGTTGGAGAAAGTTTTGATGCTGCAAACAATCATGATCACAGTAAATCGGTAAGACAACCTAATGCTTACAAGTTTAATGGGAAATGCTTTAACTGTAACAAGTATGGTCATAGAGAAAATCAGTGTAGATCTAGAAACAATCAGAACATTAATGCACCCACCGGTCAATGTTCCAAATGCAACAAAGTTGGTCATAATTCAGAAAATTGCAGAATGAATGTGAGATGTTATGTTTGTGGAAGATTTGGCACTTATCTAATCAATACAGAACACAAACCAGCATAGGATATGGAAAGGCTATTCAGAAGAATAATGTGACTTGCTATGCTTGTAACAAGATTGGACATATTGAAAAAATTTGTAGAAGTAAGACTTCACCAGCAAACAATAAAGGACCCAGTTTGAAAGGCAAAGAAAAGGTTGATGAGGTAAAGAAACAATTTTCAAGACAATGGATTAGAAAGACAGATCAGAATGTTGATGAGACTATTTCTTCACCAATAGAACAGATTATTACTCCACCGGCAGGAAATTCTTCATCCAACTGAGAAGTAACCCTTTGGGGGTATTGCAGCAAGTTGAATATCATGCAAATTACCCTCAGTAGATGGTGAGAAGATAGATTTCTTCTTTACCGGCAAATATGTTAAGTTTCACTTAACCGGCAAGCATTTAATGTGGTTGTTGAAAGAAATTTCATTATAAATCATCAGTTTTCCCTATTTTTTGATTCACCAAGCATTCAAACTAGCAGAGAGCATGAAATCTAAGTGGAGGCATTCAAGGCAAAGAAGTGAAGCGATTTCTTTCAAGCACCCAAACATTATCAAGCAGCTTAAGGTATTTTTCAAATAGCTTCCACTTCTGCTCCCGAATTTATTGTAAACCCTACTATTGTGGAAATTTTAAAATGCCCTAGGCCCATTTTCAAAATTATTCTTGAGATAGCTAAGCAAGATGATTCCATAGGTGCATTTTCAAAAATTCCTAAAGGTGTAGCTTATGCTGAAGACCCTAGGATTTATATTCACTACAATATTGAAGAATTAGGTTCTAAAGAAGTGTTAAAGATGTTTAAAACCGTAATTTGTTATGAAAATGGAAATGTCAAACCTGAGAACAAGATTATTGAGACTTTAGGTTTTGTGGAAATCTTGAACATCCCTGAATTTCTGAAGGAAGTAGTGAGAATTGTCCTAAGTAGGGCACATGGAGAATTTCTTTGGTTAGATTCAGTCTACAAATTCACTCGGCAAGCAATTAGGGCAGTGACAGGTTTACCCTCAACCGGCAGCAGACCAGACAAGACAAAGAAGGTACCTAACAACACAGTCATGACCTTAACCAGAGAAACATCTGATAGTAGATCTCTGAGAGTAAATGACATCAAGGATATCAATGTGAGATTCATAAGTATGATTTTAGGTTACAAGACTACACATGCAAACCGACTTAATTCAATTTCTAGTCTTTGCATTAAAAGTGCTTATGATATTGTAAATAATAATGCAAAAATAGATGTGTGTGAATGGCTGAAGGATGAACTAGTAGATAACTTGAAAAAGATAAAAGGTGAAAAGAAAGGGACATTTCATTTTGGTAATCTTTTGGTATGCCTTATGTTGTATTTCTCAAAATAAATTCCCGGTATTGGATAGAAAGATTTTGGATATGACATACCGGTAGGAAAACAATTGCAAGAAGCTTTCATCGGCATGGGTACTGCTAGGGAAAACAATATAAGTGAATATTTCAAAGCTTTCCAAGCCAAAATGAAAACCGGAGAGAGACTACCACATAGTATAGTAGATAAATATGATAAGGAAATTTGTTTTGTGATTAAGAAAGATGAAATATGGATGGAAGCAGTTCTTCCTAGAACTGTATGGGTAACTAAAATGGGGTATGAGGCTGATGTGAATATTATTGAGACTTATGTGAAAGCCCTGTTAGAAGCACCTAAAGAACCAACATAATATTATTGTGTACTTTTCCCTTTTCTTTAATGGGGTATGAGGCTGATGTGAATATTATTGAGACTTATGCTAAAGCCCTAATAATTATTGAGGCTGATGGTGTGGAGAGAGACTACCACATAGTATAGTAGATAAATATGATAAGGAAATTTGTTTTGTGATTAAGAAAGATGAAATATGGATGGAAGCAGTTCTTCCTAGAATTGTATGGGTAACTGAAATGGGGTATGAGGCCGATGTGAATATTATTGAGACTTATGCTAAAGCCCTGTTAGAAGCACCTAAATACACATGTCGAGGAGTAGAATACAATACGATGCAAAAGGATGACCCAATATCCAATGTCAGCCCTATACAATAATTACAAAATGATTTTACAAATAAAACCTTTCAAATCCCAAACTGATGTCGGCATTAATTATCATGTGTATTTTGTAGAGTGTGGATTGTATATTGGACAATACAAAAGATATCCAATGTCAGCCCTATACAATAATTACAAAATGATTTTACAAATAAAACCTTTCAGATCCCAAACTGATGTCGGCTTCACTGAAGTGTTGGATGCATTAATTATCATGTGTATTTTGTATCCCTCAAAGCCATTATCATTGGACAATACAATTATCATGTGTATTTTGTAGAGTGTGGATGCATTAATTATCATGTGTATTTTGTTCTCATCCCAAATAGGTTGTGTATTCTATCTATGCCTTTGGAAGAGATTGATGTCTTTTATTGATGCCCTTCATATGGAAGAGATTGATGTCTTTTATTGAATCGGTGCTTACAAATTATATGAGGGGATTGGTTTAGATTACTGCTTATATACTTCTTTTTTTGTCATAAATCTTGTACTCTACTTGTATTGCATAATTGTTAGATCGACTCTACTTGTATTGCATAATTTTTAGATCGAATAAGAATGAAAGACTATTGTGGTATGATGTGATTTTGTTGGAATCACAAGGGGACTTACACTTGATAACCTGAACGTCTGATTTGCTAGAATCACAAGATTTCACTGCCCTAGATTTTGAAAAAAGGAAAAAAGGATGAGGGTGAGGGAAGGATCTAATTCTGACACTAAGAATGTAGGAGCAATGAATGACCTTTGATGAAATTCTAACTAAGTCTTGTTTTGATGGTGTCTATGCTTGTAGCGATGATCTGAACATCATAAAGTTTTCCTGGAATAAAGGAAAGTGAACTGGAAGGATTGCAATTGGAGGCACATATTTCATCGATTGGTACATCATCTAATAGTGAGATACCTATTGAATTTAAGAGAGTTGATAGGAAGAGAAAACCCTCACCGGTACCCTCTCCTTCACCCACGAAAACAAGAACTCTAAGAAAGAAGAAACAAGCGGTAAGACAACTAACAAAGAAGTTAACACCCAAGAAGAAACAAAAATAGGTTATACCACCTTTGGATAATTTACTGAATGAAATCACTAATGATGATAACTTGGCAAATGTGAGCAAATTATATAACGCATTCACTAATTCAGAAAAGGAAAGTATTGAAAACAATATAATTCATCTAGACATTGTAGATGACTTACCAAATGATTTGTATAGAAGGTTAGATGCAAAGAGGATTGCAGTAATGGAGTTAGACAAGAAACTTAAGGTTGAAAAACTTCTAGTTGTACATTTAGTTAACTCTATAGAGGAGATTGATGAATTAATTTGTGAAGCTAATAGATCATTTTTTGCTAGCGGTCACCGGCAAGTAAGCTTAATGGCTGGTAGAGTTAATGAAATTGCAGAGGAAACGGCTGATAAATGGGATATCATTTTTGTAGAAAAGGAAAAACAGGAAGAATTAAACCGACCTAAGAAAACATTCAAAGTATATCAGAAGGACAAAGACAAAGGGAAAGGTAAAGTTGGTGGAATACCAAACATCAAAATAACTGACAACTTACCACCACCCTTGGATACTACACCAGTACATACTGATGATACACTGGCTACTAAAAATGTGGACATAACACAGGATGACACTAACCCTGAATCAGAAATTCTATTCACCATGAATGTTGATACTCGGGAAGTGAACATTGTTGTGGACAAGGATAGCACAGAGGTATAGAATGATATTGCTAGCAGTGGAAACATTGTTGAGCAACCGGCGGAAAATGTTGAGGTTGAAATACAAACAGAGCATATAGAGCAACCTTTGGATAGTGGAATGAATACTGGTAGTATAGATGCTAGCACTGAGAAATCTACAGAGACAGAGATACTGACAACTACTAACACAGAGAAACCAACAGAGAAACCGGCAGAGGCACAGGTACATATTGAGATAGTGAAACCGGTAATCACTGAGAAACCCAAACCATTGCTATCTGAAATGGAAACTCAGGTTGATCCATCGGAGGTTGATACAAGAAAATTGGTTACTAATACTAGAAGCACTGAAATAATAAAGGTAGTTGGTCAGACATCTGAATTCAGACCTACTAATGTGACAGAGGTACTTATGGACTCTATTAAGAAGATAACTGACTGTAATGCATTGGCCTACAAGGCAATTGATGATACAATACCTATTCTTAAGATGATTGCACCAAAATGTAATGTAGATCATGTAAAGGATTCTTTAGGTCAGTTAGACACATTGTCTAAATTTATTGTTGGAAATATAATAACAATTGATAAGGTGAATGAGGATACATTCAAAGAGAAAATGGAAAAAGAAAAAGAAAAATTCTTTGAGGACACAATAAAGAAGTGCACTGAACATATTAACACACTTTTACTAGCACTGAATACTACAATTTTGGAGTATAAGGAACTGTATAGAGAAACATGCAAGCCACATCTGTTGACTCGTGACATTAAAAAAGAGATAAGCAAAGTACAGAAGGAAATTGATGATATAGTTGATAACATTATTGGTTCATCTGAACCTATATCAGTTATTGAGCAAGAAATAGCAGGATTTTAGGAAAAGTTGGAGAATTTTGAGAAGGAAAAAGCAAGGATCAAGACAAATGCCAGAGAGCTTAAGTATAAACTTAGTCCTAAATTGGATAACCTTATCTCTTTAAGAAATGAGATCTCTAAGGCATTAATTCAAGCGGAAAGATCACCGTAAGAGCATATGCATCATCTCGCCGGCACGATCCAACGAACTAAGGCAACCATGAATGATAGCAATAGATTCATGTAGAGTTTAAATTTGGTTTTGGCTGATATATTTTAGATTGTAACCAACCGGTTACAAACCTTAAGGTCAAATTTTGCACTCGTTTGACAATTTTTGACAACCTTTGTCATTGATGTCAAAGGGGGAGTAGTGGATAGATAAAAATGGCTATTCAGAGGAGATCATCTGCATGGGGGGAGCACATCTTTTTGGTAAATTTTTGGACTTCACTTTTTGGAATAGTTTTTGGAATTTTCTCATGAGTGTTGCCATCAATGCCAAAGGGGGAGATTGTTGGCATTGTGTTGTCATTGACGGCAACCTTCAGGAAACCTTGTGGAATTCATCTGGTAAACCACCGGCAGGCATCGACACCAGCAGACACTTCACCGGCACCAGCAACAATACATACCGGCACCCCAGCTGACAGGAATAAACTTTTGTTTATGGTATTTAATTATAATTATCTTTTGTAAAGCCGACATGTCATATTATAATAGACTCATATATGTATGAGATTTTGTAAATCATTTTGAGATATGAGATGGAATAGGAATGAGCGAATAATAAGGAAGTTATATGTGAATGCATAAGGCAGATTTTGTATAAGGTTTATGGTTATAGTATGAGCTTAAACCGGTACTAAACCTGGCATAGTTGATGCTGATTTGAAGCAATACATTGTATTGGATTCTCATAATCCATTTTGTAAGGCAATGAGACTTCTATTGTGTAGATTGAGCAGTGAGCTCTAGGTAGTTGGCCTTCCTCATTGTAAGTAATATTTATTCATTGGCCAGTGAGTGAATATTGTGGGTCACAAATCCCACCGAGGTTTTTCCCACACTGGGTTTCCTCGTTAAACATCTTGTGTTATGGTGTGTTTTCTATGTTGTGTTTATTAATTCTTATTTATCGGTACATTGTTCTGGAATGCAAACTACTTAATAAGGTTAAATATTCTACAAACCAGTTAGATACTGATTCACCCCCCCCCCCCCCCCCCCTCTCAGTATATTTGGGACTATCATTAATCCTAACACCTACAAGTCAAGGTTCTAGACAAGAAGGTCAAACTAGTAAAAAGGTGACATGAATGAGGGGTGTGAGCATAATCAATGCTTCAGTCAGGCTTTTGAGGATGGAACACCAAAGTGAAGCCTAAGTGAGGAAAAATCTGCAGGTGAGTATAATTTAGGATTCTACATTTAGCCCCCACTTTAGTGGGAGTATGAGACTAAGCATATGATAGTTCTGATACTTAATATAAGTACAGATCCAATAGCCAATAAGATGAGAGGGGAGGGGTGAATCATACAAACTTAATCATCAATGAAAACATCAGATTCAACATCGGTAACATATATCAGTCATAGAATAAAATTGTCAAACATGCAAACTCAAGAGCATATGAACTATATAAACCTCATAACACCAGATTTAATGTGGAAACCCAAATAGGGAGAAACCACTGTGGGATTTTGGACCCACTAAGAAATATACTCTTCTAGAGTATGCTCGGTTAAAAGCCAATCCTATTAAAGATTACAAAACACATTGCTAGATGTGACCCGGTTAAGGGATTTCCCTCAGATCTGTTAGGATCTTCACTTTGTTAGAAGTGACCTTGTCAAAGGATTTCAAACACTCATTTAGAATGTCACCTTGTTAGAGGATTTACTTATAAGACTGTTAAGTCCACTCGGTTAAGAGATTTTCTGTTACTTTCACAAGCTAACAGTAATACAATCTATCTGCAACTTTACATCTAAAATGCTAAAGAATATTCTTATTTGTTCAATCACAATCTAGACATAGAACTAATCTTGTCTATCTTCTGGGCATCAATACTCTGTTATTCCAACAGGTCTTCAAGCTTTTGTCCTCGGTGATCACTATGTAGCATCACTATGCATACACTTGCCCGCATACACTGTTTATCAACAGTTCCTTATTTATAAACAATCATCTAACCGCTTAATCTCCTTGATCACATTTCCCATGATCAATTATAGCCATTAGATCTTCAATCTTTTCCAGGTTCATTGTATCTTATGATCTGAAAAATGTTTTACCCCGCCTTGGAACCTGCACAATCATCTTGGAACTTGTGTTAGGGTAATGTGGTTCAATCTGAGCTATAGATCTTCTTGTCGACTTTCCATTGCCTTAGATTTGTTAACAAACTTCTTCCACGGCTTGCCAATCATTGATCCGCTCCAGCTCATCAGCTTCTTTCATTAAATATCACATGTAAACATTTAATGCATTCTGTTATAGCTCGGTTACAACTTGGTGAATACTAAACTTTACTTGGTAGACATTTTGTCTTCATTAACCAACTGCGATAACCTTAGGGTTTACTGACTAGGTTCCTTAGGGTTTACCGACTAGGTCCTTTGGCTAATAACATAGTGTAGTATTAACCTTTAAATTTTACAACATATGTATGATGTTAAAACAATCTAAAACATCAAGATCTCATCATTGTCTGACTCGGTAGAGTTGCCCATTGAATAACTTATCCCTTTATTCATCATATTCTTTCCTGTGTCTTTACCGACTTCTTTATGATCTTCATATCATATTTCTTAAGATATGGCAACATCATACTGAATTAGAAAATCAATTTCTTGACATCAATGACAAAATAATAATATCAAGACAGTAAAACATCTTTAATCAGTTATGTCCATAATCATCAACAACCTTCTCAATATCCTTGTTATATTGCCAACAATCTCCCCCTTTGGCATTGATGGCAAAACCAATTGATTTGATCATTAAGAATTCGGATTGCTGTGATTCTGAAATGTTGAAATGCTCTCCCCCATACATTAGACTTCTCTCAATCTTCTCAGGTCTTCTCCTCCTTTAGTCTTCTCCCCCTTTGGTAGGTCTTCTCCCCCTTGGGTAGTCTTCTCCCCCTTTGACAACAATGCCAAAAAGAAAAGAACGAAAACATAAGTTGTTTCTGTAGGAAGTTATTCCTTGCTCGTGTGTATCAACTAAGTCTTGGTCAGAGCATTTGTTTACAATTCATGTTCCGTGTATCATTGTCTGTATTATCTCAATATTGTTCCAGTACACTTTTGGAAAAGCATTCTTAAAGTGTAACACTTCAGCATCAGCTCCCTAAAAGATATTCAATAGATTCATCAAAGTGATGCTTTCACCGAGCTCAGTCAGTGAGTAGAAGATAGGGGTAGGACCCCTAACTTACTTCTGAGATATTCAAAAATATCCTTTGGTAGTGGCTTGGTGAAGATATCAGCTATTTGCTCCTTTTTGTTAACATATTCCAACACCACTTTCTTTTCATGAGCTTCTTCTCTAAGATAATGATATTTGATAGATATGTGCTTTGTCTTAGAGTGCATAACAGGGTTCTTTGAAATATTAATGGCACTAGTATTGTCACAGAATATAGTTACTGGCTCGGTAACTTTCTCATTTATACCTTCCAACAATTGTTTGATCCATGCAATGTTGGTACAATTCAGTGCTGCAGCAACATATTCAGCTTCAATTGTTGACTGAGAAACACATCCTTGTTTCTTGCTAAGCCAACTCACTAGTCTTTCTCCTAAGAAGAAATCTCCTCCACTTGTGCTTTTCCTGTCATCAATGTTGCCTGCCCAATCAGCATCAGTATAGACTTTCAAATCAAAATCATTTCCTTTCTGATATACTAAGCCATAATCTTCAGTGCCTTTCAAGTATCTGAAAATTCTTTTGATTGTTGTCATGTGTATTTCCTTAGGATCTGTAGAGAATCTTGCAACAATACCAACTGCATGTGCTATATCAGGCCTGCTGTGAACAACATATTGTAGTTTTCCAATCATGGATTGGTAGAGTGTCTCATCAATAGATGCAGATTCATCATTCTTTGATAGTTTGCAGTTTGTAGTCATAGGAGTACTTACTGGCTTTGAATCCTCCATTCCAAATTTCTTCAAGATTTCCTTTATGTATTTGGATTGAGTAATGAAAATTTCATTTTTCATTTGCAGTATCTGTAAGCCTATAAAATACTTTATCTCACCGATTAATGACATCTCAAATTCTTTGCTCATTTCATTACCAAAGTTTTTGCATAAAGAGTCATTTCCACAAAATATAATATCATCAACAAATATGGCTAAGATTAGTATTCCATTTTCATCATTCTTCATGTACATGTTACTGTTCTCACTTGTCCTTATAAAACCAATCTTAATCAAATAAGAGTGCAATCTTTCATACCATGCTCTAGGTGCTTGTTTCAAACCATATAAAGCTTTGTTCAATTTACATACCTGATCTTTTTTATTGTCTTCAACAAATCCTTCAGGTTGTTCAATGAAAACTTCTTCTTCTAATATTCCATTCAGAAATGCAGATTTGACATCCATTTGATATACCTTGAAGTTTTTGAAAGCAGCATATGCCAACAATGTTCTAACTCCTTCAAGTCTGCCAACAGGTGTAAAAGTTTTACCATAATCAATTCCTTCTTCTTGGGCATAACCTTTGCAAACCAATCTTGCTTTGTTCTGAATGACCTCTGCTTTCTCATTTAGCTTGTTTCTGAAGATCCACTTTGTACCGATTACATTTTTGTCCTTAGGTCTTGGGACTAGTGTCCATGTGTCATTCTTCTTGATTTGATCAATCTCTTCAGTCATAGAATTTATCCAATCTTCACTGTTAAATGCCTCTTTTATTATTCTTGGTTCAAATTCAGATATTAAACATGAGTTCTATCTCAGTTTGTTCCTTGTCATCACTGGATCATCCTTATCTCCTATAATCTAACTTGGTGCATGATGTCTTCTGACATATTTGGCTAATACAGGCTCGATAGGCTTTGTATGATCCTCTTCATCACTCAGTAACTGGATATCTTCCTCATTTCCTTCAACAGTTATCTCGGTAGGACTTTTTGGTTGCACATAGACAAATTCATCATAGTCTTCTAGTTCTTTGGAAGTCCTATCATCAGTTCTTTCTGCAAATTCATCAATTTTCACATTTGCACTTTCTACTATTTTGTTAGATGATTTGATCAGACATTTAAATGCTTTGCTTCTAGAGGAATATCCTAGAAATGTTCCTTCTTCACTTTTCTGATCAAACTTGCCATTTCTATCATCTTTATGAACATAGCATTTCCTTCCAAAGATCTTAAAATAACTTATATTAGGTTTCTTGCCATACCAGATTTCATAAGGTGTCTTCAAAGTACCTTTCTTCAATTGAACTCAGTTCAAGGTGTAAATAGTTGTGCTTATTGCTTCTCTCCAAAATCTTTGTGGAACCTTCTTCTCAATCATCAGTGTTCTAGCACAATCCACAATAGATCTATTTCTTCTTTCAGCTATTCCATTCTGTTGTGGAGTCCTCAGTGCAAAGACTTGTATTTTAATACCATGATCATTGCAAAATAGGTTGAACTCATCAGATGTGAACTCTCCTCCTCTATCTGATCTAAGACATTTCAGTTGTCTTCCTGTTTCATTTTCAACTCTAGCCTTGTACCATTTAAACATTTGAAAAGCTTCTGATTTTTCTTTTAAAAACATTACTAACATCATCCTTGAATAATCATCCACAAATAATATGAAATACTTATCACCATAATAACTTTGAACTTTCATAGGACCACAAAGATTAGTGTGCACAAGATCTAAAATTCCCTTAGAAGTGTAGGACTTACTTGTAAAGCTAGATCTTGTCATCTTGCCCATTTGGCATCCTCGGCATATAGCATTCTCAGGTTTTTCAAGACTCGGTAGACCTCTTACTATGTGCTTCTTACTTATCTTGATCACATTATCAAAATTAACATGACAAAACCTTTTATGTCATAACCAGGTGTTATCAATCTTTGCATGCAAGCACTTGTTGTGAGTAGATTCAAGGTGAAATGTATTACCTTTTGTTTGTGTCCTGGTAGCAACTAACTTTCCATTTTTGTCATGAACTTTGACAATTCCTTTCTAAAATTCTATTCGGTAACCTATTTTGTTTAGTTGTGCTACACTCAACAAATTATATTTCAAACCTTCAACCCAATAAACATCATTGCATCTTGCATTATCAAGAAGTGTTATAGATCCTTTACCTCTTACCGGACATGGTGCATCATTACCAAATCTAACATAGCCTCCATCATAATCTTCTAACATAACAAACTTGTGTTTATCTCTTGTCATATGATGTGAGCATCCACTATCTATAATCCAAGAATCATTAGTGTTTATGTGAGATATTAGAGCTTTTTCTTCATACCTTTCTTCATCTGATCCATCCTTGATAGCCACATAAACAACTTCCTCTGTATCAGTCTCATCAGATTTATCATCTTCAGATTCCTCATCAACAATTAAGCAGGTCTTTCTATCTCTTCTTCTGAAGTCTCGGTGACCTCTGTAATGATTATCTTTTTGTCTGTCATCTCAGTAATCTCTCTTTTCAGTTAAATCTTTGTCAGGACAGTTAGAAGCCATATGTCCAATCTTATCACAATTGAAACATTTCAAGGGTAGTTTTCCCTTATACTTACCTTTGCCTCTTGGTAACCTTTTGGCCAATAGTGCTTCAAACTCTTCTTGCTTTCTGATTTCTTCATACAGTTTGTGTACCTCCTCCATGTTCTTCCGAAATCTTTCACTTGCTCCACTATGATCTCCTCCAGAATACTTATACTTTCTTTCATTGTAATCACTAGATTCAATCAAATGAAAAGAACTAAATGCAGATTCAACTTTATTTACCGATGACCCACTGTTATCAAAATTACTTAACTCAAATGCATGTAGCTTACCAATAATAGCATCCAAGGAAACTAGCATATTAGGTATAGACCTTAATTCATTGATTGCAGAGACTCGGATTGCATAAGCAGGTAGAAGGGTTCTTAACAACTTACTTGTCACATCCTTTTCTTCAATAATTCCTCCTGCTCCCTTGATTTGATTTACAACTTTAGTCTTGTACTATACTGGGTTATGTTCTCACCTTCATTCATCCTCATAGATTCAAGTTGTCCTCTTAGACTATCAACTTTTTCTCTTTGAACATGTTCATCTCCTCCATATACAGATATGAGCTTAGTCCACATAGCCTTCGCATCATTGTAGCCTTCTAGATCATTAAACTCATAATCGATCAATGCAAATGTTATTTCAATCATTGCTTGAATGTGTTCTTGCTTTGCCTTTATCTCTTCCATAGTCAATGGATAGGTGCTCGGTGTAACAAAATCATTCTCCAGATAGTATATAGCATATTCTCCAACTCCTGATAGATGTAGCTTCATCCTTTTCTGCCATGTAGAGAAACTTGACTTATTCAGCTTGGGTGCATCCCTCTTATACATCTTTGGATCTTTAACTCAAGTACCTTTAAACTTTCCTTTAGGAGTCCAAAGCTCTGATACTAATTGATAGTTCTGATACTTAATATAAGTACAGATCCAATAGCCAACAAGATGAGAGGAGGGGGTGAATCATACAAACTTAATCATCAATGAAAACATCAGATTCAACCTTGGTAACATATATCAGTCATAGAATAAAACTGTCAAACATGCAAACTCAAAAGCATATGAACTATATAAACCTCATAACACTAGATTTAATGTGGAAACCCAAATAGGGAAAAACCACTGTGGGATTTCGGACCCACTAAGAAATATACTCTTCTAGAGTATGCCCGATTAAAAGCCAATCCTGTTAAAGATTACAAAACACATTCCTAGATGTGACCCGGTTAAGGGATTTCCCTCAGATCTGTTAGGGTCTTCACTTTGTTAGAAGTGACCTTGTCAAAGGATTTCAAACACTCATTTAGAATGTCACCTTGTTAGAGGATTTACTTATAAGACTATTAAGTCCACTCGGTTAAGAGATTTTCTATTACTTTCACAAGCTAACAGTAATACAATCTATCTGCAACTTTACATCTAAAATGCTAAAGCGGATTCTTATTTGTTCAATCACAATCTAGACATAGAACTAATCTTGTCTATCTGCTGGGCATCAATACTCTATTATTCCAATAGGACTTCAAGCTTCTATGCTCGGTGATCACTATGTAGCATCCCTGTGCATACACTTGCTCGCATACACTATTTATCAACAATTCCTTATTTATAAACAATCATCTAACCGCTTAATCTCCTTGATCACATTTCCCATGATCAATTATAGCCATCAGATCTTCAATCTTATCCAGATTCATTGTATCTTACGATCTGAAAAATATTTTACCCTGCCTTGAAACTTGCACAATCATCTTGGAACTTGTGTTAGGGTAATGCGGTTCAATCTGAGCTGTAGATCTTCTTGTCGACTTTCCATTGCCTTAGATTTGTTAACAAACTTCTTCCACGGCTTGCCAATCATTGATCTGCTCTAGCTCATCAGCTTCTTTCATTAAATATCACATGTAAACATTTAATGCATTCTGTTATAGCTCGGTTACAACTCGGTAAATACTAAACTTTACTCGGTAGACATTCTGTCTTCATTAACTGACTGCGATAACCTTAGGGTTTATCGACTAGGTTCCTTAGGGTTTACCGACTAGGTCCTTTGGCTGATAACATAGTGTAGTATTAACCTTTACATTTTACAACATATGTATGATGTTAAAACAATCTAAAACATCAAGATCTCATCATTGTCTGACTTGATAGAGTTGCCCATTGAATAACTTATCCCTTTATTCATCATATTCTTTCTTGTGTCTTTACCGACTTCTTTATGATCTTCATATCATATTTCTTAAGATATGGCAACATCATACTGAATTAGAAAATCAATTTCTTGACATCAATGACAAAATAATATATCAAGACAGTAAAACATCTTTAATCAGTTATGTCCATAATCATCAACAACCTTCTCAATATCCTTGTTATATTGCCAACAGCATACTCATAGTAAAGTACAAAGGTTTGCATTGAAAAATTTCATCAAGACATCAAAGAGACAAGACACACTAATCCCCTAGGGACTTTAGGATCTTACTATTCCTATATCAAGATAAAAGGGGCATCATATGAAAAAGGAAAGAGAGAGATAATCATGACTACTATCCTAGTAAGATTGTCTTACTATGAGTCATGAAAAATAAAAATACCAAATTAAAAATCAAAAGGCTTAGTTTGCAAAGTAGCTTGAGTATCAAAACATGTCATGGTGTGTTCATAAAGTGAAACATTGAGTGGAGTGTGCATATGCCCCCATGTTAAAGTGTTACATACACCTTATCGGGAGTAATTTTTTTAAGGTAGAATGCATACAAAATCTACAAGCATGTTACCACAATGATGTTCCCCCAAGAAAGGACAAACCTAAGGATAATGGTCACAAAACATAAAAACACATAAAGGGTCCACCAACTACGGGGTCAATATGCTCTTATGATAAATAATGTATATCATAGATATTTTTATTGAATTAACCTCATCCCCCAAAGGTAGTGGAGCCACGAGCACAATGGAAGAAGGGAACATGTGTCTTTTGAGTCAACATGGAAGATACCAAAAGAGATCTCAACACTTTGCATCATCCCCAAGTAAACAACACAAGGGATAACATATCTAGAAGAATCAAGATACGAATAAAAGAATGTCACAATATATTTGGCTTCTTTATTACCTTCCACCAATGGAGTAGGGTCATCTAAATAAAACCTAAAGTAAAACAAAAAAACATCATGAGGGAAACACATTACGAACAAGCAAGAGGGGATCTACGAATGAATGAAGCTAATCAAGAAAATCATCTACCTCCCAATCTTGTTGAATATTGTTTTGGGAAGGTGGAAAAGATGCAAGAGGAGCAACATCAAGTGTGGTAGATGGAGCTATTGCAAGTTCCAAACAAGGACCATGCTCTAATGATGAGACTTTTTTTTTCACTAGGAGCTAGGGCTAATGCTTTTGAAAAATGTGAAGATAGATCATGCTAACCCTCTTAAGGATCCCCCTTTGAAGGAAGATAAAAAGAATGAAATCAGTGAGTTTGAGATCAAAATAGTCAATACTTTAGAGGCCCTACAGGCTTAGAGGGAAGAGATTGCAATCATTGAAGAGATTCTTGAAGAAGGTGAGATTGAGGATGCAACTGAAACTCAACATGAGGCCCTTCAAGTTTTAGCAATAAAAAGAGATGAAGAGTGCCCAAATGATTTTGGAGGACATGAAGTTAACTTTAGAAGGAAGAACAAGTTTGGATTGCCTAAGGTTAATCTAAATGCGTTATTCCAGAATATTGGAGTTGATATGCCCACTTCATCTCAGAAAAGAGGAGAATTGTAGAATAACATGCAAGATGATCCCAGAGATGAGCATGAGGAAGAAATAACAGAGAATGGAAAAAAGAAAAATAAGAAGGCAGGATGCCCTAATGGGGTGAAAACTAGGACCAGATCCAAGGCTGATATTGGTCTATCCAAATCTCCGCAGGGACGTAAAACCATGAAATGGCATAGGGACCAGGAGAGTAAGCAAAACATAGCTGATGGAAGGCAGCAAACTATATAGGAATCTTGTCCCTAGGTTTCTAAATGAAGGTAATCTCATGGAACATTAGAGGCCTAAATGGTCTCAATAAACAGGATATATTACAGAATCTCATTCGAGACCATAAGCTGGATATTATCCTGGTGCAGGAAACCAAAATGAGTAAGGAGAAAGTTGAGAATTTAAACTTCTTTAAAAATGGAGGGGTCTGCGGTAGTAGCTCGAATGGGGCATCTGGTGGGGTGGCTATTTTTTGGAACAAGAAAACTATTTTAGGAGAAATGATTGATGAAGATGGTAACATTATATCTATGAAAGTTAAAAGCATCTCTGAAGGAAAGGAATGGGTGGTCACAAATATCTACACCCCTAATTCCAAAGCTGCTAGGAGTAAATTTTGGGATAAAATCCAGCAGAAAAGAAGATCTTTCCCTAAGAACAGTTGGTTGTTGATGGGAAATTTCAATACTCCTTTGTAAGGAACTGAAAGATTTGGAGGAACTCAAGCCCAACTGGATAGAAGATCTGATTTGATGGACCTCATCAATGTCAATGCTCTTATTGATATGGATCTTACTGGGGCTTCTTACACCTGGTCTAATCGCAGGGATGGAGAAGACCTCATTCAGGTAAGACTTGATAGATCCCTTATTACTAATGATTGGATTCTTTCTCATAGATGCTCCCTGTCAGTTGTCAATAGAATTGGTTCAGATCATTATCCCATTGCCTTTGTTGCTGAGTCCATTAAGAGTAAACAGTGCTTCCCTTTCTCTTGAAAAATCCATTGCCAACTGGATGAATATTGATGTGAATGGAACAGGCATATATAAAGTTGCCAAAAAACTTAGAAACATCAAAGATAACATTAAGATATGGAACAAGAAGGTCTTTGGTGATATTTTTGACTCAAAAAAAAAGCTGAAGGAGGAATTAGAACAGATCCAAAACTCAATACAGAAAGATGGCTATAAAAAGTATCCCAAAGCTAAGGAAGATGATATATTAGTCAAACTTCACAACATTATTTCTAGGGAGGAAATCTATTGGAGATAGAGATCTAGAGCTATTTGGCTGGAGGCTAGGGACAAAACACTAATTTTTTTCACATGACTTCTATGAAATATAAAGCTGTGAATAGAATTTCCAGATTAATTGTTAAGGACAAAATTCTTCTTAATGAGGATGATATTAGGGATGAAGTTGTTAGTTTCTTTTCTCAGCTCCTCACCAGTAGCAAGGAGATTTATTATACCCAACAATAGGATCTGGTTGACATCATCCCCAAGATTATTAATCCTAATCAGAATAAGGCCCTTTCTGCTATCCCCTTTGCTGGGGAAATTAAAAAATTTGTCTTGTCCTTTCAAGGGGATAAGGCTTTAGGACCTGATGGCTTCCCCATGTTCTTCTTCTAGGAATTTTTGCATATTGTGGGAAAAGACATGGTCAATGGGGTAAAAGAATTTTTTGGTTCAAGAAGAATCCTTAAGGAAATCAACTCCACTTTTATTGCCTTAATTCCTAAGGTGGTTGGGGTAGATTCCATGGGAAAATTTAGGCCAATAAGTCTATATAACTCCTTTTATAAGATCATATCTAAAGTTTTGACTTCCAGACTTTTGGTTGTCCTCCCCTTCATCATCTCTGAGGAGCAAAAAGGATTTGTTCCTGACAGGCAAATTTTGGATTCTATCATTCTTGTGCATGAGAATATTCACTCCCTCAATGTTGCCAATAAAGAAGGATTTCTGATAAAGTTGGATCTGGCGAAAGCTTATGATAGAGTGGATTGGCAAGCTCTTTTCAAAATTATGGAGGCTTTTGGATTTGATGAGAAGATAATCAAAATTATTAGAGAGTTGATCTCCACCCCAATGTTTTCAATTCTCATTAATGGATCTCCTTCTAAATTCTTTAAATCGTCTAGGGGGCTCAGACAAGGAGATCCCATATCTCCTATCCTTTTCACCATCTTGGCGAAGAGCATGAGCAGACTGATCCAAAAAATGAAAGTGAATAAAATTATCAAAGGTCTTCAACCTTCCTCTGCTAATGTTTTTTGTTCTGACCAACAGTTTGTTGATGATACTATCTTAATGGGATAGTCTTCTGTTGGGGAGGTTGCTGCCTTTAAAGGTGCTCTTAATTCTTATTCTTTGGCTACTAGCCAACAAGTCAATTGGGACAAGTCTTCTATATACTTCATGAATACTCTTATCATAAGACAGCAGAGAATTGCTAAAATTATTGGGTGCAAGGTGGAAATGCTCCCCTCCACTTATCTAGGTCTCCCATTGGGATTAGTTCCCCCAAACTCCTTCTGGAATATGTTAATTGACAAACTCAACAAAAAACTTGTTGGCTGGAAAGTTGCCGCTTCTTCAAGCCACTCTACAGGATCTCCCTGTCTATGCCCTCAGTCTATTTGGCATCCTGGCTAAATTTGTTGAAGCCTTAGAAAGGATTCAGAAGAGATTTCTTTGGTCAGGGGTTGAAGAAAAAAAGAGATTATCCTTGGTTTCTTGGGACAAAGTGTGTAAGCCAAAGAGAAAAGGAGGTCTTGGTATTAAAGCTCTCAAAACTTTTAATAAAGCTCTTCTTGCTAAACAAATATGGAGAGCTTATGACACTAAGAAAGATTGTAACCAGATTTGGTTTGACAAATATATTCATGATCAGCCTCTCCAGGATCTCCTCTACTCTAAAGATATCCCTATTGGGTCTTTCATTTGGAATAGTATTATCAAATCCATAAAAGTGGCCAAAGCTGGAGCTGGATGGGTCCTTGGAAAAGGTGACAAAATTAGGTTTTGGGTGGATCCTTTGATGAAAAATGAACCTCTCTTTAACCAAGACTGCAATCAATTTATTGAGGAATGTAAAAGGAGGTTTGGGTCTATGGTGTGTAACTACTGGAAGGAGAACAGATGGGTTAGGCTTGATGTTATACATGTTGGCTTTTCCTTGCTTCAACAGGAGTTGTTGTCCTTTTCTATTAACAAAGATTCTGATGATGTTTTCCTCTGGAAGAGTAATCCAAGGGGTGACTTTATGGTTGCCTCGGCCTATAAAAACACTTTTACCCAGATCAGCAACCCTATATGGGGTAAAGTTTGGAATAGAATTCTTATCCCTAAAGTCAACATGTTCCTTTGGCTTGCTACTCACAATAGGATCCTTACTATTGATAACCTGGTCCGAAGAGGTTTTATGTTCCCTAATAGGTGTGAGCTATGCCAGAAAGAGGAAGAATCAGTTGATCATCTGTTTATCCATTGCTCCTTCACTTGGGAAATCTGGAGTAAGTTTTGGGTGAATTGGAAAGTTGATTGGGTTATGCACAAGAGTCTCAAGGAAATTATTTGGCAATGGACCTTTCCCACCAAATTTCTCTTATCAAGAACCTTTGGTCCCTGATCCTTCCCATGAGTTGCTGGGGAATCTGGAAAGAGAGAAATAACATAATATTTAGGGAAGCTAAGTGCACTTCTTGGGTGGTCTTTGAAAAATTTTGCAAGGCTATAAAAGAAAACATAAATATTCCTCACATGAACAATAAACAATGGTTTTTTACTGATATGAATGAAATTGAAAAAGGCATCCTTACTGAATGAAACTTAATCCACAAAGTTTGCAAATCTGACAATAAGACAAGGAGAGATAATATTGTTTGGAGATTTCCTGATCATGGATGGATCAAGGTGAATTTTAATGGGGTTGCTAAAGGCAACCTTGGGAAGTCCGGTGGGGGAGGAGTCATCAGAAATGCTCAAGGTGTCTGTATTGCTGCTATTGCTTCTCCTTTTGGGGTCCAAAATAATCATTTGGTTGAAGCTCAGGCTATGCTGAAAAGCCTCCAGCTTGCTCAGGGATTCAAATTTAAAAAAATTTGGTTGGAAGGGGACTCCCTCAACATCATTCAAGCTCTTAAAGGTACTAGTTCCTCGTCTTGGAATATTACTAATTTGATTGAAAGTGCTAAAAAGTTATTAAATGACTATGTTAGTATTCTCATAACTCACACTCTACGGGAAGGCAATAAGGTTGCGGACCTTTTAGCTAATGAAGGGGTCAATTTAGAGGTGGAGGTTAAATATATCGGAGAGGCCCAATGTAAAAGGGATGTTAGGGAGCAATTATTATTTGATCACATCAATGGGTCAAGTTAAAATCATGATTACCTTTTGGGGTCTAGAAATCAAAGACAGAGTTTGGGGGCAAATGAACTGTCAGTTAATGATTGCTATTAGGCATCATTTTTATGATCATATGTGTGATGGGGATTATAATAATAAGTGTTGGATCTATGCAGCCATTATTATTTTCTTTAAAATCACGGATGGGACTTTGTTTTGTTACCCCAAAATTTTGCTCAAGAACCTGTGGTTAAATTTAGGCCTGCAAATTGTGAGATACACCATTGGGGACTTCAACCTGCCATTCAATATGGGAGGTAACTTAAACCAGAATGAGCCCTCTGGTTGCGAGAACTGGAAGAGTGAGCGGAAAGTGTGGAGGAGGCTTCATAGATATGGATTCACCAACTATATGGAAAAGCTGCATGGTAGCAGAAAATCAGTGTCTCAAGGCTTTGCTAGGGGCTGGAACAACAACAGAGTCACTTTTTTTGGGGAGACCTGGAAGATTGATGAGGATTTGGTTACGGAGGTCACGGGACTTCAGTTGGAGGGCACAAAATTCTATAGAGACTGAAAGTTTTCTGTTGAAGCGATTAAAAACTTCTTGAAAACTAAGGATGAGAAGGCTCAGCTTGCCAAGAAAGACAACGTCTCTTACTACCTCCCCCAGTAGGTAAATTTTTTTTGGTAGAAAGTGTTGAGGGTTTTGATGGAATTCCTTACTGTTGATGGTAGATTTACTAAAGTCTACAATTATCATTTTGCAATTCTCGATCATTTCCACCATGGGGTTAAGATTTCTTTGCCCTTTTATTTAGCTTCTTCACAAAATGAGAGCTTGACTGACCACGCCAAAAAGCCCAAATCTTACCCCATAGCTCATCAGGGGCTTATTTTTATCATTTGTGAACACTTGAAGGAAAAAGCTAGGGTTAGCAAGGATGATTACCTGGTAACTAATGCACGTGTTTCTGAGAGTTGTAATGATTATGAGTCTGATGATGACCTATCTAATGCCCCTACCCATAAAAAAAGGGAGAGCTGACATTGATAATGTGGACACGGAGGTGAATGATGATTTGGAGGAGGAAAAGGGGAAGGAGGTTGAGACTAAAATGGAGAGTGATAAGGAAGAGAATGATGGAGAAGAGGAGGAAGGGAAAAAAGATGCCAATTCTAAAAACCTTGATTCTAAACCTATGGGCTTAGATAGCAGGAATGTCACCCCGAACTCATTGGAGGAAGACAACCCTAAATCCATGAGCACTGAGCAGGGTAGGGATTTGGTGAATACTATTTTGAATACTGCCCAAATTTGCACACTGGAGTCTTTCAATCTTCAGAAGTGGATTATTGAAAACATAACAAGCATTCAGAGCAAACAGAGGGACCTGGAAAATAAGATACACAATTTGATTAAGGAAACAAATTCAGGGAAAAAGAGTGAGGAGGTGGAAACCAGTGAAGTTGAGGAGGAAATTGAGATGCAGGACTGGTCAGAAAAAGACCTGATAAAAGGGGATTTGAAACATCTAGAGGATGTTATTAGAATTGTAAAAGAAAATACTGAAGTGGATAACGATAACATCATCAATCGGGTTGCTCAAACTGAGAAAGCATTGAAAAGCTTCATGAACCATAGCCTTGAGGAATTGAAAGTTTCTTCTCAAAACATGAATGCCTTGGTGGATCACTTAGAGAGGAAAAATCAGAATAAGGATTTGGTAATCATTGAAGATATACTGACCTCCAGCGCTACTCATCAAATCTCCAAGCGAAGGACCAGGCAGACCACCACTGATATGGAGACAAAAATGAAAGACATTCAGCTGAAATAGGAGAAAAATGATCTGAGAGAAGCCACTAAGGCCATGATGTTGTTGGTTTAGAATGCTGAGGAGTCTATAAAAGTTTTCATTTGACTTGTTATGCTGGGTTTTGGATGCCAATTTCTCGCTGGCTCTTTGTTGTCCTTTTGTCCTAGCTGCTGGTTTTTGTGCTGGTTTTTTGCAGCTTTTTTGTCTTGGTATTATCTTCTCTTGTTTCTTTCTTGTTCATCTTTCGTAATGTAAGCGGGTTTTGGGTCCCTTAAAACCTGATTTTCCTTAATCAAAAACATCAACAAGCTCATACACATCATTAGAATCAATATTATTAGCATGAACAACATCATCATCCATTTCGTCGTCTAGATTAATAAAAATGGGATCTCTGACATGAAAAGAGCATGAACCATCATTTTTATTAATCTATTTTAATTTTGGTCATGTAGGTTGAACTTCTTTCCTAGGGTTAGGCGAAGGTTGGACAAATGGGACCAAGTTAGCATTTGGTGTCTTCAATGAGGAAACGGTTTGAGAAGAAAGTTCACAAGCCTTAACACGATGTCTCCATCAGTGTTCTCTCACACAATGGATTATTTTAGTTTTGGCTGAGGGTTGGGAAGGTTGAGGATTGATGGTCATACGTGGCTTTTTTTTTCCTTTAGATAAGGAGGAATGGGAGAAGGTCTACTAGGTTGAGACATAAAATATGCCAAGTGCATTCCTTTGTAAGATGTAGGAGACAGTATTGTGGCATATATGGGAGAAATTGAAGGTGTGGGAAGGATATAAAGTCCATCGTGAGGAGGAGGAATAGGTCTAGGATCTCTAGGCTTACTCAAAGATAAGATAATCTCATTCTTCCACTTTTGGTAAGATAGAAAAAGGACATCGCTTCGAGGCTTGAGAGGCTAAAGTTTTTTATGCCAAAAGTAATCAAGGGTGAAATTTCCATGCTTCAATGTGGTTTGGTACATACTATGATTGATTATTATGCTAGTGTCATTATGAGGAAATTTCAGACATTTATGAATAGTAGAAGGGATCACTTTCATGGAAGAGAGCCAAGGATGTCCCAACTTCACACAAAACTAATCTGATATTATAATGATAAAAAAAGTAGCATCTAAGCAGTTAGTACCAACCTCAAGCAGGAAGAGTAATAGAACCAATAGTAGGGCAAGAGAAACTATCATAAACGTTGACCATAACATTAGATTTATTATATGTTACTTGATGCAATTGTAAAATGTAAATATATTCTTCAATAATCACATTCACCATACACATTGGATCAATGAGTACTCCTTGTGAGAGTTTGTCTTTGATCTTTGTAGTGATATTTAATGGGCCATTAGGTGCATCAATGGTCTCATTAGGATCAAAGGTAATGCATAGGTCCTTAGGAGGTATAGGTTTGTCAACAAGATTCACAAAATTGTTAGATTCAACACCAAGGTCATCGGGAGAAAAGGCAAGAGACTCAGACTCAACAATATTAGTAGAGTGTGAAGGCAAAGGATTGGTGAAAATTTGGAGATTTTGATTAGGAGGTGCTACAGATTTGCTTCCTTTGTCATTCACACTAGCTACAAATATTGTATTATTATTAATGAAATCTTGAATCTTACTCCTTAAAGTATAACACTTCTCAATATCATGACCTGGTTGAGGTTGATATTGACAAAAGGCTTTGGGATCATGGTAAGATGGAAAAGGTTCGGAGGTATCAATTGTCTTGATGGGAGGAAGTTTAAACATATTATTATTTATCAATCTTGACATTATACTATGCAAAGACTCAGAAAGAGGTGTAAATTCTTTTCTAAAGTATTTGGATAAAGGGACCACACCCGATGTCGTGGCTGCCACTTGAGTATTGATGTTGTCATTTATCTTGGTGTATCCTTTGTTTAGTTTAAACTTTGTAAAATATTGTTGAGCACTCTCATTCTTATCAACCAAAGCCTTGGAAAGATATGATTCAAATTGACTCACATAAATATGATAATTATGAAGCACTACACACAATTGCATAAAAGAAGTAAACTCGGAAAACAAAAGCTTAAATGTCTTTTTGTAAATTAGCAATGAAAATTATTTGAACATATTGATCAGGCATAGGATAAACAATTTGAGAATACAAATGTTTATATCTACCAATAAAATAAATCACTTTCTCTTTAACTCCTTCCTTACAATGAATCAAATCAATCAAAGTAATTTTAGGACTAATACTATTGTGAAACTATTGAATGAAAGAATTAGCTAATTGTTGAAGTGATGTAATAGAATAAGGAGGCTAAATAATACCATTGCAAAATTTTATCCCTAAAGGTTTGAGTAAACAATTTAGCCATAAGTCTTTGGTCATGAGAAAAATCACTACACAAGGTTTAAAATGTTTTCACATGAGTCAAGGGATCACCTTTTCTATTGTACAACTCCAATTGAGGGACCTCCATATGTTTAGTAGGGACATCATGGATAATGTCATTGAATAATGGGCTTGCTACATCAAATGTGGTAACATTAAACATGGATTGGGCAATGGAAGCCAATTGTTGTTATATGGACGTAACCATTTGGGAAAGGTTATTAATGGTTGCTTTGATGGATAAATTGAAGTTGGACATATTGGATTGTGATGGAGTAACATTTTTGTATGTAGGTGGAGGTTGAGAGTAAAGAGGTGGGACGCTATGATATGTGGGTATGGGAGATGATTGGGATACAAATGGAAGATTCATAGAAGGAGGTATGTAAGAATATTGATTAATGGTATTTCCCCCATGATTAAGATGTGTAGGATTAACATTTTGTATGGAAGTAGTCATGATATAAGATGTAAATTGTGTAGGTTCACTAGGCAAGGATGTAGGCATAGGAACAAAATGGTTGGCTTGACTAGTGGGTTGAGTGTAACCAAGGACTTCGGCCCAATATTTGATAGGCATGATATTAGTGTCAACAAATATGAGCAAGGCCACACAATAAATAAACACAAATTTTATTACTTTGCACCATTCTTTTTAATCCTTCAATCAATGGGATTGCTTCACTTTTCGGGCATTGTTGACTCATCCATTGTTGAAGATTTTCAAATTCATTGTCAATCTTCTCCAATTGGTCAATGATAACCCTAGGTAGTTATTCATCCTCATCATGAGAATTATAAAGAGAATGGGGATAAATGACATCATTTGTTGGGTTGGAGGAACCACCAACATTCTCATAAAATAAGTTATCCAAATTAGGTTCCATATTCTTAGTAATTAATCCTTGGGAAGCCTTAATTCTACAACTTCTTCTCATGAGAATATTGTAGGTAGGAATAATGGTAACAAAACTCATGCACAAAGGAGAGAAATTTGAATGCACAAATTGAAAATTATTATTAAAGAATGTATTTTTTGTAAAAGTGATTGTTTAACCAATTAATTAAGTATTTTGATTTGTGAATTTGAAAGATAAATGCCTCTAAATCATAGCATAACATATCATAAATATCAGATTTGAAAATAGACATGAAAAATTATGCAAACAACAAGTGAATTTATAAATTATAAATTAGGGTTTGTTTAAAATTAACCTCTAAATTTATGTAATTCAATTGAAAATGAGATCTATGAGTGCAAAATTGAAATTTTAAAATGCATAAACAATCAGATCTTGAAAAATATGTTGAGAATCCAAATAATCTGGTCCTCCATGAATGGCTTATTGTGCTCATTATGGAGTATGTTAAGACCCATGAAGTTGTGCCCTCTCTCTCTGAGAAAGGCCAAATCCCACATACTAATATTCATGAAGTCTCTGATTCGAATATGAAAATGGAGGATAGTGAGAGTGCTAAACCTTTTGATGACCCTGATTATAAGTTGGTTGAAGAAGGTGAATTATTCGTCACCCCTGGAACTAGCGAGAATCCCCCTAGATGGGCGGTCAGAAAATATAAATCAACCAGTAAGCTTATTTCTAAGCCTTCTTCTAAAAAGAAGAAGCTTGCGGTTAAGGAATATGGTCCCAAGATCCTGGACCAGGGAATTAAACTGGGCATTCCTCTTAATGTCCAGCAAGAAAAACAGGGGACTCTACCTAAAGAAGTAGACAGTGGGCTATAGAAGAATAGTACTCTGATGAACTTGGTGATGGAGGTGACTAGAAGCTAGGAGAGCTGCTGGAAGTGGGTGGAGAAGGAAATTGATACCCTCAAAAAGGGAATTAAGGAAATAATAGATATCTTCACTGCTACACCTGAGCCTAGCAAATCTGAGAAGCTCATGATCATGACCTGAAATCTCTCCCAAGATGTCGAGGTTATGAAATGCAACCATGAACAAAGAATTGAAAAGGTTGAACAGTCTATGGTGGAGATAAAGAAAAACCTCAAGAACCTAGTTGACATAAGCAAGGAGGCCATGAATAATAGTATGGAGGGGCTCGAAAACATCAATGTCATGGTTGCAGAGTACAGATCCATTCACAGTAATCCTAAGAAAGATATTGGAGGAGAAGACATTGTTGTTGGTGGCAACAAAACCACAAGCCCTAGCTCTAGGACTAGAAGCAGGAGCAGCAATAAGGGCACCTAGTCGACATAAGCAAGGAGGCCATGAATAATAGTATGGAGGGGCTCGAAAACATCAATGTCATGGTTGCAGAGTACAGATCCATTCACAGTAATCCTGAGAAAGATATTGGAGGAGAAGACATTATTGTTGGTGGCAACAAAACCACAAGCCCTAGCTCTAGGACCAGAAGTAGGAGCAGCAATAAGGGCACCTCCAAGTTCATTATGGAGGAATTGGAGGAAATCAACAAGATTACCATTCAGAAGAACAAGGAGCTGGTGCACTCCCTTAATTGAGTGTTTTTGTTTTGTTGTCTATGTTTCTTTTTGCTTTCATGTCTGTTCTGGGGTGCTCACATGTTTTGTTGTTGGTTTCTATTTGGTTGGCTAATGGCCAGTTTCTGTAAAACTTTTAGTTTTGGGTCCATGTAAAAATCATTTATTTTTATCAAAAATAATCAAATCTAGAAAATAAATCAAAATTAAGAAAAATTGAATTTTAAAATGCACAAACAATTAGATATGAGATCACAAATCAGAAATTGAGGCGCAGGAAGTCGGGTTCACCAAAATGTAATGGTGGAAAAAATAGGGTTAAGGTTAAATTAAGATAATAAAACCACTAATAGGCCTAATTAACCATTACATTAAGGACAAGAGGAATATAATAGATCTATCCTTGATAGATCTATATTTTGATTAGATTCTAGGCCTCCTTGATAGGGCTCTATCATCCTTAAATTGGATTTATTTGAATTGTTGAATATTACGGAAAGATAGTGAATTATTGAAGCAACGTGATAGAAAAAATGAGGTAGAGGTGTCATACGGAGATACCAACCTGGATCTAAGTAGAAGAAGATGATTCAAAAATTTTCCCAGAAGTTCATCCTAATTTTTTGAGATGAGGTAGTATCAATTCACCATGGTCCTCTAAATTTATCATGGTTGAAAGCTAAACCGATTCGTCTTTGTGAATCATATCATCCTCCTGAATACAGCTTTGAACCTATTTCCTACACATAGAATATTGGCTTGATGATGATTGTGATGTACTCATCATTTTGTTGGCTTGATGATAATTGTAATGTATTCATCACTTGTTGTCATTGATGAAATACTCTCACACATATATATGATTGCATTAACTACCGGTGTAACTTCAATTGGTTTACACTACCAACCGGTATGTTTAAGGTGTATCTCTAATCGGTATGTGCCTAAGAGATAACCTTTGGTAACACTAAGTCAGCAGCAAAATGAAGATGAAGATCAAGATGAAGATCAAGATCAAGTGGAAGATTCCAGGACAACGATCCACTAGTTTTATTCCAACTGGTATTGACTTCTCTAACCAATATCTGATTTTGTGATGAGTTACCAACACCGTTTGTTTGGCGGTCATTTTTGTGATGAGTTGTGTTTAAATGTCTAGATACACTGCACCTAGGAAATTGTGTTCCTATGGCCGACATAAGGTCTGAATGTCTATTTAAAGATATCTTAGTGAAGCATTTCATGAGAGATGAAAAAGAGAGAACAGATATAGAAGAGGTGATCTATGGGAATACTTTTGTTGAAGAGAAATAAGTGTTTAGATGGAGAGCAGTGTTGAGTGTACTTATAATGATCTGATCAAGCAATTTTTGTGCTACTTAGGAACAAATCAAATCTTTCTTGTTGTTTTCTAATCATTACAACCAAATAAAATCCCCTAACCGGGTAAGCTCTAACAAGCTTCATTGTACAAATCCTCTAACAAGGTGATCCATTAGTTTGGATTCTAAAATCCTCCATCAAGGTTACTCTTAATAGGGTAGTACTCTTAACAGGGTATAAGCTTATAATCAGGCTTGGGATCTCTAACAAGATTCGCTCCTAGCAGAGCTCTTTGTAAGACCTTAACCGGTTAGTTTTCTATTACTGCAGATAGTTAACTTGTGAGTTCCATCTCACCGTGGTTTTTACCTAATTGGGTTTTCCACATATAAACACTTGTGTTATGGTAGATGTTCTACTTTATGTGGATGTTGTTATTTCATTTTGGATAGCATGTATTTTGTTCAAGTTCTTAGTTAAGTTCATCTACCGGTTAGTGTTTAAAGTTGTCTTTGTTTTGGTGTCACTAATTCACCCCCCCCCCCTCTCAGTGCTTTTCAAGACCATCAATTGGTATCAAATCCTAACTTCTTTGAAGCCTAACCGCTTGGAAGGAAATCTTGAAACTACCATGGGGGGAAGAAATTACTTCGAGATGGTTAGAGAGCTAGATGCTAGCAGAAACGAGATTGAATCCCTTAGGGGCAAACTAAAAGTTTCTCAAACCAAAAGGAGAGAGTTATCTGAAAAAATATTAGAAATATTTGATAACAGTTCTTCAGATGAAGGAAATATTGATGCTTTAGCAGAAGAAGTTGAAAAGTTGCAGGGTGAGAAACTGAATCTAAGAAGAGAGCTAGAAGGTCTCACTATCCACATGAGTCAAGAACTGGAAGCCAGAAGAGCTGCTGAAGATCTTATCAAGGTAAGAGATCAGGAAATCATAAAGATCAAATGGGGAAAAGATACTATACATGAGGACTTGATTGTTGAAACAGAAGAAAAGGAAAACCTAAAGCTAGATCTTGAGTTGGCATCATCTTTGCAAGAGAACATGTCTAAGCATAATGAAGATCTTGTCGAAAATCTTACTAAATCCAATGATAAATTGGAGAAGTTCGTCAAAAGTTATACCATGCTGGAAGAACAAATTCAATCATAGAGAATGAAGGGTGATATCTTTGGACTTGGTTTTCATACAACTGAAAAAGGTGAATCGTCTGGCACAAAGAACATTAATCCAAAGAACAAAACTGCTTCTAAAGTCAATAAGACTACCGGTAAGAAGGCTTTTAAACCTATCTGCTTTTTTTTCCATAAGCCTGGTCATACTGCAAATGTTTGTAGGAGCAAACCTAATAGAAATGGAAGTTACAATACTAATGCTAGGTATGTGTCTCGAAAGTTTGAAGGACATTGATACACTTGTGGAATGTATGGACATAAACATATTGAGTGCAGATATGGATCAAACAATCCTATACCACACATGCATCCTAGACCATATGGTGACCGGACAAGGAATTTTGATAACCGGGTGAACAAAAACTGGCAAAGATCCTATGGCAACTAGTTTAGCCAATTCGAAATGGAAAAGGTAACACATGTTGTGTGTACCTTTTGTAATAACCTTGGTCATGTGGCTATGAACTGCAGAAAAAGAACAGGAAGAGGAAATGTAGAACCCTGGAGATCATCTGGTATGGTCTGTTACCACTGCAACAAACCGGGGCACCTGGAAAAGTTTTGCAGATCAAGGAATAGTAAACTGATCAACTCTTTCAAGGATCAGAAAGGCAAACAGAAAATTGATGTTGAGGAAACAAGAGAAGATATGAACCGAACTTGGAAGAAGAAAAGCGAAGAATTGCCTATAGAGGAAAGCATTCCTTCACCCAGTGAAGAGAATCCAGCACCAGTGACTTAAGCCTATCTAACACGGCTAAGGGGAGAGTAACGGTAAAACATTTCCAGACCCCTTTTATAAAATGAGCAAGAAAGAATTTTTGGATTTTGAATTTTGGTGACTTTTTGTTGATGTGTTATTAACCGATATTTCACTTAAGTGATGAAATTAGGGTTTGTAACCTAAAAGTATGAGCATTTATTTTGGTTGGTAAAAAGGATAAAAACAAGTTTTACCTTATCATTTTTACCCTAACTCTTTCGAAAAAGGAAAATTGAAGCGATTGCAGAGCAGAGCAAGATTGTCTTGGTGCAAATTGGCAAATTGCTTTGTGATTAGAGAAATCAAGTTGAATTGGAAGCTGTAGAGAAGCCAATGGGTGTGAATTTGAACAATTCAATTGGGAAACAGAGCGACGTGTGAGATTCTAGGTATTTCTTTGTATACCACTTCGAAACTTGTCTATCTAGAATGGCATCCACTTCTAAGTCTATAGAGAGGTTGATGATCACTGCTGAGCCTGAGGAAGCTCTAAAGGAAGATGAAATTATGTCTTATAATGCATTATCGCAAGTCTCGAGTGGTTCCATGGTCAAAGGTGATTTGTCCAGCTATATAGATTGCAAAATTGATGATTTGGGAACTCTTCACATCTATAGTTAGCTGAAATCACTCTGTAATAAGGATGGAAAGATTGAAACTAAATATGCTAGGGTTTTTGAAAAAGGGTTTCATAATGCTGCCTACTTTCTTGAAGACTTTGAGGATGAACATATAAGAATAATTTTGAGTCGAGTCCATGGAGAGAATATGTATCTGGAGAGGACTCACACAATAACCAAGGAGGCTATTAGGGTTGTAACGGGTTATTGCTCAACTGGTGAAGTTCCTGTGTTGAGGAGAATTTCAAAAGATACTGTCTTCAAGTTAACCGATTCTACATCCGATAGGCATTCTTTTTCTATCAACAATATTAGGGACCCTACGGTGAAACTTGCAGCAATGGTGATAGGCTACTGAGTATTTTACTCCAGTAGACTTGACAGTGTACCATATGCAGCAATTCATACAACACATAGAATGATAATTGATAATACAGACTATGATATTTGTGAAGCTATCAGACTCTAGCTATTTCAAAATTTGAAATCCATTAAGAAGGACAATTCTCATAAGTTCAAATATAGTCAGCTGTTAGCTAGGCTATTTTTCTACTTTCAGAACTTTCTACCGGGTATAGATGACATTGAATGGTCCAAAGAACAACTGGTCAATGCACAAATCAAGAACAGCATTAAGGTTGTGAAGAATACTTTTTTAGCTGCCACGAACAGGTACTTTAATGAATTCTAGAAGAAGATGAGCTTGAGAATGAGGTTACCTAAAGATGTGGTAAAACACTTTGAAAAAGACATAGTCTTCACGGTTACCACTGACTTTTACTTAATGCAAGCAATTGAATCAAGGGAGGAAGAGATGGAAGATATGAGCTATGAGTTCAATCATGACTTACTGCTTGGCTATGCTAATACTCTGTTAACATCGCCCAAAGACAAAAAGAAGGCAAAATTGGACATCTTAGCAGTCCAAGATGCACCAACTGAAACCAGTACTGCACCTGTAGCAAAAGGAAAAGGAAAGCAAAAGAAATGTGATGAAAAATATCCTATGAAGAAGACTACAAGGGTGACTCAGAGTGTCCTAACCAAGAAGGAACCAGCACCTAAAATATCTGAGAAGAAGGAGAGGGCACCAAAGAAAAGGAATAGGAAAATGATTTTGCAACCAAAGTCTAAGGGTACATATTCTGAAGAAGAACCTAAGAAGGAAAAAGAAACCAGCAAAACACCTAAGAGGGTAAAGGTAGTCCCAAAGGAAACTACAGATATAGACATTGCCACCTACAAACCTGACACAATATTTGAGAGAACAATGAAGTCATTGGGAAGAAACAGGTTTGACAATGTCAAAGAACATTATGATTATTTTACTGAAGATGAGCAAAAGCAAGTACTCCAATAGGTAATAACCTACTTGGGTCATTACAAATGATTTCCACATGATTTGGAGAAAGATATTTCAATCTCTTTGTATAATACTTTGTTAGATAAATAAGAAGAAGCCATCCAATTTGAAAAGAAGATTTTTGATGAAGTATTTGTACAGTATTTTCCCAATCTATCATCAAATGGAATTAGTGCTTTAACTGAGGAATACAATGCATATTTTGATTTTAAAGTAAGAAGATTGAAGCTTCTTAATGAAAAAAGGTCAATTGTTGAGTCTGAGACACATCAGCTAGCCTGTATAATCAAAAAGAGGGAAGATGTCATCCACTCAAGCAATAAGGATGATACCACAAAAGATGTTCCTCGATTAGAAATGGATGAAGAGGAAATTCTTCAAGCTGACGTAGTCTATCCAACCAAGAAGAAGGATGTGATAGTTCTGATACTTAATGTAAGTACAGATCCAATAGCCAACAAGATGAGAGGGGGGGGTGGGTGAATCATACAAACTTAATCTTCCATAAATACATCAGATTCAACCTCGGTAACATATAATTTAGTAATATAACCAAAACTATTAAACATGCAAACTCAAAAGCATATAAACATCATAAACCTCATAACACCAGATTTAACGTGGAAACCCAAATAGGGAAAAACCACTATGGGATTTCGGACCCACTAAGAAATATACTCTTCTAGAGTATGCTCGGTTAAAAGCAAATCATGTTAAAGATTACAAACACATTGCTAGATGTGACCCGATTAAGGGATTTCCCTCAGGTCTGTTAGGATCTTCACCTTGTTAGAAGTGACCTTATTAAAGGATTTCAAACACTCAATCAGAATGTCACCTTGCTAGAGGGTTTTACAAATAAGACTATTAAGTCCACTCGGTTAAGAGATTTTCTGTCACTTTCACAAAATAACAATAATAAAAATCTATCTGCAACTTCACATCTAAAATGCTAAAGTAGATTCTTATTTTATCAATACAATCTAGACATAGAACTAATCTTGTCCATCTGCTGGGCTTCTATACTCTGTTATTCAAACAGGTCTTCAAGCTTCAGTGCTCGGTAATCATTATGTAGCATCCTTGTGCATACACTTGCCCGCATACATTGTTTATCAACAGTTTCCTATTTATAAACAATTAGCTAACTAATTAATCTCCTTGATCACATTTCCCATGATCAATCACAGCCATTGGATCTTCAATCTTGTCCAGGTTCAATGCATCTTTCGATCTGAAAACATTTTATCCTGCCTAGGAAATTGCATATATTTCTTGGAACTTGTGCCAGGGTATTGTGGTTCAATCTGAATTGTAGATCTTCATGTCGACTTTCCTTTGTCATAGATTCATTAACAAACTATATTTACGGTGTACCAATCATTTAATCAGTTCCAACTCATCAGCTTCCTTCATTAAATAACGCATGTAACCATTTAATGCATTCTGTTATAGCTCGGTTACAACTCGGTGAATACTAAACTTCACTCAGTAGACATTATGTCTTCATTAACCGATAGCGATAACTTTAGGGTTTACCGACTAGGTTCCTTAGGGTTTACCGACTAGGTTCTTTGCTTGATAACATAGTATAGTATTAACTTTACAATTTACAACATATGTATGTTGTTAAAACAATCTAAACATCATGATCTCATCATTGTCTGACTCAATAATAGTTGCCCATTGAATACCTTATTCATCCCCTTATTCATCATAATCTTTATGTGTCTTTTACCGACATCTTTATATTCTTCAAATCATACTTCTCAAGATATGGCAACATCGTGCTGAGTTAGAAAATCAATTTCTTGACATCAATGACAAAATAATAATATCAAGATAGTAAACATCCTTAATCAATTATATCCATAATCATCAACAACCTTCTCAATATCCTTATGAAATGTCAACAATCCTTCATTGTCTGTTATAATGCTATATTGCCAACAATCTCCCCCTTTGGCATTAATGCAAAATCAATTGATTTGACCTTAAAAGATTTGGATTGTTGTGATTCTGAAACACTGAAATGCATGCTGAAATGCTCTCTTGCTGTCATTAGGCTTCTCCCCCATACATTAGACTTCTTCCTATTTTTTTCTTTGGTCTTCTTTCCAATCTTTAGTCTTCTCCCCTTTCTCAGTTTTCTCCCCCTTTGACAACAATGCCAAAAAGTAAAGAACTAAAACATAATTTCTTCCTTTATGAAGTGAATTCCTACTGTAGTGTGTCAATTCAATCTCAGTCAGAGCATTTTATCTTCAATTCTTGTTCCCTGTATTGTTTCCTACATTATTTCCTGTACTATTTCTTGTACACCTTTAGAAAACATCCTAAAGTGTGTTAGTTAGCATCAACTCCTAAAAGATATTCATTAGAGTCATTGGATTGATGCTTTCACCGAACTTGGTCAGTGAGTAGAAGATAGGGGTAGGACCCCTAACTTACTTCTAAGATATTCAAAAGTGTCCCTTGGTAGTGGCTTGGTGAAGATATCTGCTATTTGTTCCTTTGTGCTAACATAATCCAACACCACTTTCTTCTCTTGAGCTTCTTCTCTAAGATAACGATATTTGATAGAGATGTGCTTTGTCTTAGAGTGCATAACAGGATTTTTTGAAATGTGAATGGCACTAGTATTGTCACATAATATAGTTACTGGCTCGGTAAATTTCTCATTTATACCTTCCAACAGTTGTTTGATCCATGCAATGTTGGTACAATTCAATGCTGCAGCAACGTATTCAGCTTCTGCTGTTGACTGTGAAACACATCCTTGTTTCTTGCTAAGCCAACTCACTAGTCTTTCTCCTAAAAAGAAAGCTCCTCCACTTGTGCTTTTTCTATCATCAATGTTGCCTGCCCAATCAGCATCAGTATAAACTTTTAAATCAAAATCATTTCCTTTCTGATATACTAAGCCATAATCATTTGTGCCTTTCAAGTATCTAAAAATTTTTTTGATTGTTGTCATGTGTGTTTCCTTAGGATCTGCAGAGAATCTTGCAACTATGCCTACTGCATGTGCTATGTCTGGTCTGCTGTGAACAACATATTGTAGTTTTCCAATCATGGATTGGTAAAGTGTCTCATCAACAGATGCAAATTCATCATTCTTTGATAATTTACAGTTGGTAGTCATAGGAGTACTTACTGGTTTTGAATCCTCCATTCCAAATTTCTTCAAGATTTCCTTTATGTACTTGGATTGAGTAATGAAAATCTTATTTTTCATTTGCAGTATCTGTAAACCTATAAAATACTTTATCTCACTGATTAATGACATCTCAAATTCTTTTCTCATTTCATTTCCAAAGTTCTTGCATAAAGAGTCATTTCCACAAAATATAATATCATCAACAAATATAGCTGAGATCGGTATTCCATTTTCATCATTCGTCATGTACACATTGTTGTTCTCACTTGTCCTTATAAAACCAATCTTAATCAAATAAGAGTGCAATCTTTCATACCATGCTCTAGGTGCTTTTTTCAAACCATATAAAGCTTTGATCAATTTACATACCTGATATTTATTCTTGTCTTCAACAAATCCTTCAGGTTGTTCAATAAAAACTTCTTCTTCTAATATTCCATTCAGAAATGCAGATTTGACATCCATTTGATATACCTTGAAATTTTTGAAAGCAGCATATGCCAACAATGTTCTTACTCCTTCAAGTCTAGCAATAGGTGCAAAAGTTTCACCATAATCAATTCCTTCTTCGTGAGCATAACCTTTGCAAACTAGTCTTGCTTTGTTTCGAATGACCTCTCCTTTTTCATTTAGCTTGTTTCTGAAAATCCACTTTGTACCGATTACATTTTTGTCCTTCGGTCTTGGGATTAGTGTCCATGTGTCATTCTTTTTTATTTGATCAATCTCTTCTTTCATAGCATTTATCCAATCTTCACTGTTGAATGCCTCTTTCACTATTCTCGGTTCAAATTCAGATATCAGACATGTGTTCTGTCTCAGTTTGTTCCTTGTCATCATTGGATCATCCTTATCTCCTATAATCTGACTTGGTGCATGATGTCTTCTGACATATTTGGCTAATACAAGCTCAGTAGGCTCTGTATGATCTTCTTCATCACTCGGTAACTAGATATTCTCTTAATTTTCCTCAACAGTCTTCTCGGTAAGACTTGTCGGTTGAACATAGACAAATTCATCATAGTCTTCTAGTTCCTTGGAATTTCCTTCATCATTTCTTTCTACAAATTCATCAATTTTCACATTTACACTTTCTACTATTTTGTTAGATGATTTGATCAGACATTAAACGCTTTGCTTCTAGAAGAATAACCTAGAAATGTTCCTTCTTCACTTTTCTGATCAAACTTGCCATTTCTATCATCTTTGTGAACATAGCATCTACTTCCAAAGATTTTAAAATAACTTACATTAGGTTTCTTGTCATACCAGATTTCATATGGTGTCTTCAAAGTACCTTTCTTCAATTGTACTCGGTTCAGGGTGTAAACTGCTATGCTTATTGCTTCTCTCCAAAATGTTTGTGGCACCTTCTTTTCAATCATCAGTGTTCTAGCACAATCCACAATAGATCTATTTCTTCTCTTAGCTATTCCATTGTGCTGTGGATTTCTCGATGCAGAGACTTATCTTTTAATACCATGATCATTGCAGAATAAGTTGAATTCATCAGATGTGAACTCTCCTCCTCTATGTGATCTAAGACATTTCAGTTGTCTTCATGTTTCATTTTCAACTCTTGCCTTGTACCATTTAAACATTTGAAAAGCTTCTGATTTATCTTTTAAAAACATTACTGACATCATCCTTGAATAGTCATCCACAAATAATATGAAATATTTATCACCATAATAACTTTGAACTTTCATAGGACCACAAAGATCAGAGTGCACTAGATCTAAAATTCCCTTAGAAGTGTAAGACGTACTTGTAAAGCTTGATCTTGTCATCTTACCCATTTGGCATCCTCGGTACATAGCATTCTCAGGTTTTCCAAGACTCGGTAGACCTCTTACTCAGTGCTTCTTACTTTTTTTTATCAGATTATCAAAATTTACATGACAAAACCTTTTATGCCATAACCAGGTATCATCTATCTTTGCATACAAACACTTGTTACGAGTTGAGTCAAGGTGAAATGTGTTACCTTTTGTTTGTGTCCCGATAGCACCTAACTTTCCATTCTTGTCATGAACTTTGACAATTCCTTTCTGAAATCCTATTCGGTAACCTGTGTTGTTTAGCTGTGCTACACTCAACAAATTGTATTTCAAACCTTCAACCCAATAAACATCATTGCATCTTGCATTGTCAAGAAGTGTTATAGATCATTTACCTTTCATCGGACATGGTGCATCTTTACTAAATCTGACATAGCCTCCATCATAATCTTCTAATATAACAAACTTGTGTTTATCTCCTGTCATATGATGTGAGCATCCACTATCTATGATCCAAGAATCATTAGTGTTTATGTGAGATATTAGGGATTTTTCTTCATACCTTTATTCGTCTGATCCATCTTTGATAGCCACATAAACTAGTTCCTCTATATCAGTTTCATCTGATTTATCATCATTGGATTCCTCATCGGCTATTAAGCATGTCTTTCTATCTCTTCTTCTGAAGTCTCGGTGTCTTCTGTAATGGTTATCTTTCTGTCTGTCATCTCGATAATCTCTCTTTTTCGTAGAGTCTTTATCAAGATAGTTAGAAGCTATATGTCCTATCTTATCACAATGAAAACATTTCAAAGGTAGTTTTCCTTTATACTTACCTTTGCCTCTCGGTAACCTTCTGGCTAATAGTGCTTCAAACTCTTCTTGCTTTCTGATTTTCTCATACAGTTTGTGTACTTCTTCCATGTTCTTATGAAATCTTTCACTTGCTCCACTGTGATCTCCTTCAGATTACTTATACTTTCTTTCATTGTAATCATTAGATTCATCAAGATGTAAAGAACTAAATGTAGATTCAACTTTATTTACCGAAGATCCACTGTTATCAAAGTTACTTAATTCAAATGCATGTAGCTCACCAATAGTAGCATCTAAAGAAACTGGCATATTAGGTACAGACCTCAATTCATTGATTGCAGAGACTCAGATTGCATAAGCTGGTAGAAGGGTTCTCAACAACTTACTTGTTATATCCTTTTCTTCAATAGTTCCACCTGCTCCTTTGATTTGATTGACAATCTCCTTTAGTCTTGTACTGTACTAAGTTATGTTCTCACCTTCATTCATCCTCATAGATTCAAGTTGTCCTCTTTGACTATCTACTTTTGCTCTTTGAACATGTTCATCTCCTCCATACACTGATATGAGCTTATCCCATATTGCCTTTGCATCATTGCAACCTTCTAGATCATTAACTCTGAGTCGGTCAATGTGGATGTTATTTCAATCATTGCTTGAATATGTTCTTGCTTTGCCTTTATCTCTTCCATAGTCAAAGGATAGGTGCTCGGTGTAACAAAATCATTCTCCAGATAGTATATAGCATATTCTCCAACTCCTGATAGATGCAGCTTCATCCTTTTCTGCCATGTAGAGAAACTTGACTTGTTCAGCTTCGGTGCATCCCTCTTATACATCTTTGGATCTTTAACTCAAGTGCCTTTAAAATTTTCTACTAGAGTCCAAAGCTCTGATACCATTTGATAGTTCTGATACTTAATGTAAGTACAAATCCAATAGCCAACAAGATGAGAGGGGGGGGTGAATCATACAAACTTAATCTTCCATAAAAACATCAGATTCAACCTCAGTAACATATACTTTAGTAATACAACCAAAACTGTTAAACATGCAAACTCAAAAGCATATAAACATCATAAACCTCATAACACCAGATTTAACGTGGAAACCCAAATAGGGAAAAACCACCACTGTGGGATTTCGGACCCACTAAGAAATATACTCTTCTAGAGTATGCTCGGTTAAAAGAAAATCCTGTTAAAGATTACAAACACATTGCTAGATGTGACCTGGTTAAGGGATTTCCCTCAGATCTGTTAGGATCTTCACCTTGTTAGAAGTGACCTTGTTAAAGGATTTCAAACACTCAATCAAAATGTCACCTTGCTAGAGGGTTTTACAAATAAGACTGTTAAGTCCACTCGGTTAAAAGATTTTCTATCACTTTCACAAAATAACAGTAATAAATCTATCTGAAACTTCACATCTAAAATGCTAAAGCAGATTCTTATTTGTTCAATACAATCTAGACATAGAACTAATCTTGTCCATCTGTTGGGCTTCTATACTCTGTTATTCAAACAGGTCTTCATGCTTCAGTGCTCGGTAATCATTATGTAGCATCCATATGCATACACGTGCCCACATACATTGTTTATCAATAGTTTCCTATTTATAAACAATTAGCTAACCACTTAATCTCCTTGATCACATTTCCCATGATCAATCATAGCCATCAGATCTTCAATCTTGTCCAGGTTCAATGCATCTTTCGATCTGAAAATGTTTTACCCCGCCTAGGAAATTGCATATATTTCTTGGAACTTGTGCCAGGGTATTGCGGTTCAATCTGAACTATAGATCTTCATGTTGACTTTCCTTTGCCATAGATTCATTAACAAACTATATTTATGGCATACCAATCATTTAATCAATTCCAACTCATCAGCTTCCTTCATTAAATAATGCATGTAACCATTTAATGCATTATGTTATAGCTCGGTTACAACTTGGTTACAACTCGGTGAATACTAAACTTCACTTGGTACACATTATGTCTTCATTAACCGATAGCGATAACCTTAGGGTTTACCAACTAGGTTCCTTAGGGTTTACCGACTAGGTTCTTTGCTTGATAACATAGTATAGTATTAACCTTACAATTTACAACATATGTATGATGTTAAAACAATCTAAACATCATGATCTCATTATTGTCTGACTTAGTAATAGTTGCCCATTGAATACCTTATTCATCCCCTTATTCATCATAATCTTTATGTGTCTTTTACCGACATCTTTATATTCTTCAAATCATACTTCTCAAGATATGGCAACATCATGCTGAGTTAGAAAATCAATTTCTTGACATAAATGACAAAATAATAATATCAAGACAGTAAACATCCTTAATCAGTTATATCCATAATCATCAACAACCTTCTCAATATTCTTATGAAATGTCAACAATCCTTCATTGTCTGTTATAATGCTATATTTCCAATAGGATGATTCCATTATTCTTGTTTATGAAGATATTCAGGACACAATAGACCTATCTGGAGACATTACTGCACCAGATATGGATCCTCCTACAATCATAGAAGTACAGGTTACATCAAGTGATCAACCAGGTAATCAACTAAAAGAGGTCAGTGAACCGGCAACTGAACAACTGGAGAAACCTCAATCTCCATCATTCATTGAGACTACTCAAAAGGAGTCTACTAAGGAAGCTATTACTCAGCAAACAAAAGATACAGCGGAGAAGAACATAGAAAGAGCCATCATTAAGAGTACACCCCCTAAATCGACAAAGCCAGAACTACTTGATGATGATGATGAAGACTCTTTAAGTATTGCAGGACCTATTGACATGAATACCTTGAGTGCATCTGAAATGATGAATATCGCTAATGTTATGCAATCTCATGCATACAAGAAGAGATTGAAAGAGCAAAGAATTGAGGCAGAGACAATCCAAAATGCAGTAGAAATTTTGTCTGGATTACTACCGGAAACCTTTGTCGCACATCTTCCTACTCCTATCAGCAAACTTGGTCAGTTAGTTGCAGATGCATCTGATCAAATCAAATCGCTTGAAGATGTTGCTCAAATATTTGATAAGAAGAGCCACAAGAAGGCATATGAAGATTATTGTTATGTTAGTGAAAAGTGTTATGTTATGGTAGTCAATATAAAACATGAGAAGAAAAAGCACAAAATGCCAATTATAATACAACAGTAATTATAATTTCATGTAAGAAAGACAATCACAATTATTATAATGTACCACAATAATTATAATCTCATAAGAAAGTTGATCACAATACTTATGTCTATTAGATTACTTCAAATCACTACTAAATTTATAGATAGATATAATTTATAAGATCATAATATGGGAACTCTTCGTGATGATTTGAGATTTTCAAATATTTATTCATTTAATATAAGATAATAGATTGAACAATAAACATATTTTCCCTCGAAAGAAAATGTATCATTCTTAGACAATAATTAGAAATTATTAGGAGTCTAAGTTTCTTTTTTGATCGATAATATATGATTTTTATTATTAATAAAAATAAATGATTACATATTATATTCCATGTCATCTCTTGTCCAAAAACCATCATGACTATAAAAAAAATACCCTACAGGCCCACCACCCCCTGAACCACTCTTAAATCGTATACATAAATCTACCATTTACATTGTACAAAAAATATTCACTAATTTTTGTTGGCATATGGACACTCCAATGAGACATTGTATGTGATTGAAGGTTTTTTCATTGATGGCAACCTTGCAATCCTATGGCACCAGCAAGACATCATATCGGCAAAGCATTACACAAGCAAGATAGTACACCGGCATCGGCACCAGCACAGAAGAAAACATGTATACCGACATAGAGGCCAACAGGATTTTTGTTATGTAATATTTTGTTTATTATTGTAAGCTGACTTGGCAAATTGTAAAATGACTCTTGTATATAAAGGAGATCATTGTAGACATTTAATGAGGTAATGTAGCAAGCATAAAGAAAATTATTAGGCAAACCTAATGTGCAAATTATAGGTCAAGGGTATATGTAAAGAACAAAGCAAGAACCGGTACTAAATCTGGCATTGGAGATGCTATTGTAAAGCAGTACAAGTCATTGGATTAGTATAGTCCTTGTTGTAAGTCAATGCGATTTACCATTGAGCAGTAAGCTCTAGGCAGTTGGCCTTCCTGCATGTGCAGGCCCCTATTGTAAGTAATATTCTCTTATTGGCCAGTGAGTGAATATTGTGGGTCACAAATCCCACCGAGGTTTTTCCCACACCGGGTTTTCTCATTAAACATCTTTTGTTATGGTGTTCTTTTCATGTGGATATTTCTAATTTTGTTTATTGCATTAATTCTTGCATACTGGTACACTGTTATTTTATGTTCTGCATGTTTTAACTTAAGAAATTCTTATTACTGGTTAGATATTGATTCACCCCCCCCCCCTCTCAGTATCTGTGGGAATCCTAACAATTGGTATCAGAGCCTGGTCCTCTATTTTCAGAAGCCTAACAACTTGAGGAAGATCTTAACACCGGTAAAGATGGAAAATCTGATGAAGCAACTTGAAGGAGCTCTTACAGACTATGATGCAGAGAAGTTGAAAAATATCAAATTAGAAGATGATTTAAGAGCAGCTCAGGATATCATTCAGGCACTTCAAGAAAATCTTACTGTTGCAAGAAATAAGAGAAGAGAACTTTGTGAAAAATTACAAAATAAGAATGATGAAAAGGAATCACTTAATGATCAGATAAGCAAGCTGAAACAAGAGAACATGACAACAAAAAATGAAATGCAGGATATGACTATGAGATTTTGCAAAGAGATTGAGGATAGAAAGAAGAATGAAGAAGAATTGACCAGAAGACTAAGTGATGCAGCAAATGAGAACACAAGACTTAGCTATGAAAATGACATGTTGAAGACAGATCTGATGCATACTCAGAATGACTCAAATGAACTGATGAGACAAAAAGAAATCTTGGAAAGGGAACTAGAAATTGTAAATCAACATAAAGAAAAATTCAAGAAAAGCTCAGAGGAACTTGGCACCTTGTTGAAAAATCAAAAACCTAAAGGTGACACTTTTGGAATTGGCTTTGAAGTTGGTGAAAGCTCCAGTACTGCAAATACTCAGGAACACAGCAAACCGGTAAGACAACCTAATACTTATAAATTCAATGGAAGATGCTTTAACTGTAATAAGTATGGTCATAGAGAAAATGAATGTAGATCTAAGAATTATCAGAATATCAATACACCCACCGGTCAATGTTCAAAATGCAACAAAGTTGGTCACAACTCTGAAAACTGCAGAATGAATGTGAGATGTTATGTTTGTGGAAGATTTGGACATTTATCTAATCAATGCAAAACACAAACCGGCATAGGTTATGGGAAAGCTATTCAGAAAAATAATGTAACTTGTTATGCATGTAACAAGATTGGGCATATTGCTAAATTTTGTAGAAGTAAAGGTACACTGGTAGACAACAAAAGTGCTAGCTTGAAAGGTAAAGAACAAGTTGAAGAGGTTAAGCAAGAATTCTCAAAGCAATAGATTAGAAAAACTGATCTAAATATTGGGAATACTCCTCCACTGGTAGAACCAACAAATGCTTCACCAAAAGGACAGAGTGATGCTTCACCGGTAGGACAGAGAAGTGCTCCACCGGTAGGAAGTTCTTCATCTAATTGAAGAAAATTTCCTTCAGGGTTTGGCAATCTAATGACACATGTGCTATTATTCCCTCAGTTAGAGATAAGAAGTTGAAAATTACTTATTACCGGCAAACAATGTTATGTGAATACTTAACCGTCATGCAATTAATGTGGTAGATGGCAATAAGACATTATAAAAGTAAAGTTTTGGCTCCATTTCACTTCACCAAGTTTTTAAATTTTCAGAGAGCGCGAAGACTCCAAGCTAAGGCATTTCAAGCAAGAAGCAAGCACACTCCAAGCAATCATCCATTCAAGACAGAAAAAGGTATTTAATCGTGGCATCCACCTTTGCAATTGAATACATAGTGAACCCTACTGTTGTTGAAGTAATTAAAAGACCTAGGCCCATATTTCAGTTAGTCCCCGAGATAGCAAAGAAGGATGATACCTTAGGTGCATTTTCTCAAATCCCTAAAGGTGTTGTATATGCTGAAGACCCTAGAATGTACATCCACTGCAACATTGAAGAATTAGGAGATGAGGAAATCAAAACCATGTATAAAACCATGATATGTGATGATACCGGCAATGTTAAAGCTGAACACAAGGTTATTGAAACCCTAGGATTCACAGAAATCCTTAGCATTCCTGAATTTCCTAAGGATGTGATTAGGATAGTGTTAAGAAGAGTTCATTGAGAACTTTTCTTGTTAGATGCAATTCATAAGATCACCAAGGAAGTTGTAAAAGTTGTCACAGGGTTACCGACTATCGGTAAGAGACCAGATAAAAACAAGAAAGTTTCCAATGATTTAGTTATAGACCTAACAGGTGCAACATTCGATAAGAGATCTCTAAGGGTTAATGATGTAAAAGATATCAATTGGAGGTTCATAAGTATGATATTAGGTTACAAAGCCACTCATGCTAATAGACTTAACTCAGTTTCAAGTTTATGCATTAAGAGTGCTTATGATATGGTAACAGACAATGCAAAAATTGACATCTGTGAATGGTTAAAAGATGAACTGATAGACAACCTTGGAAAGATAAAGAAGGATAAGAAAGGAACTTTCAGATTTGGAAATCTATTAGTATGCCTAATGCTTCACATAACAAAACAGGTTCCCGATATAGGATATAAAGAACTAGGATATGACATACCGGTAGGAAAACAATTGACAGAATTTCTCAATAACATGGGTGAGAACAAGGAGAACAATATCCATGACTTTTTCCAAGCATTGAAGACAAAAATGAAGAAAAGAATAAGGTTATCTCATAAAATAGTAGACAAATACAAAGATGATATATGCTTTATTACTAAGAAAGATGAAATATGGATGGAAGCAGTCATCCCAAGGACAATTTGGGTAACCGAAATGGGCTATGAGATAGATGATCACATAATTGAAACTTATGCTAAAGCACTTCTGGAAGCCCCCAAAGAACCTAAGGAAGAAGTATTTGGTAGTGCTAAGACCATAGAAAGCCAAATACAATCTAAGAAAAGAGTAAAGAAGGTTGAGGCATTTGTGAGGAAAGGATCCAGACAAGCAAAGGCCATTAAGGAAGATATATTAAAGAAAACTGGCATAACAGAAGATTAGTTGGCAACTCCACAACCTGAAACTCATCTATCACCGATAGGTACTTCTTCAGAAAGTGACAAGCCAGCAACTTTTAAAAGAGTTGTTAGAAAAAGAGATCCCTCACTGGCAACCACTCCTTCACCTAGAAGGACAAGGCAGAAGCAACAAGCAGTGAGATCTCCGGTTAGAAAGGTCACACCTAAGAAGAAGCTAACACCAAAGAAAAAGAAAAGGACAAACAGTGACTTGGCACCTCTAGATATATTGTTAAATGAAATCACAAAGGAAGGAAAAAACTGAAAAACATAGAGAAAATTTATGACACTCTATCTGTTGATGAGAAAGGGCAAGTTGAGGAAAGTGTGATACTGCATATGGACATGTACAAGAAGTTTTTCATGGAAGTAGTCAATGAAATTCCTAATGATTTGTACAAAAGACTTGAGGCTAGAAGGCAAGTAGTGATTGAATTAGATAAGAAAATAAAAATAGAAAAGCTACTTGTTGTATATCCGGTAAACTCTCCCAAGGAAATTGATGATTTGATTGCTCAAGCAAACTGGTCAGTATTCTCTACTGCACACCGGCATATTTCACTAATGGTAGGAAGAGTTACTAAAGTAATAGAGGAAACAGAAGATGGTTGGGATATATTCCCAGTTGACAAGGAAAAACAAGAAGAATACAGGAACCCTAAACCTATAAAGGTATATCAGAAGGATAGGGACAAGGGGAAAGGCAAAGTTGGTGGACCACCAAGCATAAAGGTTAAAGACAACCTGCCCCCACCTGTGAAAATTACAACCACTGAAGACCAACCGGCAGCAAAAAGTATGGATGTAGAGGATAGCAATCCTAATTCTGAAGTCCTATACACTGTAAATGTTGATACCCAAAAGATCAACATAATAGTTGATAAAGATACAACTGACAAGTCAGATATGGGTAATGAGCCTCTGGTAACAGGAGAAATAGAGAAACCAAGAGAGGATACAGGGAAAAAGATACAATCTAAGGAACATACAGAGAAACCAATAGAGCTAAAGGCTCTGGAACAAGTTCTCTAGGAAACAGTGCCACCGGTAAGTAGTGAAGCAGGAAAACCAGTGCTAAAAGAAATGCAGACACAAACTGACCTGCCAGAGGTCAATACAAGCATGGTTTCCACCGGCACTCAGATTGATGGGTCATCATCAACATTCAAGTCAACAAATGTGACTGAGGTATTACTTGACTCCATCAAGAAAATAACTGACTGCAGTTCACAGGCTTATAAAGCAATAGATGATTCAATACCAATTTTGAAGATAATTGCTCCTAAATGTAACATAGATAATAAAGATTCTTTAGGACAATTGGACACATTATGTAAATATATTTTTGGAAATATTGAGAAAATAAAGGAAGAATCAGTAAAGGACAAGGTTAAAAAAGAGAAACAGAAATTCTTTGATGAAGAAATAAAGAAGTGTAACAGAGACTTTGACACACTTCTACCGGAACTATGTAGTTTGTTGAAAGAATACAAAAATCTATATAAAGATACATGCAAAACAAAATTTTTGACTATAGATATTGACAAGAAAATAAGCAAGACACGAGATGAGATAAATAAGCTTGCAGACAACTTTGTTAACTCACCGGATTCATTATCAGTTTTTGAAGAAAAGTTAGCAAATTTTGAGGAAGAATTGCTCAAACTGGAAAGAGAAAAAGAAAGAATAATAAACAAGGCAAAACACTTGAGATCTAAACTGAGTCCAAGATTAGACTATTTAGCATCTCTACGGAAGGAAATCTCAGAGGCATTAGAACAGGGAAGCAAAACACCGGCGGAGCATTTGCAGCATCTCACCGGTACAGTGAAGAGGACTAAAACAACAATAAAAGATAGTAAAAAGTTTATGGATAGTATAAACTTAATTTTGGGAGATCTTTTTCAGATAATAACTACCCAGCTACAGGGTTGAGGATAAGGATAAGATATAACTACAAACTCTACTAACATCTTGACAACCTTTATCATTGATGCCAAAGGGGGAGTAGTAGGATGAGAAAGTTCAAAGATAGGAATCATATGCTCAAGGGGAGCCCAACTTTTTTGACTACATATTTTGGACACTTTTTGAAATTTCTCATGAATGTTGCCATCAATGCCAAAGGGGGAGATTGTTGGCATATGGACACTCCAATGAGACATTGTATGTGATTGAAGGTTTTGTCATTGATGGCAACCTTGCAATCCTATGGCACCGGCAAGACATCATACCGGCAAAGCATTACATAGGCAAGACAGTACACCAGCACCGGCGCCAGCACAGAAGAAAACATGTATACCGACATAGAGGCCGACAGGATTTTTGTTATGTAATATTTTGTTTATTATTGTAAGCCGACTTGGCAAATTGTAAAATGACTCTTGTATATAAAGGAGATCATTGTAGACATTTAATGAGGTAATGTAGCGAGCATAAAGAAAATTATTAGGCAGACCTAATGTGTGAATTATAGGTCAAGGGTATATGTAAAGAACAGAGAAAGAACTAGTACTAAATCTGGCATTAGAGATGCTATTGTAAAGTAGTACAAGTCATTGGATTAGTATAATCCTTGTTGTAAGTTAGTGTGACTTCCCATTGAGCGGTAAGCTCTAGGCAGTTGGCCTTCCTGCATGTGCAGGCCCCTATTGTAAGTAATATTCTCTTATTGGCTAGTGAGTGAATATTGTGGGTCACAAATCCCACCGAGGTTTTTCCCACACTGGGTTTCCTCATTAAACATCTTGTGTTATGGTGTTCTTTTCATGTGGATATTTTTTATTCTGTTTATTGCATTAATTCTTGCATACTGGTACACTATTATTTATGTTCTGCATGTTTTAACTTAAGAAATTCTTATTACCGGTTAGATACTGATTCACCCCCCCCTCTCGGTATCTGTGGGAATCCTAGCATTTTTTCCATTAACATTTGACCCTGGTGCAAAATGGTTTACATAAAACCATGAATTTCTAATACACTACCCCTCGAACTACTCCCACTATATACATATCATGTATTTTCAGAAACCTTGCCTGCATTACAAATTTGAGGGCTTATAAAACAAGGACAAAAAATACTAGCTCTATCCCCAACCTAGCGCCATTCACTGGGAAGCTTATAGCTTTGGCTTACTTGGGCCATTATCCAAGTAATCTTTAGGGTTGAAATTCAAGCCTTGATGGCCTTGTTTCTTTTTATCCTCCTAGGTCATCCACTATTCGATCTCCTTCTCCCGCATGAACTCTTTCAATCTCTCCTAGCCAACTAGGGCATCCTCTCACTTCTCTCCTCTATTTTCATTGTCCCTCCACAACATGAAAGGCTTGAGTTCTACACTCTCTTCACTAGTGAAAACACCTTCACTCACATTCCCTTGCAAGCCTTTCCCTGGTATGGCTCTTGTGAGAAGTGATTTCAACCTAAATAGATATACCTTTGATACATAGGCATAGAGCACCCACTCCACCTCCTCCTTAGTACCCAGTTCCAAACCCCAAGCAGCCACCATAGAATCAATATCAACATTGGTGCAAAACCTAAATTTTGATTTCACAAAGTCCTCCCCAAGAAAAATTTCTAGAATTTGAAGAAAAATGGGGTCCTTTTGTTTGAAAATGCCACACATTCTCTTCTCAATAATTTTACTCAAAAAGGACAATTGTTGTTTAGACGAAAATAGTAAAAAATTCGCCTCCATCCTCTCGACTCTGCACCAACTCTCCAACTCCTGCATACTTCACTCGCAATCCTTTCAACTTAGTTTAAAACAATAACCAATGCACGGTCTACTTAAATAATGCATCACCCATAATGGTCAGTACTTTTTCGTCATTTTTTCATAAACACTAGGTGTATGTTCATCTTTGTACACCAACTTAGTCCCTAAAAAATCTTCACATATCTCCTCTCCTTGCATGAAATTTAATGATATCCCTACCTTGGACAGTGTCTGCAATAATACTACCCTCCTGTAGGGTATTTGAGATTTGATAATTTTCAAAATCTTTAATTTCATTTATTATTAATTATAAATTTATCTAGTTTCCATGATATCGACTCCCCCTTAATTAACGCATTAACAATTACTAGTGAATCCCATTCAAGATGCAAGTTGGAAAATAATATTTATTTATCCATTCTCACTTCCCATAATCTAGCTTGGATTTCAACTTCATTATTCATCCCTAATGGAATCCATCTCATGCCTAGGGAAAGAATATCACCCTTCCAATTACGGACCACATATCTAGCCATTGATGGGCCCAAATTTCCTTTTGATGCCTTATCAAAATAAATTTTGATCCATCCTTGGTCCATTTTTCTCCATTCCACATTACCTCTATCCTTATACTTCGGATCAACCTGAGGAAACTAGTTAACAAGCCTATCAAGAGTCTAAGTTATGAAAATAACACCCATGTACTCTAAACCAAGAATATCATATATAACAAATAAGTAAGTCATAGCTTAGTGTAGTGTCATAAAATTGCAACCCCTACAATTTTAACCACATTTGGGCTCCTCACCTTGGCGACAACATCTCCTTCCTTAATCAAGACCTATTTCTGCATTTCTAACCCTTCTCCTTTTCTCCTTTATGTCTTGTGACTGCTTTGTATCCTGTCTAGGGCCCAAAATAGGGTGGGAAAGGGGTGTGGTGCCCTCATCCCCTCTAGGACAAGGGTGTGGCGCCCCTGTCCCCCTAGGATAGCGGCATGGCGCCCCTGTCCCCACCTTCCTAGGGTGGTCCTATTTGTGGGTTGCCTGATCTCCTATGCACTTCTTGTCTTTGGGATTTGTTATTCTACTTTGTCGGCCTTCGGTGGTTGAAATTTAATCCTTGAGGCATGTATAAAAGGAAATTAAATATACTCATTCAAGGGGGATATAGGACAGAGGATAGATGGATGGATAGTGCATAGACAGATAGAGAGCATAAGGAGAAGATACAAGATTTCAAGGTCATCATCAAGCATTCAAGTCTTCTTCATTCATCCATAGGAGCAAAATTATAACATTCAATTGCAAGCATGTGTGTGTTAGGGTTTTTGTCATGTTGCATGCCATTTTATACAACATTTGTGGTTGCATTCAAGAAGCAAAGCAATCATCATCAACAAGTAGCAGATCTACAAGGTATACATCTCCATTGTTTACATTCAAGCATTTGCAATTACTTTCTTTCTAGGTTGATTTCTCAACCGAGGTTTGACTAAGGCAAACCCCTATCCATAATCCCCCTTTCTTCTCTTTTAAGTGTGTAGGTTGCAGGTGTGTAGCTATAATTGCACGTTTGGGCTTCATTTGCAGAGATGAAAGAACCCTTTTCGTTTCGCAGATTTTGTGGCAGGCCATGTACATTCCCGCCATGGTCTCGACAACTTTTCTCCAAATTTGCAGGGAAGATCCACATCAGTTTAATTATCTTAGATCCAAAGTTACAATGTGATCCCGAACTGGTAGCACTTCATTTCACTCATTTCCTCTCTCTTTTCCACATAGTCGACAAGTCAACTTTCTCATTTACAAAAGAGGGTAAGTCACACATCAACCACTTGCAATCCACTTAGTATTCAGATCCTTGTCTCTCTTGGATTTGGATCTAGTGGATTCAACCTCTCTTTTGAATGTAAAGTTCTTCCCAAGTGAAAATCATCCTAGTGGCTTCCTTTCTCTCTCCTAGGTGGGGAGTCACTAGGATCTAATTTTCCACTTTACATTTTGGTGAACCCGACGTCCTACACATTAATTCTGATTTCTCATTATTAGATCTAATTAATTGCAATTTGAATTTCAAATTTTCATTTTCAAGTTTAATCTATTCGCAAATTTTAGAGGTTAATTGCATAAAAGCCCTAATTTTTCATTTTGAGAAAATTAAGCTTGCGAGGTGTAAAATTTTAATTACTTGTTTCAGATCTAATTTCTATTTCAAAGTTAAAATTCAAATTTATCTCTTTATACTAAAAATTCAGTGGTTAAATCATAAAACCCTAATTTTTATGATTCTTCTATTTTCGACCTTTGACTGCAATTTTGACCGATCTAGACATCTCCAAATCGGCTATTTTTTTGGATTCCGCATTAAAATCATAATTTCTATCATCGCTGAAAATTTCGAAAAAAGTTGGTCAGACCATGGGCATTCCTGCCACGGTCCTCGACTTTTTTCCTGAAATTTCGAGAGACGGAATTGACTATATTTTTCTACTCAAATCTAGAAAATCAGCGTACTTTATCAATTTTAACACTCTCTAAGGTCAAACACAAATTCAAAATTCATCAAATTCAAATCTTAAAATTAATTTTCATAAAAAGGTCCTAATTTTAGATTTGCTTTTCTAGCAAATTCAAATTTCACTTAAGAGACTTTTAATGGCAATTAATAAATTAGATTTACTTTCTCTTTCGCATGTGATTACATTAATTTTTGTATATATTTATCATGTGTTGGATAAGAGTTTCTTCCATTTCTTATTGCTTCTCTTTCTTCATAACACTTGATCATATTGTGTTGTTAGGATTTCCAAATTATTAGATCTCAAAGCTTTCATGTATCATTTATGTTGCATTATGGTGATGTTGTTAACAGCATGCATTTCCTATGTTAATCACCTTAAAGATTTTGTAGATCCTAAACCTAAAGATCCTAACTCTTGTACCTCTCCTAGGGTATCTTGTGTGAAAGAAATGAGATCTAATGCTTTACCCAATGATATTTCTACAAGAAAGAAAGCATTGGAAAGTAATATGGATCCATCTTCTTCTTCTAAACACACCCTTGAGAAAGGGGGGCAATATGACAGCATCAACATTCTTACATCTTTAGATCCTCCTTATCATCCTAAGACCTATCTTCAACATCAAAGTCTATGTAGAGAGGATGATGTCATGCATTTTATTCATGACCTTTCTCCTCGCATAGAAATTATTAAAAATGAACTTTTCGATGATGAAGATGTTCTTCCCCAATCTTCCAAAAAGGATAAGCTTGATAAAGGCAAAGAGATTCTCATTCCACATGATACTCCTCCTTCATCTACAAATCCTTTTTTACTCCTTACACATCAGATTTCAAAGAAATTCATGATCTTCTTCCTCCATCTAGTCAATTGCAGCATTCTTATAGTCATGGCTTTCATATAATTACAAAACAAGGTTTTAAAGGACAAGGAATTGGGAAATTTGAGCATGGAATTTGTGTCCCTATAAATCCTCCTACACAAACTACTACAAGAGGCCTAGGAAGTGGTACCCCTCTTTCTATGGACGAATTCCTTAGACTTAAAAACTTTCAAGATTACCTTCAAAAACAACAAATCAAGAGAGCCCACAAGAATGCTTCTTCTTCAAAGCGTCTTTTTTGTTCCTTTCATCAAACCCATGACCATAATGTTGATGATTGCCCTTATTTTCAAAAATCTATTCAAGATGGAATAGATAGTGGCAAAATTAGAATTGTGGATAATGAAATTTCTTCTCCTAACAAACCCTCTTCTTCATGGCACAATGATATTTACCATCCTGACAGATTAGCTACAAGAATCTATTGGAAGTTGAAATATGACAAGAACATTTCCTTTCCTCCTCAAAATAAAAACAAAATTCTTAAGAAAGTTAAAGGTATTGAATATTGCATTTTTCATGATTTATATTCACATTCTCTTGGAAAATGTTATGCATTTAAGAAATTTGTTCAACTACAATATGATCTTGCAAACATTTGTCTCACAACAAATATAGTTGTATCTCTTGGTAAAAACATAGTGCCTTAGCATTTATTTTCCCTTCATGTTTCTCTTCACCTTATGGCATAATTAGCCCATGTAATGGGGGCTCTTTATCATTAGTGGTGGTATTGTTTCACTTTAACATACTTTGAGGCAGCAACATGAAGTCCTTTTTCTTCTTCTTTCTATACACTTATCTCTATATTTGTGCATTATTTATTATTAGATCTCTTTTCTTGCATAGGTTTATTCTTATGTGAGCATATAATTGTTCTTTGGTTTTCCTCTTTGCTAGGAGAGGGGAATCTTTAATGAGTACTGCACTTCTTCTCTTTTCTTCATTCTCTTGGAAATCTTACCTCTTCTATGGTTTTGATTATTCGCAAGAATGATATGCCCCTTAGCAGGGAATGGTCTCTTGAGAAGTATATGTGTATCCTTTCCTTGAGATGATTTTGTTCCACTTGGACGACATGTCACTTGAGACTAATCACCATCAGAACATGTGTAATATTTCTCCTTGTTCTCCTCACTTGGGGGGAAAGGATGTCCACTCCTTTCCCTTGCATCATTTTCCTTTAGGGGCTGCATTTTTCATATGTGATTATCATTTCTTACAATGGTTTTCTTTTATGACTAATCTTCCTTGGGGAATATATAATGTTTTTTCTCTCTTCCTTTCAAAGATTACCACTTCTTGAGATGTGTATTTTATATTTACTAATGTCTTTTCTTGCATGTGCTCATGTAAGTTGATTGCACATTTTCTTATGTTTAATCTCTCTCTAGTAGATTGTGTAAGCTCTTCTCATTGTCCCATTAGGTTGGGGGGAAATGATCCTTCTCTCTCTCTTTCTCTAGGGATTGACTTTGTCCTATTAAGTGGATGGTGTGAGTTCTATTATAGGATGTCTTTCCTTGTGTAGAATTATTGGTTATTGGCTTACGGATTCTCTCTTATACAAGAAGTGTTAATCCTTGACTACAACCTCTTTTACACCTGGTAATGTACATCTATGATAAATCCAACCATCCCTCTGGGTGCTAAACATGAGTTATCTCTCATCAAGAATCCCTTTCACCTAGAAATAGGAGGAAGGATTGCATTCTTGTTTTTTCCTTTTCTTGTTCTAGAAGATGTTATATTTGTCTAAGACAACTCCTCTTGGGGGTAGATCTCTTTTTGAACAAAGATCTCTTCTCCTCCAAGGATCACCTTTACACTTACAACAAGATATCTATTTTCAACTATCTTATCCTAGCTTGAAGAGTATTCCCTCTCTTGCTTGGATTTATGACATTGTTGCATGGAGGATGTCTTCTTTGTGACAAAGGTAGGCATCCTTGTTCTACTTTCCTTAAGATATCAACATCAGACTATGTTGAAATCTTAAGGGGGGGCACCCACACTGCTCCTTTGTACTATACTTCTCTCATGTGTTGAATAGTGGCACATTCTTGGAACCAAAGGGAAACCTCTTAGAGCAATATGTCATCAATTTTTGTACAGTGGGTCATTCTCAGAACTAGAGCATGGTCTCTTAGATCAAGATTTATTCACTTCTTCTTGTCTTGTACAGTGAGACATTCTTGGAACCGGAGGGAAACCTCTTAGAGAAAGATGTCGTCACTATTTGTATAGTGGGTCATTCTTGAAACCAGAGCATAGTCTCTTAGAGCGAGATGATGCCACTTTTCTCTTCTGTGGGGTGATTATTCTCGGAACCAGAGCAAGATCTCACACCTTTCTTAACACTTGTACTATACATTCTATACAGGTTGTAGCGTACCCAGGCATAGACTCCTATGAGGTGCTTCGAACCTCACTTGCACACACACGCATGAGGTTGAGTGGAACTAACGGAGTTCTCACTCTCTCTCTCTCTCTACATGGATCACCTAGATGGGCTCTAGGGGAAATATTTTCCATGTCCTTATCTCCATGGATCACCTAATTTTAGGGGCAAGATATCCATGGTTTCTTTCTTCTTCTCTTTTCTTCTCATGGATCACCAAAGTGTGTATTCATGTTCTCTCTCTTCTTCCTCTCATGAACTCATAGTTTTACTATTGATAGTTCATGGATGATGTCAACTTTTCTCTTTTATGTGATCGCTCATTTTTTATGAGATGGAATTGGTCTTTGTTTCATGATTAGTTGTTGACACATCTGAGCTCGAGATCTCTTCAGCTAGTTAGTTTGTTGTCTTGTATCTTGTTCTTGTCATGTGTCTTTTTGCGCTTTGTCTTTGTTTTGTGTGTCTTGTGTGCTCTTGCATATGTTGGTGTGAGTTAAGACCCTAATATTGGTGGATTTTTTCTCCTCAATTTTAGTGGTGTCTTATACTCCTTTTGGTTTTTCTCTACATCCCTCATTTTTATCTCTCTCTTTTCTTCTACATTACCGGCAGTAGTGGCGTATGCCATACTCCTACTAAAGTGGGAGCTAAATCTAGTGTCATAAAATTGAAACCCCTACAATTTTAACCACATTCAGGGTCCTCACCTTGGCGACATCATCTCTTTCCTTAACCAAGGCCTATTTCTGCATTTCTAACCCTTCTCCTTTTATCCTTTATGTCTCGTGGCTATTGTGTATCCTGTCTGGGGCCCAAAATAGGGCAGGACAGGGGTGTGGCACCCTTCTACCCCCTAGGATAATGGCATGGCGCCCCTATCCCCCTAGGACAGTGGCGTGGCTCCCTTGTCCCCACCTCCTAGGGTGGTCCTATTTGCGGGTTGCCCGATCTCCTATGCACTTCTTGTATTTGGGGTTTGTTATTCTACTTTGTCGGCTTTTGGTGGTTAAAAGTTAATCATTGAGGCATGTCTAAAAGGGAATTAAATATCCTCATTCAAGGGGGACAAAGGACAGAGGATAGATGGATGGATAGTGCATAGATAGATAGAGAGCATAAGGAGAAGATACAAGATTTCAAGGTCATCATCAAGCATTCAAGTCTTCTTCATTCATCTATGGGAGAAAAATTACAACATTCATTTGCAAGCATGTGTGTGTTAGTGTTTTTTTCATGTTACATGCCATTTCATATAACATTTGTGGTTACATTCAAGAAGAAAAGCAATCATCATCAATAAGTTGCAGATCTATAAGGTATACATCTCCATTGTTTACATTCAAGCATTTGCAATTACTTTCTTTCTAGGTTGATTCCTCAACTGGGGTTTGACTAAGGCAAACCTCTATCCACAACCCCCCTTTCTTCTCTTTTATGTGTGTAGGTTACAAGTGTGCAGCTGTAATTGTAGGTTTGGGCTTCATTTGCAGAGATGGAAGAACCCTTTTCATTTCGCTGATTTTGTGGCTGGCCATGTACATTCCTGCACGGTCCCAACGACTTTTCTCCAAATTTGTAGGGAAAATCCACATCAATTTAATTAGCTCAGATCTGAAGTTACAGCGTGATATCGAACTGGTAGCACTTCATTTTACTCATTTCCTCTCTCTTTTCCACATAGTCAACATGTCAACTTTCTCATTTACAAAAGAGGGTAAATCACACATCAACCACTTGAAATCCACTTAGTATTCAGATCCTTGTCTCTCTTGGATTTGGATCTAGTGGATTCAACCCCTCTTTTGAATGTAAAGTTCTTCCCAAGTGAAAATCATCCTACTGGCTTCCTTTCTCTCTCCTAGGTGGGGAGTCACTAGGATCCAATTTTCCACTTTACACTTAGAATACATCAACCAAAGAATCATACATGTACAAAGGATCACATGTACATTGAATCTAGGAGTCCATTTATTTAGGTGATGATGGTGCACTAAAATAAATTACTAGAACTCACATGTGCCTAGTGGGTACATGGTTGATGATATATAAGAAGAATAAATAAGTACACAAAGTTCCTTGAGGAAAAATATATATCAATAAATTAGCACAAGAATGTAATAGGAAGGTTAGATCTAAATATATAGTGTAAGTTGGTGGTATTTCATAGCATGTCAAATATGTGATGTTTATAAGAACCTTATGTAGTTGGATCCTCATAAAACATCACATAATTTATAAAGTAAAATTATAAATCACATATCTAAAAACCCTATAAAGAATATAAGGTTAATAGAACGGAAATATGATTTCAATAAGATCTAAATATAGAAAGGGATATTTTTGTGGTGTACGATGGGGATACAGATAAGAACATTATATAAAAAATGCAGAAAGAATATAATGTGAATGCAAATGAAACAATTGGCATGCAATTATTGTTTTATGATTGCATTCTACAAGAACGGGATATGGCGGAATCAGTAGACACTACGGACTTAAATTTTTTGAGCCTTGGTATGGAAACTTACCAAGTGATAGCATTTGAATCCAGGGAACCTTGAGATATTTTGAATGGGGAATCCTAAGCCAAATTTGATTTATAGAGACAATAGTTTCCTTTCTGAGAAAGGGATAGGTGCAGAGACTCAACGAAAGCTATTCTAACGAATCAACATGATTTGAATTGGATACAATACATTATTTACATAATGTCTTTTGTATTTTATTTAATGCTTGAAAAAGAATTATATATCACCAATAAACAAAAATAACAATTAGAGATTTAATTGTTCTAGGTTTGTTTTGAAAAAACATGCCTAGCTTCAAATTGAAATTGAAGGATTTTTCCAATTAAGAGCTTCTCTAGAAAGAGATTTGCGTTTACTTCCATTTTTTGAAGTAATAATTGGATGAGGATAAAGATAGAGTCCAATTCTACATGTCAATGTCAACAACAATAAAAATTGGAGTAGGAGGAAAATCTATTGGTTTTATAGATCGCGAGGGTTCGAGTCCCTCTATCCCCATCAAAGAAGTCTGATTTTTTTTCTATTTTTATTTATTAGGCGTGTTACTAAGAACATAAGAAGTTTGAATTGTATGATCAATTTGTGTCTGCTTTTGTAGATATATATACATATATATACATATATATGTATATATATGTATATATGTATATATACATATATATACATATATATACATATATATGTATATATATATGTATATATGTATATATATATGTATATACATATATATACATATATATACGTATATATGTATATATACGTATATATGTATATATACGTATATATGTATATATACATATATACATATATATATGTATATATACATATATATATGTATATATATATATGTATATGTATATATATATATATGTATATATATGTGTACACACACACACACACACACACACACACACACACACACACATATATATATATATATATCTTTGTATATAACTGTATACAACATTATATATGTTATGTTTTTATTTGCATCATTGCTTCTACTCTTTCAAATGTTGTCTTTTACCTTTTTGGTTTTTAGTTGATAGGAGTTTGGTTATTGTGCTAGTATGATGCACAAGGGAACAACTAGGATGGATCAATTGGTAGAGCAGAGGACTGAAAATCCTTGTGTCACCAGTTCAAATCTTGTTCCTAGCATGTATACTTTTATAAGTATAAAAAAGGATTAGTAGACCTTATTAGAATAATATATATTGATTGATTGATTGATTTAGAATAATCAACGATGATTCTATGTTATTGAATCAATAGGGAGTTCGTCCAAGTTATTTCAAAGGGAATAAAAACTACTTGAAATAACTCAAACTAGAGAGAAATTTTCTCTATTTCATTCTATTTATATCTCGTAAAGAAAAGGGCATAACTAGGCCTATTAGAAAGTTTCAAATCCATCTGGATGGTATAAAAAATGATTATCTCTTAATAGAAAGATTGGGAGAAAATAGCTTCTACCTTAGCATTATATAAAAATAGAACTAGATTGGGGTAAAGACCAATACCTATGATTGGTAGACAGAGATAGATCAAAATAAAAAGTTCACGTGGTCCCGACATTCAAAACCTTATATCCATATAACATTTGACGTAACATAGATAGTTTGTTGGCATTATGATGCATTTTGTATAACCGGTGAAATGGTTGTCATTGTTGGCAACATCAACTTCTAAGTCTCTATAGTCCATTGATAAAGGAGTAAAGGGTAACTAGTGAAGAACAAGAGTCCTTATTCCTATTGACAGTGACTAGACCAGTATACAGGGGTTAACCAGCTAAGCAGTGAGTAGACTGGTATATAGGGGTTAACCGACCAAGTAGAAAGTAGACCAGTATGCAGGAGGTAACCGGTTAGGTAGAATTGGACCAGTACATAGGTGACAACTGGCAATATAGGAGTCTCAACCAACAGACTTAGAAACATCCAGTTGAATGAGCAATCTTCCCTATTCAACCGGTGAGATTTTCGGTATGAACAGTTGTCTTAACCAATATTCTCGGAATGATTTTTGGAGAGAAATTTGAGGCGCGATAACAGATTTTTGAATTTGATTTTTGCAAGGAAAGTTGGCGCCAAAACCAAAGGCTAATATATTCACATCTTTCATTATAATTATTATGATTGGGAGTGTGAAAAAAAGATCTATGTGAATGTTAATAGGGTGAACAAAATAGAATGCAGTAGATAGAGGTATGAATTGGTGAAGCCAACACCAATCAGAAGAACAAAGCATGCAAAGTGGATCTATGAGACAGAGGTAGTGTCATCGGAGAGATCAAGCATCTTTGTTGCCTTCTAACAATTGCAACATTGTAAATCCCTTAACAGGGTGAACCTTAACTGGTTCTTTATGTAAAATCTCTTAACCAAGTCACTTCATATATGAAGTTTTAAAATCCTCTAGCAAGGTGAAGTTTAATAGGTTCTAAGGTATTCTTAACCAGATACTAGTCACTTCTAACAGGGTGATATTCTCATAAAGAATGGTTGTAAGCTCTTAACAAGGCACTCTTTTTCACTACAATAAAAGAGATTGTGGGTTATCCCCACTGTGGTTTTCTCCCTCTAACCGAGGGTTTGCACATATAATTGCTAGTGTTATGTGATGCTTATTTATGCATGAAAATCTCTTTTCTTTGATGTTCTCTTCTTTCATGATTAATGCAATGTTTAAGTTAATTTGGAAGAATAGTTTTAGACCGATTAGTTTGAAAGTTTGAATTGTGAATAAACTATTTTGACTAATTCACCCCCCTCTCAGTCACCGGTTAATACTAACAATTGGTATCAGAGCATAGGTCCTCTGAAGAAAAGTTTGACAGCATGAGGAAAAAGATCATGGAAGAATACCGGTATCAAAAGTAGATTGATGAAGCTAATGAAATGATTGCTCAGTTGAAAGAAAGACTGAGAAAATCACTTGCTAAAAGTAAGGAACTAGCTCTACAACTAAATGAGAGTCGAGATATCATAGATCAACTCTCTGAACAAAGTGGATATGAAGAAGCAGAAGAAGCAGTCTTAGAACTGATGGAAAAGAACAAGAAGTTGACTGAAGAAATCACATATCAAAAAATAGAGCATGAAAGTCAGGCCCTGAGAATGACTAAAATATTAGAAGCCAGCGGGATAGCAGATGAAAGAAAAAGAGATGCAGAAGAAGTTTTGTCAAAATCTGAACAAAAGCCAAAAGGCTTGCTGAAGAAGCCCTAAGAGAGAATGATGCAATCATCATTGAAAAAGATGAAGAAATCTGAATTATCACTTGGGAGAATGAAGCCATGCATGAGCATCTACATGAAAAATCATAGGAAAAGGAGAAGATGATGAAAGAGATTGAACAACTCAAAAATGAGTTGAAAGCTGCAAATGAGAGAAATGAAAAGCTGAGAAAATTTAATGAAAGCTCTGAGAAGATAAATGAACAATTAAAAGATCAGAGGAGAACAAAGGAGACCGGTCTTGGTTACTCTGGTACAGGTCCTATGGAAACTGGAGAATCATCTAAATCCAAAAGGACAAATGATGATAAAAGGAATAAATCAAGAATGAAAGGTATAAGTTTTCTAAAAATTCTTGCAATTATTATGGTAAACCGGGTCATAAGTCAGAAGTTTGTAGAAATCAATGAGCCATTCAAAAGAAGTCTTTCACCTTTGATGGTTATTGCTATAATTGTCATAAGTATGGACACACTGCTTATGAGTGTAGATCTTGATCTAGCAGCATGTCTAACAGAAGAAGCTTTAATGGATATTGTTTTACATGCAATAAATATGGACACAAAGTTGAAGAATGCATGTTCAAGACAAATGCATCAAGATCACCATCCAACCTGGTTAGCCATAATAAAAGGAGTAATCAGTTCAAAGCCACCTGTTCCACTTTGTGGTAATTTTGGTCATGGTGCAGCGAATTGCATAATGAGAATGGGTCAGAGAAATAATGCAGGACCATGGAAGACAATTGGTATGACATGTTTCAATTGTCATAAGATCGGTCACTTAGCCAGAGAATGCAGGAACTGATCCTATAACTGGTCTGAAGATAGGAACCAGTTTGGCAAGAAGAAAGGGCAAAATTACTTGAAAGGAAAGAAGGCAATTGAAGAGGTGAGGAATGAAATGAAAAAGACATGGACTAAGAAGGAAGAAAGAAAAGGAGAGAATCATTCTCAAACTAAGTCATCATCCACCAGTGATGATAGATCCTCTTCAAACTAAGCATATCGATGCTCAGGGGGGGCACATATGCTAAGATCATTATTGAATCCCCTCGACCGATATGAGGTTATGTCTATCTTCATAGTTTAGATGCATAAAAAAAATTTTAAAGCTCTTATTTGGTAAATGTTTTGAAGGTTAGTGTAAATGTTGTTTGTGTATCAATATCAGTAACAAGCAACCAAAAAGAAGTAAATCAGTGTACCTTAAGTTGTAAATGATCAAAATTGTACAAACTAGCCCTTGTATTGAAGCACCGATAAACCTTAATGAATAAATAAAGAAATGACAATATATTTCATTTACCTTGCTTTCTTGTGAACATTCTTGAGCTCTTGTGTGACCTAAGGTGATCGAAATATTGCTAGCGTTATTTGTGCGAAGTGATCAAGCAGTGTGATAGTGGTGATTGGCAACCTTAGAGGAGAAGGTATTCAAACCCTATTTTTTTGAAAATTTTGTTTGAAGTTCATCATGGCAGCTTCTATGTCGACTCCTATGTTGGTTGAAGCAATTAAAGAACCACAACCTGAGTTCAAGTTGCATCCTATGAAGGCAGGAGAGATCGACATGACTGATGCCCTATCATTTATGCCCTCCGATGTGTTATTGGTTGAAGATATTCACTCCTTCATCCATTGCAAGCTTGAAGAACTTGGAGATAAATTCATTCGAAAAGAATTCAAAGGGTTCTATGATCATGATCTATTGAAGGCAAAACGTTTGCATTTGAAGACCAAGGGTTTGTTGAATGTTGTTGATTTTCCTGATCAATTTCATGTTGATTGGGTTACGTATGTGCTAAGCAGAGTGCATGATCAATTTCTATGGTTGGAAGTTGAAGCACCAATCAAAATCACAAAGGATGTGATCCAAAGAGCAACAGGGTTTAGCACAACCGGTGAAGCACTAACCCTAAGACCAATATCATCCACTGAAGTCACTCGGTTGACTCAATCTCGATATGACAAGAGAGAAATGACAATCACTCACATTGAGGATGCAGAAGTGAGGTTTACTTCTGTAGTGTTGGGTTATAGGGTCTATCAATCAAGCCGCATGAATAGTGTGTTGAGCAGTATTATCCATGTAGCCTATTGAATCATCAAGGAAGATGCTACATACGATATCTGTGAGATGATCAGAAGTCAATTCCTAGTGAACATGGATCTAATTAAGAAGGGAAATAAGCAATCATTCAAGTATGGTTCATTATTAGTTTGTATATTCTTCTATGTGCAAAATTTCTTTCTCGGTAAGGGCAATGTAGTGTGGTCTGAAGATAAACCTATCATGGTTCAGATAGGTGAAATGATTAGAGATTTAGGTGATAAGTTTTGAGAAATAATGTGGGGTTATTTTAAAGAATTCCAAACCAGAATGCACAAAAGAGAGAGAATCCCAACCGGTATAGTTTTGTTGTCCTCGATTTCAGCACAGCCAAAATTGTGAGGCAACCCTACGAAACTGGTCTGTTTTGTACCTTACAACCTCCAGGAGAGCTTGATCGACTTCGTCGATTAGCTCATTTAGCTTCTTGATTTTCTTTTTTATTATTTTCTCAGTTTTTCAAAGTCTGGAGTTTTGCTTGCGGGTCGTACTTTAAAGTCTGACCTACAGGGTCTTTTCTTGCAAAGTTTTATGCACATCGAACTTTAAAGTCCGATGTGCACATGTTTGGTTTTTAGCTTGCAAATCGGACTTTAAAGTCTGACATGCGAGTAATCTTCCCCTAGAGTTTGGACTTTAAAGTCTGACCTGTAGGCTGTTTGGCCGGAGAGTGCATGTCAGACTTTAAAGTCCAACTTGCAAAGGTTTTAGCCTGCATGTCGGACTTTAACTTTTGACATGCACTGTGAGTTAGCAATTAATGCAGCATTTATGGTTAATTAAGGGGTTTATTTAATCATTTTTACATTTAATTTCTTTCATTATTGTTTATGTTTTTCTCTCTCCACACGCTTCTTCCTCCATTTTCGCTCGCCATCTTGTGGATTTGATCGCATCACCATCGAATTTTTTCAAATCATTTGTGGCGAAGAAGGTAGGGTTTTTGTATTTTCATTTCTGGTTTTTCTTCCTATTTGCGTCTTCCTTTTTCGCCTTGTTTTTTTCATTTTGGTTTTTGCTTGGTGTGTCGAGAGGGCAATCGGAATTTAAACTCTGATTGCCCTCCTAGTCTCAACCTTCTCCAACCTGCATGACGTGGTTTGAAACCCAGTCTGCAGCCATATGGAAACCTCTACATATCAGACTTTAAAGTCTGATATGCAGGATGATAACCTCTGCATATCGGACTTTAAAGTCTGATATGCGAAGAAGTGAGGATTTGATTGACATGTTAGGTTTTAAAACCCAACATGTCAATCAATTATTTTTCCCCCAATCTGCACATCAGACTTTAAAGTCCGATGTGCTGGTTTTGCCAAAAGGTTTTACCCTTGCACATTGGACTTTAAAGTTTGATGTGCTATTGATCTCTCTCGGTTTGCACATCAGACTTTAAAGTCCAATGTGTTGATAACTTACCCCGAAATCACACATCGGACTTTAAATTCTGATGTGCTAATTAAGATGTTTATCCCTGCACATTGGACTTTAAAGTCCGATGTGCGAATTTTGTTTTCTAAAGAGCATGTCAGACTTTTTTCCCTGACCTGTTGTTTTTGGCAGTTTTACTCCTAAGCCTGTTTTGAGTCCAGTTTTTTGATCCGATTGAGAAAAAATGATTTTGATGATGATGATAACTATCAAAAGATATAATCCTCAGTGTTGAATGTAGTCATTGCGAATATCAAATCTCCCTCAAGATAAATCCAAGCCTTCCGTGAGTCAATTGGAATCTTCTCTGGGTAAAACATCAACAAAAAAGATGAAGTACAAGTATGATAAGTACTTGAATATGTACCCAGAGAGTTCAGTAGACTCGAATATCAAGGAGATCAGAGATACTAAGATTGAAAATTTTAGTATGCAGGAATTCATTGACCGAGTTGAGAAAGCTCCTGCTCGCCTAACCAATCTGATCAAATCTGAGTTGCATAAATATGCATCCTTCCCAGTTGCAGCTCATGATCCAGAACTTGTACTTGTAGTAGCGAATCACTTTGATCCGAATACAAGATAGGTGAAGGAAGCAGATCAGAATGTCATCATGACTTTGAATAGTGTATTTTTTAATAGTGTCTTCGAAGGTTCTCAAGTTGAAGAGGTGGCTAATATTTCTCAAGAAAGTGCTCAAGAGTACTATGAGAAAAATAAAGTTAAATGCAAGAAAGTGGTCAATATTGTGTACCTCTTTGTTGCTAGACATTCTACTACCTCAAGATGGCCCAAGTGCTTTCACAGGAGTGACTTCAATGAAGATTATAATGACATGGTCACCGTGCTATCGAGAGTGAAGGGGCTAAAAGACTCTCATTACTTTCAAACCTGGATGTGTTACTACATTAATATAATCAGGAAAGGGGCTACAAGAATTGACTGGGGTGAACAGATTAGTGATGCCCTCTGTGCTCAATTGAAGGAGGTCAAAGTAACACTGAAATTTTACATGACCTCATACCTAGTTTATGCAGCTGCTTCTATGAGGCAATATCCAAGTTTATCTACCAAGGGTGATAGGAGATTGGTGCCTGTCTAGGAGCATTATGATCAACTTACCATCAAGAATCAACGTAGCCACTATAGAAGAGTTAATGATGCCTTCTTTGTTGTATGGAAGTGCATGTTTGATAAGGGCCTACAGAAGTAGATATTATCAAAGGCTGCTTATAATAGGGTATCTCATTTTGGATGTGTTTTCCTACAATTTTCAATATTCACTTACATCCGAATTGGATGTTTCTTAGGTGAGCCTTTTATTCTACCAAGGTTTCCTTTTGACAAGATTATTCTCATGGAGTTGTGTAGACAACTAATTTATGTGCATGAAAAGCAATCACAAGCACATAAGACTGGGTTGAAGTTTCCAGAATCAATCGGCAGGTACTCGGTCCTAACCAACCCCAAGGCCAAAAACATGGAGGAAGAAATGCAGTGGAATACCATGAGAAGATTCAAGGCACGAAACAATTTTGAGTTTCGTGGCATGAAGAACAAACTCAAGAGGAGTTATACTCATGTTTACAGGTTTGAAGATGTTTGGGAAGAGTGTCAGAATGAGGAGGATATAAGAACGATGGATTTCAGTCGCTTTACTTTGGAACAAATTGAAAACTTGGATTTGGCAAAGATCCCAATGACCATGGAAGACACGGATGACATAATAGACCCTATCTATTATGAGAAGAAGATTGTTGATTCTTCGCTTCCTCTCATGCAATGGTCAAACAAAGAAAGCAAATCTATCACTCAAAGGATTTCTCCCATCCTGGCAAACACCAATGCATGGCTGATAAAGAGGAATCTTAGGATGAAATAGTTTCCTGCTAGTTCAAGAGATGATGATAATAGTGATGGCCCAGTCGGTAAGACGGCTATAGCTAAGACAAGAACAAAGAGCAGGGCAGACCCACAAGCACTATCTTCAACTCTTGTGGTACACTCAAAGGGGAAAGGGCCCAAAATTAAATTTATGGTTAAAGGGTCCAAGAAGGGTGAATCATCATCTACAGTACAAGAATCAGTGGCAAAAGAGCCAAAATAGTCACCTGCCAGTGAAGTTGAAAAAGAGAAGGGGATTAAAGAGGGTAAAATTCCTCAACAAGAGGAAGCACAGGCTGAAGAAGCATCACATCTAGCTGGATTTGATGCCCTGACCACTTCACAGGTAATCGTCCACTCTATTGATTCTGACTCTAATCAAGAGGATGAGGATTTTCAAGATGGAGATCTAAGTATGGGCATGTCACTGTCAAAGGCCGCTCAACAGTTTTTCATGCTAACCAACTTCTCCAATTTGGATGATATTCCTTCATCTACCATTGAATCTACAATGATGGATTTTAATGAAGCCCTGGAAGAGGTATTTGTAGAACAGGCTTCAGTGGACTTACCTGTGTAAAGCGGAAAAATCGAACCCTAGCTGTTCTCCCCTCCCCAACTCCAAGGAGAGAGAAGGGAGAGTCACTAGGGTTGATGGTTTTCACTTAGGAGGGACTTTACATTCAAAAGAGGGGTTGAAACCCACAAGATCCAATCCCACACAATGCAAGATTGGATTCTAAATGAGTTTCAAGGGTTGTGATAGCAAGGCTACCCTCTTTTGTAAAGAATGTAGATAGAATGATTAAGCTAGGAATACATAGAAAGTGAGAAAGATTCGCTTATAAATTGAGATAGGGATATGATATGAAGCTGCGGACCTAGAATTAGCAGTAAAATGTCGAGACGGCACTGTCCTGCAAATTTGAGCAAAAGTTGACGGGACGATGGCGCCTGGCGTGCACACGGTCCTCCGAAAAATCCGCAAAACAAAGGGGGATCTGTTCGTCTCTGCACAAGGATTCCAGATCTTCAATTTCAGCCGCGTACTTGCAACCTACACACAGAAAAGCGAAGACGATTGGGGGGTTAGGGATTAGGGGTTTTCCCTTAGGTCAAACCCCGGTTTTGGAATTAACCAAGAAATGAGAAATGTTGTAAATGTAAATGACTGTAATGTAAAACAAGTACTAGTACCTTGTTGTAAGGATGTTTGTATCCTTATATGCGAAGGTATAGATGTTGTTGTTTGTTGTATGTTGTATGTTGTAGCATGTGATCTCCTCTTCAATGGTTGAATCCTTGTCTTGAATGCAACACCTAGCCTTGAATGGAGACTTAGAATGATCAATTGCTTGAAGGAATGCTTGGATGCTTGAATGCTTGAATGTTTGAATGTTTGAATATTGTTTCCAACATTTTCCATCCTCCCCAAAATGAGAGAGGAAAAGTAGTTTATATACTTGCCAATTAGGGTTAAAAGACTGATTTTCCTGACCTTAGCCTGACCAGGAAATGTTATTTTCCAAATTGCAAACAAAAAGACCCGAAGTCCCATAGGAGACCGGGCCCAAAAATAGGGCCAGGGACCAGGGCGTTGGGCGCCATGGTCCTGGGGGACCAGGGCGCTGGGCGCCCTGGTCTTGAAGGACCAGGGCACTGGGCACTCTGGTCCCACCTCCCGGGATAGCAGGGTGCAAGGAGGATCAGGCAGGGTGCTGGAAAAATGCAGTTTTTGGTGTCGTGAGCAAGTTTCGGGGTCTCCATTCAGGTTCCGTGTTGCGTCGCCATCGTGAAGACCCAAATGTGGTCGAAATTGCAAGTGTCACAATTTTAGGATGCTACATTTAGCCCCCACTTTAGTGGGAGTATAAGTGTACGCTCATACTTCCGGTAAAGTACAAGGAAACAATAAAAAACTTTCACCACGTCAAGGAGGCAAGATACACCAAGCCCCCAGTGGACTAAGGATCTTACGACTTTGATTGACAAAGTAAAAGGGAAGATCATGAGGGAGAACCATGACTGTCAGTAGTAAGGTTCCCTCACTATGAGTCATGCAAGCAAGATATCAAAAATTTTCAAGGCAAAGCTAAATTTGTCAAGAAATTTTCAAGTATCTTGAAAAGATATGGATGGGATGTATGCCCCCTACGTTAAAGCGATCGCACACGCCTCACCGGGGGTGATTGCTTTAAGGTAGTGATACATATAAGAAATGAGAAAGGAGCACGTTATCACAAGGATTTAGCCCCCAAGTGTGAGATAAACCCAAGGATAATAGACGCAAAACACAAAGCACAAGGTGACTTCACTTTCCTTGGGGTCAGTATGCTGTATGATAATTCATGTATATCATATGTATGTATGCATAATTGTTCTTCATTCCCCAATCAAGGAAGGTCACCTAGAAGAAGGGAACACATGTGTCTTTTGAGTCAACATGAGAGAGACCAAAAGAGATCTCAATGTTTTGCATCGTCCTCAAGTAGACAACACTAAGGACAACAAATAGAAGAATGAGAATAACATATAGAAGAAGTAACAAAAGAAATAGAGGAGGAGAGAATCTGCTATGCTAATGAAACTAGTCTAGCACGTCATCTACCCCCTGATCTTGCTGATCAATGTTTCGGGAAGGTAGGGAACACGCTAGAGGAGGAACATCCAACACAGCAGATGGAGCTATCACAAGATCCAAACAAGGGCTATGTTCATATCCCAAGCCACGGTGTTCTTGTCTAGGAGCTAGGATAAGTGCTTTAGAAAATTCATTAGATAAATGGTTATCGATATCAACAAGTTCATATTCACTATCAGAATGACCAGGAGTAACATTTTCATCATGAATAATATTTTCATCTATATCATCATCAAGATTTATAAAAATAGGATCTTTAACTCGCACAGGATCAAGACCATCATGCATCTTATGTTTAGGAGATTTTGGCTCAATTTTCGGCTGAGGAGAAAATGGAATAATGCTTGTTGAAGGTGTTTTTGGGGATTGCAAAGTTTGAGAATCAGCTGCCTAAGCTCTAAGACGACGCTTTCATCGGCGTTCACGTGCAGAACGATTTCGTCTAGTCTTAGTAGGAAGTTGCGAAGATTGAGGAGGAGGAATGTTCTCATCCTTATCACTTGGGTGTTTAGGTTGTGGTCTCTTAGGTTGAACAATAGGAGAAGAGGAAAGTCTCTTCTCTCCATAAGAGGAAGGAGGAGGAACTGCTCCATATAAGGGAGGAATATTCGGTTTAGGAAGGAGACCAAGTCCATCATGACGAGGAGGTATAGGTCTACTTTTAGGAAGTTTATTAATCATAGGCATAGTCACATCCATAGGGATGGGTTGGGAATCTTCTTGAGGAAAGACATTAGTTTTATCTTTCAAAGGAAGAACTTCCTTCTCAAGAACGATAGGAATGTCAAGTTTGGGTGTTCTAGGTTCACTTAGAGATAGGATCATATCTTTCTTCCACTTTTGATAAGATTTGAAAAGATGATCACTTCGCGGAGGAAGGGGTTGGAATTGTTTAGGCCAAAAGTAATCAATAGGAAAGCTAGGAATTCTTTCAACTGGTTTAAAGAGACTATGATTGACAATAACAACTTCACCATTATGGGGAAATTTCAAACACTTGTGAATAGGAGAAGCAATAGCTTTCATGGAAGATAGCCAAGGATAGCCTAGCTTCACACGAAATTGTTCGGATGAAGGAATAATAGCAAAGTCCACATCAAGGGATTTGTTATGGACCTCAATAGGTAATGTAATAGAACCAATTGCAGGAGAAGAAAATGCATCAAATAGTTTCACAACCACATCTGTTTTGTCATAGATCACTTGATTCAATTGCAAAGTAAAAAGAAATTCTTCAGTAATAACATTAACCATGCACGAAGCATCAATAAGCACTCCATGGCAAGGTGTGTTCTTGACTTTTGCAACTATATATAAAGGACCATCAGGTGCCCTGATAGTTTCACTAGAATCAAAGGTGATGGAACGTTCTTTAGGGATTTTCTGCTGCTCTACAAAGTTAATCACATTCGGAGTCATAGACACAAGATCATCAGGTGAGACAGAGGAATCAGTAGTATCAATCGCATTAGAGGTATGAGAAGGCAATGGATCAGTAAAAATCTGAAGATTTTGGTTAGGAGGAGCTACAGATGTATTGCCTTTATCATTCACTCCAGAAACGGAAATAGTATTATTATCAATCAAATCTTGAACTTTCCCCTTTAAAGCAAAACATTTTTCAGTATCATGCCCAGGTTGACGATGAAATTGAGAAAAAGATTTGTTATCAAAATAAGGTGAAGTAATCTTTGCAGGATCAATTTGCCTTATAGGAGGAAGAGTAAGCACATTTTGTTCCAATAACTTATTCATAATACTATGCAATGATTCATTCAAAGGAGTAAACTTTCTTTCTTTCTTGAAAATCTTAGAAATAGGAGACACACCTGATGCTGCATTCACATTGTTGTTGATGATGTTTTCATTGAATTTAATGGACTCTCTGTTTGGTTTAAACTTCCCAAATGGTTGTTGACTACTATCACCCTTATCACTCGGAGCCATAGGATGTGATTGTTCCATTTGACTCACAGTCAGTTGATAATTGTGAAGAGTTGCGCACAATTGTTGGAAAGAAGTAAACTCAGAAAACAAGAGTTTTTCTCTAATATCTTTTTGTAAATTAGAAATAAAGATTCTTTGAATATCATTGTCAGGCACTAGAAAGGAAATTTGAGCATACAAATGCTTATATCTACCAATGAAATCAGTCACTTTTTCTTTAACACCTTGTTTACAATGCATTAAATCAATCAAAGTAACTTTAGGACTTATATTGTTTTGAAATTGTTGAATGAAAGCATTTGCAAGTTGTTCGAAAGAAGTAATAGAATAGGAAGGCAACGAGCAATACCATTGTAGGGCTTTGTCTCTTAATGTTCTAGTAAACAGTTTTGCAAGCAACCTTTGGTCATAAGCAAAATCAGTACATATTGTTTGAAAGGTCTTAACATGTGTTAGAGGATCACCCTTACCATTATAAAGCTCCAAATGCAGAATTTCAACATGTTTAGGGGGAATAGCTCGAACAATATCAAGGGAAAGTGGGCTCGCAACATCAAATGTGGGCACACTAAACTAAGATTGATTCATAGAGGCAATTTGTTGCTGTAAAGAAGAGACAGTTTGTGCAAGATTGTTAATGGTTGCTTCAGTCAAAGAGTTCATATTAGACGTGTTAGATTGTGATGGAGGTGTTATGTTATTGAAAGAAGGTAGAGAGTAAGGTGGTGGGACACTATGATAGTTAGTCATAGGAGATGATTGGACAGGAGGAACACTACAAGGAGGAATGGAATGGTTAAATGAATTGCCCCCTTGCGTCATGTTCATTTGTGGAGATATAAGAGGAACACTCATTGAAGGAATGAATGAAGAAGTTGGATTGAGTGAAGGCAGAGGGTTGATTGAAGAGGAGGGATTGCCCCCATGACTAGTGATCATAGGAGGAATGTCTTGTGTTGAAGTAGTCATTATGTTTGATGTAAAAGTAGGTATACTAGCAATGAGAGTCGTCAAAGGAATAGAATGATTGACTTGAGTAGGAGGTTGTGTATAACCCAAAGTTTCAACACAACTCTTCATAGGCATCACATTTGAATCCACAATGTGTGCAATACCACGCAAAATATCAATTCCATTCTTATCACTTTGAAGCATACGTTTTAGACCCTCAATTAAAGGAAGAGCTTGACTATCAGGGTATTCTTGAGACATCCATTGTCGAAAATCATCAAATTGGTTATCCAATTTTGAAAGTTGTTCTACAGAAACCTCATGGAGAGCTTCTTCATCATTAAGAGGATTAGAGGAATTACCCATGTCCTCGTTAAAAGGGCCATTCAAATTAGGTTCCATCTCCTCAATGATTAAACCTTGGAAGGACTTAATTCTAAGGCTTCGTCTAATGGGAATAGTGTAAGTAGGACTTATTGTTGTAAAACTCATGCACTAAAGAAAGAGAGAAGATTTTGAATTTTAGAGGTAGCAAATTTCAGTAAAATCAGCCAATCTCCTAGATTTAAGCTGTTAAATACAATCAAGACAATCTCCTGAAATTTCGAAAAAAATGTCCGAGACCGTGGCGCTCGGGGTGCACACGGTCCTCGCAACTTTTTTCGAAATTTGCAGGGATGAAAGTTATGATGATTTTACAGCTAACCTGAAAAAATTGAGTGATTTTACGATCTGTAGATAGGCCAAATTAAAGTTGCAATCTCAAAATTAAACCCTACCAAGATTGTCGAAAAATGCAAAATTTGAATTTTGAAAAAGAGAGGGAAACTGAAATTTTGAATTTTATGATTTTAGAGGGAATACCAAAAGCAATGCAAGTTTTGAAATTTGAAAGTTGACTCAATTTCACGCAAAATTCAATTTTGAAAGCGGAAATCAAAGTTGTTGTAATTAAGCACTTAATTTCAAAAGTCACAAATTGCAAAAATTTGAATAAATCACTGAAATTTCGAATGAATGATAACACACTTTTCAGATTTAGGACTGTAAGAAACACAATTTTGACACAAATTTCAATTTCAACAATTTTTGAATGATTAGAAGCCTCAATCCAAGCAATCGCTAGACCAACTTTGACTGTAATTTTGAAGGTGTTAAAATTGATAAAATCAGCCAAAATTCTGGATTTTAGCAGAAAAATACAATAAGATCTAGCTCCCGAAATTTCAGAAAAAATGTCGGGGACGATGGCGCTCGGGGTGCACACGGTCCTCGCAACTTTTTTCCAAATTTTCAGGGATGAAAGATATTGTGATTTTATTGCGGAATCCCAAGTTACAGCCGATTTGGAAGTGTTTTGATCGGTGAAATTATCAGTCAAAGGTTGAATCAAGAGGGTTTTAAAAATTAGGGTTTTGACACTTAACCACTTAATTTTCAAAATTAAAGCACAAATATGAATTGACAATTTGCAATAGAAGGGTAGATTTGAAACAAGCATTAACAATTAAACATTCCACCAGTTTAATTACTAAAAAGAAAATTTTAGGGTTTTTATGCAATCAACCTCTAAAATTTGCAAAAGATCAAACATGGAAATGTAATTAAGGAAACAAAATTTTCAGATCTAACCATGAATAATCAGAATGAGGATGTTCACGTCGGGTTCACCAAAATGTAAAGCGGAAAAATTGAACCCTAGTTGTTCTCCCCTCCCCAACTCCAAGGAGAGAGAAGGGAGAGTCACTAGGGTTGATGGTTTTCACTTAGGAGGGACTTTACATTCAAAAGAGGGGTTGAAACCCACAAGATCCAATCCCACGCAATGCAATATTGGATTCTAAATGAGTTTCAAGGGTTGTGATAGCAAGGCTACCCTCTTTTGTAAAGAATGTAGATAGAATGATTAAGCTAGGAATACATAGAAAGTGAGAAAGATTCGCTTATAAACTGATATAGGGATATGATATGAAGCTGCGGACCTGGAATTAGTAGTAAAATGTCGAGACAGCACTGTCCTGCAAATTTGAGCAAAAGTTGACAGGACGATGGCGCCCGGCGTGCACACGGTCCTCCAAAAAATCCATGAAACGAAGGGGGATCTGTTCGTCTCTACACAAGGATTCCAGATCTTCAATTTCAGCCGCGTACCTGCAACCTACACACAGAAAAGCGAAGACGATTGGGGGGTTAGGGATTAGGGGTTTTCCCTTAGGTCAAACCCCGGTTTTGGAATTAACCAAGAAATGAGAAATGTTGTAAATGTAAATGACTGTAATGTAAAACAAGTACTAGTACCTTGTTGTAAGGATGTTTGTATCCTTATATGCGAAGGTATAGATGTTGTTGTTTGTTGTATGTTGTATGTTGTAGCATGTGATCTCCTCTTCAATGGTTGAATCCTTGTCTTGAATGCAACACCTAGCCTTGAATGGAGACTTAGAATGATCAATTGCTTGAAGGAATGCTTGGATGCTTGAATGCTTGAATGTTTGAATGTTTGAATATTGTTTCCAACTTTTTCCATCCTCCCCAAAATGAGAGAGGAAAAGTAGTTTATATACTTGCCAATTAGGGTTAAAAGACTGATTTTCCCGACCTTAGGCCGACCAGGAAATGTTATTTTCCAAATTGTAAACAAAAAGACCCGAAGTCCCATAGGAGCCTGGGCCCAAAAATAGGGCCAGGGACCAGGGCACTGGGCGCTCTGGTCCCACCTCCCGGGACAGCAGGGTGCAAGGAGGATCAGGCAGGGTGCTGGAAAAATGCAGTTTTTGGTGTCGTGAGCAAGTTTCGGGGTCTCCATTCAGGTTCCGTGTTGCATCGCCATCGTGAAGACCCAAATGCGGTCGAAATTGCAAGTGTCACAATTTTAGGATGCTACAACCTGTTACTACAGTCACAACAAAAATTCCACCATTGGTAAGTACTGAAGTTGCATCCACGGTGCCTTCAACTCTCCCATCCGTAACTGAAGAGATGTCAGCAGCGGCAAATATCATAACATCAGCAAGTGTTCCACTAGATACTTCAACATTGGTGCCATCAACAACACTCATAACTGCTCTGAGCTCCAGTCAGCCTGCTCTCGAAACTTTAAATCAACAAAGAGATACTACTCCATCAGCCAATCCAGAATTAACACCTTGGATGGAAGTAGTGGCTCCTAAGTGGAAAAAATGGGTGATTTCTCCAAATGAGTTCGATTTTGAGCAGTTGGTTCCTCCGAAGCCTAAGGGAACAAAGAAGCCAAAGACCATATCTCGGGTGTTAGTAGACCCAACTTCTAAGAGAAAATATGTTGAGGCCATGGTGCCATCATCAGACAAAGATAAAGATAACATACGACCTAAGGATTACACTATGCAAACCATAGAGCTCGGGGTGGAAACACATGAGAGTGTTAAATTGGATTCTCAGACAACTTTCTATTCTTTGTTGAGAAGATTTGATCAGGAGAGGGATGAAAAGAATGAATTGAAGCAGAAGTGTGAACAACTGACCAATGTTCTTCTAAAGGTCACACAATCTTCTCAAGAAATTGAGCCCGTAGGATCCTCAATGGACACCGAAGCTCTAAAGAAGATTGAATAGGTAGGAGCTAAAGGTCGAGTGATGGATGAGTGGATTTCACGACTAAGGTCAGAAAACTCTCATCTTCTAAGTTCAACAGTTGGACTATTGGTGGATTTTGAATTAATCCAAAGTAAAATGCAAGGACTCAAAACTTCATTATCGCAAGAGATTGAGGAAGTTGAGAAAAGTACTACCTTTTGGAGTAAAATGGAGGACTTCAGAATAGATGTCCTTGTTGAAAATAAGGTAATTCCTACAAGGGAAAAGTACATCCATATTTTGTCATTATTGTCTCATAAGCAAGAGACAATAAGGTTGATGATTGCGGAGCTCAACCGAGAGAAGAAAGAAGGTGATGACGAGATTGATCTCATTTTTGCCAAAGTTGCATGTTATCACTATTTAAAAAATGGGTATTCTTTTCCCATAATTGGTTGTCTATGAAAATTTTGAGTCTGGTATGGCCTTGTTACTTATAATTGCTTTGGGTCCAAATAAGGGTTTAGGGTAAGTCTTAAATCACTCCTATGTCTGAGAAAAACCCTTATAATTCTATTTCTGTGTTACTTTATTCACTTAAAGGAGGGTATGTTGGTCGTGAAAAGTGTCGCCCCCCCCCTTCTTTAGTTTTTTCCTAGGCGGGTTTATCAGTGCATTACACTTCTATGTCTTTCCTAAATTTTTAATTTCTTAATTGGGCTCCTAAAGGGTGAGCAGGTTCCTTTTGATCTAAAGGTGCGCATGGTTTCGTTAGGCAAATATGCCCATGAGTTACCGATCGTGAAGTAGCAAAAGGCATAGGCGGGCCCGACCAGATGGACTGACCATCGGGTAAAAGAGTTGCATCTTGATTGTGATCCAATGGCTCGCATTGATTCGCTAGCCTGAGACGCACATGGTTTATGTTCTGCGAAGAAGCGAAAACATGTGGCGGGCCCAGAGACAAGCAGTCTTCCTTGGTTAAAGAGTGATTGGGTTGGAAAAGGATCAACGTCTCGCATTGATTCACAGTCGAGAGGTGCACATGTTCTACCTTTCATGAAGCAGCGAAAAGATAGTGGGTCCCGCTAAAGATGGCGGTAAAGGTGGTAGATCCAACTGGCGATGACAGAGCAGTGACGAGGCACTCAGTTGGCGGTCCGCAGTGGGCCCGAGCAAGGTTGCCATAGAAAGAGTAAACAACGAGCAAGTTCCTGAGATCTGATGGCTCACGTGGATTCGTGAAGGTAAGATGCTAGTAAGTTAGTCATCACGAAATAGTGAAAAGGCCGATGGGCCCAAAGGACAAGTAGGGCACGAAGTTAAATGTCGATTAGGTCTGGTCGATCCAATGATCCTTGTAGTTTCGTGGCCACAAGCCAAGCGAAGATTAATGTTCGTGAAATGGCAAAAGACAGGTGGAAATCACATGAAGGCATGACGTGGCATAACAGCTGCTACATTTCGTAGAGCTTGATAGTGATGTGTCGAATGCCACGTGGCTCTAAAGGGTAGTTGAGGGCCTGCCTAGGTGTTCTCGTTGTTTCATGGCCTAAAGATGCCTGTGGCTTAAACTCTACGAAATGGCGAAAACCGTTAGCCATCAAGATGAGGCACGGTTAGTTGGTGAGATTGACGGTCCTAGTTATAGTTAAAGACCGAGTGTTTTGAGCATGATCTAATGGTTGGTGCAGCTTCGTGAAGGAAAAGTGCACGAGTGTTAAAGCTCGTGAAGTCGCAAAAAGGAGGTAGGGCCCGGCACTAATGCAGAGAGATCAAACGGAGATAAAGACAATGTAAGTTCTCGTGATCCAACGGCCAGTGTTGCTTCGCGAAGGAAAAGTGCAAGGGTTTTATGCACTACGAAATAGCGAAAAACCGAAACAAAGGAAAGACTTAGAGAAGTTATGACCTATTGGAGCCAGTTTTGAATTCGATTTGGTGAATTCAATTCTGAAAAGAAAGTCGAAGCATGCAGAGTTAATTTCTAAAAATTTAATGCCAACTTGTCCTTTTGAGTCCGCATCAACTTGATTGTTAGTATTGTTTCATCGAAGTTTATTGCAGAGAAAATTGGTGCGGAGCGATTCTCTTCAGGTGAATAATCAGGTTTTTTGTGCTTTTCTTGATAATTCTGGTCTGTTTCCAAATATTGTTGTGTGAATTATTTCATTAGAGGTCTGTGCTAGTTTCTAGTGGTATAGTTCCTTGTTCAGAATGGCACCAAGAAGAGAGTTGACAGGAAAAGTCAATTATTAGGACAGGAACATCTATGATGATTTTTTAGAGCAATTAACCATGTCTACCAATGTCGGGGCTAAGGCCAAATAGCTAATACCAAAGAACCCTCATCTGAAAATTGGGGATGGCCTGTATGATAAAGGCAATTGGTTAAGGGACCCTGAAATAGGAATATCAGGTTTAGGACTGTTCAAAGTTGGTTTTGGGCAGAGACATTCCCCAGCTCCTTTGAATAGCATATGGGAACTGGATGTAGGAAAGCTTGTGGTCCCAGGTGTTTTCATGGATGTAGATCTGTTGACCCTGATTGTACAGAATTATGACCCTGTGGCAAGATGCATTAGGAATATAAAGGGATCAGTCCTGATTGAAATAAATGAAGATGAATTTAGGAAAGTGTTTAAACTCAGTGAGGCCTCCAATTTGTTAGAGCCTATTGACATTGAGTCACTAGCCCAGGTTTACAATGCACAGAGGGATCATCTTAGGAGTGGCCCATTGAAAGAATTCTTTGTTAAGATAGGGGGGTTAATAGTTGTAGGCCCCAGCACAATGGAACCATTCTCCCTCAATTTATTCACTCTGAGAGCTAAGGGTATGTATTGGGCATTATGTCAGATCTTTGGAGAGGATGCTGAAAAGAATATGCCAACCCATTACATGTTAATGACTACACAAATTCTAAACCCCTCCCTAGCAATAACATTTGATTATGCCTCATACCTTGCTGATGCAATTCATAAAGGGCTAGTAGGGATCAAAAATGGTAAGGGGGATAGGTCGTTTGGATGGTACTCCATGTTAATGCACATATTCTTGCTCAAAGGTGTTGATTACTTTGCAAAGAAAATGGACTTGATCAAGATAAAGGATAAGGAAGAGATGCATGTTCAACTTTGGAGCACTGTCTTATCCTACGATAGAGAAGATGCTAGTTTTTTTAAGTTTGATAGATGCTTTGCATCTAAAATTATAATCCTTTTATGCAAAGAAAACCCTAGAACTCCTAAGGCTCTTTTGTAATTCCTCAGACCTAAGGAGTTTGCAGAGGATATTAAGATTGTTCACAATTGGGGAGACATGTATTTGTACCCTGTGTCTACTATTTTCAGAGTGTATGGACTTAGAGGTAACCCCTATTTACTACCCTATCAGGTCCCATTAAATATAGGGATTTCAAAAGTATTGAGACAAATGGGAGGAGTGCAAGAGGCAGAGCTAACCAATAGGGGTAAAGGGACCATTTTCCCAACTATTACCATGGCCCACCATTTTGTGATCACTAAGGGTGGATGGAAATATTTTGAAGAATTCTTTAAGCCATATAGGCTATCAACTACAATTTCAAGATGTGCAGACGATGAGGACTTCTTCAATGGCATGTTTAGAAAGAGAGCAATGTGTAGGGGTAGGCCTCACCAATTTCAGTTCCCCGAAGATTTAATCAGAAATGAATTCAGCTTAGATGAGCAGGAACTCAGGAAGGATAAGTGGGTTGCATACAAGAAGGCACTTGATTTTATCCATCAATTTGATAGTAGCTATGATCCTCTTTCTAGCTTCAACCCTTTTGAGGAGAAAATAAAATTCTTGATTCTCTATTTTGAAGACCTCATGCAGACCTTAAAAGAAAAAAGGAAGGCCATAATGCAAAATGATCCTGATAAGGTTAAGTTGGTCTTGGCTAAGGCTATCCCACCTGGTGACTATGTAATGCATAAGAAGTCAAAGTACATTGTGATGATGCCAGTGATAGGTGAGCCTTCCACTTCAAAAGGGAAAAGGAAAATTGAAGATGTCATTGACATTCAAGATTCCCCTAAAAGGCAAAGAGTGGGAAAGGAAGTTGAAACTAATGAACCTCAATATTCTCCATCTCAGTCCCCTATCCACATTGGAGATGAGAAAGTAGTGGCTAAACAATTATTATAGTTAGGGAGTCTTAGTGAGATTGCCTATACCTATGAAGAGACCCAAGAGGGAATGCCTGAAGAGCCAACTAGTGCTAAAATGAATTTGACTGAAGGTGAGCTAAAAGGCCAAGAATTGGACCTTACTATTAAACAAGCCAGTGAAGAATTCTTGGCTGACAGTAATTTTGTCACAACAGGAGCTTTCATGCAATTTTTATGGAAGCAAAACATGGAGAAATTCAAGGTCAGATGTGAATAGAGGAAGAGTGAACAGCCTCTCAGAGATACAACTCGGGTGGAGGAAGAGATGAAGCAAGAAATGATGGAAGAATTTAAAACTATCACCCCTGAGAAAGGAAGAGAAATGGTAGCAAAGGCTGGTGTGTTAATTCTCCCTGAATGGGATATATCTGATTCTCTAGTGCTTGATGTAGTAAGGAAGGAAACAAAGCCTATGGAAGGAGTGACATTCAGCAAGGATAATGTTGCTCTTGTCATGTGGTCATTAAAGAAGGATGAGAACAAAAGGAGGAAAAATGCATTAGATTCTAGCCTCTTAGGAGGCATGATTGTTAAGAGAGTCCAAGATACAGGGGTAGTGGAAGCTGCAAGCGGAGTTTTGGAAACTGCAAAGTTTAATGTGGTAGTAGCAGAGAAAGAGGCACAAGAAAGAGCTAATGTCCAATTGAAGTTGGAGACTATCTTAAAGGCCTACAATGAGGCTAAAGAAGGAATAGCCAACAAGGATAGCATCATTACTAGACTCCATAGTCAGTTGGCAGGTCAGCACCATCCAGGTGAATCCTCTACACTCATGATAGCCTCCTCTCCAGCAAGACCCCCTCCTACTAGTCCCATTGTAGAATACCCCCCTTCTCCTATGCCTTCTGGTTCCCAATCACCTGAATGTGTCCAACATGAGTTGGAAAGGTTGAAACAAGTCGAAGCCTTATTTGCAAACAAATATGAAGAGAAGGTGAAAGCCACAATCTTGAAGTTTGTTGACTCAGTCAAGGCCCCCATTGTATACATAAATATGAAAAGGATTTTGGATGTTATGATCAAATTCAGAGAAGATGAGGCCACTTTGGAACCAATCCTTAATAAGTGGACGCCCAAAGGTAAGGAATTGGAGCTCATGTGCTCATCCCATCCAGATGCAGAGGAGAATGACACTCTAAGGTCTATCAGTGAGTTTATAAAAGAGATGAATATTCCCTTAGAGGAAAGGGCGGGTGTGAAAAGAAAAGCCCAGCTTTATAGAAAAGAATATTCAGATCATAAATTTGAATTGTTTCCAAGAGGTTTTATTGGTCCAATTCAATTGAAAGAAGAGAAGACCTGGTTGAAAGAGGTGGACCACAATTTGTCCCTAAGGATCAATCAAATTATTAAAACTGATGACACATCCTTATTTGTCCAAACAATTGAAGAAATTGAAAAGGTGAAATCTCATTACAGTCTCATAGAAACAGAAATTGGGCATTTAAGAGTCACTTGGAAAAGACTAGAAGAGATGAAACAGAAGGTTCTTAGCTTTGCTTGGCCAAGTGATGATGTTTTTCAGGAATGGAAGGATAATTATGTGGGACAGAAAGAAGATGCTCCATAGCAGTTACAAGAGGTTGCGACAGAACAAAAGGTGCAAGAAGCTGTAGATGTTGAAAAGAACATGTAACCATTTCTTGGAGAGTAATTTGGTTTGTAACAAACTTTTTCAAAAGGGTCCAAAGCTTGTATGAATCCATGCTATTATAAATGGATACTAGGACAATGAAAAAAGGGATCACAAGAATTTGTAAAGAAACTCTGCAGAAATTTATCTGCATTTTTTCTAAGTGTTTCACCAAAAGTTATCTCAGTTTTGTAAGATTTTCCAGATTGAATATAAATATACAGACCATTAACTTTGAGCCTAGAATTTGTGTTGTCTTCTGGTATGCTTTCGAATATTTTACTAGTTTCATTCGGGTAACTTAGGGTTATTTCAATTGAACAGGGATTGTAATGCAATCTTTAAAGATATGTTTCTTAGCTTTCTTCTTCAGGAGGGGAATTAAATACGCGAGAAATATCTTTATCAGTAGGTTATTTGTTGGGAACTTTGAATTTGATGAATATTGTTTAGTATAACATGGGAGGATTCTCATACATGTCAGACATGTATGGAGTTGATATAAGCCAAAGTGATTGAGATGCATGGATATGTTTAATTCTGGAGTTCTTGTTTAAAATAGATGACTCTGTAGCCCGGATAAGGCACTGGTATCTGTTAATGTTTTCTTTTCAAAATCTCTTGAGGATCAACACTGAAAATGAGCCTAAGTTTTCTTATATTTTTTCAATTTCTTGTTTAAGGCGATAAGATCCACTGGTTTTTGGACAATGATTACTATGGATTTTGTTTAAAAGTGTGAAAGTATTCACATAAGGTATACCCGCCTGAACTTTGGATAAGTTTGAAGTATAGAAGGTTATTAAAACCTTGTCATATGTTGCTCTAAGGTTCTTGTTCCTTGATTTCTCCATTCACATATAGAGTTATTCTTTCTCATCAAAGGGGATAAAAAGGGAATCAAAATTTGAGAACAACATTGCCGATCTTCCTTGTTATTTATATGATGGCAATCAGAATCTCGTTACTGCTGAAGTTATCATGCAGGGATTCCTTACCTTAATAGATCACTGCACAGGACAGGATTTCTCACTTGATACATTTGATAAACTATTGGAGATCCAGGTTAGTTTTGAAATCCTTGCATCCATGTTGAAGAACGGGAAAAAGAAACAGGTAAAGATTGAAGATGCAATTTCCTGTGTTCGAGTGATCACAAGTTCTACCCCAATGCTGGATGAAGAAAAGATGAAAGCCATTCTGGCTAAGTTCAAGGATTTTCAGAAATCCAATGAGGAGGAGAAATATAAAAGTGTCCCCTTTTTGACACTTTCTTTTTATGCAGTTGCATCATTAGATGTTGTTAGTTTTCTTGCAGCTGCACGTTTTCTTTATGTTGTAGTTGTAGTAAAGTGGGACTGTGCAGTTGAATTAGTCAACTGTGCCCATAATTTTCTCCATTCTTTTCCTATTTAAGTAGGACCTCATTTGTAAATATTTATCTTTTTCATGCTAAGCAAACTCTGCAGAATTTTTGCCTCAAAGAAGACTTTGTGCTTTTGTTGTGAAGATTCTATCAAGCAAATAAAGAAAGCAATTTTGTTTGATCTCAAACTTTGTGTTGTGTCAATAAAATTGTTTATATGAGTTAATGTTCTTATGTCCATTACTTATATATGTTCTTTACTTCTTTTATATTGGAGATATTGTTATGTGGGTAAAAGAGCTCTTGAATCGTGCAAGTAGACTGTGTGCTCCTGGCATATTTGGGAAATCTTCTGGTAATTAAGTAACTAGTGGTAGGCTTTATATTGATGCAATTACTTGTAGTTTAAAGGATTAGGAATCTATACTTGAAGACTTTGAGCTGCGAGTTAAATTTCTAATTATTTGTAATAATCAGTTTGAGGTAGTATTACATTCAAGGGAGACATTGTGCTACTTGATAGTAAGTTTTAGTGTAGTTTGTTAGATTCACTGTTCTTTTCTTTAAGTAGCTAAAGAGATAGAGGAATTATAACAAGGTAGAGGGAGAATACATAGACTCCCCTTGATGAGAGGAGAGATTAATTTCTCAACATAGCTGTGTGTGAATCAAATATTTTGTCATTGGTACACTGGTGACAAAATATTCACCCAACAAGTTCAAAAGTACAAGGACAACATTTGTTTTCTTGTTGATACTGATTATTGTATTATTCAAGTGATTCAACCTAGAACCTTTAGGGTACCTACTATGGGTTATGAGGTCGGGGAAGACATTACTAAAGTATACGCAAACATGTTACTGTCTAAACCAGTAGACATAAAAGCAAAAAGATTTGGAACTTGTGAGGAGGCAAGCTCCAAAATAAAAAGGGAACTCAAGGAGCCTATCATACAAAAGAGAGTAAGGAAAATTATTGACATATTAGAAAAGAAGTATGGAGGTGAAGCATACGGTGTCACTGCTTCTACCAATACAAGTGAACAAATTGGGGCCAAAACAAACAAAATTGAAGAACAAACAAGAGAAAATAAGAAAATGTTGAAGGCAAAACCCAAGGGTACTGCATCCAGCAAGTCGGCAGCATACACAAAAGAAAAGGAATCAGATACTCCTACATCTTCCCCAGGTAAAGGTAGACCTGTAGGAGTGACATATAGAACAGAGAAAAGGAGTGAAGGGACAGTTGACACAAAGGCTAAAAAGGAGCCCAAGAAGGATGAAAAGGAGGGTGATAACACTAACACCCAATCTGATGTGGAAATAAAAGAAGTCAGAAGAAGTGGTAGAAATATAGTTCCAACTATTGATGAATTGGTCCATGGGATCAAAGAGTATGGAGGTCTATCTGGCATTGGGAAAAAATATCCCCTCTTCAACGAGGAGGACAAAAGAAAAATTGAAGAAGCACTTATCTGGAACATGCATAAGTTCTGCAGAACTCCCAGTGAACTATATGCAATAATTTCATTAGACTTGCAAAATCAAATTGAAGGGAGATGGAAAACAACTTTAGCTATTGAGAAACAGTACAAGATAAAAGCACTCATGGAAGTGCAACATGATCTTGATTATAATCAAGCATCTATAGTGGCAGAAGCATGTGTTTAATGCTTCAGAATAAGGAACGGGACAAGGAGAGTGGCCATAGGAGATGTCCAAGGTGTTCATGATGAGGGTATTGCCTTATGGAAAACAATCTTGAGCCAATAAAAGGAAGCTGAAGAAGAAATAGAAAAGGGAACAAAACAGGCCCAAGGTGCATTTGCCCTTGACAAAGGGAAAGGTAAAGACAAAGACTCTATTGAAGGTTTTGATGTTTTCATAGTTGATGATATCATAGGTAATGTTTATTTTGCATGTATCTCTTTACAATTTCTTGAAGTCTAAAATTGTCTTGCCTAGTACCGGTAATAAGGTATCCATATGTTCCTTACTTTTCTTGACACTCCTTAAAGAATTTTTCCTTCTCTTTATTCATTTTCTCTTTGAATGTCTCCTCATTGATTTGATCAATTGTTAGTAGGTTGTCGGTTATGTACTTAGACAATGTGTCTAATTGGCTCAATGAATCTATATTACACTTAGGTGCAATCATCTTCAAAATTGGTAAAGTGTCATCTATATCCTTATATGCTAGTGCATTACAGTCTATTATTTTCTTTATAGAATCTAGTAATACCTTTGTCACATTGGTTGGTCTGAATTCAGTCATAGATGTTCTGGATGACTATCCAACTACCTTCACAATTTGTAATCCGCTGATGGTAGTAATAGCTTTACTTTCCTCTTTCTCTGGAGGGTCTGTTTGTGTCTGCATTTCCACTACCAAAGGTTTAGGTGTATAAGATGTAGCCAGTGGCACTGTATGTGTATGTACCTGTGAAGGAGCCTATTGCTCTACCTATTTCTCTATGTGTGTCTCTGTCGGTTTCTATGTGCTCTCTAATTATGGTTTCTCTAATGGTGCCTCGGTACTGTCTACTGTCGGTGACTCAGTAGGTTTTTCAGTCACATTGGTTTTCGATTGCCCGGTAGATACATCAGTATGTACACCTGTGGTATCTGCCTTTCCTGTATCCGTTGTCTGTTCAGTTTGTTGCTCACTCCCAATTTCAATGTCTCCAATTATATCTTCAGCATTTGTTTCAACTTTTGTGTCTTCTACCAGTGGCTCAGTTGCCACATCTCTTTTCTCACTTGATTCCTTTTCAACCACATATTTACTTCATGTGTGTCAATATTCATTGTGTACAACACTTCTAAATCAGGATTTCTATCTTCATGTGTTGTCTCCATACTCTCTATTGCCGGTGGAGTATCAGCAGTTTGAGCCGGTGGAGTATTAGAGGAAGGTGGGGGTAAGTTATATGTCACCTTTATGCTTGGAGGTCCACCTATCTTACCTTTACCCTTATCCTTGTCCTTTTCTTTTTGATAGACTTTTAAAGTCTTTGGTCTCTTAAGCTCTTCTTGTTTTTCTTTTTCAACAAAGAATATATCCCACTTGTCTGCAGTTTCTTCTGATATTTCATTTACTCTGCCTGCCATCAATGCTACATGTTGGTGACCAATTGAGAATACTATCCAGTTAGCCTCACTGATTAACTCATCAGTCTCTTGAGTTGAGTTCACTAGGTGAACTGCAAGTAGTTTTTTTCTATTTTGATCTTTTATATAATTTCACAATTGCTATCCTTCTAGCTTCTAATCTTTTGTACAAGTCATTGGGTATATCATCAACAACTTCCATCTAAAATTTCTTATAAATATCAAGATGTAAAATAACACTATTTTCTATACTTTCTTTTTCATCATTTCATAGTGTGTTATACAACTTGCTAATGTTAGTCAATTTGCCATCTTCAGTTATCTCACTCAAAAGTTTGTCAAGTGGAGGAACAATTTTTTTTGTTTTCTCTTCTTTGGTGTCAACTTCCTTGCCGGAGGCCTAACTACCTGTTGTTTCTGTCTTGTTCTTTTTGGTGTAGGAGCAGGTGTTGATGAGGGTTTTATTTTTCTCTCTACCCTTTTGAATTCTGCTGGTATCTCACTGTCAAAGGAGGTAGCAACCAGTGAAAGATGTGTTTCTAGTTGTAGTCCTTCTAAGTCACTCTCCTTAATACCATTTTTATTTAATACATCCTCTTTGATAGCTTTAGCCTGCCTTGTTCCTTTCCTAACTATCTGCTCAGTTTTATTTATTCTTTTCTGAGATTGAATACCACTTTCAATTGTTTCATCATTGCTAAATACTTTTTCTATCGATTCTATAGGGGCTTCTAAGAGGGATTTTGCATAAGTTTCAATTATATCATCTGCCTCATATCCCATTTCAGTAACCCAAATAGTCCTTGGGACCACTGCCTCCATCCAGATTTCATCTTTCTTAATTACAAAGCATATCGCCTTTTGATATTTGTCAACAATAGCTTGAGATAGCCTTATCCTATTTTTCATTCTAGCCTGCAGTGTTTGAAAATGTTCATTTATATTCTTTTCTCTATCATCTCCCATGTTGTTGAGTATGTCTAGAAGTTGTTTTCCTACCAGGATGTCAAAACCAAAATCCTTTCTTCCAATACCAGGAACTTGCTTGGTAATATATAACATTAAACATACAAGCAGGTTGCCAAATCCGAATGTACCTTTATTATCACCTTTTATCTTCCCTAGATTGTCTATCAGTTCATTTTTTCAACCATTCGTAAATATCAATTTTTGCATTGTTGTTTACCAAGTCATAAGCACTTTTGATACATAAGCTGGAAACAGAGTTTAATCTGTTGGCATGTGTAACCTTGTATCCAAGAATCATGCTTATGAACCTTATATTGGTATCCTTAACATCATTTACTCTTAGGGATCTCTTATCAAAGGTTGTGTCGGTTAGGGTTATTAGAGTGTCATTTGGAATCTTTTTAGTCTTGTCAGGCTTGCTATCGGTGTGGAAGGTAAGCCTGTCACTGCCCTAACTGCTTCTTTGGTTATCTTATGAATTGAATCTAACCAAAAGAACTCTCCATGTACTCTACTTATCACAATCCTTATAACATCCTTCCGAAAATCAGGGATACTAAGAATTTTCACAAAACCTAGGGTTTCATTTATCTTGTGTTCGGGTTTAATATTTCCATTTTCATCACATATAACCATCTTGTATATTTTCTTAATCTCATCATCTCCTAGTTCATCTATATGACAATGTAGATTCTAGGATCCTCAGCATAAGCAACTCCTTTAGGTATTTGTGAGAATGCTCCTAGGGTATCATCTTTCTTCGCAATTTCAGGAATGATTTTAAATACGGGCCTAGGGCACTTAACAACTTCAACTACAGTAGGGTTTTCAATGAATTCAGGTGCAGAGGAGGAAGCCATTGTTATAAATACCTTAATTTGCCTTTAGGTATGAGTTCTTAAATGATTTGCTTCACTTCTTGCTATGGATGCCTTCGCTCAGGATTTTCACACTCTCAGGAAATTTGAATGCTCGGTGAATGAAAAAAGAGCCAAAACACTTGCTTTATAGTGTCATTTCCTTCAACTGCCACATTTAATGTATGTTGGTTAAGTGAAAACTTAACTCATCTACTGGTAAAGAAGTATTTCAACTTCTCACCATCAACGGAGGTTAAATTAGCATGTTTTTCAATTTGTTGCCATACCCCCAAAGGATTATTTTTAATTAGATGAAGAATCTCTTGCCGGTGGAGTGATACTCTGTTCTACTGGTGGAGGAGTATTCATATCAACATTCTAATCTGACTTTCTAATCCATTGTTTTGAAAATTCTTGCTTTACTTCTTCAACCTTCTCTTTATCTTTCAGATTGGGTCCTTTGTTATTTGTCGATGATGCCTTACTTCTACAAAATTTTGCAATATGTCCAATCTTGTTACAAGCATAACAAGTCACATTGTTTTTCTAAATAGCTTTTCCATGTCCTATGTCGGTATGTGTTCTGCATTGATTAGATAAGTGTCCAAATCTTCCACAAACATAACATCTTACATTCATTCTGCAATTTTCTGAATTATGTCCCAATTTGTTGCATTTAGAACATTGACCGGTGGGTGCATTGGTGTTCTGATAGTTTCTAGATCTACACTGATTTACTCTATGACCATACTTGTTACAATTAAAGCATTTTCCATTAAATTTATAAGCATTAGGTTGTCTTACCGGTTTGTTGTGATCATGTTTGTTTGCAGTGTTGGAACTTTCACCAACTTCAAAGCCAAGTCCATTAGTGTCTCCATTAGGTTTCTGATTTTTCAGCATGTCATCAAGTTCTTCTGAACTTTTCTTGAATTTCTCCTTGTGGTAATTTGCAGTAGCCAACTCATTTTCCAAGAAATCCTTTTGTCTCATGAGTTCGGTTTTATCATGTTCCAAGTGAATCATATCTATTTTTAACATATCATTCTCATGACTGAGTCTTATATTTTCATTTGCAGCATCATTGATTCTTCTAGCCAAATCATCTTCATTCTTCTTTCTATTTTTAGTGTCTTTACAAAATCTCATGGTCATGTCTTGCATCTCATTTCTCAAAGGCATATTCTCTTGTTTCAGTTTGCTTACCAAATCATTAAGAGTCTCTTTTTCATCATCATCACTCTGTATCTTCTCATGAAGTTCTCTTCTTTTTTTCCTAGCAATAGTGAGATTCTCCTGAAGTCCTTGAATGATTTCCTGTGTAGCCTTCAGATCATCTTCAAGTTTCATATTTTTCAACTTTTCTGCATCATAATCTGCAAGAGATGTTTCTAGTTGCTTTCTCAGATTATCCATCTGTACCGGTGTCAGAATCTTCCTCAAGTTGTTAGGCTTTTGAAAATAGGGGACCAATCTCTGATACCAATTGTTAGGATTCCCAAAGATATTGAGAGGGGGGGTGAATCAGTATCTTGCCGGTTTATGGATTTTCTTAACTTATTAAATGAATTGCATCTCAAAATAGTATACCAATAAACAAGAATTAATGCAGTAAATAAGAACAACAACCACAACATAGATAGCACACCATAACACAATATTTTTAATGAGGAAACCTGGTGTGGGAAAAACCTCGATGGGATTTCTGACCCACAATATTCGCTCACTGGCCAATAAGTGAATATTACTGATACAATAGGGGCCTGCACATGCAGGAAGGCCAACTGCCTAAAGCTCACTGCTTAAACACAAAAGAGAAGTCTCACTGACTTACAAAAATGGATTAAGTAAATCCAATATCATGTAATGCTTCAGATCAGCATCTGTTATTCTAGGTTCAGTACTGGTTTAAGCTCATGCAACAATCATAAACCTTATTCCACAATCTAACTTAATATTCGCACATATTATCCATCTCGCATATTCCTCATTACAAATGTTCTCTAAGATCTCATACTTATATATGAGCCTTATTACAATTCACCTTATTGGCTTTCAAAAAGATTTTACAATTAAATACAAAATACAATAAACAAAATCTTGTCGGCCAGGGTACCGGTGAACATCTTTTTGTTGTCAGTGAATTGTATGCCAATGTAGAGTCTGTCGGTGCCGGTGTTTGTCGGTGTCATAGGATTGTAAGGTTTCCATCAATGACAATACCTTCAATCACCTACAATTTCTCATTGGAGTGTGCATTTTCCAACATGATATTCCTAATTTGACAAAGGATATTGAGAAACTGGTCAAACACAAATCAACTATTGAAACTTTTGATATTGATGTTACATCGGTAAAGGGAGTCGATAAAACTAGGAATCCTGATGAAGATGAAGTCATAATTGAAGATATACCTTATCAAGATAAACCTCATAGAACTTCGATAACAATAAATCCTACTAACAATGAACCTCTTTTATCAGAAGAAGGTGCAAAGGAAGAAAACTCAAAAGTGACAGACTCATCAATGCTATTGGTTGATGAAGCAGAAAAGAAGGAAGATGTGAAGAAGGAAACAGAAAAAATAAGAAAGTAGAAAGTGAGAAAACAGTTGAGGACACTCCTTCGGTGAAGAGGAAGTTAGAGCTAGAGAAAGAAAAGGAAGAGGAAATAGAGGAGAAAGAAGAGGAAGACTCAGTAATATATATTAAGAAGATGAACACCAAACAATTAATGAAAGTTTTAGAAAAACCGAAACTTCAAGTTGAAAAGGCAAAACTTAGAGCAAAGAAAAAGAAGACCAAAATTCATAATACTGCAAAGACCATTATGTCTGATCTCATTCCTGACATTGTTGTTGATGACAATGCACCCATTATTGATCTGTTGGGCACTCTTGTCAAAGCAATTGGTTCAGAGGCAACCGATCTGGAGAAGGTTGTAGTTAGACATTATGAAACAAGGAGAGGTGAAAAACTAATGGAACAAATATCAGTTGGCAAAGTTGCTTTCTCCACCAGCACTGAAGAGGTCAAATCTATACTATAGGAAGTTGGCCAATTATTGGTCAAGTCATCAAGATTCACTGATTCAATCAAAGATCTTGAAGATAAAAGAGCTCAGACTCAAAGGGAAATCCAAGATCTAATAGGTTCTTTTGATCCTCTTACAAGCTCTGCAGCGACCTTTAGTGGAAAGGTCAAACAGTTAACTCTTGAAATCAAAAAGTTAAAAGAGGAAGAGGATAAACGAGCTCTTAATCTATTAGAGCTACAGTGCTACCTTGCACCGATCATTGATTTCATGCAAAGGAATGTCAAAGAAGCAGAAAGGCTCATAAGTGCACCTGACTGTAAGATAGTAGATGATATGGAGGATTTTTTTACAGTTTTGCATGGACACTTCAACACCATGAAACAAGTGAATCTTTCATGGGAATCCTCTTTGCAAGTTGCTAAGGAAAATTTCAAAGACATTTTTGCTTTACTTTCATGAATTCTTTTGTATATTCTTTGCCATTGATGTCAAAAGGGGGAGTTTGTATATACATGAGGCACATAAATAGGGGATCATAACTGGCACATACATGACTATTTTGTAGTGTTTGCCACCATCGCCAAAGGGGGATTTTGTTGGTATTATGATGCACTTTGTATGACCGGTGAAATGGTTGTCATTGTTGGCAACATCAGCTTCTAAGTCTCTACAGTCCATCGGTAAAGGAGTAAAGGGTAACCCCGGTGAAGAACAAGAGTCCTTATTCCTATCGGTAGTGAGTAGACCGGTATACAGGGGTTAACCGGCCATGTAGAAAGTAGACCGGTATACATGAGGTAACCGATTAGGCAGAATTGGACCAGTACATAGGCGACAACTGGCAATACAGGAGTCTCGACCGATAGACTTAGAAACATCCAGTTGAACAAGCAGTCTTCCCTATTCAACCAGTGAGCTTTTCGACATGAACGGTTGCATTGACCGATATTCTCAGAATGATTTTTGGAAGAGAAATTTGAGGTGCGATAACATATATTTGAATTTGATTTTTGGAGGGAAAGTTGGCGCTAGAACCAAAGGCTAATATATTCACATCTTTCATTTTGATTATTATGATTGAGAGTATGAGAAAAAGATTTGTGTGAATGCTAACAAGGTGAACAAAATAGAGTGCAGTAGATAGAGGTATGAATTGGTGAAGCCAACACCGATCAGAAGAATAGAGCATGCAAAGTGGATCTATGAGACAGAGGTAGTGTCATCAGACTGATCACTCATCTTTGTTGCCTTCTAACAATTGCAACATTGTAAATCCCTTAACATGGTGAACCTTAACCGGTTCTTTATATAAAATCTCTTAACCGAGTCACTTCAGATATGAAGTTGTAAAATCCTCTAGAAAGGTGAACTTTAACAGGTTCTAAGGTATTCTTAATCGGATATCAGTCACTTCTAACAGGGTGATGTTCTCAAAAAGAACTGGTTGTAAGATCTTAACAGGGCACTCTTTTTCATTGTAGTAAAGGAGATTGTGGGTTATTCCCACCGTGGTTTTCTCCCTCTAACCGAGGGTTGCCACGCATAATTGCTAGTGTTATGTGATGCTTATTTATGCATGCAAATCTCTTTTCTTTGGTGTTCTTTGCTTTCATGATTAATGCAATGTTTAAGTTAATTTGGAAGGATAGTTGTAGACTGGTCAATTTGAAAGTTTGAATTGTGAATAAACTATTTTGACTGATTCACCCCCCCCCCCCCCCCCCGCCTCAGCCACTGGTTAATACTAACATAGTTAATATCATTCCAATTACCACTATTGCAGTAATAATGATCTGAAAGGTCGAAGAATATTTATGATTAGTAATTATGTCCAAAAATATCATAAATTCTACTACAAAAACCACTCATTCCTGGCAATGCAAGAGAAGCCATTGAAAAGCTACTAAACATAGTAAAGATTTTATGAATTGGTATAGTGATTCCTCCCATTTCATCGAGGAAAAGAGTACATGTCCTATCATAACTTGTTCCTACCAAGAAAAAAAGTGCAGCACCAATTAATCCATGAGAAATTATTTGCAAAATGGCTCCATTGAGACCTATATATGTCATGGAACCAATTCCTATAATTATAAAACCCATATGAGATATTGATGAATAGGCTATCTTTCTATTCAAATTGTGTTGACCCATAGAAGTTAGAGTTGCATAGATAATTTGCATTGCTCCTATTATTATCAACCATGGAGAAAACAAAGAATGAGCATGAGGTAGCAATTCCATATTGATCTGAATCAACCCATATCCCCCCATTTTCAATAGAACTCTAGCCAAAAGCATACATGTACTATAATGTGCTTCCCCATGAGTATCTGGTAACCAGGTATGTAAAGGGAAGATTGGCAATTTTATTGCATAAGCGATCAAAAACCCTAAATATAATAGTATTTCAAGTGTGATGGGATAACATTTTTTAGATAATAATTCCAAATCGAAGGTTGGTCCATGAGATCCATAGAGACCCATACTTAAAGCTCCCATTAAGATAAAAATTGAACCATTGGCAGTATACAAAAGAAATTATGTGGCCAAATATAGACGTCTTTTTCCCCCCCACATGGATAAAAGTAGGTAAACAATAATTAGTTCCAACTCCCACATGAGAATGAAAAGTAGAATATATCGAGAAGAAAATAACCCCAATTGGCCACTATACATTGCCAACATCAAGAAATGCAATAATTGCGGATTCTGAGTAACTGGCCAAGCAACTAAAGTAGCTAAAGTAGTTACAAATCTCGTTAATAAAATAAGTCCAATGGAAAATCCATCAATTCCCAGTTTCCAATGAAAATGGATAATATTTATCCAATTATAATCCTCTTCCAATTGGATTAATGAATTATCAAAATGATAATGATAACGGAATATATAGGTTATTAAAAGAAGATCTAATAAGCAAATACCTAGAGTATACCATCGAATCATTTTATTTCCTTTATGGGGAAATAATGGGATTAATAACCTCGCATATATGGGCAAAATAACAATTATTATTAACCAAGGTAAATTACTCATAATGAAGAGAAAAGAGAGTTTCGATATCGAAATCCATGCTTTCAATTTTGGGTCGAGTATCGGTTTTGATTAGTGAAAGAGGAAAAGGAGAATGAAAAATGTGTATGGGATGAATCTAACTATCTTTCTTTTTTCATGGATCAGTAAGCTAGACCCCTACTGAGTTCACCAAATGTCTAAAGGAAAGTAAACTTTTCTTGGGGTTAATCTAAGCTAATCCAATAAGATGCCTACATATATAAGCATAAATAAACTTGAATAAATTATGACAATTGAGACTAATAATATATAATAATTTGTAATATTAGTTATTTTTATTTAGGTTATATTATTAAATAGGTTTCTATATATAAGGTTGAACTATAGTTAGGGTTAGGGTTGTGTTACATCCCTCTTATGCCCTAATGTTTTGATAATGTTTAAATGCACTGATACATGTTTCTTTATATCGTTGAATAGTGATTTGCTTTCCACATGCAAATAATTTTGCTTTAAATCATTCTGTTTATATGAGCTAATTTTTATCATG